>NC_092872.1:620656996-621262996 GCF_028372415.1 Notamacropus eugenii
TTAATGGTTCGTGACTTTTTAAAAATATAAATGTTTTATTAATATCTTAAAAATAAATATTTTATTGATTTCTTTTAGATTATTCTTACTTCCTGTTGCCCTCCCAAGAATCTTCACTTGAAACAATAGCAAAACAAGGTAATGCATGGCCTTGTCTAACACCATATGCCTAATTTTGGACTTACAGTCCACCAGGTGATTATGCTCCTCCACCTGCCTTCTGATATCATGATTAGTCACTGCATGGATCAAAATTATATTGTCTTTCAATGTCGTATTATTTTACATTATTTTATTTATTCTGTATATTGTTTTCCTGGTTCAGCTTACTTTAATTTGCAGCAATTCATACTCAACCATTGCTCCAAATTTAATTTGTCATAATTATCTGACCTTACCATCTTCCCAACTTCAAAATTTTGTCTGGAGCTAAAGATGAGATATCTTTGATTTGTCTCCTCTTGTTCTACTCATCAAGTTCTTTTAAATCTTCTTTCACTATTTCTCAAAAATTAAACTTCTGGTTCATTCCCACTACCACCACCCTAATCAAGACAGACACATCCTCTAATGCAAATTGTTGTTGCAATTTCCTATTTGATGGAGAATTTTGATGGATGTTTATTGCTTCAAGATCAAACTCCATGGTTTGACATTCATGGCTCTCAACCAGTCTAGCTCCTCCTTGCTTATCTGATATTAACTACTCTTGCTTCCCCACTTGAACACTAGGTACGTTCCATGATTATTCTCACTTGCCTTTATAGGATGCTAGGACTTAAAGCTTTTTGAGATCCTGTAAATATAGGCTCTTTATTCTACAAAAGAGAAACCCAAACTTCAAAATAGTTGAGTTGGCCAAGGTTACTATTAGAAGGACTTGGATTCAATCTCATGGTCCCAATGACAAAACTAGCATTCTTTCTACTGTATAATATTCCGTTTGCTTAAGATTCCCCAAAATGCCCTTCCTGAGCTATAGGTTCTTTAACTAAATTTTAACTAAACTATATATTTCCTTTGAAGTCAGATACAAGTGGTATACTTATTCAGAAAGACTTCTCTCAACATCCTAGTCTACAAAGATCTTTCCCTTTACTCTGTTCCTATAATCCTGATTTTCTGTACCAAACAATATAAGAATTCTCAGTAACAAAGACGCAGGATAGTTCAATGGAGTTAAAGCTGACTTTGGAGTTACAAGGCTGATTCTGCCACTTGTAACCCATGTGACCTTGGGGATTTTATTTACCATATTAGGGCCTGCATTTTCTCATCTATAAAATGAGGGGTTTGGAGTAGGTAAGACCTCTTATGCTTATTTTTCATATTTTAATGACTAACAATTACTTATACCTATAGAGTATATAGCATTTACAAAGTGTTTTAATTTTGTTTTTGAACCTTGCAACAACTTAGTGAAGCAGGTACTATATACATGTTATTGTCCCAACTTTACAGATGAGGAAAATGGGCCTCAGAAAAGTGACATGACTAGCTTGGTCACATAGATAGTAAGTTTCAGACGAAGCCAGGTTGTCTCAAATCCTTACCCATGGAGGCATATCTTGTTTTATTGTACTTTGCTTTGCTATGCTTCACAGATGTTGTATTTTTTCTGCAAATTGAAAATTTGCAGCTCCACAGTACTGAACAAGTCTCTCGGTGCCATTTTTCCAATAGCATGTGCTCACATCATGTCTCTCTGTCACATATTGGTAATTCTCACAAAATTTCGTGTTTATCTGAGATCAGTGATTTTTGATGTTACTATTACATTTGTTTTGGGTCCCCACAAATAATGCCCATGTAAGATTGTGAACTTAATCAGTAAATGTTGTGGGTTCTGACTGCTCCACAGACCAGCCATTCCCATCTCTCCCTTTCCTTGGATCTCCTTATTTTCTGAGACACAATATTGCAGTTCAGCTAATTAATAACCCTGCAATGACCTCTAAGTATTCAAGTTCAAGGAAGAGTTAATCAACGTGGCAAACTTCATTGTCATCTTATTTTAAGAAATCACCACAACCACCTCAGCCTTCAGGAACCACCACTCTGATCAGTCAGCAGCCATCAATATCAAGGCAAGACCCTCTACCAGCCAAAAGATTACAACTCACTAGAGTCTCAGATAATGGTTAGCAGTTTTTAGCAATAAAGTTTGGGTTTTTTAATTAAGGTATGTACATTGTTTGGGAATATTTTTGGACATAATACTATTGAATACTCAATAGATTACAGTGTAGTATAAGCATAACTTTTATATGCACTGGGAAACCAAAAAATTCCTGTGACTCATTTTATTGCAATATTCGCTTTATTGCAGTGGTCTGGAACCAAACCCACAATATATCCAAGGTATGCCTATAATCACTGGCTATGTTGCCTTGAGTAAGAAACTTATCTTCTAACCTCAGTACTTCTGTCTGTTAAATAGGAATGACAACAGCACCTGCCTTATAGGTGTTGTTGTGAGGATCTAATAGAATAATATTTATAGAGTGCTTTTGTAAGCCTTCAAATTCTGTGTAAATGCTAGCTGTTTTGCCTCAACTGGTGCAGCTAGGTGGTAAAGTGGATAGAGTGCCAGGCCCAGAAATACTCCTCTTCCTAGATCAAATCTGACCTCAGACTCTTACTTGCTTTGAGACCCTGGGCAAGTCACTTAACCCTGTTTGTCTCAGTTGTCTCATCTGTAAAATGAACTGCAGAAGAAAATGGCAAACCATGCTAGTATCTTTGCCAAGAAAACCCCAGATGAACTCATAAAGAATCAGACACAACTGAACAACAACAATTATCTCTCTTTAATGGATGAGGAAAGTGAAGATCAGAAAAGTGACATAAGGGGTAAGATTTAAATCCAGGTATTCATGACTACAGTCTACCATGCTGTGGGGCAGCTAGGTGGTGCAGTGGATAGAGCACTAGTGTAAGAGTTAAGAGGACCTGAGTTCAAACCTCACCTCAGACACTTGACCCTCACTAGCTGTGTGACCTTGGGCAAGTCACTTAACCCCAATTGCCTCATCCTGGGTTATCTCCACTGGTCACTGGATTCAGAAGGCTCTGGAGGAGAAGTGAGGCTGATGACATGCACAGCCCTCCCTCACTCAAAACAAAGTCAAGTGCAAGTCATATCATCATTTCTCTGATAGCATGGTCTTCTTCGGCAAAAAAGGACGAACACACATGCTCTACCATGCTGCCCACCGTGTACTACTGCCTTTCTAGATATTCATTTATAGCTGCTTGATATTCAGTTATAGCTGCTTTATTTCAGAAAACCACTTGTGGGGAGTGGGGAGGATGGACACAGGACACATTTTTAAGCTTAATCTTCATCATTAATATCTTTTCCACCACTTTCTCAAGTCTAGACAATCAACAAAACTGATTAACACTGTTTGCCAATTGAACAATTAGTCTTTCATGCTCTGAAAGATGCAGCAGTTTAAGGAACTTGGGCTGTTCAGCATGGAAAGGAGAAAATTTAGCTGGGATTTGAGGTCTGTCTTCCTGTATCTGGATGACTGTTTTGTCCCATAAGACAGGACAAAAAGTTGCATGAAAATTGCAGAGACAAAGATTTTAGTTCCATTACATTATAGATTTTGAGTTGGAAGGGATCTGAGGCCATAAAAAAATTTCCCAACCATTAGATCTGTAACAATAGGTAGTGAATTTTCTATCATTGAAGGTCCTTGATAAAGGACAAGTTTTCAAGTATGTTGTGAAGGGAATTCCTCCTTGTATCGGACTCTGAGCCTCCCTGCTAACTCTGTGATTCTGTGATCACTAAGATCCTTCCTACTTCCAAACATTTGATCATTTCATTTTTATCTTTCTATTTAACCCCAGAGCCTAGCACTAGCAGTCAGGCAGATGAGGAGCAACTGTTAAGTACTAACTATGTTCCAGGCACTGTGTTTAGTGCTGGAGACATGAAAAATAGAAAGACTCTCAAGGACCTCACATTCTAACAAGGGGAAGCAACATGTAGTTGGTCATTGTCCTTTGTTCTCAGAGGACCAAAATGACATCACCATATTGCAGTCAAGATACAGTGTGTCTGACTGTGGCTGATCAGACTGAAGTGAGCTCAGAGGGCTCTGCCACTGGTTGGGCAGAAATAGTCCACATGAACATTTTGGGTGGCAGTACCTCTTAATTTGTGCATCTCCCATTTCTTTTGAACTACTGTAATTCTGCTTTGCTTATAGGCCACAGTACCTTCTTTGATACAGGGGGATGACATGCTAGGTGGTCCTGTGCCAGTATATCCCATGTCATACAATCAACTCCCTTCAGAGAGACCTTGAGAGTGCCCTTGTAATGCTTCTTCTGACCACCATGTGAGCACCTTCCTTTTCATGAGTTCTTTACCTGGCACAATAGTGATTGCTTGGTTGATTGATAAATAGGGACCTGAGATAACTGTCAAATGTATAGTATTAACAAGTGTTTTATACTTATTTATATTTTTCTCTAGTTGCTTTATGTACCTCCAAATAGCTCTCTTTAAGAGGAAAAAAAAAAATCATCTTCTTCAGCTCTTCCACCCCCGTGCTGAATATAGTTTTCGACATATCTTGGGGACTTTAAATATTTGTTAACTTGTTTTGAATGTGATGCAGTAGAAAGAACATTGGATTTGAAGTCCAAAGGACCCTGGTTAAAATTCTGGCTTAGTTACATAAAACTTGTGTGATCTTGGACAATTCACTTAAGCTCCCGGGTCTCTGATTCTTCATCTATCAAAGTAATAAGTTGAAGGAGATGAGCTAGAAGACCCTTTCCAGTTCTAGATCCTACAGTTTTATGAATGCATCCAAGCAGACTCTAGGTGGTCCAGTTAAATGTCTGCATCTAGTGGGTGAAATTCATTCATGAAAGTTCTAGAAGGTTTCTGGTTATTTTCAAGTAAGAAACCCTAACCCATTTGCTAGTGGGAGACTTTGTCCCTCATAAAACTATTTCAAGCATGCAGTGAAAAGTAGATTAAATTGTGTTTGACTGACAGGTTTAAATTGAGCCTACTTTTTTTTTTATAAACCAACCTCCACCTCTGAGCTTTTAACAGGGGCCTTGGGATTAGGGCATTAAATTACATAGTTTATTGGAAAAAGAAAATATCAGGAAAGGAAGATGATGAAAAGAGATAGAAAAACAAATGGAAGGAATTCTCAAAAATGATTAGGCTAAGGAAGCCAATGGAATGAGCAGCATTAAAAAGAGATGGCACCAAAGAAATTCTTTTCGTATGGAGATAGTAAGAAGTCAGAGAGCCCATTAAAACACAGGATTGTGAAATCAAAGACAGATGAGTATGATATTACTGAGAGCATGAATGAGTGCTTGGCTGAAGGTCACATCCTGGTGTCCAGACACAGAAGGAATCATTCCTTTCAGAGGACGAAATCTGCCTGTACAGTCTGACCAATATGGACCAAACCACTTTGCAATTAGGATTCCAGCATTAAGAGATGACTCAGTCCTATCGCAGATGAGTGAATTACTTTTCAGCTTAGGTAAGGCAGTCATCAGGGAAATAAAGGAGACTACGTGGGCAGGCAGATTTGTGATGGCTTAGAGAGACAGGAGACCACAGGGCAGCTTCTTTTCCAGAGGCAGTGACAGGTTCCTGATTAAAAACTGGCAAAATTTTGAATAGATGTTTGGGGTGGGTTTTTTTCACCTTGATCTGTATTTAGAGGTTTGGGTAGAGAGGTGCATTTGTTTCCTCTGTGTTTTATTATTAACCTTCTGTGGATTGGGAACTGCAAGTGCTTAGATTGGAATGTTTTCTGCTGGGGTTTAGGCTGAACTTTCAATCAGCCTACTACCTGAAGCTAAAGCACTGGGAGGCTTTCCTGTTATGTTGCTGTTTCAGCCCAGTGACACCAACCCATAGCTATTGCAAACTTAGAAAAGTTGTGTTAGTTGGGGCTGTTTCTGAACATGGCTCTCTTAAATTAGACTTCCCCTGAAGCCAGAAGCTGCCAGTCTCAGCATAGGGGTCCCATTACCTCTACAAGAAAAAAATTCACTTGGAGGGGGCAGGACATAGGAAAGTAAATATGTTTTCATTGTCCTCCTATCAAAGAACCCAACTGTTCAGTTTTGTTCTTGTCCTAAAAGAAATAGAACTGCCTCACATATTCAAGATCTTAAATGATTCTTCCCTCTTGTTAATATCTCACACCTTGTCAACATCATTCCTACCTTGCTTTGGATTGTCAGCTTTTTCTGCCCCCTGTCCTTCCAGACCATAAGCTCCTTGAGGACAAAGAACATACCTCATACTCCTTCTCTGTCAGCTGGGGCAGGGCGGGGGGAGAGGGGAAGGGGAGGGAAATAATATAGCTGATGTTACACACCTTGTTTGGAAGAAAGTACTTAGGAACCTTAAAACATCATAGAAAGGAAAAGTGGTAGCAGGGGCATGTAAATACTTAAAACTGGTTCTCCAAGAAAATGTATGGAAAATACACTTTAAAGTTTAATCTCTCCATTATTACATTTTCTCCTCAATTTTCTTAAGTCTAGACAATCAACAAAACAATAAATCAGTCTCTGATATATAGCGTTTGTCCATTTCCAAGGAATAAATGCTCATGTTGAAAATTCTATAATGGACTCTCTATTACCTGACTCCAGCACGCCTCTGGGTAGTAATCTTAGGAGGAGGAGGAGGTAAGGGGAGGAGAAGGAGAGGGAGGAAAAAGGGGAGGAAGGAAGGAAGAAGAGGAGGAGGAGAAAGAAGAAGAAAGTGGGTGAAGGAGGGGAGGAGGAGAGGGGAGGAGGGGAGGAGGGGGAGGAAACCTATGTTCTCATCCTGCCTCTCACACATTGGGGCAGTGTGACCCTGTAAGTCATTAACCTCTCAGTAACTTGCAATGACCAAATATTACACATTGCAAAGCAGGTGCTAATTTCAGTTAATTGTGGGAAATTTCTCCCAGATAACTCCCCTATGCTTGTAAAATCCAGGTTTTAGATTAAAAAAAAAGTAATATCTAGAATTTGTATAGCATTTTAAGATTTGCAAAACACTTTTCATATGTTATGTCATTTGAAGAAAGTATTTTATTATCTTTATTTCATGGATAAGGAAACTGAGACTGAGACACTGACTTGCCAAGGTTCACATAACTATTGAGCACCTGATTCAATGGCCAGTAGTCTATCCACTGTGCCAGCAGGTGCTGGTGGGGGTATGCTGCCCCATTACTGCCACCCCTTGTCTCCCAAAGCTTAGCACAGTGCCTAGTCCTTAGAAAAATAAGTCAAGTCCACAAGCATTTCTAAGTGCCTACTATATGACCAGCTCTGTGCTAAACTCTGAGGATACAAAGAAAAGAGGGTGAGGGGACTCCCTATTCTCAAAGAGTTCACAGTCCAATGAGGGATAAAATATGCAGGGAAATATGGGAGAAGGAAATCCATAAATACTTGTTGCTTTATTGATTTATGATTGGGGATTTATGATTGGTATTCTTTTTTCTTATAGAATAGTAAGGGAGGCTATGCTTGAGAGTAGGGTGAATGCATATAGTCTTGTTCTCATATCTGCTTTCTTTTTACAAGGGTATTCATTTCCCCCTGGATTCACTATTGAAGAAATAAAGATAAGGGGGACATCCAAAACAAAAAATGAGAGAGGGGAGGGAGAAGAGAGGGAGAGAGACAAAGAGTTACTTTAATAAGAGATTAAGTGACTTGCCCTAGATCAGCTGCCTCCATTATACAAATACAAGCAGGCCATCTCTGTTATTAAAAGTTTACATTCTAATTGGGGAGACAAAAGTTATATGGAAAGGGTTGGGGTTACCAATGATGGAGACTGTATTTTGAAGCTAATGACCAGGAAGTAAAGTGAAGGCTCATTTCTGAGCAAGATGCTACCAATGCTCACCTATCACTGAGTAGTTCCAAGGGTAGAGTCCAAGTGAAAGGTAGTTAGGAGACAGAGATGAAGGCAGCATGGTTTGGAGCTGGTGGCTGAATATTAGTCTAGTATGGGCCAATTCTCATCTCATCAAAAATTCCCTCACCTAATCTTACAAAGTAAAACCAGTTTTCCAGTGCCCTTCTACTACCCACATACAGACAATCAGGTACCATTCTAGGCATCCCTACTCTCCTCAGAAACACAGTGGTGGGACCCTGCTCCCCAGACTCAGATCCCATTGAATAGGTTCTGAAAGAGACAGGAAATGATCATAGTAGACATTTGTAGTACAGTCCCTGACACATAGTAAGCACTATATAAAAATTAGCTATTTTTGTCCTTTGGAGAATGACTACACAAAATGTGGTATATGATTACAACAGAATACTATTGTAAGAAAATTGGAAATGAAGATAGCACCAACACCTGGAGGTGCCCTGCTCATAGCTGGACGCACCAGAAGAGTAGATTTCAGGTCCATGGTATTCTGTAGACCTAAATCCACTTTAAATCAAAATTCCTGATTCCCCCTCTCCCTCAGGGTGGATTTCCGTTAATCTCTAATCAGCCAGAGGACAAAATTTGCTTAAAGTTAGTCATTTAATGAATACAATAATAAAAATATTCTTGTAAATCTGAGACACTTTCTACCACAAATGTACATACCTGCCATGTGGAGTATGGACAGACATAGGGATTATGCATTAGAGGCACACACTTAGGGAAAATGTTTGGTGAGGGCACCTGCTTGGAAGAGGCCACTCATGCCATTAACACTGTAGGACTGCCAATGGTCTTCTTATGTTATCATCCCACTGCTCTTTGTGAGATACCTCCTGATAGTGGTAACATCTTCCCTGGATGAATTCCTCTGCTCATCAGCTAGGTGACTCAGTGGACAATGTACTGGATGGACCCAGGAGTCAAGAGGACCTGAGTTCAAATCTGGCCAGATACTTCCAAGTTGTGGGACCCTGGGCTTAATATCTCAGTTTTCTCATCTATAAAATAGGGATAATAGCATATCTCCCAAGGTTATTGTAAGGATCTGATGAGATAATATTTGTAAAGTGTTAAACATAGTAAGTACTACATAAATGCTTATGACCTTCCTTTATGGGAAGTGAATGACCTCATAGCAACTACTCAGCATGCAGTTTTCTCTGAGCACTATTCTGCTGGTCTCAAATGATCTTGTGGTAGCTTCTTGTATATAGTGTTTGCTGGAGAATTGCTCCTTGCTACTAGCTTCTACAATTTGTCTCTTTGTGACATTATCTACCATCTCAGCTCCTGTCTAATAGAACCTCTCCCAGAGAATGGTTTAACCGACAGCTCTTTAAGTCATCCTTATCAGACCAAAGTAACAAAAGTTACATGGAGTACCCCAAAGCTAAGGTTATTCCTATTCCAACTCTCAGTTCTAGACTACTATCTCACTTAGGACTAATTGTGACCAAGTACCCAAGACTTAGCATGCAAATAATTTGAATAAAAACAAAAAGCTTAGGAGGCAAGGTCATTGTTCATCAATCACACAGTCCAGTCTTAATTATGTATATATTTCAACAGCAGAGTCCCAGCTGTTCCTTTGATGCTATATTTTGGCCCGCAAAAAAACAAATCCTTCCTCTCCCTCTCACTCTCTCCTTTTCCCTCCCTCTCTCTCTCTGTTTCTCATTCTCTCTGTGTGTCTTTGTGTGTGTGTGTCTCTCTTCATTTTATAGATTGGGAAACCCAGGTACGGAGAGGGTTAAGTGACTTCCCCAGGGATAACACAAGTAGTAAGTATTGTGGGCAGGATCCAAGCCCTTGTTTTTTTCTTTTTCTACTAGAAATCCAGTACACTCTCCTTTACACCAAGCTGCCCTTTATGTGGGAATGGAGACAGAGTAACGTATAAGAATAAGAACAAGAATACAATGGCTTCAATAATTAAAATAAAACAAACAAAAGGGAGCTGAAGTCGTATTAACGGTAATGACCACTTTTCTTTTCGTAGAAGAAATGATGAGGAAACATCTCATATTCTTGATAGGAAGAAAGAAAACAAAGCATTTATTATGTACCTACTGTCTGGCACTTAGTGTGGTAAGGATTTTACAAATATTATTTCATTTTCTCTTCATGACAACCCTGTACCGTAGGTGCTATTTTTATTCCCATTTTAGAGTTGATAAAGCTCTAAAGGCAGAGAGAGGTTAAGTGACTTACCCCTGGTCACACAACCAGCGTCAGAGGTCAGATTGGAACTCAGGTCTTCCTGACTCTGGATTCCACATATTATTCACTCTGCTACCTAGTTACTTTGACAGAGATGATGGGACTTAGAAACAAAGAATGCCACATGTGCCAACAGACATACTAAGTCTATCCATTTACTTAACTTAACCATTTCACTTTCTTCAGAGGCAGGAGGTGGAGGGAGGGGCACAAAGGAAATGATTATGATGTTTAGAAAGACAAAGGGATTAACTTTGTAATGAGCTTTCCTATTACAATATTAATATAAAGCTTTTTGTGTTTTTATCCTGATTGTTTGTCTTTGCAAACAATTTTTAAAAGAACTCTCCTCTCTGTTCAGTAATGTGTAAGTGGTACAGACCCCAAAGCAGATCTTGAGCTCAGTAGACCCCCTCAGAGGTAGAGGAATCATAGGAGATAAGGAAGAGAAGAAAAACATTGATTGACAATCCAATTCTACAGCACAAATCAGAGGCAGCCAACAATCTTCATGAAAAAATTTTCTTGATATTCTCAAATTAGCAGCAAAACTACATATACACTTAGTCAATTTTTTTAGGAAGCTTTAGAATGAGCATTGTAAAGAAAAAAAAAGTCTGACCTCCATTATTTTCGAAGGGATAATGTAGCAGCAAAGCTCCTGGAATGGACAAGTAAAATGGTCTTGAGTGCAGAGAACAAAAGGGATTAGGGTCAGGCTACAGTGGAGAGCAGAGCCAAGAGTCTCCCGGAGCCAGAGGAAACCAGACTGAAGGACCGCCAGGCATAAGGACAACATCAGCTCTTAAAAAGAGTAATTTAGAGGATGAGGTTTTGCTTATAAACTGGCGAAGTGGTTTATGCAAATCAAAGGAGCAAATTAGCTGAGAGGAAAGGCACCAAAGTTCCATTTGTAAGGAGGGCCAAACGTATTTCAAAGAGCCCCTGGTTTCATTAGCATATATTCTTCTGCAGAGGCAGATCCCAGTGCAGGGAGAAAAGCTTTGGGATAGGGATTCAGAGAATTAGAGTTCAAATACTATCTATTTACTAACTTCGTGACCTTGGGCAAGTCACCCTATCCCTGGGTTACAGTTTACCCATATGTAAAATAGGGAGAAAGCAGTAGGTTGGTCTTGGAGATGATCTTGGAAGCAGAAAAGCCTGGCCTCAAGCCTGGCCTCTCGTATGGTCTGGCTATGTGACCCTGGGTAAACCTGTTTGTTATCTAGATAATTTAACTCTAAAGCTATGATGCTTTCATGACTTAATAAATGGTCATCATATGTTGCTGTATTTCCTCCCAAGGAGGAAAAACAAATGGTTACTTGATGTCCAATCCTTTTATGCTAAGCCAGAATCAGATGGGCTAGTTCTTAGGCAATAACCACCCCTTGGGTTGCTAAGTTCATACCTCAAAGCTCTCTAGTTCATTGGGATAGCCCAGAGTTTTTGCTTTGCTAGTCAGCCCAGCCTTGAGAACACAGAGGTGTCTCTCATGATGCAGTAATGGGAAGGAAGACTTTAGTTGAGGAGAATGATACATAGCTTTATGCTGGTACATGTTTAACAACCAGTTCTCTGGGAAGGAAGGGGAAGGAATGTATGTGTGACATACACTTAAGCTTAATTTGCATCATTAATAGTTTCTCCATCACTTTCTTAAGTCTAGAAATCAACAGAACAATAAGTTAAGCCCTGATGTACACTGTTAACCATTTTTCTAAAGTACAAAAGTTGACTCTGAAAATTTGAGAATTGGCTCTCACAAGTTAGTTCAGATTGGCTCTAGCATATCCCTGATCTGATACCCTAAGCCAAATGAGAAAAATGGTAGGTGGTATTGTGGAGAGACTGCTGAATTTGGGGTCAGGAAAACTGGAATTTGAATCCTAGCAATGTGACCCTGGGCAAGTCACTTACTTAACCTTTCTCATCTCAGTTTCATTATCTATAAAATGGGAAAAATAATAGTACCCACTTTACAGAACTGTTGGAAAGATCAACTGAGATAACATATGTAAAAAGCTCTGCAGGCCTTAAAGTGTTGTATATGTCCTAACTTTTATTGTGATGGGGCACCAGAAGGAAGACTTTAGTAAAGGAGAATGATACAATACAACAAATGATAATATTGTGAAGATTATCAGAAAAAGTTTATAATTCACTTATTAGTATTGTAATAATTATTATTCATTTTAAATTATACCATCTTGCAATTTTAGAGGAAAGCTCAGACACTAATAAATCAAGAAATAGACATTGCCATCTGCAAAGCATTTCCTTCAAGAAGTCTATAGGAGGTAGTGTTCCAGAGTAGAAAGAGCACCAGCTCTGAAGACAGAGGACCTGTGTTCAAATCCTAGCTCTGACATTTACTGTGACCTTGGACATATCATTTGACCTCCTTGGAGTTTCCTTACCTGTAAAATGAGAAGATCGAACCAGATAGCCTCCATGGTCCCTTCCACCTCTAGATCTATGATCCTATGATCTATGGTCCTGGGAGAATTCTCCCTCAAAGTCCCCCATCTCTACCCTATGCACTAGAGAAATTTACAAGCTTCCAGAATCCCAGTGTGCTATGAACTTGGAAACCGGATTTATTTCAATTGCAATGTCATCATGACACGAGTGGCAGAGTAGCATACTGAGAGGAAGCTGAACCAGGAGATGAACTGAGATAAAATCTTACCATTGACATTCACTACCTGTGTGAACCTGGGCAAGACACAACCCTCTGGGATTTATCTACTAAGTAAGTCATGGGCAGGCTGCCATCACCATGGAGAGGTGACAAAAATCATTAATTCACTGTGCAGTCATTAGAACTAAAAGGAACCTTAGAGATCATCAACTTCAACCCCATTCATTTTTTAGAGGAAACATTGGAGGCCAAGTGAGATAAACTAACTTGCCCAAGGCCACATATAAAGTAAGTCACAAAGTCAGAATTTGAACCCAAATATTCTAATTTCAAATCCAGTGATCTTTCTATTATAAAGTTCTCTGAGATAATTTTTCCTTTTTCTTCTTTATAAAATATGTATAACAGAATGGCCCTGGCCCAATATGAAATGGGTCTCTCCATAACTACCATCTTGTTTGATTAATGTGTGGCATGATTGCGGTCATGATATGACAAACTTCATAAATGTGTCACATCCCTTTGAGGGGGCCTTTTGATCAAACTCACAGAATTACAATCAGCTGCTTCCCTCCATGGGCCTATACAACTGGCTGTGAATAATAATGGTTATTTCATAAAATGATTTGGGGCCTTCTCATAATTGCTCTTTTTCAATCACCCTGAATCAGTAGATTACAGGTTTCTTCCAAACCAATACTTACATACATTGCCCCCAAGCAGAGCCCAAATGCCATATCTATGCTGAATCATCAAAACTGCCTTTATAAAACTCCTGAGTCTCTTTAGAAGAAACAAATTAAAACTTGAAAGCCACACAGTCCCAGGTGATGCAGCTCCCAATGAAATACCTCATAGTTTGCAACTGGTGCTAAATATGAGTAATGAAATGTTGCTGAGAGATTGATTTTAGGTGGGGTCTTGGGAAATTCAGCCTCTCCACCATAGCCTTCCTGGAGAATATGATGGATCCTGTGTCTTGTCAGTGAGGACTGATGGTGATTGAGAACAGCAAGCAGCAGATAGAAAGCTTCTCCTAAGTCCGAAACAAAATAGGCTGGTGTAAGAGATACCATGTTCAGCAATGTCTAAGATTTTTCTTCTCCCAGGACCATTAATCATCACTGCATTTGTTTGTCGTCTCTCTCCAAAATGGGCACATGAGTTGAGTGATGATGAAAGCTCCATGAGTGATCTTCTGCTCTCCTTCCACCTTTTGTTTTATGTTGCTTCTTGTAAAGGTCATCAGTTCATTAGAAGCTGTGAAACATAGTCCTAAATTCACCAAGCGTGTGTTGGTGCACCCCTTTGGGCTTAAGATGGCTTATGTTTTGACAAGTTCCACTAATTAGAAACAGATCACATTATAATAAACTTAGCTCAACCAATATCTAAGTAGAAAAAAAAAGAAAGAAAAGCTGGTGTTTTATCCAGGATGGTAATTTACTGTGAAGAAATATGAACTCTTCCCAGGCTAGCCAGCCAAGGATATGACATTTCAACACCCTCCAGGAGTACTTAACCTGTGACCATGAGATTTAGAGCTTGAGGGGGCTTTAGAGCTCTAGATCCTCATTACCTTTTGTCTGGGTTAATGTCACATGCTCCTAAACGTTCCTCCAGCTTTTAGTCTCTTATCTCCAATCTGCCCTCCACACAGCCGCAGAAAAGGTAGCATTGTATAAAAGTTGTACCTCCAGTCACCCCCCCCCCAGTACAATATGAGGTCCTTGATGGCATAGATCATTTTGGTTTTTGTATGAAATGAGTTAGTAAGTCTTAAAATGTTACATAGATGGTAGTTATTAATTATTGTGTACTAGTGTTGCTATCTCCATTGCCTACAATAGGGCCCTGTAAATAGCAAGTACTTACTAATGTTTGCCGAATTGGTTCCAACTTTTCAATTCTAGAAATGATCTTACTTAGAACATAGCATATTAAATGGAGACAGAATCTTAGATGTCATTTAATTGAATTTTCCTCCTATTTGATTTCCTCTTCTTCCGCCACCTTCCCTCCCTCTCTTTCTTCTTCTTCTTCTCCTCCTCTTTCTCCTTTTCCTTTTTCTCCTTCTCTTCTTTCTGCTTCTCCCACTCCTTCTCCTTTTTTGGGGGGAAGAAGGAGGGGAGGGAATGAAGCAGTTTAAGATTTTTAGTATTTCTGGTATAGAGAGAAGAAGCCAAACTTTACTTACCAATAGCCCTAGCAACATATCTGGTAAACAAAAGACTGAGTCTTGAATTCAGGTCAGCTGCTTCCAAATCTATTGTTTTCCATTACAATCAAATGCAACCACTTATGGGAAACTCTTCTCCATCATAGAATTTCATATACAACATGTTTTGGTTGTAATGGGTGGCTGTGACTTCCAAGTAAATGTACCCCTTTAAAAGCAACAACAATGACAAACCATAAACGCTGAATTTTGGTGCAACATAGCATTGGTCAGATATCCCACTCGTAGTAGTGGTCTAGAGGTATTCAGTTCCATGTGAGGAGGATAGTCCTAAACTTGTCCTCTTCCTTCTAAAGCATTAGAGAATCAGGCTGAAGTATTTTTGGGCTCCTGCAGTGCAGGATTTTGCCAGGGAAAAGATGTGCAGGTAAATGCCCTAAAAGAAAACACAGGTGAGAGGCTAGCTAAAATGCCAGCCAACTGAGATCAAATGGGGGTGAGACCAAGGCTGGGGGTGGTCCCTGCCTCATCCTCATTGACTCAAAGGCATCCTAGATCAGAGGTGTCAAACATGAGACTACTAGGTCCACATACAGCTCACAACAATCCCAGGTGCTAGAGACTCAGAGTGAAAAGTAATTAGAAAATATTCCATAATATTTTAAACTTTGTTTGGCCACTTATTTTTTTAAAAAATCTGCTTATGTCATAATTTTCCTCAAATCTGTTTTAAGTTGTATATTTCTTTTCCAATAAAAAAAAATTACACTTAAAAAAAGAAAACAGATAATATCACATTTTAAAACTAGTCAATATGTGGCATACAGGGTTCCTTACATATGGATTAGTGACCCCCATTTCTATTTGAGTTTGACACTGGTACCCTAGAGTCAACAAGAACGAAATTGATAAAATTGCCTGTGACCTTGTGATCACAAAGGGATACTATGATCATACTTTGAGGAAGTAAACAAGTCTCTTCTACCATGATCAGATTATAAGGTGTTTTGAACAGTTGGAAGAAGCATAGAATTTCAGTTAGAATTAATCAATCACATGTTAAATGCCTACTATGTGCCAGGGTGTAGAGATGCAAAAGTAAAAATAAAAGTTCCTGGCTCCAAGGTGTTTACAGCCTATGGGGAGACAAAGTGGCACAACTATAGGTGTATACAAAATAAATACAAGGCAATTTTTGGGTTTTGCTTGAGGGCACTAGATTGGGAGATCAGAAAGGGCTTCATGAAGAATATGAGATGAGTTGAATTTTGAAGGGAAATGAAGGTTTCTAAGAGGTAAAGTGAGGGAGGAGTGCAACAGCATGATCCAATGAAAAATATGCTGGACTTGAAATTAGAAGATTCAGATTCAAATCCTTCTTATGTATTATCCTTCCTACTTTCTATCTGTGTCATTGAGCAAGTTACTTAACCTTTCATTGCCTTAATCTCCTACCTCTCAAATGAGGGTCTGAATTAAATGGGGGCTCTAAGGTCCCTTCCACCTCTAAATCTATGATTCTATGAATGCATTCCAAGAATGGAAGACAGCCAAGAGAAAGCTAAGGAGTTGGTAGATGGAATGTTGTAAGAAGACCACTGGATTGGAAAGTGTGTGAAAGAGAGTAATGTCTCATAAGGCTGGGGAGGTGGGTTAGGACCATGTTGTAATGGGTTTTAAATGCCAAACAAGAACTTTTAGTTTTGATCTTTATCTGGTTCAGTCCTTAGAAAAAGATAACTGATAGTCTGACCTCCCCTGAGTCCCACATACCACAGCCGCTACTACAGTAATTTTAAAGTTCTAATAGATCTTTATTTTAAATATGTGTATCTTTATGTGATCTCTGTTTAAATTAAACTACTTCAAATGAGACACTTAAGCATGAAATGTTGAAATTCTAACTCTAAAAAGTATATTTACATGTGATGGTTTGTAGTTGTCTATATGTGGAATTAATTTCTAATCTGCCATTCATCTAAAGCATTTTTGTAAAATTCTAATATTAAGGATTCATGATTTTGAGTTAATATGCCATTTTTTGAAATGCAGAGACCTCTGGGAGAGAGAATGAAGTATTAACAGTTAAACCTTCATATGGCTTAACTTAAGGAGGTTTTCTTTCTAATACTTGAGATTTTCTGTCCAAAAGTATATTATTTATGGGGAAGGATTAGAGGAACAATTCTGGAACAAGGAGGTAGGGTGCCAAAGAAAGGATCAGAGAATATAAAATGCCACAGCTGAGAGAGCCTTTAGAAAATAGAATGACAGAGCTAGAAATTACCATAGAATAAGAACAATCGATTGTTAGAGCTGGAAAGGAACATGAGGTCTAGGAACAACAAATGGGATTGATCCTAAAATATAATCTATTAAAGATGAAAGAGAATTTAGCTATCATTTAATCTAGCACCTTTATCATCATCATCATTTTTCCAGACTTGTGAATTCTTTAATATAGAGTTTTTCCAATATAGAAACTCTCCAGCAATATCCAGGCAAAATGAGTCTGAAACTTATCCTAAGGCAGTAGCCTGGGGCATGAAGAAGTTAGGTAATTTTTTGTGGTCACAAAGCTAGTATATGCCAGAGGCGGTTCTTGTACCTAGGACTTTCTGATTCTGAGTATTTTTCTTGATCCACTCATGCCTCTCATTTCCCACATGAACAAATAAAAACACAATGAAGAAAAATGATTGTCCAAATTGACACAGCTAGTTTGAGGTAGAATCCAGATGATAACCTCAAGGACCTCAGACCTTATCTCTACTTTTTCTAATATGCCATAACGTCTCTTCTCTCTAGATAGAAAGAAGGCAGCATGAACATCCATAGGAAGGATAAAGGAGATGATGGGAGTTATGACATATGGCACAAAGAGAGATAGGAAACCACACAAACCAACTTTCCCTACCTTACAATTTTGCCAAAGCCCTTCCAGGTTACATATATATGTGGGTGTATTCAGCTCAAAGGTACTTAAGATAAAAACTATAAGATAATTTGAAATGGAAGAAGAATTTGGTACTATTACACTACATTCTAGAAAATATTTCCTTAGTATGACATTATAATGCTGCTTGTACTCAACTAAAAAATCATTCTTCTGGCATTGAAGGGTTTCCTTAGGCAGTCGAGTAGCTTGATCCATTTAGCAGAGACAGCATGCTCAATGGCCAAGCATTTAGCCCAGCCCAGCCTGGCAGCAGCAATGAAGCATTAGAGCAGCCTGGCCCAATCCATCAACAATTGCCCTTTGGCAGAGTGACCTGCTTGGCTCCGTCTTGGAACGGGATCCCAGCAGATGAGTGACTTCCTTGGCCTAATCCAGCAACATCCTTGAAGCTAAGTGGCCTGCCCAGTTCATTCCAATCACAGGAAAGCCTGATAAAGAGGAAACTGAGAAGCCAAGTGACCTGCTTAAGATTGGCCTGTCCTGAGGTAATTCTGTGACCTGTGAGGAGCCAACTTCACTTAGCAATAAGAGAATTTGTCTGTAACCAACTCCACACCATGCAGACTACTTTGTGAGGGTATATCTGAGAAGGAAAGTCCATTGAAATCCCATAGTTCTGGAGTTGTGAGTTGTCTTAGCTCGCCTAGATATGCGCCATGCTACTACTGCTACATTTTAAATTTATACTCTTTCTTTCCCCAGCTGTCTCTGTGTCTATTTGTGGGTAAGTACAACGAAGGGTTTCAGCAGGAATGTTTTGTAACCAATGTTTATGCTTTGCCATTTAAGTAAATATCTTAACTAAAGAATGAATTGAGCCTACTGCCTGATTGTTGAAAGGAAGTATACTGATGGGGGCTCATGAGTTACAACATTAGGAGGCTAGCCACCCACAGGCTTACCCCATAGAAATCTTGTAGAAATAGTAGCCACCCCTCTGGGGACCAATCTGCCAGTGCCAATGGAGGAATGAGAACAAAGGGGGTATTGGAAGTGCAATTCTGTGTCTGATTATTTTTTTTTCATTTGTGCTTTGTGACAAAAGTCCTAAAACTTTTCAGCAACTCAAAAATGTCCAGAAAATCTCCCCTTCTCTTTCTAGAAAGTTAAGGCATCATAATCTCTCTTTTGGAGAGCAGCCCCTACAATTTCCTGAGGCAGAGGAGAAAGCACTTTCATGCATAGGCTCCTCATCTCCATTCAGGTTTACTTTTAACTTTGCTGCCTCTAACAACAGAAAAAGGGCTTCATACTGCAAATGAGCTTTTACAGAACCAGCACAAGGGGATGGCTGACCTTAACAACCAACAAAGTAACCAATTTATCTTCAAAAGATGATACTAAGGAGATGTTATGATTTCTAATGAACTGTATTGGGAATGCCCCAATAGATATCACCCTTTTGAAATTGTCAACAGGTGTATCCATAGCCATATAGGAAGAAATAAGTCTCAAACAAAGGCTCACTACTCTGTAAGCCATCAAGTTGATCAGGAAACTCCCTTGATCAACCCCCTGCCACTCGGTGGGTTCTCAAGGCATAGTGGAAAGCATATCACATGATTTCAAATTTTGTCTAGGTGTGTATATATGGGCAGATCACTTAACTTCTCTGTATCTCAGTTTCCTCATCTGCAAAATAAGGATAACAATACCTGTGTTACCCACCTTACATTCATTGTGAGGAAATCACTTTATAAAACTTAAAGTATTGCTGAAAAATGAGTTTTTTAGTAGGAATTCAGGTCATTTCTAACCTCTACCATCAAGTTCCATTCCCTTGTAATAAAAACCCCTTCTATCTTACTTGGAATTTCAACATCAATTTTGACTTTTCTCTCTCACTCAATTGCTTTTCACATATTCAACTGAATTTTTTCAAGGAAGAAAGCCTACCAGTGGATTCAAGGTATCCTGAAATGCTGGATTTTTAAGAGCTAATGTCATCAATTCCAGCAGAGCCTAAATCATCTGAGTCATTACCATTGCTCAGGTTCCAGCTGCCTTTTGTTGCTGATTAACTGGAATTAGAATTATATAAGGGAGAGAATCTGCATGAGATTGGGGAGGAGGAGATGTTGGAAGGTTATGGACCAAGCTGAAAGGGCAAAAAGAACATCTTACCTGAGAAAAACCAAAATTAGGAGACAAAGGCCAGAGCAGTGATATGAAACTGGGAAGGGGACAACTCAAAGTAGGTCAGGAAGATATTACAAAGAAGCGTTACAGGACGCTGGAGGATTCATCACCCACAAAGTCTCTGGCTAAGTGGGTATGTTTGACAGTCTCAGTTTGCTAGCCTCCACCTTCTTCTTTCTGTGCGTCAGCTCAGCTGGGCCCAGATACCTGCTGGTTTAGGATACAAAGCCTAAGGGAAATGGGCTTAATTCTGCAAATGAGTTTTTTATAGGACCAGCACTAAGGGATAGCTCTGACCTTACAGGAGGCAGAGTAACCAATTTATCTTCAAAGAATATTTGAAGAGCCCAGCTTGACTCTGTCAGATTCAGTTGTTGGACCTCTTCTTTCTGTTTGATGTTCAAGCAACATGTCATACCTGACCTTCTGGAATTCGGCATTTCCCTCATTCAATTGCACCTCTTTGCTCAGGCTAACCAGTAGAACAGAGACTTGTAGAATCCTGTTCACCGTTTCTGGAAAGCAGGATTCTCTTTCTATGGGTAGATGATTGCTGCCCCAGCTTGGCTGGGGTTGTGCTGCCCTCTCCTGGCCCCCTTTGGATTAATCCTATAGATTGTAAATGCCCAATGGCTGGTTTTTAAAACCTGGTTTTCCATTGGAACCCCACAGACTGACTTTGGGTTGCTGAGAGTTCACGCTTTACTTTGTCTTTGAATGTGGAAATTGTCTGATTCTTTTAAAACCTGATCTTTTACAACAACTTCTTACGCTGACTTTTGTGGCTATGTGTCAAATATAAGTGGAAGAAAAATGGGGGAGGAAAAATAAGAGAACCCTAGTTTGAGTAATATGAAAAAGATCTTGAGATAGTTGAAGCCCTAACTATGCCCTATAGAAACCAGGAATTTCTTAGCGTTAACCAAAAATATGACTAAAAACTAAAGTCCCTTTCTCTTAGGACAGTAAGTAGTACAGTGGGTAGTGTGTTAGACTTCTGGAATAAAGAAGACCTGAATTTGAATCTTTCCTCAGACACTTGCTAACTGTGTGATCCTGGGTTAGTCAGACCTCAGTGTTCTCATCTCTAAAATGGGCATACTAGCACCTACTTCCCAAGGTTGCAAGAATTAAAAGAGATAACCTATGTAAAGCACTTTGCAAACATTATTATCCTATATCAAAGGAAGGAAAAGGAAAGGGAATAAGAATTTACAGTGTGCTACTAAGAGTCAGGCACTGTGCTAAATGCTTTACAAATGTTATGTCATTAGATCAATACTAGCTAAAGGGGAGAAAATGCTGTTTAATTATAGATCACACCTGAAGAATGTTAGAAGTCCAAGAGTTCTGTGTTGTTTTTTGTCATGGGTCCCTTTAGCAATCTAGTGATACCTATATAATAATAATGATGAAAATGGTAATAATATGACATCCTACAGAATAATAATGAAAATAATATGACATTTATATGGTGTTTTAAAATTTGCAATGATCTTTGTATGTATTATTTTATTTTATCCCCACAGTGAAGTAAGTGCTATCATTATCAATACTTTATTTGGATTTGGAAACTGAGGCTGGGAGAGATTAAGTAACGTCTAAAGTCACATAGCTAGCATGTGTCTAAGGTAGAATTTGAGCCCTAGTCTTCCTGACTCCAAATCTAAGACTCTATACACTTGTCACCTAACTGTATCAGAATATTTTTAAATGTGTAAAATAAATATATAGGATTATGAAGTAAATCAATTATGCTGAAATTCATTGAAAAAAAATGTTTGTAGTTCATGGATCCCGTTAAGAACCCCTCATCCAAACTGTCTTTTTACAGATGATTAAGCCAAGATCTACAGAGATTGAGTGGCCTGAAGTCACCCACAGAGTGCCGAGGCTCAAAATCAAGGCTTCTGTCTCCCAATCCCATACGTTTTGCCCAATATAAGTATCAGAACTGGTGCTGAAGTCTAGCTGTTCTGACTTCATGCCATACGTCCTCCCCCTGCCTGCTGATAGTTTCCTAATCAGTAATGGTCAATAGCTGTTCTCAAATTAAAGAAATCCTAACTCAGTATAATCAGAAGCCCTATCTTTGAGAATTGGAATTGCTTTTCCCTGAATGTTCCCAAGGATTCAAAGATGAATGAAACCCTTTCATTTGACATAGGATTATCACAGAAACAGCAAACACAAAAATCCGATTTAATTTGAAAAATGACAAAATTATATTTCCCTGCTGGTTTTTCCAGGTGGCACAAGTAGATGAGGAGCTTTTTTGTCCTCTACCAATTCTAAGTTAATTTGACAGCAGTGACGTTTCCAACAAGATAATATTCGATAGGCACTGCGTCAAGGAGAATGAAAATGTCAGCCACGTTCCAAGGCATAATTGGGGCAGCATGTTTGCTCTTCTGGGAAGTTCTGGTGGATCTGACAAACCAGGATGCCCATGTCTGCAGTGAAAATGTGCTTCTGTGTCATTCTTGGAGAGGAACGCCCTGGCTTGCTGAATCTAATTAAAAGCAACAGGGATCGTTTTATAAACAAAACTTCTTAATAGCTTTTAGGAAGACAAATTTCCATAGTCAATAGACTGATTAATTTTTCTATTTGCCTTTTTTTTAAGTGGGGGAAGGGTAGAAGGCTAAGTAGAGCTGTGAATTGGAGTCTTTTATCTACCCTGACTTGAATTAAATTTATCCATATTGATCTTTGGTAAAATGAGATGGTTTTAAGTACTAGAATAAAATGGGCGTGGATTGATAAAAAAAAAAAATGTTATACCTTTACGTTTGCCTGGTAATATGCTAGGCAATGGGGATGTAAACATAAGAAGTAAGGGAATCCCTTCTCTCAAGAAGCTTACAACACATATAGATCACACACAGACACACACACACACAGACACACACACACACACACAAAATGGTGATAGGGATAGAGAAGATCCAAGAAAAATGTACTGAGAAATTGAAAGGGGTAAACATAATTTTTCAATCTCCAGGCTCAGCAAAGGAGAAAGTAGTATCTAAGGTGGACCACCACGAAGAAGAAAATTCAGAATTAGAAGGCAAGAAGAAAACCAGAAGGAAAATTAGGGGCAAGGAGTAAAGAGAATAGTCTCATTTGGATCAGATATAGAAATATATGAAGGAGAGTAATAGGAAATAAGGCTTGACTGGATGATAGAGAACCTTGATAATGATTATCAAAACTCTAAGCTTTAATAGGCAATGGGTAGCCAATGAAGAGGATATGGGGAGGGAGGTTGTTGCTGTTAGTGGTGGTGGTGGTGGTGGTGGGGTGTGTGGGGGGGGTGTTTGTGTGTAGAGACAGTCAGACAGACAGAGACAGGAAAAAAAGTGAAAGAAAGAGAAGTATTGGATCCATTTCTACTACATAAAAACACATGCATCTTCCCAGTCCTTAAAACAAATACACACACACACAAGAATTCTTAATCTGGGGTCCATGACAGACAGACAGGTGGAGAGAGACAAAGAGAGAGAGAGGATTAGATGGATAAATGAATAGATTTATATCTGAATTTATATCTTTATCTCAAAGGATATCAATAGATACATAAATTCAGATATAAATCTATATATCTATAGATGTTTATATGATATATAAGATATACATAAATATTTAGGTTTATTGATATATCTATAAGTATATAGACATAGATATATAAATGACTATATTTCAATATAATTGGTTTCTCTTATAGTCTTGTGTGTATTATTTTATGCATTTAAAAACATTCTCAGAATGTCCCCAAGACAAACAAAAAAGGTTATAAGTTCCTGCATTATGTTCAACCATCCCTGAAAATCATTCTATAGCTCTCTTCCCTTTCACAGCCAGACTCCTTGAAAAAAAGCTTTCAATAGGCATTGCCTTCATTTCTTCTCTTCTCAACTCTCTCCTAAATCCTCTATTATAAGACTTCTGATGTCAGTGCCTAAACAAAGTCATCATTGAGCTTTTCATTCATAAATCTTCTGACCTTTTTTTAATCCATGCTTTTCTGGATATCTCTGCAGCATTTTACCTTCCTGACCATCTTCTCCTCTTATGTACTCTCTCTGCTTTTTCATTCAAGTTTTTGTGACACTGCTCTCTCTTGGTTATCTTATTTGTCTCTCTGATATTTCTTGGTCTCCTTTACTAGTTCATCATCCGTAGCTTGTCCCTTAAGAGTGGGGTAGAGACCTACCCCACAGACATCGTGAAGTGCTTAGAGATTGGGCAGACATCAAACACACCAAGGTCATCCACTTCATCCCAGGCTATCACCAGTTGTCCTGACATGTCTTGTCACTGGACTCTGACGACTCTGGAAGAGAGGCTAACAATTTTGTGCTTAAATCTAATTCACAAACAAGTCAAAACATCACCCCAAGATATCACTGGTCCTCTTCAAAAATGAAGAGCAGCCATGATGACATAACTGTGGACATACTCCAAGTCTCTACTACACTCTGTCTCAATGGGATCAGGTATTGACTCTGCTTTTCTGTTCGTATCCCTAGCTCATAGTAGAGTACTTTGAATTTAGTAAAAGCTTAACTAATGCTTTCTCATTCATGCAAGAATTAGTGACCTTATAAGCTCTGATAGGTTTAATTATCATCTTTCTGTGGATGACTCCTAAATTACAGTCTGGTCACTTTCCTGACCTTCAACCCCACATCACCAGCTACTCATTGGACATTTTTATAGGGTCCTATAAACAACTCAAATTCAATATTTCTGAAAATAAAGTTATCTTTCCTCTCCCCCAACTCATTCCTTCATCTGAGCTTCCTTATTTCAGTTGAGGGCACTGCCATCCTTCTGGTCACCCAAGTTCACAACCTTGGTGCCATCCTACACTCTTCATTTTCACTCACTACTCATATTTCACTAATTTCTTTAAGCCTGGCATTGCTATGTCCATCACAACTTACCTAAATCCCTTTCTCTCCTCTCACATACCCAGGCTCTCTTCTGCTCCTATCAGGACTTCCTAATTGCCTCCCTCCCTCCCCCAATCCCTATGTCTTTGGTTTGTCTACAGCTGGTATATTCTCCTACAACGTATGCAAGTACTCTCTAGCCAGGCTAGACTGTAAACTCCGTAAGGCCAAGGACTATTTTTTTGCTTTTGTCTTTGTATTCTTAACCTGGTACAGTGCCTGGAACCCGATGAATTTCTGTCGATTTAGTATCTTGATACTAAATGTTTGCTGTTGTATCCTGATCAACACTGTAATTCAAACTCAACCTCTTTTAGTGATTGAATGAATGCCTTATTTGTCAGCTTCTCTTTCTTATTTCCATTAGACACTAATCACAATATGACAAGTAATAGGCTGTGGATGAATCTCTGGGTAAAATGGCATCTTGATTCTATGTTTCATTTTTAAATGGGTATGATAAACTTCATGTACTCGGGGCTCTGCCTTTTTTTGATATTAAGATCTATAGTTGTTTTGGCTATGGAAATGACATATAGTTCCCCTTTCTTTCAAAGGGGAACTGAGACAGGAAGGGCAAAGGAAGAACTTTACAATAAAGGACTCCACATATCTTCCAAGTGTGAGTAATTCCAACAGGGTCTGAGATTTCTGTGCTCCCATGATACTTCCTAGCTAATAGTTCAGGATCACCTAGTGTGCAGAGAAGTGACACGGACAGTGGGGAACCCATTCTCCAAATAGCATCATTAGAAACATCAAAGTGCTGTCTGTCACTATTTTTAGAGTCATTCCAGCCTTTGGTTATGCTCCATTTTCTGGTAGACATAGTCCTCTGCACAGCTCAGTTTTCTTTCTCCCCCCACTGCCCCACTCCCTTCCCCTGCTCTGAATTACATTCAGGAAGCATCATTTCTCAAGGACTCTCCTTTGAAAGCACTTCAATTCTGGGCAGTTTTAGCTGGAATGAAAATACTTCTATAAGAGAAATCCCAAAGCCTCTAGGGGAAGATTTACTGGCTTTGAGGAGATTTGACACCTCACTGTTTACAGCTTTGTCTGATGAGTATTTTCAGAAAATTGGCATTGTGAAACCTGATGAAATCCCACTCCTCTCTCACAACATTCAACTATTCTCGGGAGGTAGTGGAGGAGATAGAGATGAAAAACATCCATCCATCTTTCTAAATCCATCTCAGATTCACCTAAGCAGACACCTGCTTTGGTGGGAATATATGGTCCATTAACATCAAACCAAAGAATCCACCAAACTTCCTCTGCCAACATCCTCCCACCACCATAAACTCCCAATAATCCCTATGGCAATCCACATGGCAAGTGGGATATAAGAAAGTTACAGCACACCAAAATTCTAATTACAGACTTAGAGTTCATTTATTATAGAAGCCTTTGCCATTTTTCTTTTCCCTAAGACTGGCAAATCCTAAACTCCTGCTCCCTTAAGTCCCATCATCCGGAAGTACTGCCTGTCTACTTGAAAATCTTTCTTCTGTAATCTCTCTATATATCCTCATTTTATCCTTCTCCTTTCTCTCTTCTCTCTTCTTTCACTGTGCCCTCCATAACCTCCGTTCTGTTATTAGAAGACTTCCCATAAACCTAAATTTCTTCCTATTTCTATCTCCAAGTAAAAACTAGAAACTACCTTTCCTCTCAAGGTACCCCATTCTTCTTGACTCATCACAGTCTTGGAGGCTCCTTCTTTCATGGAGCCTGAATTCATAGATCCAAGGGCAGGAAATGGTAGGCTCTTTACTCCTCATTGCCTCTTCCAGGTCCTTGCCCTGTTTCCATCATTCATCAACCTTTCCTCATTTAAAGTAGACAGCATATGAAATAGGAACCAGATACATGATTTCATTGGTATAGAGACTTCCTGAGAAAGGAAACTCCTTCTATGTGAGCAGGGTGGCACCTTCTCTTCCTTTTTATTCAATTTCTCTGGTGTCTATGTTACAGTTTTCCTGTCCTTCCCAACTCCTTCCTTCACTCTACATAATTCCAATATTCATGTTGATATTTCTTTAAATATTCCAGATTCTCAGTTCATCAGCTTCACATAACTCTTTAGAACTCAATATCACCCCAGACTAATACAACTCCCAGTTTCATAATTCTGAATTTTCTCTCACAAATTATAGCTACCAAAAGAGACTTGAGCTTTGGAGAAACAAATCAAGTCAGGTAATTAACCAGCTTTCCTGCATTCCCTACATCTTAGCTCCTGACCCATTGTTTATTTTTTTTGTTTTATTTTTAAATTTTATTTCACTTTTAATTTATGGAATAAAACAAGTACTCTTATAACATAATATATTTTTTAAAAAAGATTATACATGAAATTGCATATTGTGCATGAAATTGCATGTACAACTTGCTATTTCTTTTAAATATATAATAAAATTATCATGTAATTTTTTTCCATTTTTTGTTCCTCCCTTCTCCAACCCTAGAGCTGCCTACATAAATATGTGTATATATTTGAAATCATTCTATACATATTTCTATTTTTTCAGTTTTTTCTCTGGATGCAGATGGTATCTTCTTTCATACATCCTTTGTAATTCATTTGGGTATTTGTAATAATCCAAATGACTTATTTGCTCAAAGTTGTTCTTAAAACCATATTGCTGTTACTGTATACAACATTTTCTTGGTTACAGTGTTTATTTTATGGATCATATCTCTACTTTTGCCACTATTCTTCTGTTTGTGTCTCAGCTTCTTGGTTTTTGGTGCTCTAAAGAAATCATGGCAAAGATACATGGTGGTTTTTCTCATTTTTTCCTTTCCTGTTTTGACTAAAAATTTGGTCCCTGAACTACTCTACTCCCTGTTTGGTTTTCAGTCTTTCCCGCTCCATTGCTTTCTTCTTCTCAGTCTCCCCTTTCCTTAAAAACAAAAGGAAGTAAGAAAACAAACAAACCATCCCTAGAAGCAAACAAAACTAGCCTCAGCTTATGTTCCAATCTATAACTTTCCCCTCACTGGAAATATTTCATGAAGAATAGTCTATCATTACTTCATCAGCTTCTTTACCATCTGCTGACTCCTTAATCCACTGTAATCTGGAATGAAACTCAAAAATACCTGAGTTCAAATTCTGCCTCAGACACTTACTAGTTGTATGACTCTGGACAAATCATTTAACTTTTGTCTGCCTCAGTTTCCAAATCTCTAAAATGAATAAAATAATGGCATCTATTCCCAGGGTTGTTCTGAGAATAAAATGAGGTATTTGCCAAGTGCTTTGCAAATCTTAAAATATTCTATAAATTACTGTTATTATTAATTTGTCTATTCCCATCACTACAGTAAAACTATTTCCTCCAAACTCATTAATGGATTTTAAATTTTGAAATCTAATAGCCCTTATTAGTCCTTATCCTCCTTGATATTTCTAGAAAATCTGACTACTTGATACCCTCCTCTTTGAACCTATTTCCTATTTTGGCTTCCATGGCACTGCTTTTTCCTGGCACTGTTCCTTTCTGACTTAGTGAAGTGTGTTCCTGAGGTCACATTCACATCTCAAACTTTTCATGGAAAACATTAGATAAATAAAGGAATTTTGCAGTTTCCCAAAGATAATGTAACTTGCTTTTGTCCTGTTCAACTCGAGTCTCAATCTGTGGTATATCTCTACTGTCTGTCCAGAAATGCATAATAGAGAGAGAAAATCTGCAGATTTTCCATCCAAAGTGTATGTCAAACTGTATCCCAAAGAGATCATAAAAAGGGAAAAAGTCCCACATGTACAAAAATATTTATAGCAGTTCTCTTTGTGGTGGCCAAGAACTGGAAATTGACAAAATACCATCCACATCCAGAGAAAGAACTATGGAATCAAATGCAGAATGAAGCAGACTATTTTCTCTTGTGTTATGTTTTGGTTTGGTTTTTCTCATGGTTTCTCCCATTCATTTTAATTTTTTATGGGTAAGTTCTTTTTTGCTGTTGTTGGTTGCTCATTTTTCTAGACTATGTCTTGACTGAACTTTAGGTTAAGTTGGGCTCTGTTCAATGGAGCATGGGGAGATACTGTTCCAGACTTCAGACATTTTCATGCTGCTGTTTTCAGAGCAAGTTCTAGGGGGTCTGCAATTTTTGCTGCAACAAGACTAATGTGAAAATGTGTTTAATAAGAATGTATGTGTAGAACCCATATAAGATTGTATGCCGAGTCATGGAAGGAGGGGGAAGGAAGGGGGAGAAAATTTAAGATCTATGGAAGTGTGTGTTGAAAATTGAAAACAAACAGATTAATTTTTTAATTAATTTGTCAAAAATTATGTCAAAATGTATGTCAAAATCTGGGCAATAGAAATCTTCATCCACTTGATCTTTCCTATGTGGATAGCAAGGTTGCACTTTCTACTAACTATAAATCTCTTCCAGAACACTCTATTATGTTTTAGAGCTTGATTCAGTCAGCATAATATTATTTACAAGCAGGAGAACCTCCACGACCTTGCCATTTGCAGGAAAACCTTCTTCAACTTGCATTCTTCACCAAATTTCCTCCATCACAGAAGAAAATATCTTGACGAGCATATATCTCCCTAATTTATTTCTCATCTGATATTTAAGATCAGAGAATTGAACAGTATTATTTCTGTTATATCTTTCAAAGGATACAGAATGACTTTGATTTATGGACAGTATATGCCTTAGTGGAAAAACAACTTAAAGATGTCAGTTTTCTCTGTTAAATTTAATACTTTTTGATTTTCTGTATCTTTCAATCAACTCGTAAATGGTAAAGAAGTGGTTCATTATGGAATATTACTTGTGAACAGCTGCTCATTCTAATAGACTTATCACAATGCACTCAATTTATGTGTGGATAACTTAAATAAGTTTTTATAAAGGTGGGAGACTAGGCATACAGATAGACAGCAACTGAGTGCCTTTTCTTTTTGCTATTAATTAGGTATAGAATTTTTTCAACATCTTTGGAATTTTCCTCTTTCATCTGTCTTCCACTTCAGTCCCTCAGTGCATTTCCAATTATGTCTTATCCAGCATACATTTCCTTTATATATATTTGGTCCATTTTGGCTGCTTCTCATCTGTTCTCTATAGTTCCATTTTTACCTCGCCGTTAGCATTTCCAGGATAGTGATGTGAGGATCCAAATGTTATTCTTCTGCTATCTATAATGGTGAAAATAGTTTACCATAGTAATTTTTATAAATCTTTTCATTTCTTTTCTATAGTTTGTTCTCTTACTATTTTAATCTTTACATATCTTTGGGATTACTTTATTTAGTTGGATTTTTAAACATGATTTCTCTAAATTATTTTTATCCTCCATTAATTCTGTCTTCTTTATGCAATGAAAATGCTCATAATCATCTATCATGTTTTTTCATATAATTTTACCAAAAAATGGTAATATTCTAAATTGACATAGCCTTTAACCACCATTTCTCTTTGTTTACCAAATAAATAAGGTGCTCTCTGGGTTCTTTTCGATCTCTTATTGTGCAAAGAGATTCACAGCAGTTAAATGTGTTATTAAATTATTGTAATGAATAACAAAGTCATTTCTAATATAAATTTCCTATTTCTCATTGCTGACTGCTTTTCCCCATGTTGAACCCATGGTGAAACGATTCGACTCCACACTGTCCTCTTCTCTTGAATTCCAGGCCCCCTTCTTTCACTGACTGAGACTTGGTAAGCCTTAACCTTAGATCACTCCCACCATAAGCTATTTTCAATCCTACACACATACTACTGAAGAAAATAGAGAAAATCATACTAACCCCTCTGCCTGCTCAAGTAATCCTATTCCATCATGTCTCCACTAACAAATTACCTCCACTTGTCATCCTTACTTTATCATTTATTTTCAATATCTTTCTGTCTATTGCCTCATTGCCTATTACCTATAAACATCCCCATGTCTCCCCCATACTGAAAATATATTGACTGATTGCTTTATTAGATCAAGATTAAGTTGTTTCTATCTTATGTCATATAATCATTATTAGTCTTTCTTCTTACATATCACTAAATGTGATTTTAATCCTGACAAGCCAATAACTTGGCTATTCATAGACAACTGAATCAAAGATAACTCCCATATCTATAGCTAGTCTTATCCTACCTATTAAGATGTAAATATGTTTAATCTGTGTGATGTTATTTGGTCCTTACTATGTACATTTCCTACCAATTCTTTTCTCAAAGAAAAGATTAATGATTTAAGGGTGTTGGACTTTTGTGTAGCCTTTGACTTCTCTCCTTTCTTTGCCTTGAACCATATTTTTTCCATGTATTTCTCTCCAAACCCAGTTCTGCCCATGCATGGAAGTTATCAAATAATTAAGTAAATTTATATCTAATTTAGAAGATCTTATCAAATTATTAATTGAATTTCTCTATCTCTTTATCATCTTTGATGTCAGCTCATAAGGAAGATTTTTATCACAGTTATCCTTTTGCAAATGCTTACTATTAATCAGATACAATGTGATGACCAGATATCCCATTAAATTATGTTGACATGTCTGTAATATAATGGGAAAAAACTCTCCTTCAATTCCATTTTTGTATTCCAGGGAATACCTATGCCCCACCTTTCCACTTACCTGCAATTTCTTTATTTCTTCTGGCTTTGTCGTATTAATAATGACAAGATTATTATGATTCATCTTAAGCATGATGTCCACTTGTTAGTCATTCAACCAAGATCTCACACTTAGAATATATGTAGTCAAATTAAAATGTAGATATGATCTTAAAACTATATAATTATTAGCCTTCTGTGTCTCCTTTTCTATAAGTTTGCTAGTTCACTGCAAAAGTGGAAGGTAGCCAAACAGAACTGAAGGGCACTTTGTATTTTTCTTTGTTTAATTAGTTGTCATGGTCATAAAAATAAATTCCTCACCAAGAACTAGCCTACTAGTGATGTGCCTCTCTGTACTTGGTTGGGTTGATCCTTAGAAAACACTCAGTCTATTGAAAAGGCCATTCTCAGAACCTTTACAACAAGATAGGAACTTCTAGAGCTCATATCTTGCAGAGATGACCTTCAAGAATTTAGGACTATGACCATTATATAATGAGGTCTCAAAGTGTGACAGTGAAGAACTGTTACCCTTACCTATGCCTTTGTAAAGGACTTTAGTCTTAAGGTACTTAATAAACATATGTTGAATTAAATCAACTGGTCACTGCTTATAGGTTGCCCTTGTTACTCCATCATCCTCTTCTTGACCCTTTAGTACTCATGTACTACAGGTTCTACCATCAGTGACCATCCATTTCCTCACATCATGTCACTGCAGCAAAAAGTTGCAAACCCCCTAGAACTTGCTCTGAAAACAGCAGCATGAAAATGTCTAAAGTTTGGAACAGTATCTCCCCATGCTCCATTGAACAGAGCCCAACTTAACCTAAAGTTCAGTCAAGACATAGTCTAGAAAAATGAGCAACCAACAACAGCAAAAAAGAACTTACCCATAAAAAGCTACCATAGTGGCAGGGAAGACCAAGATACAAACTTAGCAGAAGACAAAAACATGAAAACAGCTACAACCAAGGCCTCAAAGAGAAATACTAATTGGACAGAAGTCTAACAGGAATTCCTGAAAGAGTTGAAGCAACAGATAAGAGTAATAGAGGAAAAACTGGAAAAAGAAATGAGAGTGATGCAAGAAAATTATGAAAATAGAATCAACATCCTGGTAAAAGAGACATACAAAAAAAATGAAGAAAACAACATTTTAAAACATAGAACTGCCCTAATGGTTAAGGAGGCACAAAAATTCACTGAAGAAAAAACTCTTTAAAAAGCAGAATAGGCTAAATGCAAAAAGAAGCTACAAAAACTCACTGAGGAAAAAATGGTTTTTAAAAATAGGAATTGTGTGTTGAGTCTATTCATGAAACAAAAAACAGTTAAACAGAATTAAAAGAGTGAAAACATAGAAGGAAAATGTGCAATATCCTATTAGAAAAAAACAAGTGACCTGGAAAATGGATCAAATAGAGATAATCATTGGACTATCTGAAAGTCATAATCATAAAAAGAGTCTATGTCAAGAAATTGTCAAGGAAAAACAGAGGGTGAAATATAAATTGAAAGAATCCATCAATTACCTCCTGAAAGAGATCTCAAAATGACAGCTCCCAGGAACATTATAGCCAAATTTCAGAGTTCCCCTGTGAAGGAGAAAATATTGCAAGCAACCAGAAAGAAACATTTCAAATATTTTGAAGCCACAGTCATGTTTGCACAAGATTTAGCAGCTTCTACAGTAATGGAGTATAAGACTTGGAATATGATATTCCAGAGGGCAAAAGAGTTAGGATTATGACCAAGCATAACCTACCCAGTAAAAGTGAGTAATATTCTTCAGAAGAAAAAAAATCAACATTTAATAAAATAAAGGATTTTCAAACTTTCCTCATGAAAAGGATAGAGTCAAATATAAAATATATCATTGAAATGCCAGATTGAAGAGAAAATAAGAATATAAACATGAGAAGTAAATCATAAGGTTTAATTTTTTACATTCCTATATGGAAAGATAATACATTCTTTTAAGAACATTGTCATTCTCCTAATTATCCAAAGAAATTTATCATTGTTTGGGCAGTTAGAAGGAGTCTACATAGACAGAAGACATGGGTGTAAGTTGATTGTGTTAGGATGATCTCAAAAAAAATGAAGGGGTAAGAAAGAGGAGTAGGGAAAGAGAGAATAAGGAAAATTATCTCACATAAAAGAGGCTTTGAAGGAGGGTTTTTATGGTGGAGAGGAAATTTGGGGGGTGTAGCAGTCAACACTTGAACCTCACTTTCATCAGAATTCATTCAAGCAGGGAAGAACACATATGTATATGTATGAATGTATGTATATGTGTGTGTGTGAATGTGCATGTACACTCAGCAGCTGACTGTAGAAATCTATCTTACCCAAGAGGAAGCAGGAGAGGAAAGGGATATTCAGGGATGGATGATAAAGGAGTAGACTTATTAAAGGATACAGGAGGCAGAAGTAAAACATACTATTAAGGAGAAACAGAGTAAAAAGAAGGAAAAGATAAACAAGAAAATAGGATAGAGGGAAATACACAATTAGAAATCATAACTGCAAATGTGAATGGGATGAATTCATCACAAAATAGAAGCAGATAGCAGAATGTATTAGAAACTAGAAACCAACAATATGTTGTTCACAAGAGTTACACTTGAAAAACAAATACATTCACACAGTTAAAATAAGGAGCTAGAACAGAATCTATTATATTCCAGCAGAACTGAAAAAGGTCAGGATAGCAATCATGATCTTGAACAAGACAAAAGCAAAACTAAACCTAATAAAAGGGATAATCAAGGAAAACACATTTTGATAAAGGTACACTAGACAACAAAGTAATATTAAAAAATTTACAGCAAATTTCTCTGATAAAGAATTCATTTGTCACATATGTAGGGAAGTGAGTCAAATTAATAAATGTAAGAGTCATTTCCCAGTTGATAAGTGGTCAAGGAATATGAACAGGCAGTTTTCAGAAGAAGAAATTAAAGCTATCTATAGTCATATGAAAAAAATTCTCTAAATCACTATTGATTAGAGATAAGCACATTAAAACAACTCTGAGTAACATCTCAGTATCAGAAATGACATTCTAGAGGAGATGTGAGAAAATAGGTACACTCACGAACTGTTGGAATTGTGAACTGATCCAACCATTTTGGAGAACAATTTGGAACTATGCCCAAAGGGTTATAAAACCATGCATACCCTTTGACTCATCAATAGTATTAGTGGGCTATATCCCAAAGGGATAAAAAAAGAAGAAAAAGAACCTGTAACTTGAAAAATATTTATAACAGCTCTTTTTGTGGTAGCAAAGAATTAGAAATTGAAAGAATGCCCAGCAATTCATGGAGGAATGAATGAGTCATGGAATGTGATAGTAATGAAACACTGTCATGCTATAATAAATGATGAGAGGGATGGTTTCAGGTAAAACTAGAACCAGAACATCCTAACAGCCATATTATAATGGTGATCCACTGTCAAAGACTTTGTTACTCTGATCAATACAATGATACAAGACAGTTCATAAGGACTCAGAGTAGAAATTGCTATTCACCTCTCGAAAGAGAACTGGTTAAAATCTGAGTGCAAATTAAAGTATAATTTTCACATTTTATTTTTCTTGCCTTTTGTGCCATGGCTAATATGAAAACATATTTTGCATTATTTCACATATATAATGAGCATCATGTTGCTTCCCTTCTCAGTAGGTGGGGGAGAGATTAGAAGGGAGAGAACTTGGAATTCAAATTTTTAAATGTCGAAAATAAATAACAATTTTTTTTAAAAAATATGTTTTAAGAATAACAAATAATAGGTTCAATTCCTTGAAATCTATTGATGGGCATTTCCTATTTTTACATGGCCAGGTTGGGAGGTGAAGTTGGTGTGGAGAAAGAAAAGAAACCAAAGAAAGACCAGAACTTACTTTTAAAACTTGGGTTTTATTGAGTGCATATTTCTTTTCTTTAAGCCTCTGCTGAACATCTGGCTACAAAGCACTTCTTCTCTTGGACTGTATCATACATTACCTACGCAGTAATTCTCATCTGAGCAAACTACTTGGCAATTCTTGATTAAGGTATTTATTTACTAAAGCAGGAGCATTGTCTAATTAGTTCTCCACAGAACATAGCCTTCTGTAGCTTTGTTTATATGCGCTACTATACTACCTCATGGAAAATGGAGTGTCAGATTATCTGTCTTGGCCACTAGGATTAGTCCAATCCCTTGGCCATAGAAGCCAATTAATTGACGTTTATTGAATTAAACTGAATTCCGGGGCTCCCCAATGCCTGGTAAAAAACAAAATCAGGAGGCTCAGAATGTTCCCACCTAGTGAAGCCTCAGAAATCATTGCTCATTTTACCAGTACCAAGGACAAGTATGAGGAAACAGACCTGTGTAGTGACTTACTTAAGGTAACATGATTTGTGAGTGCCACAGCCAGTAGCACAAGTCTTCTGGCTCCCACTCCAGGTGCCTTTTTCACTACCCCATAATAGGATTTCTCTTCTCTGTGCACCAGTCCACTATACCTAGAACCATGAGAATCATCATGACCCAGAATGATATAATACTGTTATGCTTTACAATTCATTTTCCAAATTACTATGAGGAAGTCGCTGTGCTACTACCATTATTTACAGAAGAAAACTCTGAAACACAGAGAAGTAATGGGACTTAACCACAGTCAAATATCTAGTTAGTGTCACAGTCGGGAATAGAACTTAGGTCTTCCCTGATTCCAAATCTAGTGATCTTTCTACCATGCCCTGAAGTTGCAACTCTACTTTTTCCCTGTTAAAGGCTTCTCAAAAGTCATATGTTTTGAGAGGGAGTCTACTGTGGCTTGTCTTAGCACTGTTGTAGGTCAAAGCAAATCATATTTAAAATCTGCTTATTGATCTGTGTAGACTGTATAGACTGGGTTTTAAGACCTAGGCATTTTGGTTTAGAATTAAGCTATTAACCGTCATGTGCAGCAGCTAGCAGTTAGCGTCTGATTGTACTATTCTGGAAGGGTGAGGTCAGGGCAGGCCCCAGCCAGGGGCTACAACAGAAATCTCTCCATGGGTAGAGGACCAGATGTTAATGGCAGGTTATTTTTCAGAGGGTCAAAAGCAAGCAAGAGGTCACAAGAGAAAGAAGCTAAATATTACCAGTAGAGAGGAATGAAATGTGTCCAAGGTTCAGAAATATGTGTTCACAATCTGGTACAAGGAGATCAAAGAGGCAGAACATGCAGACGGGATGGAGAGTCAGACAAATGTTCAGGAAACTGGGTACCTGAAATTGGAACTGAACTTATCCAAAAGTTGTTTAGTTCATTAAGCCTGTTGTCACTCTTTAAGCACCTATATTTGAATGGAATACCCTCTCCTTTTCTCTTCAGCTACAGACTTCAGCATTGGACAGCACCCTGCTTTTGTGTGGTGCTGGTGAAAAGCATTTGATTTGGTCAGAGGACCTGAGTTCTAGTTCTAACTTTGTTATTTGCTCTTAGTGTACATCCCTCTATACTTCAGTGAGCGAGCCACTCCAATTCTTCAGACCTCAGTTTCCTTATCAATGAAATGAGAGTATGATTAGATAATTTCGTGGATCTCTCTGAGCTTTGAAGCCTATTATCTCCCTGACTGCAAACCTGAACCGGAAACAGCTAAGTTGATCAGGGTGGCTAGAACAGCAGTTCAATTCAGTTTGTTCTGATTCCTGAAAATTAAGCACATTGGTGTGCATGTGCTTGGGGAAACAGGCAAGGGCAGTACTGGAGATAGAAATAACACCTTATTGGATAAATCTGCTGAAGAAAAACATCTCATTTGTTTCTTTGCCTACAAAGATAAAGATATCTTTAGGGACACAGGACCCAAGCTAAATCAAAAAGCCGACTCTTTCCCTGAAACACTTTTATACAGGTGAATTGTGGATAAAATGAACTTCAAGGGCATCCTTGAAGGAGAAAAGAAGGGGAGGAGATGCCACAAAAGGGCAAGAAGCAGCCTAAAGGATCAGGAAAGGAGGAAGGGGCCTTGTTGCCAGGCAACCAACTCTAGTCCAGCCCATGTTGCCTTGGTGATGAGGTCTAGGCTGACAGGAGGGGAGGAGTGATATATAAGTAAGCGCCAGCTGGTAAATATCATTCCTTTTTCTCCTTCCTTTTGCCTCTCTGAGTTACTATGGGCTCCAGCCTTATAGCAGTTGGGGACCCAAGACAATTGCCCCAATTTTCTCTATCCTTGAGATGGTGCCATACCCAGGACGACTTCAAGGTCCCTGATTAGCTGTTCAGATAGAGTTATGGTTTTTTGGATTGTAGGTAACAAAGCACATACCAACAAGATCAGCTAGTCTAACCATTTACCCACAGTTTTCTGGTCATTATCAGAAATAGCTTACAAAACAGGAAGTCTTTTCTTGTTCCAGTCGATTTCTCAGGGTTATTTGCCATGAAATGTCACCTTCTCAGAAGAGAGAGCAGAATTTATCACAATTAAAAAAAGCTTTGACATGCAGCTATAAGTGGGTAAAGTGAGTTTTTAACTTCCGATCTATGCGGCCCATGCATTGTTGATAGGACACATGTGTATGGGCGATTTATTATGGCCATAAAAGTTATCCGTTCTTCAAGAATGATTGCATAATTTTTTATTGCTTTCAGCAATGTACCCAGCAAGAAAACTTGCTTGTCTTTGGGAAACTAATGAAGCATGTTTATGATCTACAAATGTGTACAGAGCAGGGGAGGAAATGCCAGCTGCCTGGCTGGTCCATTGGCTTCCCACCTTGTGCTGCATTATTGCACACAGTGAGCAAAACAAATTAAGATAATTATTTAAGAGAGAGACACATGATGCTTCTGAGTATTATATTCTCCACTAACTGACAAGGTGTAAAGACATTAACATCTAATTAGACCAGAAGAGAAACGGACTGCAATTCAGTCCCAGCAGAGCCTGGGTAATCTGTTTTTCACCTGCTCCCTTCTGCTTCTCCCTTTTTCTTGATAATAATTTGGTAGCTTTTATTACTTTCTTTTATAGGTACCAGAGTTAATTCTGTTACACTTCTGTCTTCTCTAGCAAAAATCACTCATCTACAATTTTCATTACTGGTTTCCCTTCTCGCTCCTCTTGAACCTCTCATCCATCCAGCTGCCAAAATAATCTTCCTAAAATATAATTGGCCACGTCACTCCCCCACTCAGGGATCTCCTGTAGCTCCCTTTTATGATAAAAGACAAAATCCTCAGTCTGATTTTTAAAACCCTTCACATTCTATCTATAGTCTATCTTTTGGGAAGTTATTTCACATTACACACACACACACACACACACACACACACACACACACACACACACACACACTCCAGTCAAATTATCCTTTTTGGTTTTCCTTAGCTCTTCATTTCTTGTGCCTAAGCTTTGTCATGTTCCTGGAAAACATTTCCTGCTCAGACCTACCCTTTAGGATCCTTTCCTGCTCAATTCAGGTGATACCACCTATAGAAAACCTTGAAATGATTAGTTGTTAACACCCTCTCTTTTGTTCTGGTGTTTTCAGTTATGTCCAACTCAGTGTGACCTCATTTGTGGTTTTCTTGGCAAAGATACTGGATTAGTTTGCTATTTCCTTCTCCAACTCATTTTAAAGATGAGGAACTGAAACAAACAGGGTTTAATGACTTACCCAGGGTCATATGGCTAATACATGTCTGAGACTGGATTTGAACTCAGGTCTGCCTGAGTGAGGAGCCCAGCACTATATCCATTCTGCCACCTAGCTACTCTGCTCTCCTTCTATTGAAATGGAATTTATTTCTTGAAATATTGTGCTTACTCCAATATAGGTAAGTTTCTTGAGGGAAGGGACTATATTTTATTTTTACTTTGCATTTCCAGCTTTGTGTGTAATTGATGCTTATTAACAGTAGCTGAATTGAAATATAAAATTTAACTGTATTATTTTTAAAAAGCACTGTAATATAGTGAAAGGGATAATGGATTTAAAGTCAGAGAACCTGAGTTCAAATTCCAGCTCTGCCACACACAACCTGTGTGACCTTGAAAAAAGGCGAATCTCCCTCTGGGCCTCAGTTTCCCCACTGTCAAAATGAAAATCTAGACCAAATGATCTCTAAGGTCTCCGCCAGCTCTAAAACCAAGAATTCTTAGCAGCTGTAACAAATTGCAGTCAAAATTTATAGAAATACTAACCAAAGAAAGACCTAACTTCAGCTTACATGGAGGAAAATCAAAGGTTCTATGTAAGCCCTATAACAGAATAATGGCATTCCTGCTATGTAAAATCATGCAGACTCAAGATCAGATTGTAAAATGTTGACATAGTTACACTCAGTATTTTTCTATAATATTTTGAATTAAATAGTAATAAACATTAATGTGTTTGTTAAGCAGACTAATATTAGTCATTTATTTTTGCTTTCTTATTCCTCATAGCATAGGGGAAGAAAACAAGCATTAATTGTCTACTATATGCTAAGCACTGTCCTAAATGTTTTACAAATATTAACTCTTTCGATCCTTACAACAACTCTGGGAAGCATCTCCATTTTACAGTTGAGGAAATTAAGGCAAACAGCGGTTAGGTGACTTTCCTGGAGCAGCACCATTCATAAGTGTCTATAACTGGATTTGAACTCTGGTCTTCCAGACTCTAGGACCACTGCTTCATTCACTGCACTACTTAACTAATACTTATGAGAGGTAGTTTGACATGTTACAGAGTATTTCCAAAAGTTTTTTTTTTTTATTAATTTTTAACATTTATTTTCACACAATTTTGGGTTACAAATTTTCTTCCCTTTTATCCCCTCTGCCCCCCCAAACCTGAGCTTTCTAACTGCCCCTGTGACCTATCTGCTCTCTCCTCTATCCTCCCTCCCTGCCCTTGTCTCCGTCTTCTCTTTTGTCCTGTAGGACCAGATAGCTTTCTTGACCCCTTAACCTGTATTTCTTGTTACTCAGTGGTAAGAACATTACATTTGGTCCTAACACTTTGAGTTCCAACCTCCTTAGCTCCCTCCCTCTCCACCCCTTCCTCTTGAAAGACAGGCAATTCAATATAGGCCATATCTGTTTAGTTTTGCAAATGATTTCCATACTAGTTGTGTTGTATAGGACTAAGTATATTTCCCTCCATCCTATCCTGTCCCCCTTTACTTCTATTTTCTTATGGTCCTTTCCCTCCCCATGAGTGTCAACCTCGTATTGCATTCTCCTCCCCATACCCTCCCCTCCATCCTCCCCCCGACCCTGCTTGTGCCCCTGTCCCCCACTCTCCTGTATTATGAGATAGGTTTTCCTATCAAAATTAGTGTGCATTATATTCTTTCCTTTAGTGGAATGTGATGAGAGTAGACCTCATGTTTTTCTCTTGCCTCCCCTCTTTATCCCACCACTAATAAGTCTTTGCTTGCCTCTTTTATGAGAGATAATTTGCCCCATATAACTTCTCCCTTTCTCCTCCCAATATTTCTCTCTCACTGCTTGATTTCATTTTTTTTTTAATATATGATCCCATCCTCTTCAATTCACTCTGTGCACTCTGTCTCTATGTATGTGTGCGTGTGTGAATGTGTGTGTGTGTGTACTCCCACCCAGTGCCCAGATACTGAAATGTTTCAAGAGTTACAAATATTGTCTTTCCATGTAGGAATGTAAACAGTTCAACTTTAGTAAGTCCCTTATGATTTCTCTTTGTTGTTCGCCTTTTCATGGTTCTCTTCATTCTTGTGTTAGAAAGTCAAATTTTCTTTCCAGCTCTGGTCTTTTCATCAGGAAAATTTGAAAGTCTTCTATTTCACTGAAAGACCATTTTTTCTCCTGAAGTATTATACTCAGTTTTGCTGGGTAGGTGATTCTTGGCTTCAGTCCTAGTTCCTTTGACTTCTGGAATATCCTATTCCATTCCCTTCTATCCCTCAATGTAGAGGGTGCCAGATCTTGTGCTATCCTGATTGTATTTCCACAATACTTGAATTGTTTCTTTCTAGCTGCTTGCAATATTTTCTCTTTCACCTGGGAATTCTGGAATTTGGCCACAATGCTCCTAGGAGTTTCTCTTTTTGGATCTCTTTCATGCGGTGTTCTGCGGATTCCTTGAATATTTATTTTGCCTTCTGGTTCTAGAATCTCAGGGCAGTTTTCCTTGATAATTTCATGGAAGATGATGTCTAGGCTCTTCTTTTGATCATGGTTTTCAGGTAGTCCCAGAATTTTTACATTGTCTCTCCTGATTCTATTTTCCAGGTCAGTTGTTTTTCCAATAAGATATTTCACATTATCTTCTATTTTTCGAATCTGCACGGTATGTTCTGAGATATCTGTCTTTCTCGAAAAGTCCTTAGCGTCCATCCGTACCATTCCAGTTTTGAAAGATCTGTTTTCTTCGGTGAGCTTTTGAATCTCCTTTTCCATTTGGTTAATTCTGCTTTTGAAAGCATTCTTCTCCTCATTGGCTCCTTGCACCTCCCTTGCCAGCTGAGCTAGGCTGGTTCTCAAGGTGCCAATTTCTTCAAGATTTTTTTGGTTCTCCTTTAGCAGGAAGCTGATCTGTTTTTCATGCTTCTCCCTCATCCCTCATTTCCCTTCCCAGTCTTTCCTCCACCTCTCTAACTTGATTTTCAAAATTCCTCTTGAGCTCTTCCATGGCCCGAGCCCATTGGGTGGGCTGGGACACAGAATCCTCGATTTCTGTGTCTTTGCCTGATGGCAAGCATTGTTCCTCCCCATCAGAAAGGAAGGGAGGAAGTGTCTTTTCTCCGGTAAAGTACCCTTCAATAGTTTTATTTCTTTTCCCTTTTCTTGGCATTTTCCCCAACCAGTGGCCTGACCTCTGAATGTTCTCCTCACACCCACCTCGCCTCCTGGTCCTCCCAGCCAGCGTTTGGGGACTGAGATTCAAATGCTGCTTCCCGCCTTAGGATTTTTGGCGGGGGCAGGGCTGCTATTCAGTGTGAGAATTAAGTTCAGGTGGTCAGGGGCAGGGCCACCTCTCAGGCACAGTTCCCTCTGGGGGTTTATGCACAGACCTTCCACAATGGATCCAGGCTCCTGCCTGTTTGGGGAGCCCCCGTCTGCAGCCGCCTCTCAGCCCTCACCTCCTGGGGGGGTCCGAGCCATGGGGGCACCCCACTCCCCTCTCAACCCGCCAAAGAGATTCTCTCACCCAACCCCGTCAGTCACCTGTTGGTGGGGGGGCCCGAGCCGCCGCTGGAGATTCCGTCCCCGTAGCCCTCTCGGATCTCCTCCCCTCTGTGTCGCGGCCGCGGCAGGGCCGCACTCCGCTCCCCTTCCCGGCGCCCAGTCCGCGTTGCGAAGGACCTCCCGCAAGAGGTCTGCAGGTCTCTCCAGAGCAGAAATCTCCCTCACTCCAATACTCCGTGGTCTCTGGGTGTAGAATTCGCCCTGGCTTGGTCCCCTCTAGCCGTTCTGTGGTTTGTGTGTTCGGAGCTATGTGTATGTGCGTCTTTCTACTTCGCCATCTTGGCTCTGCCCCCCAAAAGTTTTTTTTTTATCACAAAACCCTGTCAGCAAAAAACTTTTGAGCATGTACTCCTAACACATGTAAATTTATTTAGAAATTTTGTACTTGTGCCACAACAGTAATATTTTCACATTACAGAACATGTATAAAATCAAAATTAAAAAGGATTATGAAGATGAAATAAACAATATTTTAAATTATTTTATTTCATTGATTCTATAAGTTGGTTTTTTTTGCTATGCTACTAATTACCTTCAGTACTTAATCATGGTATTCTCATTAAAATATTATTACAATCACATTGGTCTCACTAAATACTATTAATAATATGACAGATGATGTTAAATATAATTAATAATATTAAATAATTTCTAAAATATCAATAAGATTTTAGTGAGAGGAATATGATTGCATGTGCTTTTTTAAAAGATCTTAGTTTAACATTTTTATGATAGAGATTTGAATGCCTGGCTCAAAGTTAGGTTTCTATCAATACTTTATTTAAATATCTGTCACAGCTGAAAAATACTTCTCTCATAGAGGTATAGATCTAAATGGAGGAAGACCGTCAAGGATTATACTTCATAAATTGTAATACTCTTTTTTCAGTCCCATCCTCCAATTATGCAAAGGTTGTTGTAGAAATTTGGCTAATAAATTTCCATCTTCCTCGATGTTAATCAGTCCTTGCAAACTAATCAGAAAAAGATTGCATTTTTTATATTTTTTTTTTAACAAATGGGTTCAGAGCCCAATGAAAGTCTTTCCTGGAAAATTATGAAAATGTAACAATATTTTCCAATTTTTTCAAGTGTGCATAAATGAGAGTTCTTAATAGGTGACACACTATCTTGAGAGCAACAAAAAGCTTACTTTTATGTCTTGTTAATTTTTATGGTTTTATAGGATAATTAACTGATACCCCAAGGACAAAGTTCATCATCAGTGATAGAGGACACAAATATATCTTTTCAAGCAATTTTCTTGAGAATTTCCCTTTGAGGGTATCCTTGAGATATCAGATTAGATCACCACAGCTATTTTCATTATTCGGTGGCTGACAAAGAACTTATATAAGGAGTAGGAGGAGCATCAGTTCCATTACTGTTCTTGGTTTGTGGTCATATTATCTTCATTTTCCTTGTAGGAAACTTTTAAGTCATTTGCCATTATGTGAGGGTCACTTTAGTTAAAAGTAGATTTGTAAATCCATCCAACCAGGCATCCTTAAGCTAAAATACACCACAAAAGGCAAGTAGGTGGAGTGCTGGAAGTCAAGTCTGGAAGACCTGAATTCAAATCCTGCCTTTGGCATTTATTTATTTAGTGACTCTGAACAAGACACATTACCCCTCTTAGCCTCCTCAGGTCCCTCAACTGTAAAATGGGAATAATAATATTACATATATAAGTGCATATTAAGGGCTTTACAAACATTAAAATTCTATATAAATGATAGTTATTGTTATTACCTTAATTATTTCCATTGCTTTCTAACTACGTAACTATGGGCAAATCCCTCATCTTCAGTTTCCTCTTTTGTGTCAATGGGGTTGATGAGAATAATATTTGTAGTATCTACCCCACAGATAGTTGTAGTATCTACCCCATATGGTTGTCGCAATGCTTAAATGAGATAACGTATAAAAAGCACTTTGCACAATTTTAAGTAAGTACTTTAAAATGCTAGCTATTACCATTATAAAATAATAATTATAAAAACTCTCACCTATGACTCCAAGAAGTTATAGAATGCACAGCGGCCACACCTGGTAAAACTGTCTCAGCAAATAAGCTAAACTACGTTGAGGTTAACCAAGGGGTCTCACTCAAACCCATTCATAAGTCAGGGGGATGTCTACCCCAAGCATGTTAAGACTTCCACTGGTGAAATTAGCAGATGAGAACAATTTGTTCTAATGTTCATGAAGGCAGCTGAAGCAGACATCATGGAGTGCTTAGAGCTTTGTCAGATATCAAAGATGCCAAAGTCATCCACTGCATCCCAGGCCATCACTGGTCATCTTGACTTTGTTCTTGCCACTGGATTTTGAGGATTCTGGAAGAGGGAGGGAGGTTGATGACTCCATCTCACTTAAACCCAGTTCACTGACAAATCAAGACATCACACCATGACACCACTCATCCTCTTCAAAACAAAGGACAAGCAACACTTATAGACTAAGACTTTAAACTGTCATTGTAGGAGAATATATTTTCAGTTCTCTGTAAGAATGTTGTTATAGAAACCAAAGCAATCAACATTGATACATTTCTAAATTTTTGGTATAACACAAGAAAAAAACATATATGCTGAGTATGCTATTTTGCATTGAAAAGAATGCCTATGAAGTGCAGCTCAGAGTCAAACTTGAGGAAACAGGATTTTTCTTAGTTTTTTTTTTTTTCTCCAAATCCATCCCTCTGGTGACTTAAATCCACAATGCTGGACTCTAACCAAGGCTTCCTATGTAGCATGGTTCTGAATACTTTCTGTATCATCACACCTTTCTTTTATTTCTGTCACTTCAGCCAGAAGCCACAAGGACAGATGAGATTTAGAACACAGACATTTTCCCAGAGATACATTTCTAAAACAGGAACAATGCTGAAAAGTTGTGGGGTGTTTTTATTTTTTAATTTTACCTGACTAAGTCATTCTTTATGTGGAAATAATTGAAGAAAGTGACCTTTGGAGAACCACGGAACTGACTACATCAAAGACTTAAAAAACTAGTTTTGTCTTTAGAAAGGCCTCCATCTTGATGCAGTCACCATGTATAGAGGACGACACCATGTTGTGAACTCAGAAGGTCTCTGGGTTCAAATCTTAGTTCTGTAGCTTTCTAAGAATAATAGCTACTGTTTTTATAGCACCTACTATGTGCCAGGAATTGTACTAAGCAGTTTATAATTATTATCTCATTTTATCCTCACAACAATCCTGGGAGGTGGGTATGATTGTTATCTCCATTTTACAGATGAGGAAACTAAGGCAAACAGATGCTGAGAGACTTACCAAGATCACACAGCTAGGTAAATGTCTGAAAAAAGATTTGAACTTAGATCTTTTTAACTCTAGGCCCAGAACCCTACCTCTGCTTCATCTAGCTACTACTTTTTGTGTGATCTTTGAGCAAGATACTTCATCTCTCTGTGTCTTCTATTTCTCCATATGTAAAATGAAGGATCTAAATAAGCAAATATCTAAAATTCATTCTGGACCTAAACCTATGATCCTGCCAGTATCATCTGAATCCTCTTACAATAGAAAGAATCTATTCAAGTCACTTTTAAAAGTAAAAATGAGTTTCTCAGCCAAGACCAGACTCTCCAAGAAGCAATTTGGCCTGAAGGAGTCAGTAAAGTGTATTAATCCCCATAATGCAGAGAGCTTCGCAGCTACTTTTCTCTAAAGGAAATAGACTCCCTTGATTAGACTTCTGTTTATGCACATGTACACTACTCCCATAAGGAAAATATAATATATAATAACATAATATACATTATCCTTTTGTGGATAATGAAGATAACTTGTTTATGCAGTCTTATTTTCCAAAGAATTTTTATGTATTTTATTCATTTTTTGTTACAATAACACTATGGGGAGGTAGATTAGATATGATTTTAAGACTTAGTATAGTAGAATGAAAAGAACAAAGGACACAAAGCTGACCTGAAATAGAATCTTCAAGAGTTGGATAAGGCCATAGAGGTCATCTAATCAAACCTCTACCTAAATCAAACTGAGAACATTCTCAACAACTGGTTATCCAGCATCTGCTTGAAGACCTCCAAAGCATTTAAGTTTCTTGGGGGAAGAGGTTATCTCATTTTGTGTTTATATTCCCAGGCACAAGCCTGGGATAAGATAGAGCCTGGTTGATAATAGGGACCTGACAAATGGGTATTAATTGGTGGATTGACAGGGAACCTACCAGGCCTGGCTATATACTGACTTTGGGCAATTTCTTTAATTTTTCTGGTCCTCAGTTTTCTCTCTTGCAAAACAACAGCAGCTAACATTTATACAGATCTTTAAGAGTTTATAAAAATAAATTATATATATTGTCTTTTTTATGTCTTTATTGGTCCTTTTTTTTCAGATTACCATAATTCATCAAGTATCCCTCTTCTTGCCTTCTCAGAAAGCCATTATATAAAGTGAATAGTATTTTTAAAGACCAAAAGAGGAAAGAAGAGAGAAAATCAGTGTAAATGATCAATAAGCATTGTTTGAATCAAAATATTTCTTCTACCTATAGCTGTGAAAGGATGTGATCTTCTCTTCTAATTTTGGACAGTATGATCTTTAATATTAAGGTCACATGTCGATTTAGAATGTATTGTGGAATATGGTGTAAGATATTAGTCTAAGCCTAATTTCTGCCAGACTGCTTTTTAGTTTTCCCTATAGAGTTCTTTCCTAGTAATATACATTTTCTGGTTTATTGAACATTGAATTATTGAGTTACATTTTTTCTGATTCTCCTTTGTCTCCTCTGTTTCGTTGTTATATTTCTCTATGTTTTAACTAATACCACATAATTTTGATGTGTACTTCTCTGTAATATAGGTTGACATCTGTAAGTTCATTTCCCCTTTGTACCTACATCTTTTCATTAATTCCTCTGACATACTAGCTCTTTTCTATTTCCAAATGAATTTTCTTACTATTTTATTGAGTTCTATAAAATATTCCTTTGGTAATTTCATTGGTAAAGCATTAAAATCATAAATTAGCTTTGATTGTTTTGTCATTTTTATTATATTTTCATGACCCAATCATGAGCAGTGAAAATTCCTCCAGCTGCTTAAGTTGCTCTTTATGGAGCATTTTGCAATTGAATCTATATAAATATTTTGTGTGCTTTGTTATACTGATCACCAGATATTTTATTCATTTCACCCTTACTTGAAATCAGATTTCCATTTATATTATTCCCCTTACATATTGTTACTGTTATATAAAGATGCTGTTTAATTTTGAGGGTTTTATTATGTTTTGTGATTAAAGTCTACAACTTTGCTGAAGCTATTGTCTCAAATAATATCTTGGCAAATTCCCTGGGATTTTCTAAGTGAATCAAAATATCAAGAAAAAGGATATGTTTATATTTTTACTTATCTTTATGCCTGTAATTTCTTTCTCTCATATGATTGCTATTGCTAGCATTTCCAGAACGATATCTGATAATGATGGGCATCTTTTTTTACTTTGATATTTATTTTGATTATTTCCTAATGTTGAATCATCCTTGCATTTTTAATATAAATCCAACTTGGATTGGTGAATATCATGAATTTTTTATTAATTATTTTACAATGACAGGATTTTATTTAAATTTTTTGAAACTATATTCATTAATGATATTGGTTTATAATTCTATACTTGTCCCTTCTTTTGTTTAGGTATTAGGAGTTTTTTAACAAGACAGTGATGTATCAAACCTGTCCCTTAGGAAGATGATTTTGGCAGCTGTGGAGAGGATTGATTGGAGAGGGAAGAAAACAGAAGCAGGAGAAACAATTAGGAAACCATTTCAGCCTTGCGAGTTAATAACTGCCTAAAACAGGGTGATGACTGTGTGAGTAGAGAGAAGGAGCTAGATGAAAGGAATGTTGTGGAGATAAAATCAACCAGATAATCTCTCCACCCCTCCTGCCAACCCCTTTCACCCACTGAAGTGCTATCCATCCATGCCATTCCAACCAATATTTCCATTATTCTGCCCTTTCCTTTTCTTCTCCATCCCCTTAGCTGGTAACATTCCCTGAGGGTTCATAGAGTATTTTTGTTTCATACCTCTCAAATTCATCTGTCGTACATTAATGTGAAATGGATGTAGAGTGTGATGTAGTGGAGAAGAGCTAGCCTTGGAAGGATGAGAGCTAGCTTTGGAAGGATGAGAGCTAGCCTCGGAACTGAAAATGATAGTATTAATGATAATACAGCCAGGAAGATGTAGGATTTAAAGCTCACCTCTGATAAGTACCTGCCATGTGAAGGTCCTCAGGAAATTCTCCAAGATTATAGATTTAAGAGAAAATCCATAGGAGATCTAATGGTGCACCTATGAAAGGACTTTTCCAGTCCTTATACCAATCCTTGTACTAGGGTAAATTTGGATGGCCAAGGGTGCCCAGTTGACTTGGGTTTTACTGGCTCCCTCCCCTCTCCTCCCCCTTCCCTTCCCTCCCTCCCTTCCCTTCCATTCTGTCCCCTCTCCCTTCCCTTCCATCCCCTCTCCCTTCCCTCCCCTTCCCTCTCCTCCCCTTGCCTCCCTTTAACTTTGGATTTCCTTCTTTCCTCAGCTTTGTCATCATCAGACAGCCATTTGCTTTCTTGCTCTTTTTTTCCTTTTGGAATGTTTTTGTTGCTACCTCCTGTACAATGTTGCAAACCTCTATCAATTGTTCTTCAAGTACTCTACCTACCAGATCTAATCCCTTAAACCTATTCATTACTTCTGCTTGACATTCATAAGAGGTGTTATTTAGGTCATACCTATACAGTCTCATGGTTTTCCCTACTTTCTTCACTTTAAATCTGAATTGTGCCATAAGAAGCTCATGATCTGAGCTACAGTGAGTTCCCAGTCTTGAATGAACTGACTGTGTAGAGCTTTTCTACCTTTGGTGTAAAGTATAAAATAAATCTGATTTCTATATTGACCTTCTGGTGATATCCATGTGCAGAGTCACCTTTTGGGGTGTTCAAAATGAGTGTTTGCTAAGACCAGTGAGTTATCTTGACAAAACTCTAATAGTTTCTTCCCTCGTTCATTTTGTACTCCAAAGTGAAACTTGCTTTAATTCCAATTACGTTTTTATTTCCAAGTTTAGCATTCCAGTCCTCTATGATGAATGCAACATCTTTTTTGGTGTTACTTTTGGATATTGTAAGTCTTTATAGAACTGATCAATTAGAGTTTCCTTGTTTAGCTCTTTCTGTATTGTAGATATATTTCATCTTTTAGAATGATCATCTCAACTTTTTAAATTCATCTGATTCATAGTAATTTTTTTCTAGGCTCTTGCTTTTAACATGTATATATCTTTGTTTTTTGTTTTCTGGGGGGTAATATGTTTCTAGTAAGCAATAGATATGAGGCTTTTATTTTCTTCTTCCATCTGTCAGTTTATGTTGTTTTATTGGATTTTTTTAATCCATTCACATTTTAAGTTATGAGAGTTAGGTTTATATTTTCCTACATTTGCATCTAATACTGCAGAGGTTTTATTTCCAAATTGAGATTTATTCAGATGTTTCTCTATAAACACAGTACTTTGTCTTTTCAGTTATTTTATCTTAATCTACTTTAAGTCATCTCTGTTTCTTCCCTCTCTTTTCACACCCTCTCCCAACACCAACAGTTTTTCATCTCTTTCCCTAGTTTTAGAATTTTTCTTTATTTGTTAGTTCCTTTTACTTTCTTCTTTTTATTTATATGTTTAATTCTTCCCCTCTTTTTCCTTTCTTATGTTTGTAGTAAAGTAAAATCTCCTTTCCTTTTCTCTCCCCATAAACTTGTTTTGCTTCTTGTGTTTTTTTATTTCCTTCTCTGCACCTTTTAAAAAAAAAAATTTCCCTCAGCCTCTTAATCATCTTCCCTTTCTTCATTCTAGACTTCTTTGTTCATTCACTCTGTAGTCTTTGTTTATTCTATATTTTAATTTCTAGATTTATTCTTTGGTTGATGACCCTTACAGTTATTTAGTACTCTCTTGGTCTCTGTATTCTCCTGTCTTGGATTGCCTCTTCTAAAGGGATTCTTGCCCCAGGTCCTTTTATCTGTTATGCTTCACTCTTTGAAATATTATTCCTTCTACGTCATAGAAATGATACTGTCCCATGGTAGGAATGCTCCTACATCCCTAATTGTACAGTTCATTACATAAATTTTGTCCTTCACATGGCCATTGTTTCCCATATGCTGATAGATCTGCTCCCTGATGTCATGAACTCTCATTTTCCCTAGAATTTCCAATCTCCTGAAGCAGTCTGAATGATCTAAGTGCCAAATCCCTGCATATTGTACCCACTGTAAGGTCGTCATCTTCCTTTATAGAACATCTTTCTACTGCCATGGGAACATTCATCAATGGTACTCCCTCCTACCAACGAAATAAGATTTTCTCCTTTCTTTCCTCAAGTTCAGTCCCTCCCTTTATCTCTTCACCTATTCTCCTGTAAATTCTCTTCTTGATGAATGACAACAAGGGCTATTTTCCTTGCATTATTAACCCTTGTCATGATTAGGGTACATCATATATTCCCCTTCTACCTTGTTCCTCTCATATTCCTTTTTATATGTGCTCCCATTCTATAATTTAGTCTTACCAAAGAGAAAAAAAAAAACAACATTGAATTAAGTGTCAGTGAGGTGTGGCTTCTAATGCCTTCTGCTTTCATACTTTTCTCTTTGTGTACTTTTAGAAAGAAATCCGTTAATGGTTGATCGTTATTTTGTTGTTCTTATCCTTGGCTGCTATAAATGTTTATCTTTCATGTATTTATGTTGCTTGAGATATTTGCAAAGGAAATAATTTGTTCCAGTCTTTTTTTTCTTTGTAAGAATATTTTAAGTTCCTCAGTTTTATTGAACATTCATCTTTTTCATTAATTGTTAGGCTCAGGTTTTCAGGGTAGGTTATCATGAGCTTCTTTGATCTTCAGAACATATTATTCTGTTTTTCCTGTGGCTTCTGATAGGTGCATAATAATCTTGTGGGGCTTTTTAATTTCCTTTCTTTTATATTTCAAGGTCTTTCTCTTGGTCACTTGCAGAATTTGTTTGTCCCTGAAATTATTCATTTTAGCGAGAATGTGAATTGGAGTATATCACACAGTTTTCAGTGTTTTTTTCCCCTACAAGTAATCTGTGGGTCCTTCTGATTGGCATTTTATTTTCTGTGTTTAGAAGTTTTAAGCAATTGTCTTTTATCCATTTTTGCATTATAGTATTCATGTTAATTTTTTTTAACTTTTTTTCTCCTGGGAAACATATATCTATGCATCCTGTCTTTAAAATCAATGTTTTGCCCATAGGTAGATGATGTTTTCCATTATGGTTGCCTTTTTGCTTCTCTTCTTCCAGATTGTCTTTTCCTTCTGGGAATGCCCTGATTTGCAATCCCAATCAGTTATCTTCATTTTTATTTCATTGGTGAGACTGGCTCCAAGTTATTTTTTTTCCTGTTCTGTCAATTATCTCTGCTATTCAGGTCATAAATCTGCTTTCACTATTCTTATTTCTCTTTTAAATCACTTAGAAACATCCTGCTGGGGTTCCATGCTCTTTTGGGGGAATCCACAGGTTCCTCTGCCTCATCAGGTATTGATTTATTTTTTGTGGTCTTCCAATATTTATTCATGGATGTCTGGTTTAATTTATCTGATGGCCATGTTGTTCTTGTTGTTGTTGGTTACTCATTTTTCAGTCTTGTCTGACTCTTCATGACCCATTTGGAGGTTTTCTTGGTAAAGATATTGGCCATTTCCTTCTCCAGCTCATTTTACAGATGAGGAAACTGAAGCAAACACATTAAGTGATCTTGCCCAGGTCACACAGCTAGTAAAGTGTCTCAGGCCAGGATTTGAACTTGAATCTTCTGGATTCTAGATCTGGAGCTCTATCCACTGCATCACCCAGCTACCTTAAAAATTCTAGTAGCTATTGATTCCAGGATCAAATGTAAAGCCCTCTGGCATGGAACACCCGCTACAACCTGGCCCCTTCCTATCCTTCCAGTCTTCTTACTTTATTCCTGCCCACGGACTCTACAATGTGGCTATAACTTCCTTACTCCTGACATTCCATCTTTTGCCTTCCTCCTTCCAGGCCTGGAATGCTCTCCCTCCCCAACTCCACCTCTCTTCTTCCTTCAAAACTCAGGGTCAACCTCACCCCCACTCACAGGAGGCAAGAGGATGCTAGACTCTTTGGCTTGGTGGAGTATCCCATAGCCAAGCACATCCTCCCTTTTCCCTCTGTTCCCTGGCTATCTCCTCATTTTAGCACAGATTGCTGCCATATTGCTTTCTTGCAATGCTAGGTACTGGGAAGAAGAGAGGGAGGGTAGAATCGATCTGTGTTGCATGTAAATATTTTGGCTTGGGCAGCCCTGCAGGAGACTGGGGAACAGTGCTTGGTAAACTTGTTAGAGTTCAAGGATTAGCCTTATCTGTCATTAGTTCATTACATTTTTACACTATTAAAATTCTTAATGCCCTGGACCATAGAGACAGCTGGAATTGTTTCATTCCTTTAACTTAATTTCTTTGTTGGAGAGTTCTTGGAGGTTGTGAGGAAAAAGTGCCTAGTTCTCTGTCTGGTCAGTCATGTGCATCAGAAGTCTTTATGTTATTTTCGTTGATCCTTGCACCAATCCTGTGAAGTAGAAGCTATTATTAACCCCATTTTCAGGTGAGGAAACTGAGTCAGGCAGAGGCAAAGTGTCTTGCCCAGTGTCACACATCTAGTAAGTTTCTGATACAACTCAGGTTTCTTCTTATTCCAAGTCCTCAGCTCCATCCACCACACCACCTATTTCATAAAAAGAAAGCCCCCAAGGAGTTAGTCTAGTGGAAGGAACAATCAGTGGGAATATCAAGGTTAGTGCTCACAGCCATCTTCCTCTCTGTTCTTTCATGATGCCCACTCACAAGCAGCATGGCGAACATCTTTGCTTGTCCTCAGTGGTTTTGCTGTAGCCAGTAGCTTGTTGGATGCTGCAACATCTTGACAGGCTCTCTTGATGCCAGAAAAACACCTTGATAAAATACTTTCTTCTGGTAAATATTTTAAGAGCTCTAACAATGAGAGCATCATTACTAATCACTGGAAAGGAAGAGAACACACGGAAATCAGTGTTTGAAGAGAGAAGGATGGATGCATCATTGTAAGTTATAATAAGAGGAGACATTTACAATAAACTTTAAAGTTTGCAAAGCTTTTTACATGGATTATCTCATCTGAGCCTCCCAATATTCCTGGGGATAAGTATCATATGCATGATTATGCCCATTATCTTTTTGGATCAGACTTCTGATTTCATCAGTAGAAGATGCTCCTGGGGAGGAAGATGCTGTACCAATGCTAATTAGCTTTTCTCTGTAACTCACAATCTTAGAGAGTTGCCTGAAGCTCTAAAAGATTAAGAGACTTGCCCACAGTGACACAACTATTGTGTTTCAGAGGTGAGCTTTGTATCCACATGTTCCTAACTCCAAGATAAGCTCTCTGTTGAATATGCCATATTGTGTCTGACACATCTTTCAGCATGCACCTGGGTAAAGCAATGGATAGAGCTCTGGACTTGGAATCAGCAAGATCTGAGTTCTAATTCTGTCTCAGATACTTAACAGCTTTGTGATTGTATTTCAGTTACTTCATCTCTCTGACTCAGTCTTACAGATGAGGGTAATTGCAACATCTACTTAACAGAGCTGTTATGAAGTTTAATGAGATAATATTGATAAAGTGCTTTGCAAAGATTGATAATTTTGTTTGTGTCACTGCACTTGCCATCATCTCTCAAATAACTTGACACAAAGCACACTGCAGACACACACACATGCATACACATGCACATGCACATACACACATGTATATACACGTACACATACACATGCACACAAATAATACCATATAGTTTCCAAGGGGAGTGTGAAGACCAGCCCATACCAGGGTTGCTCAGTATTGCCATCTGACTGATGTAAAGGTAGACAGCTCTCTTTGCAATGCTAACCTTAGTTATTTTGTAGGCATCTGTCATGAGAAAAGAACAGTTGTTTTTTCTAGAACCACATTATGCATCGTTTGTTTGGATTTAACAAGTGGAGTCAACATGTATTTATTAAACCTCTATTCTGGGTCAGGCATTACATGAAGCACTGGAGGTAAAATGGAAATCTGGCTCCCATTTCCTTTCTTTCCTCCAAGTCAGCTTAAATACAAATACCCCTGGACCTTTGTCGGAACACTTGATTTGAAGCCAGATTTGTGTTCATGGTCCAACTCTGTTCCTGTCTCTTTATAAGCTTGGTCAAAGACTTCAACATTTTGGAGCTTCCATTGACTCATCAGTAAATAAAGAAATAGGACTAGAGGTCCTATAGAAATCCCAGTTAAAAATTCTATAATCACAGAGAAGTAACTATAATATAGCTAGTTGCAGAGCCAAGAGACTTGTATTCAAATATAGCTATTTTACTAACTAGTTGTGTTTCCTCCAAGCATCATCTGTGAAATGGGAATCAGAATAATATTGGCATTCTCTGCTTCACATAGTTAATGTAGGTCTTAGGTTGATTAGTATATGCAAAGAACTTTGTAGACCATAAAATGGAATGGATTTGTATAAGTTGTTTTTGTTGATCTCTTCAGTTATATATGTCATTTTACATATTTAGAGTATGAAATTTTATGAAGATAGAATTTACCAAAATGAATCACATTTCAAATGAACTAGAATGAGGCACTATGCAAAGTGGAGCTTCTTAACCTTTCTGTGTCATGGACCCCGCCACTAGTCAGTCTGATGAAACCTATGGACAAGAACATTTTAAATGCATCAGATGTAGAGGATTAAAAGGAAACCAACTGTATTGAAATACAGTTATAATTTAAAAAAAAAAACAAGTGGATGGACTCCAGCTTAAGAACTTCTGAAAAAGGGATCCTTTCATCTGTTAATATACATATTTTGTAATATGGTATAGCAACGGTAGTACAACAGCACAGTATAGAAAATTAACTGGCTTTTAAGTCAGAGGATCAAGGTTAGAATACTGGAGCTGCTAAGTGCGAGCTGAATTTGACTTTTGCTCTAAATCATCAGTGGCTTGACTACAAAGAGGGTCCTCTGTCAACTATAAAATGCTATGATAAAAAAATTATGTGAGTGTACATATATATTATATATGTTTATACATACATATATATCTCAATATCAGATCTATTTAAAATAAACTATATTTTAGGTAGTATTGTTTTCCATATAGTCTTTCCTTAAGATGTCAAGTCAGGAGGAAATCAGGAAGGAAGGGAGGGAGAGAGGGTAAAAAGGTGAGGAAAAGAAAGAAAGGAAGTATGGAGAGGAAATAATGAAGGGGAAGGAGAGAGGGAAAAGGAAGGGGAGAGGGAAGGAAGGAGGGTAGTGAAGGAGGAAAGGAGGGAGGAAAAAGTAAAAAGGGAGGGAAGGAGGGATTGAGGAAGGAAGAAAGAGAGGGAGGGAAGAAAAAGAATTTTAAAAGGGAAGGAGGGAGGAAGGAAGAAAAGAGGGAAGAAAAGAGGAAGGAATGGAGGGAAGGAAGGAGTACAGAAGGCACAGTGGAAAGAAGGAAGGAAGAAAGGAAGGAAGGAAGGAAGGAAGGAAGGAAGGAAGGAAGGAAGGAAGGAAGGAAGGAAGGAAGGAAGGAGGGAGGGAGGGAAGAAAGGAAGGAAAGAAGGAAGGAAGGGAAGTTGAAATGTTTTTTCTTTTCACAAGGGAGAATTCAATGGGATGGAAAGGTTGAGAGGAAATGAATGGTGCAAGAGAAAAATCCATTAATAAAATTTTTAAAATAGTTAAGCGCAAAAGAAAAGCAAATAAATGGAATGTCATCTCCCTTTTTAATCCTCTAAGTCCTATTCACCCTTACACAGCCCTTGATTAATTGTCCTCTCCCTCTCAACCTCTTGAAAATTAATTGCTTTAAATAGAAAAAAAAGATTCCCTTCCCTCAGCCTTGACCTCGAGCAGAGGCTCTGGACATTTACTGTGTGATTGCCCCTTTTGGCAATCTGGTGAAATCTATAGACTATTTCCAGGAACGATGGTTTTTAAATGAAAAAAAGTGAAAATAAAATACCTAGGATTACAAATGAAGCAAAAGATTAGTGAGAACAAAAATGTTCATGTTTTTGCCAACCAAATTCGTAAACTCTATGGAGGTCCATGGAGCCCAGATTAAGAATCCTTCACCCAGAAAAATATAAAATGGGTGAAATTTAGTCTTTGGTACATTTGTACGTCAAATTCTTTTTTTTTTTTTAGTCCTTTTCCAAATATTTAGATACCTTCTTGGTGACTTAGTACAAACTATAACCATATTCTGTGGTTAAGGAAAATGAGGCTGAGTGATTAAATGATTTGCCCAAGATTGCATATGAAATAAGTAACAGGGCTAGAATTTGAACTCAAGGTCTGAAATATGTTTATGTAACCAATAAACTTTTATAAAGGAGTCTAAAAATATGGTTTATTGAATAAAAAAATTGGGAAATTTTGGAGCCAAATAGAAAAAAAAAACAAATTCACTTTCATTTTTAATGCTATCTATGGAAGTTATATATGACATATAATTCCATAATTAGTATTTGAGAGGACAAAACTCTTAGCAGCTGGGAAATTTTTTTCCCTGTAATCCTTGCTCACAACAGGTGAACGGCTACAGTAGAAAAAGATGTTATTCTAGGGGACTGCAGCCCTTAACTGGCTGACCTCCATATTCAGTAATTTCTAGCCCATATAACTCAACAACCAATTCAGTTCAACAAGCATGTTTTTGTTATAGAAAATGAATTCATTGTTTTACATTTTATCTATAGTTGTAAGTGGGTTAAATGTTAGGGTTTTACACAGATCTAGCCCAGTGACCATTAGCTGAGACATGAGGCTCTTCATTTCCTGAGCTCAGATTGGGGCCATATATAAAATTGGTTAATTGAAAGCAATAGTACAAATTGTATTTGTATAAGTCATTGGAAACTACATTAGATAAGGGGTTAATGCTATATTTTTCCCTTGCTCGACCAGTGTAGTTTCAGTCAGAAAAATATAGACAAGTGAGAACTGAAAGGAAATAAATTACCTCACTTCAGATTTATTTTCATGTTCCCATTTATCGATCAAAGGAATCAAAGAACAATGTCATCATCCAATCCTCTTATCTTACAAACTGGGAAAGAAACATAGGGAGAGGAATGACTAGCCTCAAATCACACGAAAAATTAGCAGCAGAGTTGGAACTAGAATCCAGATATCCTGACTCCCATTCTAATGCAGACATACTAATAGTCATCATGTCTGTCCCTCATCTCATCCTGGAGTGAGAGGGGGCTGGAGGATAATGAATGACTGAATTCACATCTCCAAGTGTTAGTAAATTTAAAAAAAAGTATCAAAAATGGCAGCCCTACTCAGAGCCACCTCAATACACAGAGGGTCAGATGCTCTACTTTCTTTCTGGAGTGATGCTGGTGATTCCTCTCCTTTAACTACTGAATTCCAAAAAAACCATTTGTAGGCATAGAATGACAGTCATGAAGTCAGTCACTCTTTTCTCAGATATCTATTAAGACCTCTACAACTTAGAAATATCGCTGGCTTTCCTGACAATCCAGGACCACTCTAGAAGCAGCAAATGCCCAACATGAGAGAGAAGAGATAAAAGGTTTTGAGAAAATATATTCCCTCCCTTGATGGAACTTATAGTCTCCATATCATAAACTTAAAGAATTAGAAGCCACCTTGGAGATTAATTGGTCTAATTTTGCCATGGAGAAAATGGAGGCTTAGCAAAATGACATAATATGCTCAAGGTCATCCTTATGGTAAGTGCCAGACAACTTGAACCTTAAACTCCAGATTCCCCATTCCAATGCCCTTTCTGCTAACTCCCAGTTGGCTTTCATCTGCACATACTATTTTATCTTAATAGTATTTCATTCTATTGTTGGCAGGGGCTACCACGTGATGCCTAGTTCCCAGGGCTGGATTAGCAGCCACCTAGAACATTTCACCATGGGTAGTTTTGTATTAAACAGTAGGATTTTAACCATGGTAGGAAAACATGGAGGATAGAATATAACAATCATACATAACGACAGACCCTGATAGGTGGGAGAAGCTAGTTTGGAAAAAAAATCTCTGTGAGAATGATAGACCTAAAAAAAAAAATCTGCCTGTTTGTTTTCCGTCTAACAGATTTGTTTGCTCCCAGTTTGGAAACATTGTTTTCTTTACTGACTTAAACCAAAAAGATTCTGAAAGTGGAAAATAGCAAACAGCTGAAGCACCCCACACCTGTCCCAGAGAAAAACCAACCCTAGTTAGCACAGACTCTGAGGGACAAGTCAAGGTCAAGGACAGCTGGGAGTCGCAGCAGTATAACTCCATGCAGGGCTGAAATGAGGAGGAAAGGGCGGCTACTTATCATTTTTTTTCCTCAGGTGTTTCCTGTAGAGCTGCCAGATCTTTCCACAGTGATTTATCACCTGCACTTTGAGAGGAAATTTAATATTTGGTTTAGGAAAATGGCATGAAATGAAGGGATTCTGAGAAATGCCTGGCCTCTTGGGAGGGTGACACATTTGAAAGGCAGCTCTGAGTTGGAGTCTCTTTTACTTTTTAAACTACTTAGATTTACTAGAACCATAGGGTTTAGTGCTAGAGACTAGAAAATTTAACCCCTTGCTTCTTACTGGTAATGAAACATTCAAGGTCACATCAATCATTAAGTGTTAATAAAAGTCAACAATGTTCCTACAGTGTGCTAACCACTGGCTTTCCATAAGATCATGTAGGTCATATACATGAAAGTAGCAACTGAACCCAGTGTTCTGCTTCTAAATCCAAAGCTCAGTCTACTACATCAAGGATATATAATAGAGAAAACACTGTAATGGGGGTCAAAGGACCTGAATATGTCACTGATTCTTTCTATGAGAATCTTTCTTGAAAAATCACTACTCTTCTCTGGGTCTCCATTTTCCAATCTATAAAATGATGAATATCTTCTTAATGATCTCTGTCCCTTTCAGATCTAGCATTCTATGATTCTTAGACTGGAGTGGCAGCATGGAACAATCAAACGGGCTTTGGATGTAAAGGACCTGTGTTCAAATCCTGCCTCTATTACTTCTTAACTGTATAATCCTGGGGAAATGACTTCACCTTTCAGTGACTTGGTTTCTTCATCTGTAAATGAGGGAGAAGGGAAGAAAGAGGGAGGGAAAGAAGGAAAGATGAAAGAAAGGAAGGAAGCAAGGAAGGAAGGAAGGAAGGAAGGAAGGAAGGGAGGGAGGGAGGAAGGAAGAGAGGAAGGGAGGGAAGGAGGGAAGAAAGAAATAAGGAACAAAGTAAGGAAGGAAGATAGGAAAGAAAGAAAGATTTATTAAGTGCCAACAATGTCTCAGGCGCCATGCTATACACTTTATAAATGTTATCTCATTTGATTATCATGGCAACTCTGTGAGGTAGGTGCTATTTTTATCCCTACATTATAGTTGAGTAAATTGAGGTTGAGGTTAAATGACTTGCCAAGGGTCACATAGCCAGTTGAGGACTTAGGCTTCATTTGAACTCAAGCCTTCTCATGTCTAATCTCATCACCATGATGCCAACCCAAGGCTTATTGACATATCCTCCCTCAGCCTCCTCTACCCTTTGGTTGGAGGGCTGAAAGTTGGAATATTAAACTCCTCCCAATTCCTTCCTTTATAGATGGCAGAAATTGAACTTCCAGCTCATCTCAGTTTGCATCTGCTACTCTGCCTGTTTCCAACTCCATGAAACAAAATGCCTTGTGTCAGGTACCCTTTGGGTTCAACTACCACCATTTTCCTGCCTCCTTTTGTCTATTGTCTCTCTTAGTAGTTCTTTAAGGGCAGGGAATGTCTTTGTTTTTATTAATTGTTAATGCCAGCACTTTGTAGGATGCCTGGCACTTAGTAGGTGATTAATCAATGTATATCAAATTCAATGGATTGGATTCCTAACTCCAGATTCTGCACTCTATCCACTAAAATATTTAGCTGCCTTCTGGGGAGAAAAGGAAAGGTGTTAGACTAGATGGTCTCTGTAATCCCTTCCAGCTCTAAATCTATGATCTTATATTTTTTAATTTAAAAAAAACTGATTTATTTTCAGTTTTCATCATTCACTTCCACAAGATTTTGAATTTCAAATTTTCTCCCCATTTCTTGCTCCCCCATCCCAGGACAGCATGCACCCATCCACCCTTTCCCCCAATTGGCCCTCCTTCTATCATCCCCCCCTTCTCCCATCCCCCTCCTCACTATTTTCCTCTAGAACAAGATAGATTTCTATACCCCATTGCCTGTACAACTTATTTCCCAGTTGTATGCAAAAAGCAATTTTTAACATTCATTTTTAAAGCTTTGAGTTCCACATTCTCTCCCTTCCTCCCTCCCCACCCATCCTCACTGAGAAAGCAAGCAATTCGATGTAGGTCATACATGTGTAGCCATGCAAAACACTTCCATAACAATCATGTTGAGAAAGACTAACCACATTTCCCTCTATCATGTCCTGCACTCCATTTATTCCATTCTCTGCCTTGACCTGTCCCCCCTCAATAGTGCTTGCTTCTGATTACCGTTTTGCCCAATCTTCTGTCCCTTCTATTCTTCTCTCTCTCTTATCCTCTTCCCCCCTGCCTTCCTGCAGGGTAAGATAGATTTCCATACTCAATTAAATGTGCATTATTCCCTCCTTGAGTCAGATCACATGAGAGTAAGGCTCACTTTTCCCTCTCACCTCCCCCATGTTTCCCTCCATTGTAAAAACTTTTCTTGCCTCTTTTATGTGAGATGATTTGCTACATTCTACCTCTCCCTTTCTCTTTCTCCCAGTATATTCCTCTCAACACTTAGTTATATTTTTATGTGTCCTCCCTTCATATTCAGCTCACCCTGTGCCCTCTGTGTGTGTGTGTGTGTATATATATATATATATATACACACACACACACACACGTACATATACACACATATAAACATACACATACATATACCTATATAATATAGACAATATACATCCACACATACATATATATGTATATGTACATGTGTATATATGTATATATTCCCTCTAAATATCCTAATACTAAGACAGGTCTCATGAGTTACAAATATCCTCTTTCCATGTAGAAATGTAAACAGTTCAACTTTAATGAGTCCCTTATGGCTTCTCTTTCCTGTTTACCTTTTCATGTTTCTCTTGATTCTTGTATTTGAAAGTCAAATTTTCTATTCAGCTCTGATCTGTTCAACAAGAATGCTTGAAAGTCCTCTATTTCACTGAATTTCCATTTTTTTCCCTGAAGTATTATACTCAGTTTAGCTGGGTAGGTGATTTGTGTTTTTAATCCTAGTTCTTTTGATCTGTAATATATTTTAAGCCCTCTGATCCCTTAGTGTAGAAGCTGCTAAATCCTGTGTTGTGTTGATTGTGTTTCCACAATACTTTCTGGGTGCTTGCAATATTTTCTCCTTGACTTGGGAACTTTAGAATTTGGCTACAATATTCTTAGGAGTTTTCCTTTTGAGAACTCTTTCAGGAGGTGATCAGTGGATTCTTTTCACTTCTATTTTGCCCTCTGGTTCTAGATTATCAGGGCAGTTTTCCTTGATAATTTCTTGAAAGATGATTATCTAAGCTGTTTTTTTGATCATGGTTTTCAGGTAGACCAATAATTTTTAAATTATCTCTCCTGGATTAATTTCCAGATCAGTTGGTTTTTCAATAAGATAATTCACATTGTCTTCTGTTGGTTTCATTCTTCTGGTTTTGCTTTAAATTTCTTGATTTCTCATAAAGTCATTAGCTTCCATTTGCTCCATTCTAATTTTTAAGGAATTATTTTCTTCAGTGAGCTTTTGGACTTCCTTTTCCACTTGGCCAACTCTGCTTTTTAAGGCATTTTTCTCCTCATTGATTTTGTGAACCTCTTTTGCTATTTGGGTTAGTCTATTTTTTAAGGTATTATTTTTATCAGCATTTTTGGGTCTCCTTTAGCAAGCTCTTGACTCATTTTCCATGGTTTTTTTTCATTGCTCTCATTTCTCTTCCCAATTTTTCCTCTATTTCTCTTACTTGATTTTCAAAATTCTTTTAGAGCTCTTCCATGGCCTGAAACCATTTCATATTTTTCTTGGAGGCTTTGCATGTAGGAGCCTTGACCTTGCTGTGTTCCTCCAATTGTGTGCCTTGATCTTTCTCATTGTAGGAAAATATCTTTCACCAAGAAACTAACCTTCTATAGTCTGATTTTTCCCCTTTTTGGTCATTTCCCAGCTAATTACTTGACTTTTGAGCTCTTTATTAAGTGTAGGGTGTAGTACCCTAAGTTTCAGGGATTTTGTACAGCTATTTTCAGAGATATCTCTAGGGATTTGTAAATTCTTAGGTCCTCCAAAGTGGTATGACCAAAGAAGAGTTGTTTACACCTTTCCTGGCCTGCATTCTGGTCTGTGAACCACCACAAGTGCTCTTTTCTGCCTTGGAACTCTAAGTAGGATTCCCTATCCACAGCCACTACCAGCTCTACCACATCAGTCTCCTCTTCACCCCAGGATCACCACCTAGGACAGATCAGCCACTTGAGTCCCCTACTGTTTGTAGTCTGAGAGCTTACAAATTGTAATATTACAAATTGCACCAGGCTTAGACTGGAGCACAGCCCAGTGTGGGCCTTGATAGCAGACAGGACTGGAGCAGGCCTCAGGGCACTGAATTACTGGCAGCTATAGTTTCCAGACTTCTCAACCCACAAATGACAAAGTCAGTTTCAAAGGTCAGTGGGAAAGCTCTCTCACCTGGGTGAGAGAGGAACATCGTGCAATAGATCCTACCTGTTGGCCTTCCAGATTGTCTTGGACTGGAAATCTGTTTCACTGTCATTTTGTGACTTCTGCTGCTCTAGAAGTTGTTCAGTCATTTTTACAGATATTTTGAGGGGTTTGGGTGGAGAACTTTTCTATCGTCTTACCTCCACTCGCACTTTGCTCTTATTATTTTTAGATCATGTTGTATGGAGGAAAGAGCACTACACTCTGAGTGAGGACTTCTTAGTCCCACCATTGATTAGCAATGTGACCTAAGCAAAATTATATTATTTTTGGAGGGCTTTAATTTCTCCATTTAAAATGAGTTTTATCTTAAAGGATTTATATGTTTCCTTCTAGTTCCAACAGTCTCAGATAAGCTCATCAGTCCTCAATGTTTCCTCTAGCAGTGCCCTGGAAATGGTTTGAGTGTTTTTCACCCCAATTTGGTGAAGTGAAGGCCAAGAGAACTGCCAGATTCAGGGATTCTCCCACCAAGTGCCTAAATAAGCCTGAGATGAAAGCAAGATAAGGGAATTCTCTGACTTCTCCTTGACAGCACTAAACTCTGAAAAATCTGGCAATTTCTGGGGCCCTTTCTTTCCTGGTCATTGAGAAAAAGGACAAACTTTGGTATAGATTTTGAGACTTGCAAGACACTAGCACAGGACTGCCCAGCATGGAATGTTCTCATCAAAGTAGGTATTGTGCTCTATGAACAAAGCAGAATTGCAGTAGCTCAAAAGAAATTCAGGATGTACAAATTTAGACACATCTCTACTTCAAGTGTCCACGTGGGCTCTTTGTGCCCAACCTGTGGTAGAGCCTTCTGAACTAGTAATGTCATGACCAGTCACAGTAAGACACAGCATATTTTGACCTCAACATCATGATGTCATTTTGGTCTCTTTCAGTATGAAGGACAACAATGATAATGATGAAATAAAGAAGCCCATCAAAGTACCCAACAAATCAAAAGGAGGAATTATGGGTCTATGTAAAGATAGGACCCACAAAGATCCAGTTATGAAAAGTGTTGAGAGATGTCATTAAGAACATACATGGCCAGAGAAAGAGACGGGCTGCTCATAAAGTAAACATTAAAGAAAGTAGATGAATAGTTGTAATACTGTAATACTGTAATACTGTACTACTGCTGTAGTATCCTTGGAATATTCAAAGAATCTGCCTAGATTAACACAAGAGGAAATAAAATTATATAAATAAACTTATTTTAGAAAAAGAAATTGAACAGCCATAAATGAGTTTCCTTAGGAAAAAAAAAACCATCAAGACTAGATGAATTTACAAGTAAATTCTACCAAACATTTAAAAACTAACTAACATCAATATTAAATCAATTATTTGAAATAACAGGCAAAGAAGGAGTCCTACCAAACTCCTTTTATGGAACAAATATGGCAGGGATACATTAACCAGGAAGAAATAAAAACAGAGTAAGAAAATATAGATCAGGAGCCAAGATGGCAGAGCAGAAAGACGTACATACATATAGCTCCGAACCCACAGGCCATAGAACATCTGTAAAAAAGAACTCCCGGTGAATTCTGGAGCAGCAGAGGCCACAGAACTGTGGAGAAGAGATTTCTGTTCCAGAGAGCCCTGCAAACCTCTCGCAAAAGGTCCTTCGCGCTGCAGACATGGGCCTGCATTGGCTGCATGGTGCCAAGGGGAGCAGATCTGAGCGGGCTTCGGGGACGGAATCTCCAGCGGCCACGTGGGTCCCTCCACCTACGGGCCCCAAAGGTTGGTGAGAGGGTCTTCTCGGCTTGCCGAGAGGGGAGTGGGGTGCCCCCATAACTCAGGCCCCCTCAAGAGGCAACAGTGGAGGCGGGAGCAGACCTGGGATCCCCAAGCAGGCAGGAACCAGGATCCATAGTTGAAGGTCTCTGCATAAACCCCTTGAGGGAACTGAGCCCCGTGAGGTGGCCCTGCCCCAACGTGAGCACCTGAACTTAATCTCACACTGACTAGCAGCCCTGCCCCCGCCCAAGGCCCTGAGGCTGGGAAGCAGCATTTGAATCTCAGACCCCAAGCACTGGCTGGGAGGATCTGGAGGCAAAGTGGGTGTGAAGAGAATATTCAGAAGTCAAGTCACTGGTTGGGAAAATGCCCAGAAAAGGGAAAAGAAATAAGACTATAGAAGGTTACTTTCTTGGTGAACAGGCATTTCCTCCCTTCCTTTCTGATGAGGAAGAACAATGCTTACCATCAGGGAAACTCACAGAAGTCAAGGCTTCTGTATCCCAGCCCACTCAATGGGCTCAGGCCATGGAAGAGCTCAAAAAGAATTTTGAAAATCAAGTTAGAGAGGTGGAGGAAAAGCTGGGAAGAGAAATGAGAGACATGCAGGTAAAGCATGAACAGCAGGTCAGCACCCTGCTAAAGGAGACCCAAAAAAATGATGAAGAAACTAACACCTTGAAAAACAGGCTAACTCAATTGGCAAAAGGGTTCAAAAAGCCAATGAGGAGAAGAATGCTTTCAAAAGCAGAATTAGCCAAATGGAAAAGAAGGTTCAAGAGCTCACTGAAGAAAATAGTTCTTTCAAAATTAGAATGGAACAGATGGAGGCTAATGACTTTATGAGAAACCAAGAAATCACAAAACAAAACCAAAAGAATGAAAAAATGGAAGATAATGTGAAATATCTCATGGGAAAAACAACTGACCTGGAAAATAGATCCAGGAGAGACAATTTAAAAATTATGGGACTACCTGAAAGCCATGATCAAAAGAAGAGCCTAGACATCATCTTTCATGAAATTATCAAGGAAAACTGCCCTGAGATTCTAGAACCAGAGGGCAAAATAAGTATTCCAGGAATCCACAGAACATCGCCTGAAAGAGATCCAAAAAGAGAAACTCCTAGGAACATTGTAGCCAAATTGCAGAGTTCCCAGGTCAAGGAGAAAATATTTCAAGAAGCTAGAAAGAAACAATTCAAGTATTGTGGAAATACAATCAGGATAACACAAGATCTAGCAGCCTCTACATTAAGGGATTGAAGGGCATGGAATAGGATATTCCAGAAGTCAAAGGAACTAGGACTAAAACCAAGAATCACCTACCCAGCAAAACTGAGTATAATACTTCAGGGGAAAAATTGATCATTCAATGAAATAGAGGACTTTCAAGCATTCTTGATGAAAAGACCAGAGCTGAAAAGAAAATTTGACTTTCAAACACAAGAATGAAGAGAAGCATGAAAAGGTGAACAGCAAAGAGAAGTCATAAGGGACTTACTAAAGTTGAACTGTTTACATTCCTACATGGAAAGACAATATTTGTAACTCTTGAAACTTTTCAGTATCTGGGTACTGGGTGGGATTACACACACACACACATGCACACACACATAGAGACAGAGTGCATTGAATTGAAGAGAATGGGATCATATCTTAAAAAAATGAAATCAAGTGGTGAGAGAGAAATATATTGGGAGGAGAAAGGGAGAAATGGAATGGGGAAAATTATCTCTCATAAAAGAGGCAAGGAAAAGACTTATTAGTGGAGGGATAAAGAGGGGAGGTGAAAGAAATACATGAAGTTTACTCTCATCACATTCCACTAAAGGAAGGAATAAAATGCACACTTATTTTGGTATGAAAACCTATCTTACAATACAGGAAAGTGGAGGATACGGGTATAAGCAGGGTGGGGGGGATGATGGAAGGGACGGCATGGGGAGGATGGAGCAATTTCAGGTTGACACTCATGGGGAGGGACAGGATCAAAAGAGAGAATAGAAGTAATGGGGGACAGGATAGGATGGAGGAAAATATAGTTAGTCTTATACAACACGACTATTATGGAAGTCATTTGCAAAACTACACAGATTTGGCCTATATTGAATTGCTTCCCTTCCAAAGAGAAGGGGTGGGGAGGGAGGGAGGTAAAGAAGTTGGAACTCAAAGTTTTAGGAACAACTGTCGAGTACTGTTCTTGCCACTAGGAAATAAGAAATACAGGTAAAGGGGTATAGAAAGTTATCTGGCCCTACAGGACAGAGAAGAGGATGGAGACAAGGGCAGAGAGGGATGATAGAAGAGAGAACAGATTGGTGATAGGGGCAATTACAATGCTCAGTGTTTTGGGGGGGAAGGGACAAAAGGGGAGAAAATTTGGAACCTAAAATTTTGTTAAAATGAATGTTAAAAGTTAAATAAATAAATTATTTTTTAAAAAAAGAAAACATAGATCAATGTCACTAATAAATATGGATGCAAAAATCCTAAATAAAATATTAGCTAAGAAATTACAATATATCACAAAGATTATACATTGTGACCAAGTGGGATTTATACCGGAAATGCGGGAATGGATTAACATAAGGAAACTATTAATATAAGAAATTATATCAATAACAAAAGTAACAAAATTATATGATTGTAACAATAGATGCAGGAAAAGTTTCTCAAAAATACAACACTCATCCCTATTAAAAATACCTGAAAGCATAAGTGCATGGATCTTTCCTTAAAACAATAAGAAGCATCTCCCCAAAACCATCAGGAAGCATTATTTGTAAAGGAGATAAGCTAGAAGCCTTTCTAATAAGATCAGGAGTAAAACAAGGATGTCCATCGTTACCAACATCAATCAATGTTGTATTACAAATGAAAGCGATAGCAATAAGAAAAAGAAAAAAATGAAAGGAATCAGAATGGGTAATTGGTTAATAAAGCTATCTCTTTTTGCAGATGATATGATATACTTGGAAAATTTTAGAGATTCACCTAAAAAGTTGTTGAAACAATGATTTTAGCAAAGTAGCAGGATACAACATAAACCACCATCAACTTTTCTATATATCACTCATAAAACCCTGCACAAAGAGATAGTAAGAAATACTCCATTTAAAATAACCACAGACAGCATAAAATATGTAGAAGCATACCTGCCAAGACTAACCCAAGAACTACATCTTTTGAGGTCACCTCTTTGAGGACTAGCAAAGGAGCCCATAAAGTAGGATCTTACTAAATGCTTATGACTTTGCACATAATAAGTGTAGTTAATCAGCCATATAATGCTTTGAGGTGTGAGCTGAGAGGGCCCTGCCCTCACCCTACCAAAATAGATATTCTTATTTTGTTCAGTTGTGTCAGACTTTTTGTGATCCCATTGGAGGTTTTCTTGGCAAAGATGCTGGAGTGGTTTGCCATTTCCTTCTCCAGCTTATTTTACAGATGAGGAAACTGAGGCAAGCAGAGTTAAGTGTCTTAGGTCACACAGCTAGTAAGTGTCTGAGGCCAGGTTTTACCTAGGGAAGATGAGTCTTCCTGACTCCAGGCCCAATGCTCTATACACTGTGCTAATTAGGTGCCTTGGGGTCAAGGAGAAAATTTGAAAGTTAGTAACAACTCTTTTGGGAGATAGTATAAAATAGGGCGCTTGTACTCATTTTTCTGGTTCTCCCTCAAAACTTTCATTCTAAGTTCCTACTTCAAATATCTACTACTCACATAATCTGCATAAAGTAGCTCAAACACCTCTCCTTGGTGGGCATTTCCCCACTGGGCATTTTGAGTTTGCAGTCAGTACAGGGCACCAGAGCTACAGAGAGGTTTGTTGTCTGTATCAGGTCTCTAGTCTATTTATACACTTTTAGAGTTAGACATAATATCCTAACTGGTCTTATTCTAAGTTGAAACTGTTTCTGGGTCAGTTGTTTAGTGCACTCTTACAGATAATATTCTGGTTCCATGGTGTTACCATTTAAGACTATACCCCATTCCTCCAGTTTAAATGACAGTTAGCCTGCCCAACTTGAGAATTTCTGGTACTAACAGAATTTAGTGTTAGCTGAGATGGGAAAGTAAATTTAATTCTTACGTTAGAAATACCAATTCTTATTATTTTTAATTATGAAGAATAGAATGGTAAGATTTTAGGACTTTAAAGGATCTTGGGGACATCTAATGTGACACCCTCCTCATTTTGTAGATGAGCAAACTGAGGTTGAGGGAAGGGAATTGATTTTGTCCAAGGTCACTTAGATTGTAAGTGGTAACACCAAAATTTGAGACAAACTCTTTTGACCTCAAATCCAATTCTCTTATTATACAAAACTAACAGAGATTATTTTTCAACAAAGATCCAAATAAAAATTTCGGAAGGTATGTACTTACTATGTGCAAGGATCTTGGACATGTACCATCAAGAATACAAAGATGCTATAAGGCTGAAGCAAGAAATTTCTATTCTGAAAGGAAAGAGATTATCAAATAATTAATTAAGTGTTTTGATAAATATGTTCATAGATTGAGTCTAGATGTTTAGTATCATGCCAGTGTTTTATGAGATCTTCTAATAATTATTTTAGAAAAATGTCAACAAATCCACTTTGGTATCCACAAAGCATTATTCCTTCATCTCCATACTCTTCAAAAACTCATTCCAAATGAATCATTGGCACTATTCACCAGTCTGTCATGTACAAATGATCTTTTAGGTATTTATTTTGGAAGGAAAATCAATCCAGTTGTTTTGATCACAAATTAGGTTCTACTATTCCAAATAAATGCTGACTAAATGCAAGGGGCTAAAATCTGTTACTAGCTAGAAATAAATTAGTGGCATATCTGTATACGTACCAATCCTGTACTCTGCTCATCAAATAAGAGCTATTTTAAATGTTATATTTTATTTGATATAATTTGTTTTTTCATCACTTTAATAATAAGGATGAACTGGCCAGTGATCTTTGAATCATTCACAGATACGTTCTACCTGTTTTCAACATAACCATATGGAAACTTTAGTGAGCCATTTTTTTGTCCATGAGTGATTTGGGGGCTGGTACTGTGTAATTATGAAAAATCTTTTAATTGGGTGTGGAGTCAGAAGGAATATGATTCACTGAGTCAGACCTTGAAAGACATGTAAAAAGGGCAACCCATCCATCTCTCAGATGCTTTCTTGTGAGAATTTGAGAAGTCGAGATTGTTTCAAACAACTACTGAGAGTCAGTTGGAAAAAAGGCATTAAAACTATCTTCTACCCAACCATGGTGGCTGTGAGCACATGGCCACCTCTATGTCTGCATTTATTCTTTCCTAATAGAAGGTCAACGTTGACTCCAAGATAAACATGTCCAAGAAGCAATCTGGTAAGTTTTGGAGAGCCAAAGACCTACATGAAAACTGGAGTCAGTAAGCACAGAGACCTAGAACCCATAGCAATAGCCATAGGGGTCAGGAGATGACCAGGCAGAGACCTTTTGAAGTTTTCAAGGTCTAGAGATATTGTAGAGTGGCAAATAAGTGCTCTATCTCAGCAGCAGATAAACCCTTTAAGAAGACAATCCAGCAATCAATTAACTATTTGACATAGCTCAGGAACTGATTGATCTGCACATCTGAGGTACCATGATATGTCCAGCAAAGCTGCCGGTATAGCAGAGGTGCCATTCTAGCCCAGCTGAATAACAGAATAACTTATCTATCACAGCACCAAATAGATTTGATGAGGGTTTCACAAAGGGAAAAAAGAACTTACAGTGACAGGAGGTAGAGCCACATGTTTTGTATATGTATTTATATGTGTGTGTGTGTGTGTATGTGTGTTTAACTACCTTCATACTTCAAATTTGAGCCTACTATCTCCAAGGACCATCTGTGGACAAAGCGGATGGCACTGACAGTTTAGGGGGATATTTTTTTTACCAGCTGTTCATTCTATACCTTTCTCAATAAAACCCTTTTATAAAAGGTATTTGATGGCAATTGGTTGACTGTTAACGAAGACCACACCTTCTAGCATACTAGAAACTGAAGTCCCTCAGGGTTTGACCTAGAATCCTGAGTACTAGTAAGTAGCCAACCTCTGGGGATGCCAACCTATGAGTGCAAGTACCCAGTTTTGGAGAGGGAGCTATAACTTCCTTTCTAAATATCTCCTTCCCACTCAACCCCATCTCCAATAAATGACCATGTGTAACAAAAATAAAAAGAAAGAAAATGAAAATAAAGCAGCTCAGTAGAAGTGATCAATACACAATACTGTTTGACTATATCCACAATGGTCCACATCCATGCACTCCAACTTTGCAAAAAAAAAGTAAGGAAGTATATTTTCTCATATGTTATTTATTATAATTACAGAATATTCAGGTTATTTTAAATTATTTTTTCTTTCCACTCACATTGTTTCAGCTATTTAGGTATATTGTTTTCCTGTTTCTGCTTGCCTCTCTCCCCATTAGTTCATATTTGTCTTCCCATACTCCTCTCAATTCTTCATATTTATTGTTTCTTATGGTGCCACAATATTCCATTACATTCATGCATCATAATTTTCAAAGCCAGGCCCCAATCAATGACATCTATTTCATTTCTAGATCTTTGTGACCACAAAATGTATTGTGATAAATATATTACTATAGATGGGAATTTTCTTTTTTCAACCTTCTTGGGATATGTGCCTTAGCACTGAGATCTCTCAAAGGGTACATTTTAGTCCTTTTATTAGCTCAATTCCAAATTGCTTTCTCAAAGGGTTAGACCAATTCATACTTCCACCAATGGAGCTCTCACTTTCCAATACTGTCCCATCTTTTGTCATCTTTGCAAATTTGTTGAGTATGAAGCAAAACCTCAGACATGTTTTGATCTGCATTACTATTATTGAGGTTCCGGAGAAATTTTTCATATAGTTACTGATAGTTTTCATTTCTAATTTTTACATTCTTTGACCATTGTGGTCAAATTAGGGCTTTTAAGCCAATCTTTTACAGAACAATATTATTCCAGGGATTCTGTATAAGTTCTAATCATTAAACATTTTAGACTCCATGGAAATAAAGCTGGGGGCTGGCCAGGGGGTAATGGACAGTTACACAGTGAATGAGAGTAGGCTGCAACACATCTCCAACCATAAGCACAACCATAGGAAGCATGTGTGATGGGGCATTGGAATTAGATTCAAAATACTGCCTCAGACACTTACTAGTTAACCTCTCTGTACCTCAGTTCCTTCCTCTACAAAATTCATAGATGGACAAATCTCTTTAGATTCTTCCAGCAACAAATCTTTGAACCTGTGATAGACAGCTTACCTGCCACAGTGATCTGCCCCAGGACATAGAACCCTTTTACAGAATGTATAGGATCCTGGACATGGAAGGACATAGGTAGACAGTACATGGAATTTAATTTTAAAAAGTGGGGGAGGTAATGTGAGCTCTGGCTGATCCCTGAAACTGGGAAGGCACCAAGCATGGTCATGGTTACCAGCTCGACATCTGTCTTCTTTGAACTAGCCTAGCTAAGCATCAAGAAGCCCATCACCAGATTGACAGCAGGCAGATGAATGCTCCAGGAACAGCCACTCTTGAAGACCATCCGCCAGATTATAAGGAAGGATGTAATCTTTGTGGGTGGAAGGAGGGATCATGCTGTTGAGCCAAAGATCACTGGAATATGAAAGCATAGAAATACTGTACTAGAATAAAAGCTTCTTCTGTGCTATTGGGAACTTTATACAGTGCAATATTAGTATTATTACCATGTATAAAGTCATTTATTCCTATTGTTCAAGCTCAGAAAAGTACCTACTGGCCTGGTGTGTGTAATTTAGTTGTGTTCTTTTTATGTAAGTAAAGAATGGCCTGGACTCACAAGCCAAAGTTGTATAAAGGATCAAAATTAATTTGTCAATCACTTACTAAGGATCTGTTATGTCCAACTGGCCATTCTGGTCAGAGCATAGGGTAAAGATGGTGTCCTTATCCTAAAGGAGCATATAGTCTAGTTGGGAAACATATCTAAATAATGATGATATATGGTAAAAAAAAAAAAAATCCACACTATACAAAGGAAGTATTGTTGTTCATGTCCAACTCTGTGACCCCATTTGGGGTTTTCTTGGCAAAGATACTGGAGTGATTTGCTATTTCCTTCTCCAGCTCATTTGACAGATGAGGAAACTGAGGCAAACCAGGTTAAGTGATTTGCCCAGGATCACACAGCTAGTAAATGTCTGGTGCCAGATTTGAACTCAGGAAGATGAGTCTTCCTGACTGTAGACCCAGCACTCTATCCACTGCTCCACCTAGCTACCCTACAAAGCAAGTGAGAGACGTATAAATGACACTTTCAGCTCTTAACACACAAACCCAGACTAGTAAATTATAATACCAGTCTATCCTCTTTTTCCTGATGGCAAGCAAAGAATGTATAGCTGTGAAGTTCATTTTCCTTGATAACTCTCTCTGACCTATATTTAATGACTTGGTAACACAGACAGCAACACAGTGGTAGCCCTATATTTACATTGCTATTTTGTGCTAGGAAACGGTGCAGAATAAATCCATTGGTATTCATAGTTTCCAGAAAGGAAATGACCTTCTGACCTTTCTATCCCTCATTTCTATGTGGGGAAGGAGGGAAGAGAAGCTGGTTTGTGGATCAACCCAGTTAGGACTTAGGCTTTACACCTCTGCCTACTGGCAAACCCCTGCTCTGTTTTGGCCCACAATATTTCTGTAAGCCCTGCTCTTCTGACCTTGGCTTAATGGAATGGATTCCACAGAGAAGAAATCATTTGTGCTTGGATATTGTTTGCAGTATCTACTGTTAGCATGTAATTGGCAAGCATATAAATAGTACACAATAACGAGAACATAATACATAGTAATTTTAAAAATTAAAACTAATGCATCTACCCAACAATGGTGAGCTCTCCATTCTCCTCAATTTCAGAAGCTGCCTACATAGAAAATTAATCAGGACCTAGGAATTCTAGAAAATGCACCTTCCTTTCCCCTGGAGTGGGCAAAGAAGCCTAGAATATAGTTCCCACAAGCTGTTCAACCCACATTTCCAGTAGGAGCAGACAACAGGTGCTTATGTTGACACTGGTATTCCCAGAAAGACAAATGATCTCAATATCTGATTGGACTGAAAAGAAGACAGATGCTTATTTCACTCTAAACTGTCCAGGTCCCTGGAAGAAGGCACCTCCAACCTCCTCTGACAGCTTATCATTCATGAAGCAAGGTGAGCATATCCAATGCTCCTTGATCTTGGCATCCCTCCCTTCTAATACAGTACCCCCTCCTACTGCTGCATCTTGTCATTTCCCATCACTATACTCCAGCCAAACCCTCATTTTGCCACTTCAGGGTGGGCAAAAAGCAAAGGAAGTGAGACAAGTGTTACATCTACTGCTGTTCATTTCTTGTTTTCAAAGAGGATCTATAGCATCCCAGGGTGATATGTCGACTTGCACATGAATAGGATTTAAGTAAGGCAGGGTTGGACAAAGTTGCTAGCCTCACTCTCTTTTCCAGTCATTAATGTCCAATAAGAGGACAAAAGTCAAAATGACATGATGGTCCAGGATGCAGTGCATGATCTTGGCATCTTCAATGCATAGCCAAGCTCTAAGCACTCCACAATGTCTGCTTCAGCTGCCTCCATGGCTGTTGGAACAAACTGTTCTCATCCATACATCTGGAGGAAGTCTTCACATGCTTGGAGTAGACCCTCCCCTAAGTCACCACCAATGGTTATGAGGCTTGTGGGTTACCCTTAATCTGGTTCAGCCTGTCTGCCAAGATGGTTTTATCAGGGTGTGGCTGGAGTACATGCTACAACTTCTTGAAGCCACAAGTAAGATTTAGGTGACAAATGGAACTAAAAGTTAGATGATCAGCCCTGAAAAGAACTCAGTAAGATCTCATATCAGTAAGACTAGTCCTCAGATAGATGGTACAGTGAATAGAGAAGCAAGCCTATCTGGAGTCAAGAAGATCTGAGTTCAAATCCAACCTAAAACATTTATTAGCTATGTGACCCTTAGCAAGTCAAACCCGGCCACAGCTTCATCATCTGTAAAATGAGCTGGGGAAGGAAATGACAAACCACTGTAGTATCTTTGCCAAGAAAATCCCAAATGAGCTCACAAAGTGTAGGAGGGGAGTGATCAACAGTATTCTTGGGTGCTACATCTAATGTAGAATTCAATAGCTAATCTCTTTAATATAAATCAAATTTAGAACTTTGGAACTAAAGTGGGGAAGATAATGATAAATGTCAAAAAGGCATGTATTGCTTTTGTACATCATCACCTACTCTTCTCACATTTCATCATTCCATCAAAAAATCAAGTATTTATTGTGTTACGTGCCCTGCACTGAGCAGGGTGCTTAGGATACAAGGACAAAAGTTTAAAAGTCCCTACTCTCAACTAATACTATATTCTTTTGGGAGAGAAAATATGTCTATACATGTGAGCATGTATAGAATAAATACAAAAAAATAACATGGCTAACATTTATAGGGCACTTTAAGGTTTGCAAACTTTACAAATATTATCTTATGTGATCCTGGGAGGGAGGCACCATTAATATCTCCATTTTACAAATGAAGAAACTGAGGCAGATAGAGGTTAAATGAGTTGTCCAGAGTCACATAGCTAGTAAGTATTGAAGGATGGATTTGAATTCAGGACTCCAGGACCAGTGCTCTGTCCTCTATGCTTAATTTAAATTCTACCTGCTTTTCTCTGTCCCTCTTTCCACTACTCTCTCTACTTCACTTAGAAGCAGGTAGGTCACACAGTGGTTAGAGTGCCGGTCCTGGAGTCAAGAGGACTTGAGTTCAAATCCAGTCTCAGACACTTACTAGCTGTGTAACCCCTGGGTAAGTCACTTAACATTGTTTGTCTCAGTTTCCTCATCTATAAAATGATCTGGAAAAGGAAATGGCAAACTGTTTCAGTTATCTTCGCCAGGAAAACCCCAGATGGGTTCATAAAGAATTGGACATTACTAATAGACTATGTAACAATGTCCTCTTTACAAGCAAGCTGCCTCAAAATAGTTTAGGGAGGGGAGGTACTAGAAATTAGGGCATTGGGCAGGGGAGCATGTAGAAGGGGTTGAGCTGATTCTATAAGGTAGAGGTAAGGGGGAAGTACACTCCAGGCATCAGGCATGGCCAGTGCAAAAGAAATATCATGGATAAAAGTTAGGAAGAAAACCACTTTGAATGGTCCATTGCAAAAACCTCCCAAGTCTATAAGATTTCATCAACATTGCTCAGTCATTTTCATGACAGTCAGGAGCAGTATCATTTGCAGATCATCAGATATTCTATGCCCTATCATTGTACAAATGTCTTTTGTGTTTCATCTGGCTTCCACAAAGCAGAAGGAAGGCAGGTCAATACACTGGAAAGAAGGGATCCAGAAACTGTCTCAAAGGATAAAGCAGCTCCCCCATCCCCTGGTCCATGTGAAATTAACCCTGATCTACATATACCCCTGATCCCATCCCTTCTTATATCCTCTCTGTCAGAACTCTTTTGTTACAGTTGAGTCAAGAGGGAGCACAGTTCATCAGCCCCATGAACATAAAAGTAGAGTACATAAGCTGCTGATGGAAAACAATAATACTTAGAGGGAAAGCAGATGGAGGCAGACACTCCCTCAGTGACACACAGCCAAATCCCCTGACATTTCCTACATCTTGTCTGCTGATGGAGTATTGACCTCCTCGCCTGAATGTTTACTTCTGCATTAATTCCCTATGTCTTTATCAGCTGCGTGGATGGTGGTGCTCCAAAGAAACCCGGACTCAGTCTGGACTTTTGGCTCATTGCTTACTTTTTATGTGTCTTTAATCTTTCCCTCTCTGCTGCTTTTTTCTTTTAAGCCAAGAAACATGCACAGGGTCTGCCCTGACCCCAAAACAGACAAAGAAACAAACAAAACCTTTTACTTTAGGAAGCTGAAGTTACCCTTCTATTTTGTCCTTTAATCTAGCAACTCTGGGCCAGGGCCAATTCCACAACTGAGTGGATTGAGGCCTTTGGGTTCAGGGTAGGGACAGGGTCTCTAGAAGCTTAGACTGAAGATGTCATTGTTCCCAATAAGAAGCGCGATATAGCTGTCAAAATGTCTATACTGGCTAGTCCTTGTAGATGGCTTATGGCATGAAGCTAGTGACTGGCCTGGTAGGGATTTGAACCCCTGGTCTTCTGATGCGAAGACCGGTGCTCTTTTGTCTACAAGTTATTGCTCTTATGATGTAATGATTAATGGGGCTGGTAATTCTGACATTGGTTCTGATGGCCATCTAAATTACTCAGCAAACACTTGTTAAGTGGCTGCCATTTTCCAGGTCAGTGTTAGGCTATAAGAATACGAAATAAAAATGAAAAATAAAAAAGTGTCTATTTATGACTTATGTGTCAACAGTATGTTAAGCTCTGGAGATGCAAATATTAATTTTTTTCGCCCTCTAGAAGGGCTTATATTCTAATATGGGAAGGCAATTTATAAAATCAAGAGGTGTCCAGGGAAGAGAGATTTGTCTGGATGGGTGAAAAAGAGAGTGGGGGGGATTCATGTAGTGTCAAGCAAATCAGTCAAATCAATAAACACCAAACACGGTGTGTGGCACTGTGCTGGGTATGTGGGATATAAAAAGAGGCAAAAGACAGTCCAAGACCTCAATGAATTTATTATCTGATGGGGGAGACAACATGCAAACACATATGTACAAAGCAAGATACAGATAGGATAAATAGGAAATAATTAACAGAGGGAAGGTCCTAGAATTAAGGAGGGCTGGGGAAGGTTTCCTGCAGAAGGTGGGATTTTAGTTGCAACTTAAAGGAAGACAGGGAAGTCAGTAATCTGAGCAGAGAATGGAAACCATTCAGGCTTGGAGGAGAGCCAGGGAGAATGCCTAGAGCTGAGAGATGGATGGTCTTCTTTGTGGAAGAGCTGGGAGTCCAGTGTCCCTAAGACTGAAGAGTACATATTAGAAAGTAAGGTCTAAGAAGATTGGAAAAGGAGGAGGGGGCTAGATTAGGAATGACTTTGAATGCCAAACAGAGCATTATATATTCTCTCCTAGGAGCAATAGGAAGGCACTGGAATTTATTGAATGGGGGTGGGGAGGTGACATGATCAGAACTGCATTTTTTAAAAATTCACTTTGGTGACTAAATAGACAATGCATTAGAGTAGGGAAACAGTTGAGGCAGATAATGAGGAGTCTAGGATGATTCCTGGGTTGTGAACCTGAGGGCCTGGAAGGATAGTGTTGCCTTCTATAGTAAAAGTGAAGTTGGGGTGGGTGGGGAGGAATTTAAAGAAAAAGATACTAAGTTTTGTCTTAAATATATTGAGGTTGAAATGTGTCCTGAACATCCAATTCAAGATATCTGAAAAGCCATTGGAGATGGGAGATTGGAGGTCAGCAGAGAAATGAGAGTAGGAAAGATTGGAATAGATTTGAGAATCACATGGTGAGATGATCTGAATGCATGGCTGATTGTGAAGTGAAAGTGAAGGAAGCATGGTGTGATGCCTAAAGCCAGCAAAAGCCAGTCAAGTGAACTGGCTTACACACACTCAGTCACCAGTCAACTGGGCTGGGTCCTGGGATGGGAGTTCCAAAGATAAGGTGCTTAACTTTTCCAGGAACTAGGTCATGGATTCAGAAAAATAACATCATCTTAAAATACAGTATCTGTTAGGGAGGGTCCTGGGTGAAGTGATGAGGACTCAGTCAGCAATGACAGTGAGATGGCTTGGGTGAATGGCTAGATGAGATGAGACGTGATATAAATCTGAAGCATAAATTCAATTTCTAAATTTTTACTTGTATTGTATAATTCAACAGGGGTGAGGAACATGCAAGCTCAAGGCCACAGGTAACTCTCTAGGTCCTCAAGTGCAGCCCTTTGACTAAATGCAAACATCAAAGAACAAGGATTGTTCTTGTTTTGCTCTTGTTCTTATTCTGTGAGGTTTAGATTCAGTCAAAGGGCCGCACTTGGGGACCTAGAGTGCCACCTGTGACCTTGAGGCAGCAGGTTCCCCACTCCGATAAAAGCTAGATCCAGGCATCCAGATAAGGATCAGACTGCTCTACCAACTCCTTAATGACAGGCGAAGCAGTTTTCCAAGCTCTCCAATAACAGAAGTCTGTTTCCACTCTCAGATGAACCTATAGGGGTAGGTTGGAACAAGATTTCTACCAGATCTTAGCAAATGGGGTAATGTTTACAGAAGTTTTCATTTTAAAATGGTCCCCTGAAGATGGCGGAGTGAAAGCAACGACTCACCTAAGCTCCTGGAAAAACTCCTCTGGATATCTCTGGGGGGAGAGTCTGACCAGACTTTGGAGGTGTAGAATCCAGTGGGTGACGGACTTTGACGGATTCGGAGCCCAGGTTGGACTGGAGGGTCCACGGGAGGGATCTGTTACGTGGGGGTAAGACCCCAGCGCACAGCGCAGCACGGTAGGCGCGGCAGGGCGGAGGGGACCTGAGGGGCCCGAGAGTGGTGGGCGAGACCAGCGGAGCAGGAGATAAGCCAGGCCGAGCCGATGAGAGCCGCTGAGCGCCAGATATCAGCGCAGCAGCCCTTGAAACCTTCAGCCTGAAGACTGGACTTCGGTGGGTCAACTACTTGAACTTCCAGGAGCTGGGATGGCGGAGTGATCAGTAAGTGCTCTCTCCTCCCCCCTGATGACTGTGAGGGAACCATAAAATTCTTCCCCAGATTAATCCTGGATCAGCGGGAACAGCAGAAGGGGACGGGTGGTCTCATAACACCAGAGGCTGGAAAAGTGGCAAGGGGGGATTCTTCCTACTGTGGCAGAGGCGATCTGGAGGGACAGACGACCCAGGGCAGAGAAAATTCACACTGAGACCCAGGCAAGCCTCAGCGCTGGGAGACGAGCCCCAGGAGGGGCGGGAACACGCATTAGCTTCTAGGCGTGCCCCAGCCCTCCAGGGGAAAAGGGAAGACAATAGGGAAGCTGGGATCACCATCCCCTGACCTTGCCTTTGCCTCAAGTCAGCTGAGGAGATCTCCTGAGACCAGACCACCCCTCCCACACACCTAACAAGCTAACCCCAAGGTTGATCTGGGAAACAACAACAACAACAAAAAAGCCTGCTTTTAGCCTAGACACACATCAACTCAACTTAAAAGATCTGTATCTTCTGACTGAAAGAACCAAAAGCTACAACACTCAGCCAACATCATGAATCGGAAAAAGCAGACGAAAAGTGAAAAAACCATAGAATCTTTCTATGGGGATAAGGACCAAAACACAAACACCAAAGAGGTCAGAGCTGAGACTGTACTTCCATCTGAAACCTCAGATGGGACTATGAATTTCTCGCAAGCACAACTAGATTACCTGGAACATCTGAAGAAAGATATAAAAGAAAAACTGGCCAATGATTTTAAAATTATAAAAAAAGAATTCACTGATGAGAACATCACTCTGAAAAAGAAAATTGAAGAAATGGAAAAGGAAGTTCAAAAATTAACTGGAGAGAATAATTCCCTAAAAGGAAGAGTTAATCAAAAGGAAAAGGAAACCCAAAACCTAATTGGGAAAATTGATCAGATGGAAAAGGAAACCCAAAACCTAACTGGGAAAATTGGTCGAATGGAAAAAGAAGTACAAAAATTAAATGGAGAAAATAGCTCCTTAAAGGGAAAAATTGGTCAGATGGAAAAGGAGATGCAAAAGCTAACTGAAGAAAACAATACAATGAAGATTAGAATTGGGCAAGTAGAAACTAATGACTCAATGAGGCAACAAGAATCAGTCAAACAAAATCTAAAGAATGAAAAGATAGAAGAAAATGTAAAATATTTAATTGGAAAAACAACTGACCTGGAAAATAGATCCAGGAGAGAAAATTTAAGAATTATTGGCCTGCCAGAAACCCATGATGAAGAAAAGAGTCTGGACAATATCTTCCAGGAAATCATCAAGGAAAACTGCCCAGAAGTACTAGACTCAGAGGGCAAAATAGTCATCGAAAGAATCCACCGTTCCTCTCCCGAAAGGGATCCCAAACTCAAAACCCCAAGAAATATAGTTGCCAAATTCCAGAGCTATCAAGTGAAGGAGAAAATACTACAAGCAGCCAGAAAGAAACAATTCAAATATCAAGGACACACAGTCAGGATCACACAGGACCTTGCAGCTTCTACATTAAAAGATCGAAAGAATTGGAACCCAATATTCTGTAAGGCAAAGGAGTTGGGACTTCAACCAAGGATCAACTACCCAGCAAAGTTCAGCATAACATTTCAGGCAAGGAGAAAGTCATTCAACGAAATAAGGGATTTCCAGAGCTTCCTGACCAAAACACCAGAACTCAATAGACAATTTGATCTTCAAATGCAGGTCTCCAGAGAATCACAAAAAGGTAAACAGAGGGGAAAAAACAAAAACAAAAACTTGCTACTCAATTAGGGCAAACTGTTTACCTCCCTATAAGGGAAGATGATACCTGTTAATCTTGAGAACTGTGCAGCTATTATGATAAAAGGAATATATGTAGAGGGAACAGGCATAAAGTAAATGATGTTATGTCAAAAATATGATTTAAGTATGAGAAGGGAATGTAATAGGAGGTGTGGAAAGGGGGAAGCAGAAAATGGCAAATTATATCACAGGAAGAAGTACAAAACTATAGTAGAGGGAAGGAGGGGAGGGAGATGAGCATTGTTTGAGAGGTACTCTCATCTGATTTGTTCAAAGGAGGGAACAATAATCTTAAGTAGATAATCCTAACTAGCTCTATAGGTAGTAGGAGGGGAAGGGGGAAGAAAGGGGAGGGTGGCTAAAAGGGAGGAAAGAAGCAATAAGAGTAAAGGGGAGTAAAAGGGAGGGGGGCTAAAAGAAGGAGGGTAAGGCTGCAGGAGGAGGGGGAGAAAAGTGAATACTACTGAGGAGGGGAAGGGAGACGGGAGAGCTAAAAGCACAAATGGTGGGAAAGAGGTTGGAGGGAAATACACAGATTGTAATCATAACTGTGAATGTGAATGGAATGAACTCTCCCATAAAATGGAGACGGATAGCAGAATGGATTAAAAGCCATAATCCAACAATACGCTGCTTACAAGAAACACATTTGAAATGGGGGTATACACATAGGATAAAGGTCAAAGGATGGAGCAGAATATATTGTGCTTCAGCTCATGTAAGAAAGGCAGGAGTAGCAATCCTAATCTCAGACAAAGCGAAAGCAGAAATAGATCTAATCAAAAGGGATAAGGATGGAAACTATATCCTGCTAAAAGGCACCATAGACAATGAAGCAATATCATTACTAAACATGTATGCTCCAAGTGCTATAGCATCCAGATTCTTAGAGGAGAGGTTGGGGGAGTTGAAGGAAGAAATTGATAGCAAAACTATACTAGTGGGGGACCTCAACCTCCCCCTCTCTGAACTCGATAAATCCAACCTCAAAATAAACAAGAAAGAGGTTAAAGAGATAAATAAAACTCTGGATAAGGTAGATATGATAGATCTTTGGAGAAAATTAAATTGGAATAGAAAGGAATATACCTTTTTCTCAGCGGTACATGGAACATTTACAAAAATTGACCATGTACTAGGACATAAAAATCTCACAATCCAGTGCAGAAAGGTAGAGATAATCAATGCATCCTTTTCAGATCATAATGCATTAAAAATTACATGTAATAAAAGGCCATGGAAAGAGAAACCAAAAATCAATTGGAAACTAAATAATCTAATTCTAAAGAAGGGTTGGGTTAAAGAAGAAATCATAGAAACAATCAACAATTTCATTCAAGAGAATGACAATAGTGAGACAACATACCAAAACTTATGGGATACTGCAAAAGCAGTTATTAGGGGAAGTTTTATATCTCTGAATGCTTACATAAATAAAATAGAGAAAGAGGAGATCAATGACTTAAGCTTGCAGTTGAAAAAGCTAGAAAAAGAACAAATTGAAAATCCCCAAGTAAATACCAAATTAGAAATACTGAAAACCAAAGGAGAGATTAATAAAATTGAAATTAAGAAAACTATTGAATTAATAAATAAAACCAATAGTTGGTTTTATGAAAAAACTAATAAAATTGATAAACCTTTGGTCAATCTGATTTAAAAAAAGAAAGAAGAAAACCAAATTACTAATATTAAAAATGAAAGGGGTGAACTCACCTCCAATGAGGAGGAAATTAAAACAATAATTAGAAACTACTTTGCCCAACTTTATGCCCACAAATTCGATAATCTAAACGAGATGGATGCATATTTTAAAAAATACAAATTGCCCAGATTAACAGAAGAGGAAGTTGAATACTTAAACAACCCCATCTCAGAAAAAGAAATTGAACAAGCCATCAATGAACTCCCTAGGAAAAAATCTCCAGGGCCAGATGGATTCACAAGTGAATTCTATCAAACATTTAAAGAACAGTTAATTCCAATACTTCATACACTATTTTTGAAAATTGGGGAAGAAGGAGTCCTCCCAAATTCTTTCTATGATACAAATATGGTTTTGATACCCAAACCAGGAAGAGACAAAACAGAGAAAGAAAATTATAGACCAATTTCCCTAATGAATATAGATGCAAAAATTTTAAATAAGATTTTAGCAAAACGAATACAGCATCTTATCACGAGATTAATACATTATGATCAGGTAGGATTCATACCAGGACTACAGGGCTGGTTCAATATTAGGAAAACTATTAGCATTATCGATCACATCAACGACAAAGCTAACAAAAACCACATGATTATCTCAATAGATGCAGAAAAAGCTTTTGACAAAATACAACATCCATTCCTACTAAAAACATTGGAGAACGTAGGAATAAAGGGAACTTTCCATAAAATAATAAGCAGTATCTATCTAAAACCTTCAGCAAGCATTATATGCAATGGGGATAAGCTAGATGCATTCCCAATAAGATCAGGGGTGAAACAAGGTTGTCCATTATCACCACTACTATTCAATATGGTACTAGAAATGTTAGCTGTAGCAATTAGACAAGATAAAGATATTCAAGGAATAAGAATAGCCAAAGAAGAAACTAAGTTATCACTCTTTGCAGATGATATGATGATTTACCTAGAGAATCCCAGAGATTCAAGTAAAAAATTACTTGAATTAATAAACAACTTTGGCAAAGTTGCAGGGTACAAAATAAACCCACACAAATCTTATGCATTCCTATATATTAGCAACAAAGTCCAACAGCAAGAGATAGAAAGAGAAATCCCATTTAAAGCTAGGGTAGACAGTATAAAATACTTAGGAGTCTACCTGCCAAAACAAACCCAGGGATTATATGAACACAATTCCAAGACACTTTTTGCACAAATAAAGTCAGATTTAAGTAAGTGGAAAAACATTAGTTGCTCATGGGTAGGCCGTGCTAATATAATAAAAATGACAATTCTACCCAAATTAATATACTTATTTAGTGCCATACCAATTAAACTATCAGACAATTACTTTCTAGAGCTGGATAAAATAATATCAAAATTCATTTGGAAAAACAAAAGGTCCAGAATATCAAAGGGACTAATGAAAAGAAATGCTTGGGAAGGTGGCCTAGCGTTACCAGACCTCAAACTCTACTATAAAGCAGCAATTATCAAAACCACTTGGTATTGGCTAAGAAACAGAGAGATAGACAAGTGGAATAGACTTGGCACTCAAGATGAAGTAGGCAAGGAATATAGCAACCTTCTGTTTGATAAACCCAAGGACCCCAGCTTCTGGGATAAGAACTCATTGTTTGACAAAAATTGCTGGGAAAACTGGATAACAGTGTGGCGGAAATTAGGCATAGACCCATACCTGACACTGTACACAAGAATAAAGTCCAAATGGGTACATGATTTAGGTATAAAGATTGATACCATGAATAAACTGGAGAAGCAAGGAATAGTGTATTTATCAGATCTATGGAGAAGGGAAGAATTCTTTACTAAAGGAGAGATAGAAAGCATTATGAAATGCAAAATGGATAACTTTGAGTACATTAAACTGAGAAGTTTTTGCACAACCAAACCCAATGCAACCAAAATCCGGAGGGATGTAGTAAATTGGGAAAGAATTTTTACAGCTAAGCTTGGGGATAAAGGCCTCATTTCTAGAATATATAGAGAACTGACCCAAATGTATAATCATACAAGTCATTCCCCAATTGATAAATGGTCAAAGGATATGAACAGGCAATTTTCAGAGGAAGAAATTAAAGCTATCTATAATCATATGAAAAAATGCTCTAAATCACTATTGGTTAGAGAGATACAAATCAAAACAACTCTGAGGTACCACATCACACCTATAAGATTGGCAAACATGACAGAACAAGAAAATGATAAATGCTGGAGAGGATGTGGGAGAGTTGGAACACTAATTCATTGTTGGTGGAGCTGCGAGCGCATCCAACCATTCTGGAGAGCAATTTGGAACTATGCCCAAAGGGCTACAAAAATGTGCATACCCTTTGACCCAGCAATATCGCTACTAGGACTATATCCCCAAGAGATCATAAAAATGGGAAAGGGTCCCACATGTACAAAAATATTTATAGCAGCACTCTATGTAGTTGCCAAAAACTGGAAGTCAAGGGGATGTCCATCAATTGGGGAATGGCTGAATAAATTATGGTATATGAATGTAATGGAGTACTATTGTGCCATAAGAAATGATGAACAAGAAGACTTCAGAGAGGCCTGGAAGGACTTATATGACCTGATGCTGAGTGAAAGGAGCAGAACCAGGAGAACTTTATGCACAGCAACAACCACAGTGTGTGAGAGTTTTTTCTGGTAGACTTAGATTTTTGTAATAACACAAGAACTTCTGAAAAAAAAAAAAAATCCCAATGGTGGACCTCAAGGCAAAATGCCTTCCACACTCAGAGAGAGAAATATGGAAGTCACTCACATAATGTAGCAGATCATGTTTGTGTATGTGTATGTGTTTGTGTATCATGTTTTGATTTGTTATACGATTTCTTTCATTTATCTTAGTCTGACTACATAGCATGACTATAGTGAAAATATACTCAATAGGAAAGTATATGTAGAATCTATACAGAATTGTATGCAGTCGTGGGGAGGGAGGGGGGTATTAGGGGTAGGTGGGGGGGATAAAATCGCAATTGTATGGCAGTGATTGTTAAACATTAAAAAATAAAAATAAAAATAAAATAAAATAAAATGGTCCCCTAGCAAATTATCTCTCATAAAAGAGGCAAGAAAAAGCTTTTTCAATGGAGGAGAAAAGGGAGAAGGTGAGAGAGAAAAAGTCAAGCTTACTCTCATCACATATGGCTTAAGGAGGGAATAACATGCTCACTAAATTTGGTATGAAAATCTATCTTACACAACAGGAAAGTAGGGGAGAAGGGTACAAGTGAGGTGAAGGGAATGATAGAAGGGAGGGCAAATGGGAGAAGGGAGTAATTAGAAGTAAACACTTTTGGGGAAGGGACAAGGTCAAAAGAGAGAACAGAATAAATGGGGGGCAGGATAGGATGGAGGGAAATATGGTTAGTCTTATGCAACATGACTATTATGGAAATCTTTTGCAAAACTGCACATATATAGCCTATATTGAATTGCCTGCCTTCTCAGTGGGGATGGGTGGGGAGGGAAGAAGGGGAGAAGTTGGAATTCAAAGTTTTAGGAATGAATGTTGAGAATTGTTTTTGCATACAACTGGGAAATAAGAAATACAGGTAATGGGGTATAGAAATTTATCTTGCCTTACAAGAAAAGAGAGAAGATGGGGATAATGGAAGGGAGAGGTGTGATAGAAGGGAGGGCATATTGAGGGAAAGAGTAATTAGAATGCAAGGTGTTATGGGGTGGGGGGAGGGGAGAGATGGGGAGAAAATTTGGAACTCAAAATTTTGTAAAAATGAATGTTGAAAACTAAAAATAAATAAATAATTTTTTTTTAAAATTAAGGAAAAAAATGGTCCCCTAGTGTTGAAACTTCTAACCCAGTAGGTGGACAAAAAATAATCTCATTCAAAGAAGGAATGAATGAATGAATGAATGAATGAATGAATGAATGGGATAGTGAGATGCTTTGGTATTTTCCCATTCTGTGTGTTATTCATGACCTGGTTTTACCCCTCACAGCAGTTTACAACTATTTCCATTGATTTATATAGTGCTTTTACACATTGTCTCATCTGATCTTGTGAAGTAGGTAGTAAGACTACTATCCCCTCCCTCCATTTCATACATAAGGGAGCTAAGTATCCTCATTTTATAAATGTTTGTGAATGTAAACTTAGCAGGGCCACTTAGCTATTAAAAGACAAAGCTGTGACCTAGTCTTTTGACTGCATGTTTTCCATGAAAGCATACTGCTGCCTGAGCCAAATGCATTGTGGAGACGAATTTTCTGCTTCAGGGTCTCCTATAATGCATTCCAAACCCCCAAAGAAATGACTTTTGGATTATCTGTACTGTAGTTTTGCTCCATTAGTTTGGATAATGGATAGTTGAGTGTACTTCGGAAATGCCACTTAAAAAAACAACCAAGCAGAATTAAGAGCAGATCGATCAATAGCTGGGCCATCATCCTTTCTACTCAAAATGCCATTACTGACATTGTTACAACCCATGTGTCTATTTGTAGCAGCAAAGACTGATGAGTGACCTCTGGTCCTCTCGGCTCTCAGTACACTTGTCTGGTCCTGTTAGCTCAGTTGATTAGAGCAGGGAACTAAAAATGAGGTCAAGGTCCTTTATGGATACTGACCATAACAGAGGCCAGGTGAGAGGGGGCAGTCAGCTCCAGCTCAAATACTAGTCAAACAAAAGAGAGCACAAAGACTACAGATGGAGCCCCAGTGTCATCTTTGTATGCAGAACAGCCCAAGAGCACACTAATTTTATTGTGATTCCTCTGGAAATGCTAAGGGTTAAACAGTTCACACTTACATACAGCTTTAAAGTTACAAAACACTCTATGCACATTATCTCACTCATAGGTAAGATTTCTATGAGGTAATGAGATAGATAGATAGATGGATAGATAGATAGATAGATAGATAGATAGATAGATAGATAGATAGATAGATAGATAGATAGATAGATAGATAGATAGATAGATAGACAGACAGGTAGGTAGGTAGGTAGGTAGATAGATAGATAGATAGATAGATAGATAGATAGATAGATAGATAGATAGATAGATAGATAGATAGACAGATAGACAGATGGACAGACAGATAGATGTGTGTGTTCATCCTTCATTGCTGAAGAAGACCATGCCATCAGAGAAATAATGACATGACTTATACTTGATTTTGTTTTGAGTGAGGGAGAGCTGTGCAGGTCACCAGCCTCACTTTTCCTCCAGAGCCATCTGAATCCAGTAACCTGGTATTAATCAGGATGACTGGAAATGACCCAGGATGAGGCAATTGGGATTAAGTGACTTGCCCAAGGTCACACAACTAGTGAGTGTCAAGTGTCTGAGGTGAGATTTGAACTCAGGTCCTCCTGACTCCTGCACTGGTGCTTGATCCACTGCACCACCTAGCTGCCCCAAATAGATAGATAGATGATGGATGGATGGATGGATGGATGGATGGATGGATGGATGGATGGATGGATGGATGGATGGAGATAGTCTCTTTATCCTATACTCCAAAATGCCAGTGAATTTCAACCCATTGATGTCTGTCCATCTGTCTATGAACATTCATCAATATACTTCTATAACATAGGACTAACATTCTTTCTGGCTTCTCTGACTCCCTTCTGGGCACTCTTGACATTGCAAGTACATCAACAGGATATACAAACTATTCATGGCATTCTCCTAATGTAAGCAGTTCATTTTTTTTCATTCATCATGCTCTTTAATGTTTTTGATAGTATTTTATTTTTCCAGTTACACATAAAGACAATTTTCAACCTCCATTTTTTGAAGGATTTTGAGTTCCAAATTTTTTTCCCTCTCTTTTTCCTTCTTCCCTTTCCAAGATGGCAAACAATCTGATATAGGGTATGCATGTGCAATCATGTAAAACATATTTCCACATTAGTCATGTTGTGAAAGAAGAAGCAGAACAAAAGGGGAAAGAACATGAGAGAAACAAAAAAAAAGAGAAAATAGTATGCTTCAATCTGCATTCAGACCCCATCAGTTCTTTTTGTAGATATGGTTTGCATTTTCCATCTGATCAAGCTTTATATAGAGGATATCCCTTTTGCACAACTCTTCCTCAATGATGCTTTGAGAAAACTTAGATTCAGAGAAAAGTGCCTTTCCCACAGAAATAGTTCATGTGACAGAAATAAGACTTAATCCCAGATCTCCAAATTCTCATCACACAAACCCCTAAGCCCCAGGGCCTCCCTAACTACGTGCCATTACACAAGTCACTTCACCAATCGGGGACTTAGTTTTATCATCTGTAGCAGTCTTAACCCCAAGGAGCTGTTGAGTGTACTTCGTGTTATCTTTTAAAGGTTCTGAACTTGGGTTCAAACATAGAAGCACAGAATTGGAGAGTTAGAAGGGACTTTGGTGAAAGTCTAATCTAACTCATAAACAAAGGGCTATCACTGTAACTTAACCCATGTGTGGTTGGTCACTTTCTCCTTGAAGACCTATCTCTTTCTGAACACCAAAAGAAATGGTTTTTGACCTCTTAAGGAAAGATGTTCCAATTCTTCAAAAGTTTTTTTCTCCCTGATATCAAACCTAATTTGCCTTATTTTGTAACTTCTGCCCCTTTCTAAGATCCCTTACAGCTCAAAATGTTATGATCCTACAAAGAATGAAGGAATGAAATATGAAGATATATTGATCACATTTAGGTTTTGACTTAGACCTGGCATGTACAACTGCCAGAGAGAGACGTGGCAGAAGTACTTGCAGACTCTCATTTCACTTTTAATGAAGAAGTATAAATAGGGAACTTCTTTACAAAGTGACAGGAGGAGGGTGACTCAGTCCCAAAGAACTAGTAGTGATAAAGGGACACAAGAGGGCGCCCTGTCCTCAAAGAAAATGCCCTTCATCTTCCTGCTTCTGAATTCCCTGATCTTCTATCAGGCAAATAGTTCCTACCAGTTTTGCTGAGTATTTCCCTTGTTTCAAAAAATATGATTGCTCTGTAATCAACTAGAACATTGACTATACTAAAACACCATAAAATGTGCAGTGTGGTACAGTGGGATGTAGACATTTTAATTCTGTCACAAAATTATTGAGTCATCCTGGTCATGTCAATTATAATGAATTTCTATAGTACTTTAAGGTTTGACAGCGCTTTATATATTTAGCTCATTTGATCCTCACAGTAACACTGACATAGGAGCTACTATCCAGAATTTAAAGACAAAGAAACTGAGACCTATAGAGGTAGGTGACTTTCCTGGGGTCACCTAGCTAATAAGACTCTGAAGCAGGATTCAAGTTCACGTTTTCCTGACTCCAAAACCTGTATTATATCCACTGCAACACCTATCTCCCCATCCCTGGACCTTTCCTATATATAAAAGGAAGAGCTTGGACTCTGTGACTTCAAAAGTCCCTGCCATCACTAGTGTTCTATGATTTTTCTAAACATCAGTTTGCTCATCTATAATATAACAACGTTGGCAGATGCCCCACTCCTGGGAATATACCCAAAAGATATCACAGATAGAGAGAAAATCTCTGCATGTACCAAAGTATTCAGCTCTTTCTGTAGTAGCCAAAATCATTGACATAAAGTGGCCATGTTTTGAATGGAGAATGACTGAACAAAATGTAATATATGTTGTAAAGCAAATATGTTTGGCAAAAATTAGGTGAAGACCAATACCTTACACCATATTCCATACTACCTTCTAAATAGATATATGATCATCATAATAAAGACCATATTATTAAAAAAATTAGAAGAGAAATACCACATATCTCTCACAGCTATGGGTAGGAGGTATATGCTTAACCAAACAAGTGCTAGAAGTAATCACAAAAAGATAAAACTAGGATAGGAAGGGAAGCAGTCAAATGCAGGTGTGTGTCGGGGGGAATCCTTGTATCAGTTTTCTCTTCTAAGTATTTGGTATCCAACACATATAAACAGCTAGCAGATACACACACACACACACGCACACACATACATACATAAACATATGTATGTTATATATGTATGCATGTACGTGTTTGTGTGCTCTGGTTAATATCCATTCTCCAACAGATAAGTAGTCAGAGAGTAGGAACAGTTCTCAAAAAAACTGAAAAGTATTCACAATTGTACGAAAGAATGCTCCAAAACAGATGTAAATCAAAATAACCCTGAAATTTCATTTCACACCCTGAAAATTAGAAAAGATAATTTTAAAAATCATAATAGTCAATGCTGGAGGTGTGGTGTAATGAGAGGCATTGTTGGTGAAGCTGTGAATTGGTACAATTATTTTGGAAAAAAATAATTTGAAATTATGTGTAACCCCTGTCGCAAAGTCCACTGCCAAGGGACTCTCCCTACTGGTAGAGATGAATGCCCTTCCCCTGAGTACAGGGTAGGGTGGAGTTGGTGAGACGCAAAGAGAGTTTCAGCCTTCATCAATCCCCTTTGGGATCCTCCAAAGGCCAGTCCTCCTTTGCTCTTCAAGCAAGGAATCTTCTTCAAGGGTACAATCTCGCTTCCAGATTGGAGATGGAATAGGCCAACCCACATCAGGTGGCTGAAGGAAAAGCTTCTGGGAAGGCATGTCTCTCTGCTCCCCTTGCTACTCTAGAAACTTCAAGGAGTTTTCCCTTAAGTGAGATCCAGGACCCTCTGTCTTATTTAACCTGAGTTACCTTTATCCCAATGGGAGAGTTCCTTCATTCTATATTGTCTAGTATGCTTTCTCTTATCTATTCTTTCTCTCATTTCTGGTTTGGTATAATTTGGATGAATGGGTTTCTTTGCTCTTCTGTATGTGTGATACTTGTGGAACTGGTATTAGGTGGGAAAGGGATCAAGCCTTCAACGTAGAGTTTAGTATCTTTGCCCCCAAATAACAAAGTGATCAAAAGTTAGATGGAACCCAATCATATCCTCTAAATGAGCAATATTTAAGGAAGTAGATAAGTCTTGCCTGCTAACCCCTCTCTCTTAGGAGATCAGAGCAGTCTTTGGCCCCAAATTTCTTGTTTTCTCACTTTGCAGAAATAAGTCCTTTCAGAGAAAACTGCAGGGAGAAGGGGGAGGGAAGAAGTTAAAGACATCTATTGTATCCTTCACTTTATATGTGGAATCCTCCTCCTTATGCTTGTAAAACCCTCTCTCTCTCCTATGGCTACATATGCAAATAAAGTAACTAAAATATCCTTTAAACCAGAGACTATTACTAGGCTTAAACTCCAAGGAAGTCACTGATAAGAAGAAAATTCCCATATATACCAAAATATTTATAGCAGCACTTTTTATGTGATAGGAAAGATTTAGAAAGAAAGTAGATGCCCATTTGTGGAAGGATGGCCAAACAAATTGTGGTACATGAATATAATGGACTACTACTATGTTATACGAAATGATGCATGAGATGAACAGAGAAGAATGAAAATATCTATATAAAGTGATGCAGTATCAAGTAAACAGAGCCAAGAAAACATTATATACAATGACTACAACCATGTAAATGGAAAGGACAACCACCCTCACACATGAACGTCACAAAATTATGAAGACCAAGAATGACTCAAAGAGATATGGAAGGATAGCCCCAACTCGCCCCTTCATGAAGGTGAGACATCCATGAGTGTTACACAATGCACATAGTCAAGGACTTTTTCAATGGCCTGATTAATTGTCCTGATTTTTTTCCCTCTTCCTCTTTTAAAAATACTAGTTGCTCTGTAGGATAGTTCTCTGGGAAATAGAGGAAGAAGGATACTGGAGAAAACCATGATGATTTAAAAAAATCAAAAACTTACAAAAAGAAAAAATTGTGCTATATAAATGAAATGGAATATTATGGTGGGATAAGGCATGATGAACATGAGAAAGTGACAGAAAAATGAGAAGAGAAGTATGAAATGACACATAGTTAAGTCAAAGGAGCAAAATATACAAAGTTAGAGCAAGGTAAAGATAACCTTAAGAGGAAACCAGATTCTAAATAATGAAAATAGCCTCTCTTGTCCTTGAAGAACAAATAAGGCAAGACATCTCCCTCTTTCTTTATCAGTGTAGGAATGTATATACTATTAGATAAAGTCTCTGGGCTGTGCTCGTTTTGTTTAATTGTTCTTTCTTGAAAAGAAGAGTTCATAGTGGGGGTGGGAGGTGGGGAATGGCTGTGACACAAAAACAGAAGGCATCCATAAACTTTACTCTTGGGCTGGCTTTCTGTTTGTTGTTCTTCTGCTTTGTTTTGACAGAGGTTGGGTCTCTATGGTCAGTCTCTAAGGTACCTTCCCCCTCTGACTTTCTATCACTCATCAACATTGCACTAGACTTTCGATAAATATTGATAAATATTTTCCACTATGCCTTGTTTCCCACCAAATAGACATGAGTCAGAAAGTCCTTAGCAAATCAATTTAGTTGTTCCCTGAAAGAATCAGACTGAGGGGGAAAAGTGTATATTGTGGTTATTCTGTTTTATAAATGAGAGGACTGAAACCACTCCACTTCCTGAACAGTTATGTCATACTATTTGGAGGAATTTTCTTTCTACTTGCGTTTGTGGAAATGTTGCCCTTTGGTGATCTGGGTATCTAGAGGTGATTCATTTTTAATAGTAAAGTTCACTCTATAAACATGAGGGAACATTATCTGACGCCTATCATTATCATAGTGTCATAGGATTTGGAGTTGGAAGGGAATTTAAAGATTTAGAATTCCAGCAGACCTCAGTAAATCCTCTGTCCCAATCTGGTAAGACAGATGAGGATACTGTTATGTATTACATCATATAGGTAGAAGTGTAATGAAGGGTTTTTTTTTTCTTTTAATCTGCAGATCCAAGGAGTTGAAAATCCCTACCCAGAGCAGTCTATGGGGAAAAGAAGAGTGGCTCTAGAACACAAATTTGGGGAAGCGTTTAAGGGTCCCAGACTCCTGGTGTACTTTGATAAGATTTTTTTTTTTGGAGGCAATCAGGGTTAAGTGACTTGCCCAGGGTCACACAACTAGTAAGTGTCTAAGGCCAGATTTAAAGTCACGTCCTCTTGACTCCAGGGCCAGTACTCGGTCTACTGTGCCACTGAGCTGCCCTGGCTTTCAGTAGGATTGATGAGCTTTCATAGACCAGTAGCTGTTAGCAAGGACTGATTTCAAGGTCAGATGACCCTTTAGGAACAGTGGCTGGGATGTCCCATGGACCAGGTTTGTATCTTGGAATTTATACCTTCCAAAGTATAAAGGGGAAAGAAAAAGCGAAAAAGGACCCCTGGGACTTCCAGGAATCATTTCTCCCAACCAAGAATTAGGACACCTCAGACTCCTAGAGACTCTAGGTATGAGGCACTGTGCACTGGCCCCCAGAAAGAGGGAGCTTCAACTGACTAGACCAAGTTCAAGGGAAATTGCTAGTTGGTCACTCCTAGCCATGTCTGTCTCCCAGAGATAACTGTGCCAGGAGAGAGCACAAACTTCCCCTGGCTTTTGAGGTGACTTTTGATCTGGTTCTCTCATTGCCACTTTGGGACAACCTTTCTCCCTAACTGATTTGGGGGTGCTGTCCACAACATAGGAAGAAAAACTCCAGCTTTGTAGTACATAGCAGACCTCCAGGTGTTCTAATTCTACATCCAATATCATTTTCCACTCTGTCTTGCCTTCCTTAAGACATAGGGTTAGCTATAACAAGGTATTTCAGGGATGAGAATAAGAAGTAACTTTGTTTTCGCTTTTAAGTTTTTAGATGCATTTGATTTAAAGTGAGAGACAGTGTGGAGCAGTAATTAACCGGCCTCAGAGTCAGAGAGAGGTAGGCTCTATTCTTGTCTCTGATATATATTGGCTATACCTTTTGGTGGCCCAGGCAACTCTCTGAGACAGGAACTCTTAACCTTTTCTATCAGCTATGGGTCCCTACTGTGAGTCTGGTGAAGCCCATGAACCTTTCTTAGAATAACATTTTTAAGTAACTGAAAAAAATGTTAAATATCGGTTAAAGGTTAGTAAAAATAAGGATGTTCTTCTTTTCCCATACTAAAATGTAGGCACTGAAATCACCTCTTTTCTCAACTGGCAATAGTACTTTGGAACTTCTCTGACTGATTTCATCATCCCCCTTTCTGGGTATTTTCCTCTTCCCTGCCCCACCCGCAGTCTTTTTTTACTTCCTTTTGTGTTCTATCTTCCTCCATTACATCATAACCTCCTTGAGGGTAAAGATTGTCTTTCTTTTTTGTATTTGCATCCCCAGCATTTAGCCCTGGCCTAAGATACTGTAGCTGTTTAGTAAATATTTATTGACTGATGGCCTATTTACAGATCTTCTGAGGTGTATGTGGGTCCCAGGTTAAGCACTCCTGCTGGAATTAGATAATAACCCCTATTCTGAAAGTATACTTTATAGGCAAGGCATTACTCTACACCATTAAAAGGATTTATTTGCTGAGAGCTCCCTCTAGCAATGCAATCACTGATGAAAAAATTATTTAAAGAACTAATAAATTTTAAAAAGATTTAGTACTTTGTTACTTCAAAAATAATCATAATTTCCTTAATATGGGTTCTCCCCGCCACTGATACCCATTGTAACTTCTCCACAACATTTTCATGAATTGTTTGGGGCAACCTTCTACTGATAAACCTTTTTGCCTGGTAGGAACTAGGGAAGTTCATTCTCCACTGGCAGGGCTTTGTAAACCTAAGTCAGTAGAATAATAAGGGCCTACTATGTGTCAAACATTATATCTGTATCTCACTCCTACCAGGAGAAAAACCCCTGCAGAGCCATAACGAGTGATTTCCGTACCTAGGGCAAGCAGCATCTAAGGAAATCAGTGTTTAAGCCGAGAAGGGGAGGCCCTCTGTTGGGGATTCCAGGGGGGAAAGGAGATACACTGGGGATATACCCATAATGCTTAGCTTAGTTATCTCTATGCTACTGAAGCATTATTATAAGTGTAGTGAACACCCTCTAAATCCCAAAACACTAGGCCACAGTCCATCTTTTATTTTTTAGTAAAGTTTCAGTTTTTCCCAATTACATATAAAAACAATTTTAACATTCATTTTTTAATTTTAATTCCAAATTTTTTCTCTTCCTCCCTCACTTCCCCTCTCCCTGAGATAGTAAGCAATTTGATATAGGTTAAACATGTGCAATTGTGCAAAATATGTTTCTGTATTAGTCATGTTGTAAAAGAAGACACAGATCCAAAGGGGAAAAAACACAAAAAAATAAGAAAATGAAAAATGATATGCTTCAATCTGTATTCAGACTTTATCAGTTCTTTCTCTAGATATGGAGAACATTTTTCACCATGAGTCCTTTGGAATTGTCTTAGATCATTGTATTTCTGAGAATAGCTAAGTCACTCCCAGCTGATCAATCTACAGTATTGCTTTAACTGTGTACAATGTTCTCCTGGCTCTGTTCACTTCACTTTGCATCAGTTAATTTAAGTCTTTCCAGGGTTTCTGAAATCATCCTGTTTGTCATTTCTTATAGCACAATAGCATTCCATCTTAATCATATACCACAACTTATTAAGCACTTTCCCAATTGATAGGCATCCGTTTAGTTTCCAATTCTTTGCCAACATTAAAAGAGCTGCTATAAATATTTTTGTACAAATAGGTCATTTTCCCTTTATTTCTATCTCTTTGTGATGTATACTTAGTAGTGGTATAGCCAGATCAAAGGGTATGGAGAATTTTATAGCCCTTTGGGCACAGTTCAAAATTGCTCTCCAGAAAGGTTGGAACAATTCACAACTCCACCAACAGTGCATTCAAAGTCCATCCTAACTGTGACTTTAGTCACTTCTATACCATGATGCTTCATAGGAAGAAACAAAACTTCACTAGACTATGTGTTGAAGTCACTGTATAATAATTATCAGAGTGGTGCTGAACAAATTAGAAGGGGAACAGAATCTTTCATATGATGTTGAGCTAAACTATCCCTACCTTGAAATGCCTCCCCAGAAATACACATACACCACAATCCCACCTGCCAAGGAATACTAAGATACTAAACCATATCTTCCATACTTGCTCTTGGGAAGAATTCTCTTCTCCTGACTAGGGATACTTTCTTCCTTTTTTCCCTCCCTATTGCACCTCATTTAACTAATCTAGGCATCAATCTATTCATCTGTAAAATGGTATAATAAAATCTATAGTACCTACTGCATATACTTTTGGGTTTCAGAAGAAATAAACCATATAAAACTCTTTACATATTTTAAAGTGTTATATAAATGGTATATAGCTATGAGTCATAGAACACTATTCTCCAAAGAATTTTAAATGATTATCAATCATAAGGCAATAGAGAGGGTATATAATACCTGTAAATCAGTGGCAACATTTTGCAAACTTGGAATTTTGAAGGAAAATTGGAGTTAGGAAAATGTTATCCAAGAAATAAATGGAAAAATAACATATATATGGGCTGATTGTATTATAAAACTAAGGGATAAGAAATACCTAGGTGGAAGGAATAATGGAAAGAATCCTAGATGGGGAAGCAAAACAACTTGAGTTCAAATCCTGCCTCAGACAATTACCTTTATTATTACTTTAGTTGCACAACCCTGGGCATGTCATTTGACCTTGGTCTATCTCAGTTTTCTCATCTTTAAAAGGTGAATAATGTATGCACCTACTTCCCAAGGTCACTGAGAATCAAATAAGAGAATGCAACATAATGTGCTTCACAAACCTTACAATGTGATATAAATGCTAGCTAATATTTATTATAAGCCACAGATAGCCCATGTGCTCCACTAATGTGCTCATGTGGGGAAAAAGGAATCAGAAACACCTACAAACGCACATTGGGTGGAGCTCTGGAGTGAACTTATGGTAGGACATAAACGAGAGTCCTCCAGGATGGAAAGGATGGATTACTACCTACATCCTTGAACAACATGCCTACATCAATTAGATCCATTGTTATATTGGAAGATTAACATAAAAATGCAAGCAATTTTTATTCTACTTAGAGAAGTTCACCCTACAACCCTCTATGTCCACTTTAAAAAGTAAGATTATGGAAAAAGGTAAGTTTCTTGATGGGAACTTAAAAAAAAAAACATATAAAGCTTAGCCAGATATAAATCTCCTCTGCATCATAGATGCCTGATACACAATTATCAATTTTCCTTGTGGGTTTTCATAAAAAAGGCAGGTTGTGTAACCAGGCATAATTTTAACCACTAAAAATAATTTTAAATTGTTTAACCAGGCCTCTTAGCCGAAGAGTAGGATGCTGCCTTCATACAGCACTTGCTCTGTGTGCTTGATATTACCTTTCAAGATAATTGCCCTTTTAATGCCATGACTCACAAAGGTTCCCAGAGGAAGCTTTCTTAAATATTATAGCTGCCCAAAGTACCATACCTCCAGAAGGAAATAAATCCTGGTCTTCATTTTCCTCCAACCAGTCTCAACAGCTCAACATCCAACGAATAAACCAGTTTCCCTTCTCAACTGAATTCTATATGTGTGTGTGAATGTACATGTGTATTGTGTGTATATTGTTGTTCAGTTGTATTCCTTTCTTCATGACCCCATTTGGGATTTTCTTGACAGAGATACTAGAGTAGTTTGCCCTTTCCTCCTCCAGTTCATTTTACAGATGAGGAAACTGAGGCAGAGGGTTAAGTGATTTGCCCATAGTCACACTGTTAGTGAGTCTCTGAGATTAGATTTGAACTCATGAAGATGAGTCTTCCTGACCCCAGGCTCTCTCTACTGTGCCACTTGGCTGGACAAGTAGGAAACAGAAAAAAAGAAAGACTTGAGAGCTTTGGAATCCATCCCAAAATGAGGAAGCCCCATACCACTGGATGTTTTGAACCAAAGGTTGTACGGTCATTTGTTAGAGATAGAGATAGAATTTACGATTTCGGTAGGGACTGAATTAGGTGATAGTACTGAACTAGAGAAGAAATATGGGCTAGTGGAAAAAATCATTGGATATGTGGGTAAGAAGACCCAGGTTTAAATCTTGACTCTGTTCCTTACTACCTTAAGTGAGACCCTCCACCCTTCTACGACAGCTCATTCATTTTTTAATGTTATTTTTCTGTGGTCTAAGTGACCTGTCAGATCCAATAAATTGGGTGATTCCAGAGATTCCAGTGTCCCTTTCATCAGTAGCATTTTATGATTCTGTAGTAGAGCCATATAGATTATCTATATCTGCCTGGCCCTTCTTCAACAAAATTCCATTTAGACAAAAATAAATTATTTGTCTGATGAAAGCAAAGGAGGTTTAGGCATTGAAACAGCAGTTGTGCCATTAACCTGGAAGAAGGGAGGCAGTGGAAATGGGAAAATGTTCCAGGAAAGAAAGGCTTGCGAGCATAAGGAGGAAAATTAAAGAAAGAAATGTTTCTTTGTCCAATGTGGTTCTTCTGTGCCTCGCCTAGTTTTCTTGTCTGTCAAAGCCAAGTTTACCCTGTGAGCAGAAGTCATGGTGTCCTTCACTTTGGCGCCATTACAGAGCACTCACCTGAGAAACTGTAAGGAAGAGGGGTGTAAATTTCATGATCAAATACTGAATTATCTCTCATTTATTTACTTGTGAATCGAAAGAACTACAATCAAATGTGTAAAAATTTATTATGAAGTGACATTTTAAGGAGCTATGTAAACAAAGTTTTTGAGTTCTTTTCTGATAAAAACTGCTACACAATTACTGAGCTGTGGAGGACTTGACTAGCAGTTCTCAAAGTGTAGTCCGGGGATCCCCAGGGATCTGTGATACCCATTCAGGGGATCCACAATGTGAAAACTAATAATATTAAAACACTTTTATTTCTGATATGGTAAATACTAGCTATAACCCACATAAACAAAAACTCTTTGGATTCCTCAATAATTTTTAAGAGTATATAAGACCAAACAGTTTTAGAAGTGATGTTCTTGACCTAATCTAAGAATGGAGTTGCAATATCTCTGTCTGTAGATACCCATTGACACTATACTGCTGTAAGATTACCTTCAGAAATAGCTATCCAGCTTTCAACACATTTCAACTGTGTGTCACCAATAAGAGCAGATTCATTGACTCATAGAAACTGAGATATGAAAAGGACTTCAGAGGACTTCTATTCCAACCCAAACCTTAAACTCTCTCTAGCATCATTGGCAGGTGGTCATTGAGCTTCCATCAGAAGATATCTGGTAATGGGAAACCCATTATTTCCAGGAGCAACCCATTCTGTTGTTCTGTTGAGTCATTTTTAAGTCATTCTAGCTCTTTGTGACCCCATCTGGGACATTCTTGGCAAAGATGTTGAAGTGATTTGCCATTTCCATCTCACTTTACAGATGAGGAAATTGAGGCAAACAGGGTAAAGTGACTTGCCCAGTGTCACATAGCTAGCAACTCTCTGAGGCTGGATTTGAACTCAGGAAAATGAGTCTTCCTGATTTCAGGTCTGGCACTCTATCCACTGAACCACCTAGCTACCCCAGCAATCCTATCTACATTTGGGCAGCTCTTATTGCTAGGAATTTTTTTCCTTGTATTAAAATGCATTTCAAGCAGGAAATTGTAATAATAATAGTAATAACTAATTATGTTGAGACTTAATGACCTCCTGAAATCAAAGTTGAATGGGAAGAAACTATCTAATACAATTAACGAGTATGCAACAACAATCTTGATGTATGCTTTCTGAATTGGAGAATGGACCATAACTGATTTAGAAAATAAGCTAACAAAAACCTATACAATTTTACTAAAACAGAGAGTCTGTAACTCTAAGGTAGCTATGAAAAGAATAGCCCTTCCACACCAAAAAAAAAGTAGAAAGAGAACTGATCAACATTCTTAGACCACATGGCAAAGGAGTAAAAAAAAGAAAGGAAGAAAGAAATACATTTGGAATCAACAAAAATCACAAAGTAACAGGAAAATAACATTTACCTAACATTGGGTTTGTCCAGAAAGTAGTTTACCTCCCAATGGAGTCTATGAAATAGGTAAGATTTAAGAGAGGAATCAACACATGTAAGAACTTAGGAAACAGTCTGTCCATATAGAAACGAACTAGTTTAATGCCTAGAACTGGACATAATGTTCTAGATCTGGTCCAGCCCGGACAAAACACAGTGGGACAATCACCCCTCTTACTCAGAGTCCTGATAATACATGAAACCTAAGATTTAATGAGTATTGTTGGCAACGACGTCTCACAACTGTTAGTTTAAGTGGAATTTGCAGACCACAAAAACCTTCAGGTCCTTGTCATGCAATCTGTTGTCTAGCCTCCTTTCCTCTTTTACTGCTGCAGGGGTGGGAGGTGGGGGGCAGTTCAAGTTCATGTTCATTGTTTTCTTCTCTCCCATCTTATCTTCCCCATCCCCTTTTCCTTTTACCTTCAATCTTTCCCAACATCAAGGTCTTTTCCAATGAGTCCTGTCTTCTCATTATGTGGCCAAAGTATTTAAGCTTCAGCTTTACTATTTGACCTTCCAGTGCATAACCTGAATTGATTTCTTTAAAGGTAGTTTCCCAGATGGAGAGCATGAGCATGCCAGCATTTATTTTTCCCAGCTGACATTCCTATTTTAAAGGAATGCTGACATTCTTCCTGCAGAGGACTGTAACTACACACATGCCTGACTTTATGGATGACACAGCCTTGTAGCCTCCCTGTATTGAGAGACAATTATCCTCTCATTCTGTTTCACAGATTCCTGATGTTTTGCCCCATTTTGGCAGTAACATACTTGTTTCTTCCTATAATATTGTGAATGCTCGAGTATACTGAGCTTGACTGAAGAAAAGCAAAACCAGTATCTGTGGAGCTCAACATATGTTCTAGCATGAATTATATTCCTGTAAGAATCTCATTTAAAAAAATTGAAATTAAGTGTTCACCAGTGGAAAATAAGCAATCATCAGTTTGACAGCTGGTATCTAGAAGTGATTCATGTTGATGGTCAGAGATAGGGAAGAGAGAGAAGCTGACTGGCTACTGAAACTGGGCTTTTCATACCTATAGAACCTTGATGAGGTCACTTCAGGTCAGGTCTGGTTATTTATTAGCTCAACAGGCTTAGGAACTCGATTTAATTAGCTCTCCCAATGGAAATCAGGCTCTCAGGAACTGTTTCATGCTAATCAATAGTGTACTAGAGCTAGAAGGGACTTTAGAAGTTTTCTTGTCCAATTCGCTGCTGTTAATGAAGACAATGTTTTCATTTACAATGAAAGATATACCTTTCCAAAAATAAACTACTTATAAAGGTTTTGTTATTGTCCAGTCATTCAGTTGTGTCTGACTCTTCCTGCCTCCTGGACCATAGCAAGCCAAAATCTTCTACCCTCCACTATCTCTCAAAATCTGTCCAAGTTCATGTTCATTGTTTCCCTCTCTCCCATCTTATCTTCCCCATCCCCTTTTCCTTTTACCTGCAATCTTTCCCAACATCAAGGTCTTTTCCAATGAGTCCTGTCTCCTCATTATGTGGCCAAAGTATTTAAGCTTCAGCTTTGGTATTTGACCTTCCAGTGCATAACCTGAATTGATTTCTTTAAGTATTGACTGATTTGATCTCCTTGCTGTCCAAAGGACTCTCAAAATCTATTCTAGTACCACCATTTAAAGCATCAAATCTGATAGCTTTCCTCATAGTTGAACTCTCATATTATATATTGCTACTGGAAGACCATAGCTTTGACTTAGGGACCTCTGTGTCCCATCTTGCTGCCCCACTTATACAGATAGTGTGACTCAGTGGAAAGACCAATGATTTTGGAGCCAAAGATTCTGACTTCAGATCCCACCTTTATCACTTAATATCTGTGTGACCTTAAGCAAATCCCTTAATCTCTCTCTGGGCCTCAGTTAACTCATCTGCATAATGAAGTAGGTAGCTATACCAGATTGCCTCTAATGCTCACTTCCAAATCTAAATATATGAACCTATGTCAGCTCTCCAGGGAGCCTTATTCCCTAGTATCTAGTTTCAGATCCAGGGCTCTTTCTCCCATTTGATGCTATTATGTCAATGAGATGTAAAACAAAGAGTTAGAAATAAATTAGCAGACATTTGTTGAGTGTTCGCTATGTGATGGGCACTATGCTAAGTATTCTGTAAATACAAACATAAACAGAAAAAAAAAAACTCAGTGCCTCTCTTCTCCCCTTCTATAAAGGAAAGCTCCACATAAAAGGAAGCTGAAAAGTAGGGGAGGCATGGTGGAGAAGGTCCAGAGAATCAGGAATGCAGCCAGGAGAAGAAGGAAAGTGTGGCTAGGGGACCCTCCTTAAAACGGAGGTAATGGAAAGAACCAGTCAATCAGAGAGAGAAAGAGGCAAATCAAGACTTGCATTGGACAGTCTGGAGTTGCAAGATGGTATATAGAGTTAATGTAACAGAATGGGAAGAGAAAAAGGCTTTGGAGTGAAAATTCAGAGTTCTAGTCCTCATTCTACTGCTTCTCAGAAGATATCTTTGGATCTTACAACAGGTCACTTCCCTTCCCTGGACTTCAACTGCCTCATCTTAATTAAAGAGAAACAGTCTTGGTGATTTCTGATGTCCCATTGAACTCTAAAAATATGTGCCTTGTGTTTTTAAGAGTGGTCTCATGGGATATTTTATCCAGACTCATGGTAAAACTTGGAAAATTATTCTCCTCCTCTTCCTCCTCCTCCAATATAGAGTACATCTTTTTGAGGACTAGATGCTCATGTCTGCCAGATGTAATATTTATGTGATCAACATCTGTCTCCTTTGGACAGTGTTAGACACCCACCAATAATTAATTACTTATTTTTCACTGGGTTTCATTTTCTTCCAGACTCTACACAGAACCTCATGTTACTATGGAAACATAATTTTGAAGCTGGTACAATTGTGTTGATCACATCTTCATTTTACAATTTTTAGAAAAATAGATTGTTGGCTTCCAGGGTGTGAGGTGAAGACAGGGGTGAACATCTCTAAGGGAAGATTACTTCTGCTACTATTCAATATTCTTTGTTTTGAAGTGAATTCTTCTCCTTTCTGGGCCTTTCTCTGTAAAATGGGGAATTAGAACAAGATAATCTTTTGGCTCCTCCAGTTCTGACATCCAGTGAAAGTGTATATGAATACAATTTAGCTTTAATTTAAATGGAAGATACATCTTTCCAGAATATAAATATTCATATTCATAAATTCTGAAGATTCAGATTTGTTTAGACTTGCATGGGTGGAGAATCTGCAGCCTTGAGGCCCCATGTGGCCCTCAAGGTCCTCGTGAGGCCCTTTGGCAGAATCCAAACTTTGTAGCATAAATCTCTTTAATAAAAAGATTTGTTCTGTAAAACTTGGACTCAGTCAAAAGGTCACACCCATTGACCTAGAAGGCCATGTGTTCAAGGCCACAGGTTCCCCACCCCAATTTAGAGTTTGAGTTTGATTTGGATAGCTAGGCTGTGTAGTGGAGAGAGTGCTGAGCCTGAAGTCAGGAATACTCCTCTTCCTGAGTTCAATTCCAGCCTCAGATGCTTACTAGCTGTGGGATCCTGGACAAGTCACTTAATCCTGTTTGCCTCAATTTCCTAAATGAGCTAGAGAAGGAAACAGAAAACTAGTCCAGTATATTTGCCAAGAAAATCTCAAATGGAGGTCACCAAGAGGTGGAAAAACTGAACAACAAAATAATATGATTTATGAAAGCTAGTATGGGGTGGGGGATGGAGAGAGGAAAGAGTTGACTCAGAATGACCTCAGCTTCAAGTCCTGTCCCTGGCACTCATCTCCAAGATGAGTCCAAGTCCCAGGTGACTCTTGAAGCCTGTAAACTTCAGAACAAACTTCAGAACAATGGCTGATGGAGGGAATTTCCCCAATATTGGTCTGAATTCCCACCCACCCCCAACCCCCACATAAAATAAGACAACATAAAATCTCTATGATTTGTTCATGGTATTAATTATTATTTCTAAAGCTGTTTTTTAAAGTCTATGTGCATTTTCTCATTGAAGCCTTACAAACAACTCTATGAACTATCCCTATTACCCAGATGAGAAAAAGAAATTCAATGGATTACAATTTGCATAGGTAATAAGAATTAGACGTGGGATTTGCATTCTTACCATGGAGCACTTGGTCTTTCTTATGCCAAACTGCATGACAAATGAATCAGAATCATATTTGAAGCAGAAAAGGACCATGGAGACCATCTAAAGCAGCTAGGTGATACAGGGGATAGTGCTGGAAGTGGAATCAGGATGACCTCAGTTCAAATATGACCTCAGACATTTACTAGCTTGTGACATTGGGCAAATCATTTAACCTTTGCCTGCTGCAGTTTCCTCAGTTGTCAAATACGAAAAATAATAGTACCTATCTCCGATGGCTGTTGTGAGGACTGTATGAGATAATATTTGTAAAGTGTACTTAGCACAGTACCTGGCACATGGCAAGGGCTTACTAAATGCTTGTCTCTTCCATTTTAGCACATCCTTCTCATCTCACAGATAAGGAATCTGAAGTCCAGAGAAAAGGAGAAATTTTCTAAAGGTCATACAGATAACAGCCAGCCTTTATTAAGTGTCTGCTGTGTGCTAGCACTCAACTTGGAACTAGGACTACAAGGATGAAAATGAGAGAATCTTTAATGAACACCATTGGGTTCAACTACTCTACCTTCAGGGCTCTTTCTACTCCTCCCAACTACAACATCAGAGAGGTGGAAAGTAAAGTGATATATGTACTTAAAATGTAATTTGATTTTTTAAAAAATAATCAGTTAATACATTCATCAAACACTGTGTGCCAAGCATTCTATGATGTATACGGGATATAAAAGAAAAATGAAATATTATAATAAAATGTCATACCTTAAGCCTATGTGTTATTAATATGTATAATTCATAATGCATTGTTATTCTGTGCTGTGAAATATGTATGTTATATTGTATTATGTTACATTGTATTGTGTTGTGTTGTGCTGTGTGATGTGATGTGATGTTATATATTAGTTCACCAAGAGACTGAAGTATTCATTACTTGCCCTTCAGTGACTCCTCCAGCAAAGTAAAAGATCATTTTGTATACTAAATGAGTACTTCCTATGTAAAGAAGGAGGCTGGAGGCTGTGCCTGACAGGAAATCTAATCTTAGAATTCATACAGAAATTGCTGGGTAGTATCTCATTCCTATCAGCTCCCTCCTCCCTTCTGGTAGGGGGTGGTATTTAATCTCTACCTGGCTCCACTTCTTTTCTTTCTTACCTAATAGGCTAGAGATTTAATTAACCACACCCTGTCAAAACAGCTAGCTCACTTTCCACCTGGGGGTAATACAATGGCCTTCAGGTCAGACTGTTCATTTCTCGGTTGTTTTAGTGGAATTTATTTTAGACAAAATGTTGTTAGTACTGTAGCTTAAAACCTCTGGTTAGAAAAAATATATAAGGTTGTTAGTATGATAGCTTAAAGTTCCTAGTGAGGAAAATTCCTCGCATTCGAACAGAGGTTTGGGTCACTGGCCCAAATCAAATCTGGGTATATCTCCAGACAACCATTGGCCTCTCTGTAGTTTGAGTCAAAATCAAAATCAGGAGGTAGAAAACTTTTAGATAAAAGAAGTAAGTAGAATATAATTAGTGTTTGTTACTGGACTAGCTCAAGAAGGAAAATTTGAGAGAGAACAGGTCATTTTTTCAGGGGGGAGAAGGAATGAAGTAGGGACTATAGCTTCCCTCAACCGTTGAGGAGGAGAATACAACCAGATTTAGCCAGTCTGTTATTCTAAGACTGCTGCAAGACCTCAATGATCCACCTTAATTTCTGACTTTTCTTCCTGAGTTCTTTCAGTTTTTCTTTTCAGTTTCTTCTTTTGTCCTTTGCCCTTATGCTATCAATTTTTTATCTTTTGGCTCATTAAGTCTCAAGTTGAGTTGCTGATGCCATCTCCCCTCACCTTTCTCTCAGTCTGTTCTGTGCCACATGTCTGTCTCTCTTGAAGACTCCCCCTCACAGCTCAAAGTTTACAAGAGCCCAAATGTCTTTGAGAGCTGTGAGGGAATACTTGTTCCTCAAATCTCCAAATCCCAGAAGGCCAAAAAATTCTCAAATCCCTATTACACATAATTTACTAGAGAGGGAAAGTTCAGTCATGTTTTCTTGCAAAGATACTGGAGTAGTTTGCCATTTCCTTCTCCAGTTCTTTTTATAGATGAGGAAACTGAGGGAAACAGATCTAAGTGACTTGCCTAGGGTCACACAGCTAATAAGTATCTGGGGTCAAATTTGAACTCAGGTCTTCCTGACTCCAGACCTGCTGCTCTATCCACTGCACCATTTAGCTGCCTAGAAGGGATTTAGTGATCATCTAACTACAGTGTCGTATAGAATTTAGAGCTGGGAGAGACACACATTCACAAAATCATCTCATCCAACCTTTACATTTGACAGGGCATCTGGGTAGCACAGTAGATAGCAAACCAGACCTGCAAGAATGAACTGGGTTCAAATACAATTTCAGATACTTATGAGTCACTTATGAGTCACACCACCTGTCTGCCTCGGTTTCCTTATCTGTCAAATCGGAATGATAATAATAGCACCTACCTCACAAGGTTGCTGTGAGGATCAAAAGACACAATATTTGTAAAATGCTTTGCAAAGCTTAAAACAATATGTAAAAGTTAGCTATTATTGCTATTATTGATAGATGAGGAAACTGAGGCCAGGATACATTAAGTAATTTACTGAATATAAATTATCTGGTCATGAACAGGGCTGAGATTTCTGTATTGTATCAATCACATCAAGTCCAGAAGACTTGGGTTCTAGTTTTAGATCTACCTCTAAAAACCAGTGTAATTCTGGGCAGGTCATACTCTTATTTGCTAACCTTTAAAATAAACAGACTGGACTACAGCAATGTTGGCAAATTCAGATAGAAACAGGAGCTGCTGAATCCTTTGTAAGGATCATTGTTGTATAGGCCACATATTAACTTTGAAAACCACACATTAACAATATCTATGTTCTATTGTATTTTTTAATTTTGTTAAATATTTTCCAAATATATTTTAATCTGGTTTGGTCCACTTCAGAGTGTTTAACACCTCTTCCCTAAAGGACCTCTAAGTGTTTATTGAGCAAAAAAATTCTTTGATTTGGTTATCATTCTATATCTTCATATGCTGAGCTTTATCAGGGTGAGGGCCATCTTCTCTTATTCTTAGAAAGCTATCTTGTGTTGCAATGACATTTTTTCTCTAAAAATAAATTGATGGTGTGTGACCCGTATTCCCATTCAGTGTCCATGTTAGTCTAGTCATGGACTTTTAAATAAGTCAGATCTGGCTGGGTGTGAATTATTACTAATTCTTAGGGTTCTTCTTCTACTTTCTGTATATCTATAGTCATTTCATCAAAATGTGTGTTTCTCCTGTTCCCTATTTTTCACACTTAGAAAAATGCCTGAAGCAGTCCTTGAAAGAGCCATGAATAATTCAGCTGGAAGAAATAGGAGTTATTTGTTTGTTTTTCCTCCTGTCCCAAAGTGTGAGAGTGTGTGTGTGTGTGTGTGTGTGTGTGTGTGTGTGTGTGTGTGTTTAAGCATCCATGATATCTCATTCCTCTTCTTCTTGCCTAAAATGATTAGCAAAGCTTCTATTAGGTGCAGGGAGGGAAGAATAGATTAGTAGTTAGTAATTAGATACAAAATAAAAAGAAAGAAAAGAGCATGAATAATAAAACATGTTAAAAGTACACAGAAGAAAACACATATATTTATATTCACCTAAAAACTGTATATTACAGAAAGCTGTGTTTCTATGTGTGATCTTTCGTTATTTGTATACTTAATTGTAAATGTTTGTTGACTAAAATCATAATAGAAAGGAAATTCAAATTTTTAAAAAATGATCATCAGATTATTGCAATGTTTTAAAAGTTGCAACCTTGGCTAATCTCCCCAACTTGATTCCCCAAACCTGTGAGAGACAAAAAATTCCTCCAGTAGCCGAATCCTGCTTTGAAGAGATTACCATAAAACACTGGAAGACCATCAGTGATTCAGTGCTCATATTCCAATTCAGAATTCTGGGTCTTCAAAAGTGGCTCTAAGCAGATGGGAAGAATGACTCTTATTGATGGATTAAGGGTATTACTCAAAAATCTTTATTCCCCTTAATATGTTTTATATTTAGCTTGGATGGCTATATATACATATACATATACACACCATACATATGCACACATTTGTAGGATGTCAATGTACCCATGTACATGTGTATACATAAAGATGTATATATACATGTATTCATATATACACATAGGTTCTGTGTTAATATGTGTACTAATTCCTTCTCTCTCCTCCATTATAAGTAAGCTTTTTTGTGAATAGGGATTATTTCCTTCCTTGTACTTATTATATCCTTGATCTCTAGAGCAGTGCCTCACAATGCCTCATTCATATTAGGTATTAATGAATATTGATTGATTAACGCATTGCCAGGGATTCCATAAGCAGGTATCACTATGTAAAGTAGAAACTTCTTTTATTTAACTTTAACTCATTCAGTTAACATATAATATGCATTTACTGCATTTAAGGTACTGTGCAAAGCACTTTCAAGACACAAAAATAGATGTATATATCCAGGGGTTATCATAGATGGCAATTGTTCAATCATTTCAGTAGTGTCCAACTCTTTGTGACCCCATTTTTGGTTTTCTTGGCAAAGATACTGGAGTGGTTTGCCATTTCCTTCCCTAGTTCATTTTACACATGAGGAAACTGAGGCTAAAAGGGTTAAGTGACTTGTCCAGAGTCACACAGCTTATAAGTGTCTGAGGCTAGATTTGAACTCAGGAAGGTGAGTTTTCACTCAGTGTTTTCCAATACACTGGACCACCTAGATGTCCTCAAGCTGGATCTTAGAGATAATCTAGTCCAATGCCTTTATTTTATAGATAAGGGAAATGAGGTCCAAGAAAAATAAACGATTTGTTCATTGTTGCCTAGCTAGTAAATAGAAGGTTGGATATTTGAATCCAGCTCTTCTGGTGCTAAAATGAGTCCCTTCCACTATACACAGCTGTCCCTTGAGTTTAAAGTGTTTTATTTGTACTGCCCAAGCTTATAAAAGAACAATTTATAAATCAAGATTCTGATTTATTCATTTAATGAGAAGTCTCTTAAAAATGATAAAAACTGAAACATCCAAATTTACTAGCTAGTATATCCCCTTCCTTCCTGGTGTCAAGTTTTGAGACGGTTTAGTGTAGTGGAGGAAGCTGGCCTCAAAGCTAAAACTTGAGTTCAGGCTCTCCCTATGTTTGTGACAATGGGCAAATTACTTTAACTCTTGGCACTCTAGGCAATTCTCTAAGACTCTAAGTGACAAAGGCAGTACCAACCTGGTCTGGTAGAGGAAGTTTTCTTACCTAAGTATTCCTTCTGCCAATAAATCAGCTAAGTCCTAGAAATTAGAAAACAATTCAAAAAGTATGGAATTTTAGGGTGCTATTCTTAATAATATTTTAGTCAAGCAGTGATAGAATCAAAACCAATCCATTTACATATGTGTGTATATATGTATATATGTATACATATACGTATATAGACATGTGTGTGATATATTAGTATATATGATATATTAGTGTATATATATATATACATATATATATAGATATATTAGTATATATGATATATTAGTGTATATATATATACATACATATATATATATATATATATATATTATATATATATATATATATACTAATACACACACACATCTCTACATATGGCAGTCAGGGTTCAGTGACTTGCCCAAGGTCACACAGGTAGTGTCAAGTGTCTGAGGCCAAATTTGAACTCAAGTCCTCCTGAGTTCAGGGCTGGTACTCCATCCACTGTGCCACCTCGCTGCCCCTCAGCCCATATTTTGTCACCCCATATTCCCTCTGGTTGATTACAACTACTTCCCTCCTCATGTATAGTCCCTAAAACTGCTAAATCCTAAGATTATTTTTAGCTGATGTGTGGTTATTTCTGGCTTGCACAGGACTTTGCTTCATAATAATCATGTTATAATAGTACTTTGAGTTTAAAACTTGCCTTGCCTTTCAATATCATTATCTTCCTAGTTCCACTGGTTCCTTTCTTCCAGTTTCAATCTTTTGCCTATGGTGCCTATAGACCTTTCCTTGACTCAGGACTTCTGTCCTAGTTCCAGATCCCAAGATTGCTTTAGCCATGGCCCCCAAATACTTTCATGGGTCTTCTCTGGGCAACAGCAATGGGCAGATAGGACTAGGAGCCCCAGGTCCAGAGATTTAGTGAATTACCAGTCTTCTTCTTAAATTCCAAACGATCCAACATGTAGAAAAAAATGTCAAGGCTTTTAGGCTTTAATAAATGAAGTGATTAGGCAGCCCTGAGAGCCCAGCTGAAGTTATACAGCATGGATTTATACAGGATGAAATCAGTCTCATTTTTTCATTGTCAAGAAACAAAATGGTTTGAGTCAGTCCCTTTCTAGGACTGTGGTTAGTCTAGTGGGAGATAACATTGCACTCTTCAATAGTTATTCTGAAGAACCCTCAGGATACACTTTTTTGAGAAGAATATACATTCTATATTGTAATTTACAAAGAAAAATTCTTTAAAGACAATAGACTGTGTACCTGGTTTACTACATAGAAATGAGAGAGAACGTTTAAATAATACAAATACTAGACATGTAAGAAACCTTGGAGATATATTCTGATCTCCTCATTTTTACAGAAGAGGAAACTAAGACTAAGAGAGGAGAGATGATTGGCCTAAGGTCATTCAGGTAATAATGATCAGAATTGGGGTTTCAATCCTGAACCTCTGTCTTTAAATCCAATCTCTGCTTTCTTTACCAGAGAACCTGCCTTAACTGATGGTGTTTTTCTTCTGTAATGCAGAAAATTTCTTTAAAATTTTTAAATCAAAGATTTGGGTTCCTGGGAAAGTGTGAAATGAACACAAAGAGAAAGAAAAGACAATGGGTTTTTATAAACTCCCCTCCTCCACACTTTGAAACTTTTCTATGTCCTTTCTGGTCTGTCCTCTCCTCCCTCCTGGCTATCTTCATGGAAAAAAGTGACCTTCCTCCTTGCCAAGGCAACCTCCTCCACCTGCACCCTTTAAAAAAATGTCATTCTTTATACTTTCAACTACTTACATTCAAGTCTGTAATATCCTTTGCATTTTACCCTTTTCCAGGAATGTGTCAAGATGTTTCTCTCTCTCTCTCTCTCTCTCTTTCTCCTCTCTCCCTCCTCCCCCTGCCTCTTTCCAGGCTTGTGTACCTGTATATGTTTGTATAGATCTCTTTAATAGTTTCATTTTAATCTGTTTCAATTTAAGCACATAAATATACTTAACTCGTGTGCCCTAGAGTGTCCTGCCCCACCCCCCCCACCCCCCCCCGAACCACGTTTAGGTTCGGTGTGCTGTATCGGCCAACACTCACTGAAATCCACATCTCTAAGTCACATTCACGCCAAACCATGCCACATGAAATCACAGAAAAGGCATTTAATTTAAAAAGCAAAGCAAGAGCCAGAGTTTGAACCAGTCAAAAAACCTTCTTAGCGCCATCCCAGTGGGCTGTCACCTCCAAACAGCCCTTAGGAATACTATCTAACCGTCCAACTAATTCTAGTCCGGGCAACATATTGGCCACCTAAGTGGCACAGTGGAGTCAGAAGACTCATTTTCCTGAATTCAAATCAGGACTTGGACATTAACTAGCTGTGGGATCCTGGACAAGTCATTTAACCCTGTTTGCCTCAGTTTCCCTATCTGCAAAATGAGCTGAAATGGCAAACCATGCCAGTATCTCCACCAAGAAAACCTCAAATGGGGTCGCAAACCATGACAACAGTCAACACATTGGAAGAAGGGCATTGGCAGCTAACTCATAGCCAGTTCCCTCATAACTCCAATGTTCATAATAGCTAACATGCTTTAAGGTTCACAAAATACTTTATATATCTTGTCTCATTTGATCCTCACAACAAACCTTTATGGTAGATGATATCGTTACCACCATTTTGTAAATGAGTAAACTAAGGCTAGAAAAAAGCCAGGCAACTTGCCCAGAGTCACACAGCTCATAAGTGTCTGAAGCAGGATGTAAAATAAAATCTTCCTGCCTCCTTTTTCAACATTCCCCACTGTTCCCCCTAGCTGCCTCAATGTTGAGTATTTGAATTTAAAGCTACTCTGCACTGGCTTTTAAGTCTTGGTTACTGCTCAGAAAGGTCTGTCCTTGAGAACTGGGGTTTCAGGGAGCCCAGGACCAGTCGGGGGCACATTCTCTACGTTTTTCCTCTCTCTCTGCCATTTCTATTGCAATATCCATGCCAATGTTGGCACAGTCTAAATGCAGCTGCAATTCACCCTATCTATGCTAACATCTGCCCCACCATGTATCCATCACAAATCCACATGAAACTATCACAAAACTTTTTTCAAACTTCTCCATCCAATCAGAGTTTATTCTGGGGCTTGTATTCCAGTGGATTTCTCCCAGTACATTTAGCTCTATCAGTCCCAAGTATTATGAGATCATGGAGTCCATGGATAGGTCTTCTTCATATATGTGTATACAAGCATAGATACACGTGCATATACATGCTTTCATACATGCATGCATGCATGTATGTATACATTCATGTATGCATACATGTATGCATACATGTATGCATAGATGCGAAGAGCAGCTAGGTAGTCCAGTGAATAGAGGCAGGAGTCAAGACTCATGATCATGAGCTCAAATCTAGCTTCAAACATTTACTAGTTGTGTGACCCTGGACAAGTAACTTAACTTCTGTTTTCCTCAACTGTTGTGAGGAACCTCACCTCACAGGGTTGTGAGGATCAAATGAAATAATCTTTTTTAAGTGCTTAGTATAGTGTCTGGTACACAGTAGTTTTTTATAAATGTTTATTCCCTTCCCCACCCCAGTTTTGACATCCTTTATTCTAAGATCCAAGGTCCTCTTCAGTTTTTATACATTGATCATATTTATCTAAAATAACATTTTAGGATTGAAAACCACCAGGATATTAAGCTTTGCCCAATTGGACTAGATGTTTTTCTCATCTTATTTCATTCTTTCTTATACATAGGAATCTTATAAAAGTATCAAAAATAGTAACAACAACTATTTATTCAAGATATAAAGTGTCCTTATCTTTATTTAGACACATTCTTAAGCAAACTCTATTCAGCTAAGTGCAGTTTCAGCTGCCTCTTGTAACAAAATTGTTCCAGGCCTTTAAAAGGGCCAGCAATTTCCTCAAGTAGAATTAATTGTTTCTTCTAAAACACCACCCCTTCCTGAGTGATAAAAATTTAGCCTCCTCCTGTCCAAATCAGAGCAAAATGATGAAGGTTGTTTGAACCTTCTCCTTCCCCAAGACGGAAGAACCCTTCTAGAGACCAGAAACAGCACAATAGGACACTGCAAGGTCTCTTCAAGGCAGTCACGTTAACCCCAGCTGCAGGATGGCCCACCCAGACTGCCAGAGCTTGGCCAGCTCTCTGTGACAGGTGGCCACTGAAGGCTGCTTGTCCAAGACGTATAATACAGGAGACCAGTTTTTGCTGAGAATCGGGATGAACTCAGGACTTTTTCATTAAAATCTGTGATGCCTTGTGTCTCTCCTTTGTTTCCCAAAAATTCCCTTTAAATTTCATTGCTTTACAGTTCCACTTAGGAACAGATTTCTGTCTCCTTCCTTTCTGCTCCCCTAGTTGATTAAGTAAACCTGTAAGGCAAGCCCCCTAAGGCATCCATACTTTAGGAATCTTGGCTAACTTCTGAGAGCACAGGTGGGGATGATTTGACTAATCCCACCCAGATGTCTGAACAAATTAAATTGGGGGAACGATACTGCTGCTTACTTTAACCTAAACAAGTAACAAGCCAGCCCCAAGGGAGAGGACTCCTACTAACTTTGAACACCAGAAGATGGCAACCACCATCTGGTTGCAGTCTACTCTTCCAGCCTCATCCTATACACCCCTCTTGTCTTTTAAGGCAGCTAGGTGGCTCCCTAGATAGAGAGCCAGGCCTGGAGTCAGGAAGACTCATCATCCTGGGTTCAAATCTGGCTGACGATTACTAGTTGTGTGACCCTGACCAACTCACTTAACTCTGTTTGCCTCAGTTTCTTCATATGTGAAATGAGCTAGATAAGGAAACAGCAAACTGCTCCAGTATCTTTGACAAGAATACCCCAAATCTAGTCACAAAGAAGTGGGAAAAACTAAGTCAATCAAGCAATAAACAACATTCCACCTTCTTCATGTATGCTACTCTTGCATTTTAGGCATTCTGTGATCCCAACAAAACTGGACTACGAGTCACTACTTCCTCCCTTCCCCATCTTGTTTCTTCTAACCCTTCTCTCTTTCTGCATTTACATACACTCTCCACATCTTCACTTGGGGAAATCCTTCTCCTCCCACAAGGCCTAACTCGAGTGCAATTTTATCCATGAAGTCTTCATCATCTCGCAGCTGAAAGTACCCTGTCCCTCTTCACCTGCTCCTAGAGTGGCTAAGTTATTCAACGGATAAAGCCCTGGACTTGGAGGTAGGAAGACCTAAATTCTCAAGAAACCCTGAATTCAGATTTGGCCTCAGACGCTTAGTAGCTGAGTGATTCTCTAGGCAAATCACTTAATCTCTCTTTGCCTTAGTTTCCTCATCTATAAAAAAAAGGGGGGGGGGATAATATTTGCACCTACCTCCCAGGGTTGTGGTGAGGTTCAAATGAAATAATAATTGTAAAGTGCCGGGCATAGAGTAGGCACCAAATAAAGGCTATTCATTTTTCTTTGTCCTTATATTATTCCTTTAGAATCTTATTTACATATATTTGTTTGCTTTTGTCTCACTAATACATTGAGAAATCCTCAAAGGTAAGGACTGTCTTTTGCCTCTGTATTCCCAACACTTAGCATAGTGCCTGGCACGTAAAAGTCACTTAATGCATGCAAAGTGTCTAACTCCCTGACCAGGTACAATGACTAGAGAGCTGAGTCAAGAAAATCAGAATTCAAATCTGAGCTCTTACTACTTTTGTCACCTTTGGCAAATTCCTTACATGCTGTCTGCCTCCGTTTCCTCAACTGTAAAAGAGGGATTATAATAGCACTTTACCTGCTGGTGTTATTGTGAGATTAAAATGAGATATTAATCTATATATTTCTGACCTCAGGCCCTCCACAGGCTCTTCCAAATGGAACTGGTTTGATTTAGTAAGGCTTTCTGAATTCCTATGAAATTAGACAAATCTTTTTGATTAGATAATTTTGGTTCCTTAAGCTTTCCATTGTCTGAGGCAGAAATAGAATTAATTCCTGGGTCAGTTAGGCATGTGGTCCAAGCACTTGAGCTAAGAGTATCCAGGGGAGGAATTCCTGATCTGGGATCATTGTAACCAATAGCTAGGTCAGCAGGGGAATTCCAAGGCTATGTTCCTGTCTATTTGGAATGGGAGTAGACTTTTCATCCAGCTTCACTGGAGTTCTTGGAAGTTCCTGAAGTCTTGTTGGACTTTTGTTTTCTGATGCCCTATGGCTAGTGACTTTGTAAGTAGATTTTGAAATTTCCCAGGGGAGGAGTTGTCCCAGGGAATTGCGCCAAACCCATAAGCAAAAGGAGATAATCAGCTGACATATCTGGTGGTTTAGCTTTTCCTCCAGGTATTATCTACTTGGGAAACTGACTAGGTAGAGACCAGAAATCACGTAATTTTACATTCCCCTCCCCCTCCCCTACCACCCTGCCTCACAAAGGATAACAATAACAGTCTTTCAGATTTTGTCTCATTTAAGAGTTCTTAAAAATGGGCCTTTCATGTAATCTATCCTAATATCTTTGTTTTATAGGTCAGGAAATTAAGGCCCTAGGAGGATTTCTAAGACAGCGGTTCCTCCTTTGGAGCTATGGATTTATTCTGAGAGGTGACTGAATATTCATATATATGCACATCAAGCATGTTATTTTGTGCCAACAAAATATGTTAGATATTCATGATCCTAATCATTCCCTTAAAAGTCTTTCTGAATCTATAAAAGGTTCTTTTTATGATCTTTGCCATCATCTCTGTGTTCCACATCCAAAATCAAGAACTCTGAGATTCCTTTATCTGAGCATAATCTCCCATCATTCCATCTCTCCCTTTGCCTTACTTACATTTCCCCTAAATCTATATTCTTCATCCTCACTGTTCTAATCCCTCTATCTCTCAGTGTTTTCCTACCATCCCTTCTCTGGTTACACTCTGCTGCTTTCACAATCTCTAACCCTCTTTGGGCCAATTAAACTCAACACTATCCTGTACTCTCCAAACTCTTGCTCCCTTGTTTTTTGTTTTTTAATCACTATATTCACCTTGCCAAACCCCAGTGCTGAATTACTCCCATCATCACCTCCTCTTTGTCTTCTCCAGCTCTCTTACTGGCCTCCTCTACTCATCTTGACCCCCTAATGTAGATATTCAGCAAAGCAATATTCTTTCTCTCTCTTTTGTACTTGCTCCTTTGTAGATCTTATTCATTCTCACTTTCAACTGCCATCTCAAATCCAAATTATTCTCACATTTTTATTTACAAACTTGATCTTTCTTTTGACCTCTAGATTTGTATTTTCAGCCTGTTAACCAGAAATGCAGCTCTCCAGCTGGATGACTCCCTAGCATCTCAAACTCACGATGTCCAAAGCCAGACTTTTTTCTGCTTCGTTGGTGTTCCTAAACCTGCTTCTCTTTCTGACTTTGCTACATCCATCATTGGCGCCAACATTCATGAATATTCCATTTTATCTCACCTCTCACATATTATTATCTAGTAGATCCTGTCCCTTCTATCCCTCTATGCTCTACTTCTCTATTCTTGCTACCACTATCCCTTTCTACTAGTCCTATCTGCTATCTATCCGTATAAGGAAAATAACTCACAGGCATTCCAGCTCTGCTATATTCTTTCCCCTCCAAACTGTTCTTTGTACAGCTATCAGAATAATCTACCTTATTCATAAATCTGGTTGTCACTCATCTGCAAAAACAAACAAACAAAAGATTTCATTGCTTCCTGAATAAAATACAAATTCTTCTACCTGGCATTCAAGACTTCCATAATCTGTCACCACCCTAACTCTCACTCTTATATTATAGTACCCTCCCCCTGCCCAGAAACATATCCTATAGTACACCAAAATGGACTACTTCTTGCCTTTTCCTCCCCCTCTCCCAATATGACGTTCACTCTCCAGACTCGGTCATCGCTCTCAGTCTAGAATATCCTCACTGCTCTTCTCCATCTATTGAATTCTTCCATGTCCTTTAAAACCCAACTAAAATGTCACTCCTCCATGAAGCCTTTGCTCTGATGGTAACAACCTTCCCTCTTGGAAGAAAAATGTAACACTTTGTTTCATCACATTATCATGTAATATTATGTATTATCAACATCTAATTTAATGCTTTAACCTCTTACTAGACTTTGTTCTATAAGGACAAGGACAGTGCACAATCTTAAATTTGTATCTCACCTCAGACACTTGACACTCATTAGCTGTGTGATCTTGGGCAAGTCACTTAACCCCATCTGCCTCATCCTGGGTCATCTCCAGTCATCCTGATGAATATCTGGTCACTGGATTCAGATGACTCTGGAGGAGAAGTGAGGCTGGTGACCTGCACAGCCCTCCCTCACTCAACAAAGTCAAGTGCAAGTCATGTCATCATTTCTCTTATGACACGGTCTTCTTCAGCAGTGAAGGGCAAACACATGCACACTTAGTTACTTCTGTAAGGTGGGACTTAATAATTGTAACTGCTGTTCAGTGTTATTGTTGGATCAAATAAAATGACATATGTGAAGCCCTTTAAAGCATTATAAAAATACCAACTATTACTCTTGTTTTTCCTTTTCTTTTAATAATACAGATCATATTATGTCTCAACTTGAACTGAAAAAAGCCTTCTAACCGTACTCCATGCTTCTGACCTCACCCATCCCACCCATTCTTTATACAGCTGCCAAAGTTCAAAATCACCTCATTTTCCTCTCAAAAGCCTTCAGTAATTTGCCACTGCTCACAAGATAAAATATAAATTCTTTAGCCTTGACATTGAAGACCCCCCACAATCTGGCTCTTACCTACCTTTCCAGCCATTTTTCATGGCATTGTCTTTTTTGTGCACAGTGTTCAGAGAGGACTAGCACCTCTGGTGTAAGGGCTGCTCATCCACCTTTGGTGTCCACCTGTCACCCAACTCTCACCTGTGGATCGAAGAAGCTGTAACCACACCCTAGTAAAATCATCTTGGCAGATGGGCTAAATCAGATTGAGGCTCAAACCCCTCAATGAGTTAGGGAGATGTCTACCTCAAGCATGTGAAGACTTCCCCTGGATGGACGGGTGGATGAGAACAATATGTTCCAAAATCCATGATGGCAGCCAAAGCAGGCTCTATGGAGTGCTTAGAGCTTGGTCAGCTTCAAAGATGCCAGGATCATCCACACACCCTAGGTTATCACCAGTCACCTTGACTTTTGTCTCAAACATCAATGATGTTGGAAGATAAAGTAAGGCTGATGACTTTTTGCCACTCTGCCTCACTTAAATTCAATTCATGCACAAGTCAAGACATCACCCCATGAAGTCATTGGTCCTCTTTGAAAAGAAGGTTGAATAAGAGCACTGGAGCCAGACTGGTCTCCAAACTGATCTCCAGACATGTTCTACCCTCTCCTACCTCCCTGCCTTTGCACTACTCTTTCTTGAACATACATGATTATGATTTGAGTCACAATCCATATTTGTGCAAAGCCTTACAATTTATAAAGTGCTGACAACTTATGAGGTAAGATAATATAGGTAATGAAGATAAATATACCCCCTTTACAGAAAGGAAAATGTAAAATCAGAAAGGAAAACTAACTTACCCAAGGTTATCCAGAAAGTAAATAAAAATTAGAGATGGAATTCAAACCAAAGTCTCTTCAGTCCACATTATAGGATTGTCAGTGGGTTCTAACCCATTCATTTTTATAGATAAGACCCAGAAAGTTTAAGTGACTTGCCCAAGATCACAAAGGTAATACATGTCAGGGCAGAGAATCAGCCTCCAGTCCCATGATACCACATTCAGTTCTAAGTACCTGCTGCACCAGTCCTACACCACCAAGCTATCCTCCCTGCCGCTCCCCCCATGCTATCTATAAATATCTTTCTCCTTTTCTTCAAGCCCTGTCTCTGGGTCCACCATTTCCATGAGCCCTTTCCTGAGCTCCCATCCAAATCCTCCTTCACTATACTTTTCAATCCCCTCTCTTTGACTTATTTGAATTTGTTCATCCCATTCTAACACCTGTAATAGCCATCAAACAGGCATAACCCCTTTGCTGTGGGTCATATACGACATTTTTTTTCAAGGTGTGTGGGAGGTAGGGGCGGGGGACATGGGAGCAGGAAATGGAAATTCCTATTCTTAAAATGAAAAAGTTATTTCTTTTTACTTTGAAATAATTACAGATATATGTAACAAATATCAAAATGTCATAAAAGTATACAGGAGATGGAGCACAAAATAGATGCACAGTGTCCCAAAAGTCTTAGTGCAATTATAAGCCTTGATAGCTTAGAACTTGCATCAACGCTATTGGGAACCCCTGTGTCTATTATTGTGGGACATGGGAGACACTGGCACAGGACTGCTCAGCATGGCATGCCCACCCCACATCAGAGAAGGAGCTGTGCTGTATGAGCAAAGCAGAATTGAAACAATTCAAAGGAAACGCAAGATGTGCAAACTTGGAGGAGTCAACCAGATGTTCACATGGACTATTTGTGCAGGATCTGTGGTAGAGCCTTCCAAGTTCATATTGGTCTGATCAGCCACAGTGAACTTGACACACTGAAACTTGACTTTATCATAGTGATGTCATTTTGGTCCTCTTTGAGAATAAAGGACAACAACCCCATATATTATACCTATGTGTACGGGAAAAGGTACAGGAAACAGGTAATACCCTTATAATTTTGATTCCCTTGAAGAAGATAAGTACAGGTCTTAAAATAAGTCAGAGATTTTCAGCGTTCACTAAGAGCAGAGCAGGAAGTAGGTAAAGATTAACAAAGTAAGCAGACTTGTTTGGTGTGTAAACTATGGATTAGTAAGAGGCTAATGGGGAATTCTGAAGCCTTTGGCTGTGTTACAGGATCTCCATGACAACCACTGACCCAAAATGAGACGAGCAGGGTGACTCACACGAAATGTTTCTTGTCCGGGTCTCCAAGTCTATATTTGGTCATCTGAAGACCTTTGCAGAGCAGAGAGAGAGGCCCAGCTTAGTAATCACACTCAAAGGGCAGGTTGTTTCTCAGTTCAAGTAGCTCTGGAAATAGGACAATTTGACAGTACTCACTAAGCTAGTTTCTCTCTAGGGCCCATTCTCTTTGAACATGTATTCTGGGCTTGGGAGAAATACTATCTGGGTGTTCTAGGAAGGGTTATGTTGTACCATATTGAGACAAAGAGTTCACATCCCTGATGAGATATTTTTGAAAGGACAAACTGCATGAAAATACACTGAAAAGTTAGACTAATTACACAGCATACCCCAGTCATAGGCAATACACATTTGAGGAGGACAATGGGGCTGGTATTCTAACCCATGTGGTATGCAAATTGAATGAGGTTAATTATTAGAGTTGATAGTTGAGTAACTGGTTTGGGCATTATGCATAGGGAATGAAAGGTGAAGAAGGGAGTAGGTGAATGAGCTTGGGGTGGTAGAAACAACTGTAACTAGCACAAGGAGAAAGATGTTTGGCCCCCAGGCCATTATATGCATGGAGTGTGGGGCTGTGCTTGCTTTCTACCCCATGACCACACACTCATCCAGCACTTAGCATAGTGCCTGGCACATAGTAAATGCTTAATAAAGGCTTATTGATTATTGATCTGCCAACTTGTGGCACCTCCAAACTACCCCACCCTATCCCCCCTAGAATTTCAATTCTGTGGTACCTCTGTCCCAAAGCCCACTTTTTTCTTCAGTTCCCATGGACATAGAAGATGGGTGATCACATGGTCATATTGTCATCAATATTAGTCCTTTTCAAGCCCCATCCTCATAGTACCTACCTACAGTTGGACCATGATCTGGGCTGCCACCACAAAATTTCTGTTCCCATGGGAGAAATTACAGGTCTCAGCACCTCATATCATAGCATTCAGGAGCTTAAAGGAACCTCAACTGTCATATAGTCCAGGGGTATCAACCATGCTACATTAGTGGAATATTGACAGAACCAAATTAAAATGTAACTTGGAAATATTTGAGAAACAAAAATTCAACAGAACAAAGATAACATTAATATGTGATTTTTCTAAGTCAATATGCATCCTCAGAGATCCTTATATACAGTTTAGTGGCCCCCTTTTCTATTTGAATTTGACACCACTAATCTAGTCCAACTTATACCCAAAAGGAATTCCACACTATAATAGTACCCAACAAGTAGTCATCCAGAATGTGCTTGAAGATTTCCAAGGAGAACAAACCCATCACTTCTTGAGGTAGCTGCTTCCACTATTAGTTAGACAGCTCCAATTCTTAGGAAGAATTCTTCCCTCTGACATTAAGCCTAAATTGGAATCTTGGCAACTTCTAACACAGTAGGGTAAAATAAAATAAGACTAATCCTTCCTTTCTTTGTCAAGCCTCTAAATACTCAAAGAATGTGGTTTTCATTTTGACCAGAATTTACTTTAGAAATTAAACTATTTCTGATATTCTCTATGTGACTTAGTGAGTAAATAAACATTTTTATGAGCCTACTACGTGCCAGGCACTGTGCTAAGAACTGGGGATAAAGATACAAAAAGGATAGTCACTTCCCTCAAGTTGCTCATAATCTAGTAGAGAAGAAAGTGATTACAACAAAGGAAGTTGGAAAGGGGAGCATGATGGAGAAGTGCAAGAGTACAGCAAGGAGAGGAAAATGAAGAGACGGTTGGCCTGGGTGTACTCTTATTTTCTATTCATTTTTATGTTTTTTCCAATTACATATAGTAACAATTTTAAAAGTTTTTGAGTTTCAAACTCTCTACCTCTCTCCTTCCCCTCTTCCTTTCTTGAGAAGGCAAGCAAGTTGATATAAATAATACATGTGAAATCCTGCAAAACATATTTCCATATTAGTCATGATGCAAAAGAAAACAGAGACATCCCTCCATACAAAAAAAAAAAATAGAAAAAGAAAGAAAGGTTTTTGGAGTTTTTTTAAGTGTACTTCAATCTGCATTCAGACCCTATCAGTTCTTTCTCTGGAGGTGAATAGCATTTTTCACCATAAGTCCTTCAGAATTGTCTTGGATCATTGTATTGTTGAGAATAGCTAAGTCATTCAGAGTTGATCATCATACAATATTGCTGTTATTATGTACAATGATCTCCTGGCTCTGTTCACTTTGCTTTGCATCAGTTCATATAAGTCTTCTCAGGTTTTTCTGAAACCAACCTGCTCACCATTTCTTATAGTTGTATTCCATTACAATCATATACCACAACTGGTTTAGCCATTCCCCAATTAATGAATAACTGCTCAATTTCAAATTCTTTGCCATTGCTAAAAAGAGCTTCTGTAAATATTTTTGTACATATAGATCCTTTTGCTTTTTTTAGATATCTTTTTGGGATACAGAACTAAAACAATGGTGCATTAGTGTTCCAATGTTTCCACATCCACTCCAACATCTGTTATTTCTCTTTTCAGTCATATTAGCCAATCTGATAGTTGTGAAGTGATACCTCAGGGTTATTTTTATCTACATTTCTCTAATCAATAGTAATTTAGAGTATTTTTTCTTGTGATTATAGATAGTTTTGATTTCTTCCTCTGAAAACTGCCTGTTAATAACCTTTGACAATTTATCATTTGGGGAATAATTTGTGTTCTTATAAATTTGAACTCAGTTCTCTATGTATTTGGAAAATTAAGCCTTTATCATAAAATCTTGCTGTAAAAAAAAAAATTCCTGCTTTCTACTTTCCTTCTAATCTTAGCTGTATTAGTTTTGCTTGTGCAAATACTTTTTAATTTAATGCATCAAAATTATCCATTTTATATCCCATAATGCTCTCTGTCTCTTGATTGAGCACAAATTCTTCCCTTATCCACAGGTTTGACAGGTAAATTACTCCATGTTCCCCTAATTTGCTCATTTATGTCTAAATCATATATCTATTTTAACCTTATCTTGTTATATGGTACAATATGTTGGTCTATACATAGTTTCTGACAAACTACTTTCCAATTTTCCCAACAATTTTTGTCAAATAGTGAGTTCTTGTCCCAATAGCTTGGATCTTTACATCTCTCAAAAACTAGATTACTATGATCATTTACTACTGTGTATTGTATACCTACCTAATCTATTCCACTGATCCACAACTCTGTTTCTTAGTCAGTACCAGATTGTTTTGTTTCAGTCTGTTAAAAGAAGGTTTGGGAATGAGCTCTCTGCTCTGTCTTCCTGTTAGAATGGCCCAAGGTACAGAGGGTACTAATAAAGTAGGAGTGCCAGGGCTAATGTGATCCTACAGGATAACTAAGTTTATGAGGGCATGATGAAGAAATCCAAAGGCATGTCACCAAGTAGAAAATGTGCGTACTCCCTCTACTAGCAGAGATTCCTTAATAGTTGATTTTAATGATATAGCTAAAATATTTAAATATTTCATCCCTCATCAAACAACCTTCTGCTGTTAAACCATCCTTGACAGAACTCTGCTCATCCCCCATCAGTTAGACTGGTTTTTAGACAGCAAATATACTGCATTACCAGGCTTCCAATTCAAAATCTTTTCACTGTAAACATATGTGCTAGGGCTTGGCCTCTATTGACATAGCCTTTGAGAATCCAGGGCTCGCTCCTTGGGTCTCTCAGAGAAAAGACTTTTTTGAACAAACTAAATTCCTCCAACTCTTCTTAGAACACCCAGATAGTGTTTTTTATAGTCCCAATGGTGAGTGGAGTACATATTGTGTTTTTTCCCCAAGCTCTGGCCTTCCAAGGAAGGGTCTGTTCTCATGAAATTGACATACAATATTGATGAACTTCTCCGGACAACAAAATATTGAAATAAATTTTCCATAAGCCCTTACAACTAACAGTGTCAAAGTCCTTGGTCAGATCTACAAATGTTGTGTATAGACCTCTGTTCTGCTCCTGGCATTTCTCCTGGAGTTCTCCGGTAGCAAACACCATATTGACCGTTTCTCGGCCCTTTCTGAAGCCACACTGGCTCTCAGGTAGATGACCGTCTTCCAGGTGAAAGATTAGCCTATTAAGGAGGACTCTAGCAAGAATTTTGCCAGCAATGACTAAGACAGAGACCTCCCTGTAATTGTCACAGGACAATCTATTCCCTTTACCTTTATAGAGATGGACAATGGAGGCATCTTTGAACTCCTGGGGGATAACCCCCTCTTGCAGAATAACCTGGAAATTTTCATTCAGTTTTTGTATGAGCAATGGTCCCCCTACCTTCTAAATCTCAACTGGAATAGAATCAGCACCAGGTGCTTTGCCACATGAAAGGAGCCTAATGGCCCTCAAAACCTCTTCTTTAGTTGGAAGTTCAGCTAAGGAGGAATTGACTTCAACCTGAGGTAAAAGGTCAGTGGCCTCAGCATTGATTAATGATGGTCTGTTGAGAACACTATGGAAGTATTCAGCCCATCTCTCTAGGATCATGTCCTTATCACTAATCAATGTGACTCCGTTAGCTTTGAGTAGTTGTGATGCACAACTATGGTTTTTGGTTCATAAATAGATTTCAGGGCATCATAAAAGTGCTTTGGATTGTTACTATCAACATAAAACTGAATTTTATCTGCCTTCTTACTGAGTCAGGAATCCTGAATCTCTCTAGGTTTTGCTTGTACTTTGCTTTTGATGGAGTTAAATGCTGCCTTCTTAGAGGTGGATGAACTATTCTGCTGGTAAATCCTGTGGAGTTTTTGCTTTTTGTTTAGCAGCTTCTGAATTTCCCCAACATTTTCATCAAACCAGTCTTGGTATTTGCAAGTGTTCTAACCCAGATGAACAAATGCAGTGCTGTACACCAAATTTCTGAATGCTGCCCACTCCTTTTCTGCTCCAGTTGCCAACTTTCCCTCCAAGTTAGAAACAAACTGTTCACACTCCAAGAAGATCTAATTTGTTGACATTAATTCTTCTGGAAGTCATTTTGCCTTGGGGGCTGCGCTTTTGATGAATGCAAATATTCAGCTTGGAAAGGATAAGTCTAAGATCAGTCCAGCACTCTTCACCACACGTTGCCTTTGTCACTCTCACTTCTTGTCTGTCTCTTCTCCCTGCAATCACATAGTCTATTAGATGCCAGTGTTTGCTGCGAGGGTGCATCTATGAAGTTTTATTGCGTTTAGGTAAATGGAAAACAGTGTTGGTGATGAGAAGGTCATGCGATGCACAAGTCTTCAGCAGTAAATGACCACTGCTGTTGCTGTTTCCAAATCTATTCCTCCCTAGGACTTCCTGCCAAGTCTGGTCGTCTGAGCCTACTCTAGCATTAAAGTCACCCAGAATGATAAGCTTGTTCTCTTTTGGCACATTGATGATAAGGTGCTGTGGCCAGCACAACTGGGCAGATTCAGGGTGGGTACGGGGCTCACAGAGCGAGGATGAAAAGACAGGCAGGACATAGCAGTCTGAATAAGCTGAGTTTATTCTAGACATACTGAGCCACAAATCAGAGAGGTTGGGATGTTTATATAGTAAAAAACCATAGGGGTAGCAATTGAGGCATGAGAACAGAACAGATCGCAATAAGTAGTAAGGGAGGCCTCAGGGCCTCTTTTCTTGGAATACTATCCTGTATATCCGGGGCTCTGATTCCTGGAACTTCAACACTGGAATTCAAGGACATGTACCTGAGAACATATATCACTTAACTTCTCAAGTCAGCTATTATTCTCCCTTGGAGGAGGGGAACTCTTGATAAGGGACTCTTTCAAATCCTCAAGGTTCTCTACAACAAGGGTCTCTAGGTCTTCATAAAATTTTACTTGGACTTCATCAGGGTTTGTCATGTTGGGAGCGTAGGTACTAATGATAGTGGCATAACGTTTTCCTGCGAGTGGCAATAGCATTGTCATGAGCCTGTCATTCACTCCTTTTGGCAGGCATACCAGCTTGCTGATTAGATTAGCTTTGATTGCAAAACCCACACCAGCTTCATGGTGCCCCCCTTCACTGCACCCATTCCAGAAAAATGTGTATCCAGCTCCAACTTCAGTAAGGTAGCCTTCATTTGCCAACCTTGTTTCACTCAGGGCTGCTATTTGGATATTATACCTGTTGAGTTCTCTTGCAACTAGAGCAGTTCTTCTTTTAGGTCTACTAGATTTTGTGTTGTCTGTTAGTGTGCGTACGTTCCATGTGCTGATGGTGACTGGAATCATCTTTGTAGATGTTTTCGTGCATTTTGTACATTCTTTTGTGTTTCTACCACATAGTGGGATTCTCCTCCTGCCATGGTAAGCAGGCCAGGGCTGGGTAAGCAGACAATTTTTAGGGCACCTTTTGTAGTCCCTTTCCTCACACCAGGAGGTGAGCAGCGTGATCCTTAAAGGCTGCTCAGACACTCAGGGGACTGTCAAGTCCCACTGCTGCTTCCAGGGAAAAACAACCCTATGGCCTGGGCTGCCTGTGTGCAAGGTTGTGACTGCAGCTCCCAGTGCATCCGCACCTGCTGCTTCATCACTTGCCTGTCGCTGCAGCACTTTGAGGCATAATAGTGAAATGGAATGGATGATGTCTTTTGGTTCATGCTTCAGTTGGATTTGAGTGAGGCAGAGTTGCACAAAGTCGTCAGCCTCACTCTCTCCTCTGGAGTCATCCTAGTCCAGTGGCAGGACAGAGTCAAGATGGCTGGCCATGGCTCAGATTGCAGTGCATGACCTCGGTGTCTTCAGTGTCTAACCAAACTCTAAGTGCTCCACATTGCCTGCTTCATCTGCCTTCATGGCCATTGGAACAAATTGTTCTTATCCACCCATTCCACCAGAGGAGGTCTTCACATGCTTGGGGAAGACACCCCCTTAACTCACCAATGGATTTGAGAACCTCAACCTCGTTTGGCCTATCTGCCAAAACAGTTTACCAGGGTGTGGCCTCTGCACATGCTGCAGCTTCTTGGAGCCACAAGTGAGAGTTAGGTAGAACAGGTGGACACCAAAGGCAGAAAGGGCCCTGAAAAGGCTTGGCAGCCATCACACCAAAGGTACTGGTCCTCCCTGAACACACCCTACACCCCAAGGAAAGTAATATTTAAAAAATATATTAAGGAAAGTAATATATAAACATACTGGAAATATAGGTTGGAAAAAGTTTATTTAGTACCTTCTATACCAAACAGAAGCTCTCATTTGATTCAAAAGACTAAAAGAAGCCATGTGAGTATATTCAGGGGGAGTGAAATGGTGAGGTTCATACTTCCAGAATGTGACTTTGGCATCTATATGATAGATAGATTTGAAGGGAGAGAACTGAGGCAGGTAGACCAATTAAAAATCTATTGAAATTATCTAAGTGAGAGGTGAGGAGGACCTGAACTAAGGTAGTGGCCTTGTGAGTGGACAGAAAAGGACAGATATGCGGGCTATGGAGACAGAATCAACAAGACTTGGTGATTGATTGGATGAGGGACAGCGGGGATTCAAGAATAATTCTTAGGTAGTAAAGCTGGGTCACCTTCATTCCCCTCCCACCTTCTGACATTCTGAACTTTGACATGGTGACTCAGCTGTCTTCTCATCCAGGGACGTCCTTCCACCCTTCTGCCCCCCCTTCTCCTATTATTCTTTGTGAGATCTCTGTTTTGGGAGGAGGCAGAGGCCCATCATTGCTTCTTTCCTTTCCTGGGTGTGTTTTTGACCCTTAGATTTCACCACCATGTCTCTGCTTGCATAGTTTCTCCCCACCCCTCCCACCCTTGCTTTTCAACTGCTTTATGGGCTATCTTCCCCCATTAGAGTGTAAACACTTTGAGGACAGTTATTGTCAGTTTTGTTGCTTATATTTGTATTTCTAGCATTTAACATAGTTCCTGGCATATAGAAAACACTTTTATTAAGTCAGCCGATAGAAGAATGGTGACTCCATCTATGGAGACAAGGACTTTTGAAAGACGGTTGGGTTTGGAAGAAAAGATGAGTTCCCTTTTGGATATGCTGAATTTGAGATGTCTATAGAACATCCAATTTGAAATGTCTATTAGCTGGAGATGTGGGACTAGTACTCAGGAGAGAAACCATGACTACACAGACAGATCTAGGATTCATTTGCACGGATATGATAATTAAATCAATAGAAGTCTTGGAACCATTTGAAGGCAGCTATTTTGTCCTCTCTGCATCTTCTCTTTTCTAAGCTAAACTCTTCCAATTCCTTCAACCAATTTTATACTTTGATTTCAAGGCTTCCTTTAGAAAGGCTTCACCTTCCTAATCATGCCTCATTACCTGTTAATCTTGATTCTTTTATTTGCTGTATTAATTATGCCTTCCCACTTCATGTCATCCATTAATTTGATAAATACACCATCTGCCTTCATTCAGTTCAGGTAAATAAATATTAGAGATGGCACAGTGGAAAAATGCAGACCTAGAGTCAATTGTCTTGAGTTTAAGTTCTGGCTGTACTGTTTATACCTGTGTGACCACTGGCAAGTTATTTAACATTTCTGGGACTCACTTTCTTCATTTGTACTAGATGACCTTCAAGTTCCCTTTCCTTTCCACTTTAGCTCTAGGATCCTATTTTCCTCTGGAAAAAGAACTAGTCCCAGGGCCACTCCTCTAGAGACCCAATCACATGTAGTTAGCTCTCTAAGATTTACACAGACATACAAGCAATATTGTTCTCATTTTACTGATGAGGAAAGATCTAAGTTCACAAAAATAAGAAGTGAAAGCAAGGATTTGAACCCAGAAACTCTGACTCCAAATCTAGTGGTTTTCATTTTGTTTTTCTACTGCCTTAAAACTAACTCTTCACCAATCATCAGCCATTTCCAAATCCATATCTTAATATTGAACTGACAGGCATACAATTAAAAACTTAATAAAATTATTTGCTAAAATGCAGTTAAACTATCTAGATATCTCCTATTCTAGTAACCTTGTCAAAAAAAAGAAAAAAATATTAGTTTTGCATGAATTTCTCTTAATAAATTGAGTGTACCCTTATCTTTCCTTTCTAAGTGATGTGCCTATGGTTCAAAGACCCCCAAATCTCTGAGCTCACACAAAAGTTTGATCCTGGGCTGATCCCCAAGGGAGTTATTTTCTTTCTTTCTGTGACTGATCAGCCCAACTTAGAGTTGTTCAAGGAAGATCTCCTAATATAATATATATGCGTGTGTATATAATATATATTATATTATGCATAATATAATATATAATATATATAGGATATATAGCTCATATCTAGTTCCAAGACATGGGTAAGCTTATCTCCAACTTCCACACAATCAAGGTAACAATGTGTGTGGGCAGAGAATATGAATATATGAGAAGTAGTATATGAGCCTCCTCCTCCCAAAACAGCAGACACTTTTATAAAGAACTCAAATATCCTATCAGCACACCCCAAAAGGGACCTGAATTTGGGGTTCTTGCAGCAACTGTTTGACATTCTGGTGATTCCTCTTTCCCAAAGAACCTTATGTAGTCCCCAAAGACCCATAGTTCCACCCAATGCTTTAGACTTCCCCCAGGGGGTGGAAAGGGACTTCTGCATAGGCAATGTCTTTCCCATCTGGGCAGCACTTTCTGAATACTTCACTGACTTTGCCCTCCAAGAAGAACACTTTGTAGGAAGCAGGTGGAAGATCTTTTAATTCTCCAAGGAGTGTTGTTTCTTTTGTCCTTCATTCTTGAAGAGGACCACAACATCAGGGAGGTGATGCCATGACATGCAAGTGAATTGGATTTAAAGTGAGGGAGGGCTGTGCAAAGTCACCAGCCTCACTTTCTCCTTCAGAGCCATCTGGGTCCAGTGGCAAGATATAGGTCAGGACATCCTGGGGATGACCCAGGATGCAGTGGGGGACCTTGCCCTTTTCAGGCTAAGTTCTTCAACATGTCTCAGTTTGATTAAGGCAATGCCTATTCAGTTATTAAGGCTTAATAATAATTCAGGCAGTTGCATCAGGAAATTCCCTTCTCTCTCTATAAAGTCTTATCTTTGAATTCTCAAACTTGAAAACTCTGGAACTTGGGGTTACCTCTAAGACAAGTTCCACAGATGGTGTTACCCAGGAAATTTTCCTTCTCTGACTAGAACCCAGATAAAGTCTTCTGCTTTATTGCTGTGCTTTTATATCTTTTGGTCTTTAGAGAAATTTCTCTGCATTGTGCTCTAGACAGGTTAAGAAGCACTGAAAGGGTCATGAATGGAAAACGTTTAAGCTCTGCTCTAGATGTTAGGATCACAGTGCTGAGGGAATTCAAAATCTTCCTTTCCCAAACATAGGAAATGGGCTTCATGAAAATTGTCCATGAAGTACCCTCTCAGGCAACATGGAATCATATGTCTTTACTACCTCTGCCAGGAGCCTGTGTCTCTCCTTGGAGGACAATTTCTTCCTCCCCTTCCAACTAGAACATTGATCTATTGTGCTGTGTCCTTCTATCTTTCTTCAAGGTCCGAGAAAAGCAAGAGTCCAAGAAAACTGGTCTTTTAACATGCTCTGATAAACTACGGAGAGTGTTTATAAAAGCTCTGGCAAGAGTCTCCATTAGCCAATGATCCTGAAGATAGCCCCAGTCACTGAAACCAAATCACTCAGACACCAATAAGCATATATAACCACTCTCTGTGGGAAATTGTTGCTAAGATGTCTGTGCCCCGTCATTTGATCAAGCTGATTAAGGAACCCATCAAAGCAATCAATCTTCTCTTGATTAATTCACCTTTCATAAAGAATGTGAAGTAGTCCTTTATTTACTTCCCAGATTCCACTATTTTAAAGAGAACCTCAGTTTCTTGCAGAAGAGATTGACCTCCAAAAATAAATTGCAATTTCCCAGCATTTTTTAGGGAAATCATATACTTTGGAACTTCAGCTGATAAGTTGGCTTCCTACTGGGTGAAACAGAGAATTCAAACAGAGATTCTTGGGAAAGCATTTGCAACATAATAAATCTATCTTTAGGGGAAAAAATAGAAAACCAGTAGCACTAATAGTCAAATTCAACAATTTAAAATGATTATAAAACTAGGCCAAAAAATAGAGAAAAAATGTCCCCAAGCATCACCTCTTTCTTTAGAAGAACCTCCAAAATCAGTTCAAAGAAAAGAAAAAAACAGAACACCTAAATAAATGTATTTGTCTTTCTAGCTGAGTGAAGTTTAACAGATAAAAACTAAAGTCCTTCTTTTGCCAAATTGTATAAGTTGCTGTACTTTTGTGTATTAAAGAAAGAGGTCAGTTTTGTTGTTCAGTTGTTTCAGACTCTTCATGATCCCATATTGAGTTTTCTTGGCAAAGATACTAGAGAAATTCGCCATTTCCTTTGCCAGTTCATTTTACAGATGAGGAAACTGAGGCAAACAGGGTTAAGTGACTTGACCAGTGTCACATAGTTGGTATCTAAGTATATGAGCCCATATTTGAACTCAGGTTTTTCAAATCCAGGACCTGCCCTCTACCCACTATGCCTCCTAGCTGCCTATAAGTTTTAGGATCTGTTTCTGTCTTAATTTGTCTGTTTCTAATTGAGCAATCTAGTTGTCTTTCTTTCCTCATTTGTGTAAAAAAAAAAAAAGGTAATACTGACACTATTATCTCCACTGGGGCCATCAAAAAAGATATTATCTACAAAGGGCTTTTCATTATACAACACCATATAAAAGTCAACTGTCATCACATTTGAATTATTATTTATTTTTAAAGCTATTCCCTAAATCATCACAAAGATCAGAATTCTGAATGTGTGTAAATCTTGTGCCGGAGATGTCATGGTGTGAAGGATTTAGGTTATGTTGGGTTTGTTTCCCATGTTTGTCTTCTCTCAAGCACACACGCATATACTTGGGGGGAAAAGTCTTTCTACTGAATTGATCGTAATGTGTCAAAAAGGGTTCTTATTAAAATGAGAGAAGGTTCAACAAATATTGTATACAAGTGAAATCTTGTTGTTGGTCAGTCATTTTCAGTTGTCTCCAACTCTTTATGACCCCATTTAGGGTTTTCTTGGCAAGGATGCTGGAGTTGGTTGCCATTGTCTTTTTTTTCCAGTCCATTTTACAGAAACTGAGACAAAAAAAGATTAAATGACCTGCCCAGTGTCACACAGCTAGTAAGTATCTGATGCCATATTTGAACCCAGGTCCTGACTCCAAACCCAGTACTCTATCCACTGCACCACCTAACTGCCCAAGTGAAGTTGAAGTAGTATGAATTCTTCCCCTGAATATTCTTTATTTCTGAACAGAGGTACAAGTTACACTGGACTATACTGTAGGTCCTGGGTAAACTTTCTATTATTTTGTAAAAGATCCTCTACTGCCAGAACCTTCTACAAGTCCTCTGTTTATGGATAGTTTTCCTGTCTTCTGATCTTTCTAGAAATTCTTCTGCATTGTCCTCTCTTCTCTCTTCTACTACAGTTCTCTGCTTTATCTGACCAGATCTCTACTGGTTTGCAATTCCTCTGCAGTCCTAATTGTCCTGACCACTTTCATTGCTCTTGAAAAAGCAATGGCTTAACCTATGGCTGTCTGCAGGTACTTTTACTGCTAGAAGTCTAAGGGTTGTTGTTGTTGTTTTGTGTGTGTGTGTGTGTGTGTGTGTGTGTGTGTGTGTGTGTGTGTGTGCATGTAGAGAAAGTGAATGTTAGAATTTCTTCCTGAATGGTGCATCGTTCTAACAAATAGGTACTGGCAGAAGGATACCCCCTTGTAGAAGTTTAATCATCTGCCAAAGAGATTCAAAGAAGAGGAACTTTTATGAAGTGTTTCATCATGAAGCATTTCTCCAATAAAGCTCCACCTCTGTCAGGATCCCTACCCTTAAAATCCCAGGTACATGAAAGTCCCTGATATTGACCCTATTAGTATAGGAGATGACCCACACCTCAACTCAGCCCTGTCATCCTATCTAAATGGAAAGGGTACTGGATTCTGAATCAGAAATTCTGCCTTCAAGGTTCCAATATGACACATAGAATTATATAACTGTGTCTAAGCCATTTAATTTCTCCAAGCTTCCTCATCTATAAAATGGAGAAATTATATTTATATTATCTACCTAATAGGATTGTTGATGAGTGAACCTTAAAACACCATGTATACATTATTTATAATTATTCTTGACATCAGGCAGTCTTGATACCCACCTTTGCTTATTGAAAAGTATGTGAAATTCGAGTCAGAAAAACTTGGACAAAACCCTAGATCTGCCTCTTTCTACCTCTGTGACTCTGGATAATTTACTTAACTTTTCAGGGTCTCAGTTTTGTGTGTGTGTGTGTGTGTGTGTGTGTGTGTGTGTGTGTGTGTGTGTGTGTGTGTGTGTGTGTGTAAGAAAGAAGGGCATAGGAAAGGGAGAAGTCATCCAGAAGTGATCATTGTATAAAATATAGCACACATCAATAAAATATTAAAAACAAAATGAAAACTTGAATCAGATGATCTCTAAAGTCCCTTTTATCTTTAAAATCCATGACCATGTCTGAGAATGCATATCTTATTCTTCACCTCTAATCTATTGCTTTCTCTGATGATGAAAGATGTAGTTCATTCTCAGTCTGCTTGAAGTCATGCAAACAAAAACAATGCCAACTTAGATACAAATGGAGCAATTTTATTACTACTTATTAAATTACGTATATAAAATATGTACTTGTGTCTTAAAAATACAAAACAATAGAATACTTAATGTAATTCATTTAATGAATGGAAACTCCCCTCCCTTGTAAATCTTTTTTATTCTTTTTCTATTAAATGTGTGTTAATAACTGTGAAACTTCACAATTAAAAAAGAAAGTCTATGATCCTGCTCACCATCTTTTCAGACATCCTAATTGTTTTCTTAGGCACTGGGCAGGATCATTGAAATCACTTTTCGTAAGTCCATGTTTCTCACCAACTCAGATATTTTTGATCTTGGCATGACAACCATCATTTTAAATCACCTTGAGGGAAAACAGGAAGGATCACCTCTCAGAGTCTTTTTCTCACATTGAATTACAATCTGAGTTTGTTACTCCAGTTTACACTGGACTAAACTGTACAGTTCACAGACATCTTGGAGTTTCATAAAAGTACACAGTAATGTTATGACAGCTCTTTAGGTTAATGGTATCTTTGAACTTAAAAAATGAATCTTATTTTCTTTTACATCATTGACCAGATAGATAGTGCTGACTAAAATATCTGTCATCCAGCAGTACAAGTATTTTTTCTCTCAATAAATATCAATATTACCAACATTCCTCTTCCCCCTCCAAAAAAGAAAAAGATCGTGCATAAACTATTTAGTAATGCAGACACGTCAGGAAATGAAAATTCTGTTTGTTTTTCCTCAGTTGGTAAGACCTCTTTGTAATAAAAATTCTATTTTTATCAGCTAAAATGGTAAACTTCCTGTGTTCTAACTTCATTATCAGTGCCCCTCCCTTTGCATATGAACATGGTCAGCAGAATAAAGCTATTTTTAATACAGAGCAGAGCCCCCAAAATCAGCACCATCAGCAAACTGAATGGGAAGGCTGACAAAGAATCTTCTTTAACATCTGCAAATAAACTGACCTCTCCAGTGACTTTTTAGTAAAGTATATCTTTTGCTGACCTAAGGGGATCATTTTGGGGTGTGTGGGGAAAAGAGGAGTGATTCTTCATACGGTAAATCTTTTCTTAGAATTGATTTGTTTTCCTATTATATCTGAGGATTCTTTTTGTCATGAAAAAATTTAGAAGAGCATTTTCGGTCCATTTAGTGTAGGGAAATTTTATTGAATATTTGGTGATTTTTTTTTTGTTACTACATGGAAAGGTCATTTGATATGGATCTTTTCAACTTCTTTACCTTTTCCTAGGAAAATGAAAAAGAAATCTCCATCTGACGTTAGTCACATCTTCATTTTACAAAAGACTGAAAAAAATATTCACATGGTTTCTAGTAGATTTCAATATCTATCTGTCCTCTCACTTTTCTTAGGTTGATAATTTCAATTAAATTAGAGTAAATGTTTCTTTAGAACCTTGGTATAAGGTCCTGCGCCAGTTGCCACGGGAGATAAAAAGGATGAACAAGAAACGATATCTACCCTCCAAGTGCTGATAATTTATATTTGTTTTCACTTAATAATGAAGAAGATTCTGGATTTCCAAATGACTCTTTGTGCTACAGTTGCAAGACAATGCATAATTCTCTCTTTTTGCCTGGCATACCTGCCAGGAAAAACACTGAAAGGATTTAAACAAAAAATACATATTAATAATACTTTGTATATATTAATATACATATATTAATAATACTTTGAAACAAGTTTTCCCCCACATACACACCTTTGGTATCTTCCTTGCTCCCAGATACCTTATGAATACCTCAACAATCTAGCTTAATTGTAGAATGGATTCCCTCTGTGTATATTTGGCCTAATTCAGCTGGTTTTTCCCCAACATTATACTCTTTCTTGCTGTTTGTATTTCCTTTATAAGCACATCTTAGACTATGATTATCCAAATGTTCTGACTCCATGATTCTTGACTTAAAATTTTATTATAGTTTTTAATTGATCTTTTAATTTTTTTCTGTTTACTGTCCTCCTTCTACTTTCATCCACCATATTTATTTTAACTTGTTTTATCCTACACTGCTATATTTTTATGAGGTAATACTACTCATCATTTGTCAACCCTCATAATACTTTACAAATGATCTGGGAGTCTAAACCCAGTGTTGCCACATCTCTCCTTGCTGCAAGCATAGTGTACCTGGTAGTCATTTAATAAGTGTTTATTGATTTATTGATTGCCAATTCAATTGTTTGGACAGCTAGGTGGTTCAGTGTAGAGAGTCCTAGACCTGGAGTCAGGAAGATCTGAGTTCAGATCTGTCCTCAGACACTTACTGGTTGTGTGACTTTGGGCAAGTCACTTACTTCACCCATGTTTGCCTTACTTTTCTAAACTGTAAAACAGGGATAATAATAGCACCCACTTCCCAGGTTTATTATGAGGCTCAAATGAGATAACAATTATAAAGTGCTTGGGACACAGTAAGTGCTATGTAAATGTTATAAATGGAAATATTCACCATTTCCTGCTCTTTGTTGTGATGATTGATTGACATTGGTTAAACTGTATGAAATAAATGTAGCCTGTGTCTTTGTACTTTCTTCCATCTCGATTCTATTTTAAGCATCATATAAATAGGTCAGAATTGAGTTGTTTAACTTGAGTATCATAGCTTATTCTTGTATTTATTCTTTCTTCTAGAGTTTTACTCATTTTAATCTTTGTGATTACAAGTTAGTGACTTGAATGTATACAAACTGCTGATTCAGGCGTAACACCCGCATCACTTAAGGAGTCATTTCCCGGTTAATTAATATAGAATCCATTTCAGTTTTTGTGCAATTATTTAGTGTTCACCAGCAGCAATTTCTGAGTCTTTTCTCAAAGTATTCCTGTCATGTAAGCATAAGGCTTTTATGAAATCTAGAAATGTTTGGTCTCTTTCACTCCTTATATTTGTTTAATGTTCTCCATCATATCTCTCATGACTTTCACTCATTCTGAACTTTTCAGTGAAGTCATTGAGTGATAAAAAATGTATACATTAATTTAACATAATAGTACCTTACTGAATACTTTATATAATCTCCTTTTTTTTTCCAACCTCTACAACATTGGTGATATTTTGTAAGTATCCTTTGCAATGACATTTTGAGGGAGGTATTGTTGAGGTTTTTATTATTATTTTGCAGATGAGAAAACTGAGAACTCAAAGATATTAAGTGATTTGCCCATGAACATGCAGACAGTAAAAGTCAAAAGCTGGGTTTAAAAACTTGCATTCTTGACTCTAAGGCTAATCTTCTGTTCAATACGTAAAAGCAAGACTAATGCCTTTCTCTCCCTGGGTGAGTCACATTGTTCAGTCATTTTTAGTCATGTCTAACTCTTTATGATTTCATTTGGGGTTTTCTTGGCAAAGATCTGGGATTGATTTGCTGTTTTCTTCTCCAACTCATTTTGTAGACGAGGAAACTGAGGCATACAGGGTTAAGTGACTTTCCCAGGGTCACACAGCTAATAAGTGTCTGAGGCCAGATTTGAACTCAAGAAGAGTCTTCCTGACTCCAGGTCCAGTACTGTATTCATTGTACCACTAGCTGCCCCTCTGCCACTCAGCATACCATGTGTCCATATACACATATATATATATATATACGCACATACATACATGTATATGTACCCATTATGTATATATATACATATATACGTATATATATGCATGGAAGTATGTGCATATTCATATCATGTCATATGTGTGCATACCAGTGTATATATGCCTATGTGTCTATATACATGTGTGCATGTGGGTACAGATATATAAATATGTTTATGCTACATAAATCATAGGCATATACATAAATATGTACATTATTAACTGACTAAAAATCACTTTTAAAGGTACGGATTACTATGTATTTATTTATCAACTTCCCAGAAAAATAAATTATACTTGTTTATTTTGTATCTCTTTCAAATCCCCCAAAAGGGTTCTACTTAACAATAGACGCAGTAGTGCTGTGAGAAGCAACGTGGCATGCTGGAAAGAGAACATTATTTGGATTTAGAACATTTGGCTTGGAATCTCTCCTCTGTCATGTTGACCGTATGACCTTAGATGGTTCTCATCAACTCTCTTGGTCTTAGTTTGTTCATCTGTAAATTAATGATATCAATGACTGTCGTACTATTCGCCCCCAGAGTTATGCAAGGAAAGCTCTGCAGGCTGTAATGACTAGGAATGTGAGTGATAATTATTGAATACCTCACCCTATTTATATAGATGCCAGTGCAATAATAGAAGAGATTTATTTTGGAACTGTGTTTATTTATTTTTGCAAAACATTTTTTTCAGTAGTTTCTGAATGACTCTTTGTGACTCCATTTGTTTGTCTGAGAGTTTGGGGTTTTTTGCAAAGATATTGGAGTGATTTGCTGTTTCCTCCTCCAACTCATTTTACAGATAAGGAAACTGAAACAAACAGGGCTAAGTGACTTGCCCAGGGCCCCACAACTAGTCTATGTCTGAGGATTTGAACTCAGCTTTTCCTGACTCTATTATCTACTGCACTACCTAGCTGCCTTTGCCAAAAATAATCCCACAGTTTTTTCCACCCTTGAAAACAAATGATGCTAGTCAATTATTTCAGCATTTATAAATGGAGCATCCTCATTGTTTGGAGTTCCCTCATTCTCGATAAAACTTTAAGCCCACCAAACCAATTTTAGACTTTTTCCAGTATTGTGACTAGATGATATCCAGTGATTTCTATGACTTTGACATTTAATTTCATGATTTTTCTTTCTTCTTTCCTTTCTTTTCCTTCTTTCTTTCTTTTGCTTCTGTTTGTTTATAGCAGAAGCAAGCCTTACAAGGTTCTTCTGAGGATAACGGACGACATTTGGAGTGCCATAGTAGCTATTTCTAGAATTTGTTATCTCTTGGTATGAGTCAAGTTTACTTTAGTTTTTGTGATGGGAAACCTCTCAGAAGTTTTGTTTTATTTTTTCAGTTGAATCCTTACATGCTTGATCAACAATTATCACCTTCTAGTACAGTGGATAACTTACTGGAAAGGTTTTATAATCCCCATGACTAAACAAAACTGAGAAAAGGTGGTGCTAGACAGAGTAATAATCCTCTTTCCTTTACCTAGCATGCTAAAAATTGCAGAGTGAATGAAAGAAAGGTTTTGAGACCTCTGTAATCTGTCCTTGAGAAGTGTGAGAATTCCTGTGAAAGAGCACTTTGAGAAACTACACAAACAGTTCTAACAGGTGGGATGTGATAGAGAGCCCCTGGTGTCTAGAAGTCAGAAGTCTGATCCAAATTTAGGGCCAGGAGTTTGTATGAGCTCACTTGAATTTTCTCTGGAGAAGTGATTTGTTAAATTTTCAGTGTGAGCATTTATACCTCAGAAATCAGCAAATGTTACAAATCACTAACCTTACAAACCACAATTTGATGTATCTTTTCATTGATTGTCTAGACTCAAGAAAGTGATGTAGAAAATATTAATAACGCAGATTTTCGGAGACCTGGTTGTTAAACGTTACCTGTACCTATGTGGTTTTAGAGAAGTCACTGCCCCTCAGACTCTGTTTCTTCATCTAAAATAGGATAATAGGAAGTATAGCTCAAGGTGGATTTAGTCCAACCCCTTCTTCCATCTTACATATAAAGAAAATGAAGCTTGAAAGCAAAGAGTTGGACTCAGAATAAGTAACAGAACCAACGTCAAAGCTGCCATTTTCTGACTCCTAATCTAGCTTCTTCACACTACCTCAGGCTAATGGTTGTTTTTATTTCATGGGATTCTTGGAAGGACAATTCTTTGTCATCTGTACCAACTTATTTTGATTTAAGGGAGAGAGATCTGGCTCATTTTCACAGGGAAATTCCCTGATTATAATTTATCGATATCAAAACAAAGGATACATCAAGATATTGTCTCAGTCTGTGATGTGGCTACCCATATTGCTTTGTCCTGATTCCAGTCATGCCACAACAGACATGAAACCTAGCTAGGAATTGGTCAGCTCAGTCAGAGTGGCAGACCGACCTCAGTAACCTCTAAGCACCAGTGCTTAGACAGTTTTATAATTAAAAATGAACAAAAGGAGATGGTCTTCCTTGATAAAGAACCCAATATAGAATTAGCTAATGTGAATGCATCAGTCAGAATGGTAAATCATTTTAGTGATCAGTTGACTCATATGGATTTGCCATTCACTCTGTTTTTTGTCTGTGTGTCCCCCTTCATCTTTCTTGGACAGGGGTTCCTAACTTGGGGTTCAAAGACCCCCCCAAAAGATCTATGGCTAGTATTTAGGGCATTTGTGAACTTGGATGAGGAAAAAATTACATCATTTAAAAACTAATCTCTAATTGAAATTTAAGATTTCCAATCATTATAAATGTAAGCAACAAATATTGTTTTGATAAGAAGAGTTTGATAGACCAATATCGACCTCCTCCCCATAGTAACAGGGATTAGTTTTCCCTTAAAGACAACAAATTTATCCCCTGGGACCTGATTGGAGTCTACCCCCTCAACAGCAGCTTCCTAGTCACGTAAGGGCATATAAATTCCACCCCCTGTGGAGATAAGCTGGTCCTTCTGGAGTGGTGAATATCAGAAGACCCCTGGGGTTAGTCACCACATCTACTCCGCGGACCAGATGTATATGGGCATATCTATAGAAACTAAATGCCACTATAACCTTATTGGACATTTTTGTTATGATGCTTTTTAGTTATGTCTGACTCTTCATGACCCCAGTTTAGGGTTGTCTTGGCAAAGATACTCGAGTGGCTTGCCATTTACTTCTCCAGCTCATTTTACAGATAAGGAAACTGAGGCAAATAAAGATAAGTGATTTGTCCAAGGTCACACAGCTAATTAGTGTCCAAGGACAGATCTGACCTCCAGTCTTCCTAGCTAGAGGCACTGAGCTTTATCCATTGTGCCACCTAACTGTCCCTTTGCTGTCTTAGAGTTAAGTAAATCTCCTTTAATCGAGTGCTCAATGGTTCATGAATGCCTCACTTCATTCCCAAATCAGCCCTACATTAACAAGGATGAAGGCGTCAAGCCTACCACCCCTAACAGGGGAATTGGAATTTTCAGCAGCATGCCAAAGGGGTCCATGTCAAAAACAAAATTAAGAACCCCTAATCTCGAGGAAGGGGCCAAGTCTAATCAGACTGATTCAAGATGTGCTCCACAGTATACAAATGACCCAAGTAGGAGCTGAACATCTCTGTCAGCATGGCAGACTTTCCTTAGTGACCCTGGGCACTGGGGTTTATGATGGTTTCTAGAAAAGGAGTTGTAAAGTGCTGTATGGATGTGAGCTAGTAGCATCATTAAACTGGAGAGTTGGACCTAACTGTACGCTACTATCAGGAAATGCAGACCTACATTACATCAGGCATTGATATCCACACAGCTCCACCAATTTAGCTTATGTGCACAGAGGAAAAACTTTGTTGAAGCAAGTTGTTTGCTATTATGTAGGTTAAATGACCCAGCTGAAAAACTTCTCTAACTATTTAAGCTTTGAGTGGAACAAAGTGAAAGAGAAGACAGGTGTATCTTTTCTGCCTTTTTCTTCTAACCTCATTCAAAGATTGAAGAAATTTCAGTACATTCCAATTCCCACCTTTATATCAGAATCAAAGACAAAGAATCCTCAATGGCTGTGAAACTCAGTGGATGGATTCTCATTTATCCTAGAGAAGCCTCAAGGCTTAAATCCAGTATTTCTCAGTTTCCCTGCCCCATCACAAATTATAGATCATCTCCCAGAGCAACTAACGTTCTTTTGTAATTTGAATTTTGCAGCAAATGAAGGAAAGCATGACAGCATTATTTTTTTCTTGAGTAAAGTCTGTTTTTCAAAGTGCTTTTTCTTTTAATAATCCCATCAAGCAGTCATAGAATCTGAATTAGAAGGCTCTTCAAAAGCATCTAGTCGAATTGGAGCCTAAACAAGAATTTCCTCCTTTGCTTGAAGATCTCCAGTAAAGGACATGAAGTGGGGGGCAAGGGGGAGAGGGAGGGAAGAAACACTAGTTCCTGAAACATCCCCATTCCTCAGTCCAAACACAATACTTACCTATTTAAGAGACTTCCATGGCCCCTACTGCCTATAAGATAAAATACAAACTCTTCTAACTAGCATTTTAATTATTTTCCAATCTGAATCCAACCCTATCTTCCCAAACTGATAATATATCACTGCCCCCTCCATACTTCAGCTACTTTGCTCTACTTATTGTCCTGTATAAATGAAATTTCAGGTCCCACCTTCATGCCTTTGCCTATGTTGTGCTCCTGGATTTGGAATGTTCTCATTCATCTCCGCTTGTAGAATCCCTAGATTCTTTTGAAGTACAACCCCTTTTTGAGGTGAGGTATATGGGTTATTCACGGAAGACTGGTACCTTGATATGAAGGCTTGTTGAGCACCGTTTCCAGGGATGCTCATCCACTTTTGGTGTCCCTCCAGAAGTCAACTCTCATGTGTGGCTTCAAGAAGCTGTAGCATGCATAGAGGTCACATCCCAATAATCCTCAGAATATAGGCTAAACTGGCTTGAGGGCAACTGACAGGCCTCAAACCTGTCAGTGAGTTAGGGGAGATGTCTAAACCAAGCATGTAAAGACTTCCTCTGGAGGAATGGGTAGATAATAACAATTTTGTTCCAATGGCCCTGAAAGAAGCTGAAGCGAGTTCTGTGGAGGGCTTAGAGCTTGGTCAGACATAGAAGATCCAAGGTCATCCACTGCATCCTTGGCCACCACCAGTTAAGTATAACAGATAAGGCAGGACTTACATCCTGCCACTGGACAGATGACTCTGAAATACTGGATTACTCTGTTTCACTTAAATCCAATTTATGCCAAGTCAAGACATCACACTATGATGTCATTGGTCCTCTTCAAAAATGGACAAACAAGAATAAGGACAATTGAAGTACCACTTTGTATAGGAAACTTTTCCTGATCTCTTTACTACCCACCTACCCACCCCCATTTACTTCAAACTTCTCTATATATATTTGTGTATGTGTGTCTGTGTGCATTGTTTTCCCTGAATAGAATGTAAATTCCCTGAAGACTGTTTCATTTTTATTTTTTAATCCCTAATTAGGAGATTATGGGGACAATGGGACAGGTAGATGATTCAGTGGATAGAGGGCTGGGCTTGGAGTGAGGAAGACTCATTTTCCTGAGTTCAAATCTGAGTTTAGATACTTACTAGCTGTGTGACCTTGGGCAAGTTACTTAAGTCTGTTTGCCTCAGTTTCCTCAACTGTCAAATGAGTTCGAGAAGGAAATGGCAAACCATTCCAGGGTTTTTGCCAAGAAAATCCCAAATGGGGCACAAAGAATCAGACATAACTGAACAACAACCCCCAGCTACTAGCACATTGCCTGGTACACAGTAGGCACTCGATAAGTGCTTCTTGTAGTTCAACTCCTCTTTGGGATAGCTCTGGTGTATGGATTTCTAATACCTGGATGTGTTCTCCTTACCTGACCCAAAATTCATCTTAATAATAATAATAATACCACTCATTTTCATAATGCTTTAAAGTTTGCAGAAGACTGTGCAAAATAATTCCATGAATCAGTTAATGTCAAAACTATTAGTATGGTATAATATTTAGGACATCGCATATAAAATTAGGAGCCCTAGAATCTTAGCTTTGTTCTTTACTAGCTTAGAGACCACATGCAAATTCTTTTACCCTTTTATGCTTATTAGCTCATCTGCATAAGTGGGACAATATTTGTACTAACTACTATACACAGTTGTTGTGATACAAGTACTCTGTAAATTCTGAGGTGCTATAGAAACTTGCTTTTGTTATTTAACAAATATGAAAACTGAGGCTCGGATATGTGGAGTGGTTTGGCCAAGGATGGACAGACAGCTAGCATGTGGCAGATGAAGCATTTTGTACTCAGGTCTTTATTCTTAATAATACACTGATTAGAATTGTTTTCTAGTATCTGTAAACACTATTCCAGTTTCACCGCCTGATCAGTTTTGGTACTACATACTTGGAGAATAGTCCCAGATAGGCATAAAGTAAAATGGGTAAAATTAGCTCCTGAACACGCCCCATCTCTGGAACCAGCATATTAAGACACCAGTTTGATGGAGCCAGCCTGACTCAGGGAAAAGAATTAATGGAAGCACATGGCTCCTGCAGTCAGGAAATGCTTGGACAGACCTTTTCCTCTATTTGTTAGCCAGAAGATCCTGACAATAGACTGAATTGGGGCTGCAACTATCTCCTCAGTATGATGACCACAGCACGTTTTCCCTGTCGGACTTGAAGTCTGCTCCTGGGAGTGACCAGGAAGGGAGAAGGACAATGAGGAGGCTCTGCCCTGGGACCTCCGGACTCAGGGACTCTGTGATGGGTGGATCAGCCACACCTAAGCAAGAGGATAAGTCCTTCCGCTGCTGCTGCTGCTGTGCTGCTGTGCTGCTGCTTGCTTCAGGGAGATCCTTGACCTCTGATGCCCCTCTGACCTTTGGCAAAGACCCAGACTAAGCCAGAAAGCCTTTCAGCAGAATCTAAAAGTGAAGCCTCTTTATATCATTAATTAAATTGACAGGTGTGATCAAGCAGGTAATATAATGCTCTGCAGGAGAAGCAGGGTAGAGAGCTCAGGAAGATCCGGAATAAAGACTTCCCCACAATTAAGAAGGTCTGACACAATTCTGGGCAAGCCATTTAATATCTCAGTGTGACCAGACAGGTCTGCTGATTCACATTGGGTGGGGAAGTTTTCCTTTGGGTGCACCCTGTAAGGATAGATGACGAAGTTATAGTTTCCTTTTTATCTCTTTACTTATATCAACACGAATATTGACAGACATTCAAATGTATGTAAAAAGCACACGTTTATGCTCCTGTGAGTCCAATTCACCCTCAAACACTTCCTAGCTGTGTGACCGTGGGCAAATCCCTTACCCTCTGTTTGCCTCAGTTTCTTCATCTGTAAAATGGGAATAATAATGCTATTGGCATCCCAGGATTGTTGTGAAAATCACATGAGATAATTTTATAGCACTTAGAATAATACTTAACACATAGTAAGCACTGCATATTTATTAGCCATTTACTATTTTATTTATTTTTCTTTATCTTTCTTTGTTTCAGTTTCCTTATCCATAAAATAGGGATAATAACATCTACTTCCTAAGGTTGTTGTGAAGACAAAATAAAATATTTGTCAAACATTTTGTAGACTTAAAGTGCTATATAAATGCTAGTTATTAATATGATGATGATGATGTACATTATATTCCATGTAATATAGGTTCATATATACAGGATAAACACACATGTGTCATACACATACATTTATGTGTGTATGTATATATGTGTACATACCTATATACCTACACATGTATGCATATGTGTATGCACATTTACATATACTTTATACATATAATTACACAGAGAGAAAGACAGATAGATAGGAGAGAGATAGATAGATAGGATATAGATAGACAGACAGATAGATAGATAGATAGATGATAGATAGATAGATAGATAGATAGATAGATAGATAGATAGATAGATAGATAAGAGATAGGAGATAGATAGATAGTAGATAGCATGTGCCTGTGGTCTTGGAGACATAACACAGCTACTACAGATACTAAAGTGTCCTTCTCCCTCTACTCCTTTGCCTGTTGAAAGAAGTTCTATTCTTTCTCTCTCAGGTCCAGCTCCAAAGGTATCCCTCCTAGGAAGCCTTCCCCAATTCCCCTCCTCTTTCAACTACTTACTTTATACCTTTCTTAAGCATTTATCATGGATGAAAGAGTGTGCCATGAGATGATCTCTAGACTTTGAATTAGGATTATAGTATTTGGAATTCAAAGGGAATTGGGAGATCATCTAATCTAACCCCCTGGTTTTTCAGATTAAAAACAAATAAACAAACAGCCTCACTTGCTCATATTCACATAACTAGTAAGTAGCTGGGTGGCCTAGTGGATAGAGTGTAGGACTTGAAGTCAGGAAGACTCATCTCTCTGAGTTCAAATCTGGCCTCAGACACTTACTAGCCTTGTGACCCTGGGCAAGTCACTTAACCTTCTTTGCCTCAGTTTCCTCATGTGTCAAGTGAATTGGAGAAGGAAATGGCAAAGCACTCCAGTATCTTGACCAAGAAAACTCCAAATAGGCTCACAAAAAGTCAGACATGATTGAAATAACCGAACAAGCTGTCAGGATTCAAACGTATTACTCTTGACTCTAAATCTAGTCCTCTTTGCACCACATCTGCACAGGAGATTTTGATAGCTATTATACTATTGTTGATTTAGACTGAGAAGGTCATCCCTTAGTCCAGTGCCCTCATTCTACTGATGAGGAAATGGAAGCCTATAGAAGGGAAATAATTTTCTCAATGATTCTTAAAACTAGTAAGAAATAGAGTTGGGATTTGAATTCAGTTCCTCTGACCACATCCAGTGCTCTTACTGTTATACAATATTGCCTCTGTCTCTACTAGGAACAACACAAGTGACATTGGGCAAATCATTCCGCTCTCTGAGCTCCAGCATTCTCATCCATAAAATAGAGACAGACAGTTATATAATTGTGCTTTCCATCTCATTACAGTTGTTGTGAGAACACTTGGTAAACATTAAAATGAATGAATGGATAAAAGAGCATTTATTTAAGACCTTACTAGATGTAAAGTACTGTGCTAAGGACAGAGGATACAAGCAGAAAAGCAAGACAGTCCCTGCTCTCAAATAGTTTACCTTCTAAGGGGAGGAGGGGGACCATATATATGTTGTTATGTAATCAATCATGTACAGTTCTGTGTGACCCCACTTCATCCATGAGGTTTCTTGACAAAGATACTGGAGTGGTTTGTCATTTCTTCCTCTAGTGTGTTCCCATTTTACCAGTGAGAAAATGAGGCAAATGGGGGTCAAGTGATTTGCCCAAGGTCACACAGCTACTAAGTGTCTGAGGGCAGATTTGAACTCAAATATTCCTGACTCCATGCCTGGTGCTCAATCCACTGCATTAGCTGCCTGACAACATATGTAAAGCTCTAGAAATGTGAATTTTTGTTATCTTACAGTGAGCCTTTTGCAAAGGAATATTTACCTCAGACACTGTAATCACCAAGAGACAAACTTACTCCTTCCAAAATATGAAAGGCATAATTCCCTTCCCTTTTGTACTACCTTAGTCTTTGAGGAAGGAAAGCAGATTAGGTTCATAGCTTAGCTTAGTTCTCATAAAGCACAGTCCCAGTTCCAAACCCCAAACCACTCCCTCAGGCTCCAGTTCCAGGACCCCTAACTTCCCAGAGCTTCCCTGTCAGCCTGCCTGCCTGGCTACACCAATGCACCTCCAATCCTGGCTCCAAGATTGCCATGATTCTAAGCTAGGATAAAAGAGAGCAGGGAAAGAATTTTCTTTCACCTCTCATGGGTTCAGTTCATCTGTTCATCCTGGGTGCAGCAGATAGGAATCACAGAAAAGAGTTTGGTCAAAAGGTAGAAGAAATAGCTCTGTCTTGAGGATTTCAAAGATGCAGGAAGTCAATAAGAGAAGGCTACCTGTACCTAGGTGGTAGAGACTCCTTTGTAAGAAAACTACTCATGCTCAAAATGGCCCCTCCAGGATAGTTTCATCTTAGAACTGCATATGCCCAGAGAAGCCTGGGTTACATAGGTACTTGTATGTATTCAAAATCCCTCTACTAGACTGGGAGTTAAGTGAGCACCAAATCTCACCTAAACTTTGTGTCTTCTATAGGGTCTAACCTATTGAGTCTGCATATTGAAAGGACTTAATTCATTTTAAACTGAATTTGTAAGACATAGTCTTTATAATTGGTTGGAAAAACAATACATAGACCTACTTAAGAATTAAAGGACTATCACAAATATGAAATATTGCATATAATATAAGATTTTTTTCAATGCATTGATGGGTTTTGTTGAATTTTTAAATTTTTCTTTGTTTTTTAAATTAAGTTCATGGTTTAAAAGGACGGCTTTCCAGGAAGGAGGAGGAGGACACTGGAAATTTGGGCAATGTAAAAACAAAAGATATGAATAAAATTTATATTAAACAGAGGAATTAAAGAATTATATAACAAAGAGCTATACAAAACTCTAAAACTTCTACAGGAAAAGAAGACAGACAGATAGGATGGTGTGATGGAAAGAATGGCAAAGTGGATAGAGCACAGGCCCTGGAGTTAGCAAGGACTGAATTTCAATCCAGTCTCAGACATTTACTAGTTATGTAAACTGAGCAAGTCATCTAACCTCTTCCTGACTCAGTTTCCCCAATGGGAACAATAATAGCACTTATATCCCAGGGCCGCTATGAGGATCAAATGAGATCTTCTCTGCGAAGTGCTTAGCACAGAATCTAGCACATAGTTGTTATTCAGTTGTGTCCAACTTTTCATGACCCCAATTTGGGGATTTTCTTGGCAAAAGTACTGGAATGATTTGCCATTTCCTTCTCCAGCTCATCTTGTAGATGAGCTAAGGCAAACAGGGTTAAGTGATTTGCCCAGGGTCACAAAGCTAGTAAGTGTCTGAGGCCAAATTTGAACTCTGGTCTTCCTGACTTGAGGCCTGCTACGCTATCCACTGTACCACCTAGCTGCCCTCTGTCACATAGTAGGCACTTATACGCTCATCCCTCCTTCCTTCATCACAGAACTTGTGTATAAATTGCATCTCCACTTATTAGTTGTGTAACCTCTCTATGACACAATTTCCTCTTCTGCAAAATTCAGAGATTAGTCTAGATGAGTTGGAAAGTCCCTTCTAGCTGTATAGCTCTGATCCCATATACCTATGAAATCTCACAGGAGTTTAGGTAGGGACATCACTATTGGCTGTAGCAGTCAGTGAAGGCTTCATGGGAAAGGTGATTCTCAGTATCACAAAATTTAGAGCTGGTAGGGCCTAGAAAAATCATCTTGTCAAGTCCTCTCATTTTACAGATGTTGAAACTGAGGCTTAGGAAGGAGAAATGCCCTGATCAATGTCACACAAGTGACATGTGCCATAGCTAGAATCTAATCTCAGTTCCTTAACTTCCAACTCAATGCACTTTTATCTCTTGAACTGGCATTTGAGAGAAAGGTAGGGCTCTGAAAAATGAGTAGGACAGGCATTCTAAAATGAGAGAACAGTCTAAGCCAAGGTTCAACATCTACATAGTATTAATAACAAAGGACAAGGACAATTGGCAATCAGGATAAAGTGGGACAGAATCTGGCACTTATAAGCAGAACATTTTGCACCTTTGATTTATTTGGATTAGAAAGACTTAGGCATAAATAAGAAGAACTGACAAGCTTTGATGGAAGAGGAAGAAATGGTCAGAAACAAAGGACATTAATATACACAGGGACTTTCCATCAGCAAAATGGATACATGCCCAAAGGAGGTTAAAGATCAGACCTAAAGCCCAAGGAAAGTGTGCTAAAATGAGGTGTGTGTGTGTGTGTGTGTGTGTGTGTGTGTGTGTGTGTGTGCGTGTGTATGTGTATGTGCGCATGCGCACGCATGCTAGTGTGTCCTGGGAGGAAGAGAAGTCTAGTAAATAAATGTATGACCCAGGGAAATTATATCCTTTCTTTTAATGGGGACAGATATAAAAGGAAGCTAAAAATGGTGCAGAGGGAAAGAAGAAGATACCTGTCTGCATGGGCATGCATAGTGGAGAAAGCCCACAAGTATACTTTGTGGAGGAATAAAGATATGATGGTCCTGGGCAACCTCCTTAAATGGAGCCTTTGGAGGAACCAGTCCGTTGGTGTGGAAGATTGAAGGGTTACAGGATACTTCCAATGTGTAAAGTCCAAGTGACTGGGGAAGTGGGCTTTCAGGGTAGAGATTTCTATGGAATGATAGACAAGCCAGGAAGGAGAGCAAGAGGGCCTCCTGGAAAGGAAAGGACCCTCCTAACTTTGATAGTCTAGGAAATCCCAACCTAGAACAGAAATTGTCACTTCTGCAGAAATATGTGACTCTTCTCCCTCTCCTCCACCCAGAAATATAATCTTTACTCTCCAGACTGAGTTAATGTTATACATTTAATGAAGTGGGAAATCATAAACAGTTCTTTCTTTCCAGTGATTCTGTGCAATTTGCCATAAAATCCAATATTTTCATGATATTCTATTAAGAAATGCATGAGTTCACATCTCAATGAGTGCTACTACTCAAATCCATTTGGAATTATTTCCTCAACAATGAAATTGATAGGAAGCAGGTCTAATTTGTGTCTCCGGACTATTGTCATAGATGAAGTAACAAGGATAACCAGAGGGGGACCTTCTCAGAACCTACTGACCTGTATTACAGTGGACTTATTTGTTGTTCAGTCACGTCCATGTTTTGGGTTTTCTTGGCAAAGATACTGGAGTGATTCACCATTTCCTTCTCCAGCTCATTTTACAGATGAGGAAACTTGAGACAAAACAGGGTTAAGTAACTTGCCCAGGGTCACACACCTAGTAAGTATCTGAGGTTGACTTTGGAGTCGTCTTCCTAACTCCAGGACTAGCTCTCTATCCATTGCACCACCTAGCTACCTATTCCAGTGGAGTCTTCATTTACTACTAATTGTAGTAGTATCTTACATCTCTCAGTGCTCTGTGCTAGCATTTGTAGGAGATAAAACACTTGCCCCTAAAGAGTTTACAGACTAGAAGGAAAATAAGATACAAACGTAGGTGGCACAATTACAAAATACAAAACAGGATCATACATCAAGAACTGAAAGCAATCTTAGGGGCCATCTGTTCCAACCTCCTCATTTTGCAGTTGGGGAAACTGAGACTCAGAGTGATAAAGTGACTTGCACTAGGTCACAAATATAGTAAGCATTAGAGGCAGAATTTGAACTCAGGTCCTCTGATTTCTGAACAAATACAATTTCTACTGTATCAACTTCCTCCCAAATATAAAAAGGGTTTTTTGTTTGTTTGTTTAAGAATAGGAAAGTATTTGCTTCATGAAGTAAGGGACAGAAGATACAAATAAAAGAGAAGCAAGATCTTGAAATGGGATAAAGGGTATAGGAAAAAGAAAGCAGGTTAATGGAGAGTAAAAGTAACTCCTTAATTATACCAAGAGTAAAGGAGGATATAGACTTCTCAGTGAAGTAGTAGACCAACTAAAAATCATTTGCCACCCTGTGAAGGAGCTGGGGTTTGATTAGGAGACTGAGCCCACAATAGCCTTGCTGATAGACAGGTTAGGTCTATTATTATTCCCTTTTCACATATGAGTAAATTGAGGCACAGGGAGGCTATATGATGTCCCATAGCATTAGTCACAGCAAGGATAAAAACCCAGCTCTTCGGACTCCTAGCCCATTGTCTCCAAGACTATTTGGATTTGTTATCTAAGAGCTGCTACTACTGTCTACAATATGTATATAAGCTGAAAGCATTAAGTCCTTCTCTAATGTCTCATGGTGGAACAGAGGCAACCATGACCTCTCAAAGACTCTTATTATTGGAATGAAAACTTTAGCGCAATGAGCTTAGCTAAAGCTCATCCTACCAAGCTTGAAAGTGCCATTCCAGGGACTAAAAATGTGTCCCCTGTGAAAATAGGAGTCTTGCTAAATACAGAGACACTCATCATCAGATTGGATGCTGGGTGGTGACTTTTTCAGCCATAACTCTCCAACCATTGAGAGCTTGTAATCTGCACTGGGGACATGAGTTCCCACACTAACAATATCACTGCTCCAATCACTGTGCTAAACAAATAAAATATTTGCAAGTTTCTGTAATTCTCTTACTTAACATAAAGGGGGAAAATATTTGCAAAGATTTTTTTTCTTCAAATTTTTATTTCACATAGGAATGAGTAGCCATTCATTCACTCAAATAGCTGAAGTTATATGGCATTGCTTATCATGAATTTACCTGAAACGACTATTAGTTGAAGATTATGACCTTCTCACTTGTGATGTGCAAACCCAAGCTCTCAAGATTGATTTACAAGTGAAAGGGACCTCAGAAATCAAAGATCATTCAGTCCAATTCCCTCATTTTTCAGATGAGGAAACTGAGGTCTAGAGAAGTAATTTGAGTTAGATATTGTCAAAAAGTAAGTAGTACAGCTAGCCAGGATTCAAACCCAGGTCCTTTGACTCCAGATGTGATATTTCCATTGTACCATGTTGCCTGGCTTCTGTCCCAATTGTTTACTTCAGTTTAACTCAGCTAATCTACATGACTTATCATACAAGAGTCCTTGATGGCTTATCAAATACTTTTATTTAACAGAATCATAGAAGTGGAAGAAATCTTAAGGAAAAGTTAACCCAATGTCTTTACAGAAGAGGAAGTTGAGACCTAGAGAAAAGAAATGACTCATCCAAGGTTACATTGGTATATGTAGCCAAGGTTGAACTCAGGTCCAAAATCCAGTAGTCTTTCCTTTATATCAATGATTCCCAATGATTTTTGTTTCTTAAACCCTTCTCAACAACACAAAATGATACTTTGAAATCTCCCAGGATAATTCAATGTACTACTCATCATATTCTGTAATTATTTACTGTTTAATGTGCCATTAGAGAATTTTTACCATGAACTATTTGGATCATTGTCTCAAACTTGCAAAGGTTTCTTGAACTGCTCTCTGTCTGACTGGCTTATTACCCATCTACTCACTCAACCTTCTAAATTATGAAATCTGTAGTAGCATTTGTTTGAACCAACTTTTAGGAAATGGTTAAATAAAATTGTTCCTTTGGTAAAACATCCCAATCATGAAATATGACTCTTTTGCCTCCTAGTCTTTTGATTATGTTCCACTTTTTACTTCCATTCAACTCTAAAAAACGTTGAATTTAGCATGCAAGAGTCTTTTACATCTTAGACTTCTATTAGATTGCTAGAACTGGAATGGACCTTAGAAATTGCAGCTTCGTAGACATAGAGTGGGAAAAAATTTCAGAGGCTATCTAGTTCAACTCCAGATTTTACAGATGAAGAAATTATGGCCTGAGGAGGTTTAGTAACTGGCCTAAGCTTACACAGTTCTAGTAGGATTTGAACCTAGGCTCTCTCTCTCTCTGACTCCAGAATTAATTCCCTCATTTTACAGAATGGGGTACTAAGGCTCAGAGAGAGTAAGTGACTTACCCAGAGCCACACAAAGAATCTGTGGCAGAGTTAAAAATAGAGATCCCTTCTTCTGACTCTTTATACAATGCTGGTGGAGAATATTATGCACTCAGTCCTTTTCATTGACTCTATTTGCAGTCATTCTAAAAAATGCTAAAAAGCCTTGGGTGTCAGAAGGCTCACTAAGAAAAAGTTATTCTCTCTACTCCTGACAACTCCTTCATACCACCCTGCCAAAAAAAATAGTCCTGAGTGATGAAAAGTCTTTCTATATAATCATACTAGCCCAAACTCTTTCCCTATGAGGTAGAAAGATAAGAATACATCAGTAGGAGGGCCCTTATTTCTCCTCTCTATTGTGAAAATACAGTAATTTAAAAAAAAATTTTGCTACAGATTTGCTATTAAGAATTTAGGATAATGTATAAATAAGAAGACTGATAGAATGAACCCTATGATGAACAAAGTTAAAGAATTATCTGGGACCTACTAAGAACACCAAAAAAGGTGGGGGGGAGGAGGAATATGGCATTTTTGAGGAGGTACAGTTGGCTCAGCCCCAGGACAGTACTCAGCATCGGTGGAATCCCAAAAACCTTTAAGGAGGATATGTATTACTCTGACTCATGACTTTCCACTGCAAGCCAGTAAGGCATTATGCAATTTCCTGGATAAAGTTGGGCTTCATGCCTGACCAACCTCCTAATAAGTATCCTTGGTGATTCTAAATGTGTCTGCAGAATGGACAGGCTTCCAAAGGGAGGCTGTTTACAGTCTGTGTGCAGGGGATTACGGGAAAGATGAACAGTGGATGGAACCCTTGGAGTCTGGAAGAATTGAGTTCAGATGCTGCCTTGGACACTTATTTGCTGTGTGAATCTGGGAAAGTCACTAACAGCTTTCTGCCTCAGTTTCTTCATCTGTGAGAATAATACTACCTACACACAAGGATGTTACAAAGATCAAGTGAAATATATGTAAAGTGCTTTGCAGACATTAAAGAGCTGTATGAATATTAGCTACTACTACTGCTAAAAATAGGGGGAGGGGTACAAGGACATGGGTCACATACCTTCTTGACACCCCTTCTGTTTCTAGAATTCAAAGATCCTTTTTCAGTTAAGTTGCTCACCTGTTGCTTGCTAGTCTATAAATAACAAAAGATTGAACAATGGCCAAGATCGATTTCTGATCATTTCTAGTGTGGGAACTTCTGTTTTGGAGGCAGAGTGATATAGTGGATAGAATGCTGGACTTGGGGTCAGTAAGAATTACCTCAGTTCTAATTCTTACTGTGACATTTACTTACTATGTGATCATCAGCTTGTTCCTTCATCTCTCTAAACCTTAATTTTCTCTTGCGTAAAGTGAGGGTGGGAATAGGGAGGGGGCATTATAAAAGCAGTAGCATCTATGTTACAGAGTTGTTGTAAAAAGTATGCAATAAGACATATAAATGTTAATTATTATTAAGTAGGACTTTACCATTTAGTTGGAAACTTTTTAACAGCCAAGAGTTAAACATCAGTAGGGACTTCTGGGTTGCTGAATTGCTGAGGAATTTTTACCTCTTCCTACGGAGAAGTAGTAGCCAGAATAGCATCCTGGCTCCTTTCATTTTACATAGGAATAAGAAAAACAGTTATTTATTTTATAACATTAGTGGCTTATGTAAAGAAACCTAATAACTAATGTATTTCTGCTTATAGTTGAAGGGTTGTCTTAACCACAAGATAAACTATTTTATGGAGAAAATAAATGTTTATCAATGTATTGGAGTAAAAAAAAAAAACAGGTTTTCTGCATATGCTATTAAAGGGGGGGAAAAATGCCTCTTCCAGGTCCAAGATTCCATGATTCTATTTTTAAAGATCTGCTACAATTTATGTGGGAATATAGTAACAGCTAGTGATTCAGTCTAAAAATTTCAGTGATTATGCATGAGACTTTGAAAGCAATTGAGGATAGAGAAACTTCCTGAGTACATGACATAAGAACTTACTTGGAACTGAACTTGCCAGCTACTGAAAAGTCACCCCCGCCCCCAAAGTACATTTTTAAAAGAGCCAATTGTCTAAAGAAAACTATTGTACTAAAAGAATCCTCTTTTGTGTTCCTTAAAGCATCAAATACTGAAGACAAAAATCAACTACATTTAAAATAATTTATTATGGTTGCAGGTCACTTTCCACATACAATAAATTATAGAAACTATTGCATCTTTAGAAAATATTTTGAGTGTAATTACCAAATGCTAGTATTAAAAAATGCAATAACTATGAAACTTTAATCATGGCAAAGTTTAGCATTTGTTAAATTTTTCTTTTCATTCTGTAACATACTTTCACAGTACTTCATTCAATTATTTTAACTTTTGTGCAACCAGTATGAAACATATATATGTATTTTTTTTAAAAAAAAGCACTTTATAGATCAGAAGAGCAAGACAAAATTGCACAGCTCTGAAGAAGTCATTTTAGACAGTCCCTTGAGTTTCTACTCACACCCATGTGGTGTGTACTTTTAGGCATTTTAATAATGCATAAAAATAAAACGATCAATTGTTGATCTTCTAAAGTCCATTCCAACAGACAACTTTGAGGCTTGGCAATTGTTTTTTTCAAAGTAGACCCCAAAAAAATATAATCTGTAAACACGTGTGGCATTCACTCTTGCCTCTGGCTTGTTGAAAAAAGTTCAGAGTGAAACAATCCACTGCCCCAGGAGGTCTGTTGGAGTGATATCGGATAGATACCTCTTCCTGCTGTCTCTGGCTGTCACCCGCATGCCTCCCAGCAGAATCTTCTGTTTCCCCCGGACACCGACAACAGTCCATTCCCATCGGGAGAGTTGCTCATGACTGCCAGGAGTGTTTCTGCCTCCTGTCCCGGCAACTTTTCAGTGTGTGAAATGGATTTGAGTCAATTACAGCCTCTTTGTTCTCAGGCTTGGAGGTCCTTACCCAGGCTGACAGGCAGCAGCAGGCAGGAGGCATGTTGTCAGGAGCGCACAAACGCAGTTTCATTCTTTAAGTGTTCGTGTCCTCTCAGTCATTCTCTCCTGCTTTACTTGTTCAGTGAACTTTGATCGAATATTTCCGGAGTTTCAGAAACTGAAACAGCTTGTCTTTGGTCCTTTTCTTCAGGGCCATCAGAGCTCTGGTCTTCTCTTCCAAATCCTGGTCGATAGAGAAGATAATCTTGGCTCTCTCCTCAGCTTTCTTGTCCCCAGAGTTTTTGAACAGCCTCTGGAGGGATTCTTGGTCTATGTTTTCGAAGATGTTGCCCACCGCTTTCTTTCGGGCGGCTGTGTCAAAGTGGTACCCATGGACGGATGGGCTCACTCTCAGCGAAGTGGACATGGTGGAGGAGGAGGAGACTTGGTGTCTTTTCGAAGCTTGTGTCTAGAAGGGCTCTCGACAGATTGGGCTCTCCTAAAGAGGCTGGAGAAAACTCATCCCCGGGGCTGTATTTAAAGGCAGTGCAAAGACTCTGGGCTCAGATTACTCTGGTGACATCAGCGTGATCTAAGGAATAATAATCAGAGACAGGTTTAACAGTTCAGCTGCCAACATCCTGTTCTTTTGCACCAGGGTTACTGAGAGCTCTTTTCTGGGATCGTAGAGTGGTATTATCCACCGCCCACAATCCCTCTTAACCTGGAGAGAAAGGATTTTACAGACTAAGGCGCCCTCACTTTCGAGAGAAAGCTTAAGCCACAAGTATGAAACTTCAAGTGCCAGGACTCCCAAAAGGCACAGCAATTAGGCGAACATTGCAAAGCTCAGAACTTAGAATTCGATTCATCCATAAAAAAGTATTCCCCTCCGAGGGACTGAGTAGCCTTTAGCGGTACCCTTTGGTACCTCTACCCTTTAGTGCCTCTACCCAGCACTTTGAGAGCTGCTGAGAAAGTTTACAAATCTGGGACGTTATTCTGAGAAGAGATGGGAAATTTCAATATACAACAGTGAAACTGTCCATCTTGGAAGTATGGTTCCACTTCCTTCCATATTTCAGGTCATTTCAGAGATAGGTCCAGGTGCTGCTCTGTACCACAGCATAATAGCTCTGCCTTTTCTGGCACTCTTACAATTTCCAAACTGTTTTCTTGACTTCTTACCTCTGACGTGGGTAAGGATGAGGAAACAGGTGCAGTATGCTGAAGTGTTTTCTCCAGGTTCAGATGGATTAATAATAATTATATAGCATTTAATATTTGCAAAGCTTTTTACAAACATTATTTTATTCTCATAAGAAACCTGGGAGATTGGCAGTACTATCACGGCTATTTTACAGAAGAGGGAATTGAGGCAAAGGAAGTTAAAGTGATTTGCCCAGAGTCACAGAGGTAGTATAGTTTGACTCTGAGTCAGATCTTCCTGACTCCAGATCCAGAGCTCTTACCTGTGTTCAATACTTGTCCTCCTTTCATTATATCACACTTCTTCATGAATAATCACTCAAATAACTGGCATTTTTAAAATGCTATAAAGTTTTCAAAGTTTACACGTTCTCATTTGAGACTTACAACACTGTGAAATAGGTATTGTAGATATTATGATGTCTAATTTTATAGATGTGTAAATGGAGGCTCTGAAAAGTTGTCCATTATCAGCATCAGAGTGAGATTTAAAGCCAAACTTTCCTGATATCAAGCTTAGAATGCCTTTTATCATACCATACTGCTTCTTTTAATACCAAAAGAATAAAAAAAAATGAAAATAAATACAAATACATACACACATATATATATTACACACACACACACACACACACACACACACACACACACACTCAACTTCTGAAAATGTATGGAGGAGGAATAGCAAGTCAGCTCCTTTATAGTTGACACCAAGTAACCCTTTTGACAGATTTTTTTTTTCTTTTCCAATAGAAAAATTTCTTTTTCTCTATGCAGACACAGCCTCATGGTGGTGCTCTCCTTTCAAACAGATCTTGCTTATTTTCCACGATATCCAAGTACACAAACAAAAAACTACAGGATGTGTATAGGACCCCTCACCCGACCCCAACCCCGAGAAACTGCCTCAACTCATCTTTAATGGGTATCAGAAATTCTGTGGTATTTTCCTTCCCAGGGCTACACAAAGAACTTCTGTGTTCTTTGTGCCTAATGCATTCAATAAAGCCCTCTGTAAGGAATGGTTGGTTTTCATTTTCTTCCTATCTGTCAGAGCATATTCAATAAGATATGCCTGAGGAGTGACTGTAGTGGGGTTCAGGAGAAAGAATGTTTGATTTAGAATCAGGGGACCTGCATTTGAAACCCCAAATCTCACATTTAACTACCTGTGTAACTTAGGCAAAATGACTTAACCTCCCTTGGCCTCAGTTTTCCTATCTGTAACATGAAGAGAAGAGGCAGTTAGGCGGCACAGTGGATAGAGTGCCAGGCCTGGAATCAGGAAGACTTGATTTCTCAAGTTCAAATCCGGGCTCTATTACTTACTTGCTGTCTGACCCTGGGCAAGTCACAACTCTATTTGTCTCAGTTTCCTCATCTATAAAAATGAGCTGGAGAAGGAAATGGCAAACCACATCTTTGCCAAGAAAACCCCAATGGGGTCACAAAGAGTCAGAAAAGACTGAAAATGACTGAAAACCAATAACAACATAGTCTCAATGAGTTATCCTTCCTGACATCTCTAAATCTGTGATATTGAGGGAAAGTTCCTCCTAGATCATTCCTCCCCATTATCCTCACTCTAAATCTATTTCCTTCTTCACCTGGAATTCAAACCCCTTCCTGCTCCTCTTTTCCTGACAATACCAATCCTTTAGGATACTGCACAGCACCTTTTGAAAAATCTATATTCTTCAGGCAAGTGTGGAGTACCACCTCCCTCCCCTTTGCTCTTCAATAAGGTTGTCAACTTGTCTCAATTTCAACTCCCAGATATCTTTTGCCTTTGTTTACTCTTCTCAATTCCCACTGCCCCCATCTGAGTACAGGCTCTCATTATCACCTGCCTGGGCTGTAGTAATAGGTTCCATAATTCTTTTCACCTTCACAGTTTCTCCATTCAATCCATCCTTCACGCTGCCACTGAAATAATTTCATGGACATGGATCTGATCTTTTGCTCTTCTACTGAAAAGTGTTCAGTGGCTTTCTATTGCCAGACAAATAGGGTTCAAATTCCTCTGCCTGATGTTTAAGGTCCCCTGTAATCTTGTAACACTGTACCTTTCCTGTTTTCATCCCATAATTCGACTTCCCTGTACTCTATGGTTCAGCTACCCTCTGTCCTTTGCCCCTCTCACCTTCCATCCCCAAAGCTGCACTCTCTTTTCTCTAGACCCTTACCTATGCAATGCCCATTGGAAAATGACCTCCCTCCCTCTCCTCATCAGCTGAATATTGTCTACCCCTCCTTCATAACCCAATCAAAATGTCAGCTCCTCCAATATTCCTTCCCTGATATCAGAGCATTAATCTAGAGCAAGGAAGAAAATTTAGAAGTTATCTAATCCACCCTCCTCCCTTTTACAGCTGAGGAAACTGATCAAACTGAGATCCTCTTAATCTACATCCAGAATTCTTTGCACTACTCTACATTGCACACCCCCACCTCACAATTAGGAAGAACCCTTCCCAAAGTTCCTCACATAGAAGATTATTTTAAGCCTCTTTAATGCACTCCTTTTTGAGTTATTATTATGATTTATGTGTGCCTTGTGACCTTTCTCCCCCCAATATTATAAACACCTTGAGGGTCTTGTATATGCTTTATTATTAATAAGAATAGACTTATCACTTTATGCCATGTAGGCAATAAAAGAATCTAAGCTCCACTCTGGCAAACCATCTAACATAACAAATATTCATCTTCTAAAATGGCAGGCAGGAGGTTCACAGGATAGTGACTCCACACTTCCATGTCCAATCAGCGGCATAAACAATGTTTTTGCACAAAGTGCTGCAGCTTTCCTTGAAGACTGCCTAAGTCTATTTAGATGTATTTAACAGATAAACTCTTTGGAAGACAATACAATAAACAAGGCAACCATGTTCATTTCTGCCTTCCAGCTGTGTAAAACTATCCTTCCTGCTCAGATTTGGCAGTGCCCTTTGCCCAGGGTAAATTCATACAGTCATGTATGCCTTTCTATATCACACCCATCCCCCATTTTCACCAGTTAGTATAAATATTTACCGTGAGTGATCTGGACCACAGTGTCTCATAGAAAAGATTGGAAAAGGATTTACAGATCTTATGTGGACAGATACAATGTGCTATAAAAATACAGGATAGATTTCCCAATTGATCAATGGTCAAAGGATATGAACAGGCAATTTTCAGAGGAAGAAATTAAACAAATCTATAGTCATATGAAAAAATGCTCTAACTCACTATTGATTAAAGAGATGCAAATCAAAACAACTCTGAGGTACCACATCACACCTATCAGATTGCAAACATGACAGAACAGGAAAATGATAAATGTTGGAGAGGATGTGGGAGAGTTGGAACACTAATACATTGTTGGTGGAACTGTGAGTTGATCCAACCATTCTGGAGAGCAATTTGGAACTATGCCCAAAGGGCTACAAAAATATACATACCCTTTGACCCAGCAATATCATTTCTAGGACTGTATCCCCAAAACATCATAAAAATGGGAAAAGGTCTCACATGTACAAAAATATTTATAGCAGCACTCTTTGTAGTGGCCAAAAACTGGAAATCAAGGGGATGCCCATTAATTGGAGAATGGCTGAATAAATTATGGTATATGAATGTTATGGAATACTACTGTGCTATAAGAAATGATAAATAAGGAGACTTCAGAGAGGTCTGAAAGACTTATATGATCTGATGCTGAGCAAAAGGAGCAGAACCAGGAGAACTTTGTACACAGCAATGACCACAATGTGTGAGAGTTTTTTCTGGTAGACTTGCAATTTTGTAGCAATGCAAGGACTTAAAAAAAATTCCCAAAGGTCTTCTAAAGGAAAATGCCTTCCACATCCAGAGAAAGAATTCAATCGCAGAATGTAGCAGGTCATTTTGTGTGTGTGTGTGTGAGTGTGTGTGTGTGTGTGTGTGTGTATTATGTTTTGGTTTGTTATATGATTTCTCCCATTCATTTTAATTCTTCTACACAGCATAGCTATAGTGAAAATGTATTTAATAGGAATGCATGTGTAGAACCTATATAAAATTGTATGCCATCTTGGGGAGGGAGGGAGGAGGTAGGGGGAGAGGGAGAAAATAATACTCTAAGTTATATGGTAGTGATTGCAGAACACTGAAAATAAATAGAATTAATTAGAATCCAAAAAATATAGGATAGAATTTGGTAGTTTTCTGTGGTAAGGAGAGAAAACAAAGATAGGATTTTAGAAGATTTACAATTGATTGCCCAGGTATGAAATGAATGACCAGTTTAATTGGCATCATGGTCAGTATTCCTTTGGGGTGAGATCACTTGCAAGGTCTGGAGCTGGGCTAATAGTTATATTCTAAAATTTAACTTCATATGTCGCCTATTCATGGTCCTCCTGTGGCATTGTTATTTGGTTAGTTCTTCTCACCTCCACTCTATTTTTCACACACTTTTAGTTCTGGAAACAAAAGTGAAATTAACTGTACCATTGTTTTTTGGAAAGGGCATGTGTCCATTGACTACCCTCTGGTATTCAGCACCCCTGTGTCATCACAGACCAAAGCTATCTTTGCTGGCCATAACTCCTGTGTATGTTGTCTCTCCCACTAGAACATAAATTCCCTGAGGACAGGGGAGTCAAATTTTTTGTATTTGTATCTCTAATGCATAACATCTAATAAACTATCAACCAATAAGCAATGATTAAGTGCCTATGTGCCAGACACTGTACTGGGAGCTAAGGATGAAATACAAAGAGTTAGACAATTCTGAATTTTAGTGTTGTTTGGCTGTTTCAGTCATTTATTTTACTGTTTATGATTCCATTTGGAATTTTCTTGGCAAAGCTACCACAGTGTTTTGCCATTTTCTTCTCCAGCTCATTTTAAAATGAGGAAACTAAGGCAAATAGGGTTAAGTGACTTGCTTAGGGTCACACAGCTAGGAAGTGTCTGAGGTCACATTTGAACTCAGGTCTTCCTGACTACAGGACTGGCATTCTGTTCCCTGTGCCACTTAGCTACCCATGATTACACTTAATAATTGCTTCTTCATTCAGTCATCCGTCTATCCACTTGCCCTTCTTTTTATCTCCTAGACATCTGAGCTAATGTCTGTTCTCTTTATTGTTTTTGTTGTCGCTGTTTGTCACCAGGAATATGTCACAGAAGCTCAGAGTCATCTAGTCCACACTGCACAGAACAAGAAATCCTCTCCCTGTACAATAGAGCCATTGGAATAGATGACCCCTAAATTCCATTTCAGCTCTCAGAATGTGGTCCTATACTCCCACTACAACATATCATGAAAGGCATCATCCAGTGTTTGTTTAAAGACCCCTACTGAGGAGAAACTTACTTTCTCCCAAAGCACCCCATTCCTCTTTTGAATATCACTCATCGTCGGGTCATTCTTCCTTCCCTCAGAATAAATTTGCCTCCTTGTTATCTCTGACTCCTTTTTCTGCCATCAGGCACCAAGTAAGACAAACTTCAAGGTCTCTTTTTAGTGGTCTGCCCTCTGCCATCTAAAACATGTATAGCAAAGGAATTATGGTATGGTGAAAAGTATGTTTGAATTGAAATGAAAGGACTTGAGTTCAAAATTCCAATTTGGGTGACTTTCTCTGGACCTCAGTTTCCTCATCTGTAAATGAGGAAGTTGAACTTGAACAAAGTTCTTTCAAATTCTAAAGATATGATCATTTGGCAGCAAACTATCCCCATGTTCCAAGACTTGACCTAAATTGCCAAATTTCTATGGTTGTTTCATGGAATCTAAAGATGTACAGTTGCATCCTGGCTCCATTTTTTGCTCACTGTGTGACTGTGAACAAGTCATTAACTTTTATGAGACCCAGTTTTTGTTCTCTAAAAAGGACATAATTATACATGCATGGTTTTATCTTACCAAGTTGTCATATGCATAAAACAAGACAATGTATTTGATGTGTTTAAGGACTATAATCCAATTTAACTACAATTTTGAAATATTTATTAAAGATCTCTTAGGTGTATAACACTGTACTAGGCTCAGAGAGGAGGCAAATAGTGGGAAACAAAACATACACAAGTGATAGGTGGTATGAAATAATGTCATGATCAGTACATAAGAGATTTACAAAGAAGGTGTCACATGAAGTTTGAAAGTTGATCTTATAATCAATTAGGGAGATCAGGGAAGGCTGCCTGAAGAAGATGGTATCTAAGTTGAACTTTAAAGGATAAGCAGTTGAACTTCATTGGCCTTCTAGTCTAGCCCAGTCCCTCAAAATATGCCCACTACAACATACTCAATAAATAGTCATTCTATTCTATTTAAAGTCCTTTGAAAAAAGATCACTCACTATGATCTAGTCTATTTTTAAATATCTCTAATTGGTAGTGTCTTTTTTTGTTGTTGTTGTTTCTTTTTTTTCCTACTGATTCTTCCCCCTAGGGCCAAGCAAAACAAGTTTGATCTCTCTTCCAAAGGACAATTCTTTGAATATTTGAAAACAGCTATCATGTTCATTCTAAGTTTTCATTTCTCTAGTATAAACATCCTCAATTCTTTCAATCATTCCTTATATGTAATGAACCAAGACCCATCACCATGCTGGTTCCCTTCCTCCAGACATTCACCAGTTTATCAGTTCCCTTTCTAAGCTGTAGTACCAGAACTGAACAAAATACTCTGACCTGAGCAGTGTACAATGGTACTATAACTACCTTATTCCTAAAAGCTATGTCTTTATGCTGCCTAGGAATTCATTAGTGTTGGGGTAAGATAGAAGGGGAAGCGGAGTGTTGCCATATCATGTTATTGACTCAAGTTGAATACATAGTCTTTTCAAACCCCAGATCTTGTTCAGACAAACCACTGTCTAACCATGGTACTTATCTTGTATATAAAGTTGATTTTTTGAGCCCAAGGTTAAGAATTTGCATTTATTTTTATTGAATTAAATCTAATTATTTTCAATCTAATTTTCTAGCCTGTCAATATCTTTTGGATTCATAGTCCAGTCTGGGTATGAGTGTTGACAACCTGGGACACAGTAGTATGAGATAAGTCAATGAAGGTAAGATGGCATCTCAATAAGGAGGGTCTTGAGTAATAGACTAAAAGATTTTCATCTTTAACCAAGAATAGGGAATTTTGAGAAGAAGAGTGATATTCATAAAGAAGGCAAGTTTGTATCTTAGACTTTAGAGCTCAAAAGCACTCTAGAGAGCATCTAATTTGACCCACCTTTTTTACATAAAAGAAAATTAAAACCCAGAGAGAAAAAGCAACTTGCCAATAGTCATACAGAGATGGACTATATACCCCGATTCTTTGACTCCAAACTCAAGTGTGCATGATGGGTTGGAAAGACGAGCAAGTGTACGAAGTTTATTTTCTTCAGTTGTTTCAGTTGTGTCCAACTCTTCATCGTGACCCCAGTTGAGGTTTCCCTGGTGGAGATACTGGAGTAGTTCATCATTTCCTTCTCCAACTCATTTTATAGATGAGGAACTGAAATAAGCAGAGTTAAGTGACTTGCCCAGGGTCATATAGCTACTAAGTTTCTGAGTCCATATATGAACTAAGGTCTGCTTGACTCCAGATCTGGAGCTCTATCTACCGCACCACTTAACTACCCTCTATAGAGTTTACAAACTGGCAGTAGCAGCAACAGCATCAACAACATTAGCTGTGTGTAACATTTGAATCTGTGTGGAGTCAGTGGGGTTTAATGACCAGAGTTCTGAATTTGGAATCAAAAGTCCTAGTTCAAATCCTGATACTGTTCTTTATTACTTGTGTGACTTTAGTCAAGTTACTTAGTTTCTCATTCTCCTTTGACCTCAATTTCTCATCTGTAAAATGAAAAGATTGAATTGGATAACTTTCATATTTCTCTCAGGTTTCCTTGATCCTATATGTCAACGTAAGCCTTATTTGGTCAGGGACCTTGTCTTCTCTAAACTTTGAATCCAGCATGTAGTGCAGTATTATTTCAGAAGATTATTACAATATCCAGATGGATTTAATTCAGTTCAATTAAGCTAGAATTTATGAAGCAATGACTTTGTGACAGGCACTATAGTAGGAGCTAAAACTCAGAGACAAAATGAAGAGTCTCTACACAAAGGAGATGATATTCTATGGGGAGAGACAATATTTCTGTATGTGACTTGATTATGGAAAGAATAAATACAACATAAACAATGCAGAAGCAGGAGGACCAATTAAGTGGCTATATGGTCCATGTGAGAGTTAACAAGGACCTGAATTATGGTGGTGGCCATGTGGAATGATCTGGGGGTAAAAATTGGGAGGCCTTGCCAATAAAACACCAGATTTGAGAAGGGAGACTGAAGATCTATGACTGTGACTCCAATGTTTCAGATCTGGGTAATTGGAAAGATGGTGGTTCTCTCAACAGAAACACAGAAAGTAGAAAGGGAGTGGGGAAGGGTAGGAAGAGATAACATACTCCATTTTGGATACGTTGAGCTTGAAAAATGGAACATCAAAGTGGAAATTTCTAGCAGTCAATTGATGACATAATACTATTGTATTATAATGAAAAACTTTATTAGAGTAGCAGCCATGTGAATATTTCTTCTTTTGTTGAGCAAACGTTATTAAGTATTGTGTCAAGAATGTTGTAATAGATGCTGAGACTGACAGAAAGTCTGAAGATGATATGGACTTTGCTTGACTTTATGGAGATTATGTTTGGACATAGCTTAAATTAAGAATTTCATAAATCTAAATTATCACCATTATTATTATAATTCTCATTCATTTCATTATAGATATGATTCATTTCATATAGATATAGATAGATTTCAGAGAGAAATTACCCCGAAACAAGTCACCTCCTATTTTTCAATTTTTAATTTTGACTGACTATTATGATGGTGGATTAAATAAACTCTTTTTGGAATTGAATTTAAAAATCAAGGTGTAAGTTCACTCTTTATAGACTCACTAAAAACATCTTTGGGATATCTCTAGTAGCAGAAAGGATGATAGGGATGATAATTGCTTCTTCTAGCTCTCAAATGGCTTGGATTTTTTCGTCTGGTTCTCTATATTTTGAGAGTTTTTCTACTCTAAACAGACTGGAAGTTGTGAGTATTTAATATGGCAACATCTACTAAAAAAGGTTTTCGCAAATGTCACCTAGGGTGAGGGTAGCATTGATGTTGTGTCTGGGTAATTGCAGACAACATTTTCTCTGTGGTGATTCTCTAGTTTTTTACAGTTTTTTGCTGAATTCTGAAGGGTATTTTAGAGTTTCTGTTTATAGTACATGAGACTGTCAATATTCGTTCATAAAGATACCAAGTTTGTGCTGTATAACACTAGCCATGGAATCAAGTTGTTGCTACTCAGTAGTTTTTCAGTCATGTCTGACTCTTTGTGACGCCATTTGGAACTTTCTTAGTGAAGACACTAGAGTAGTTTGTCATTTCCTTCTCAAGTTCATTTTACAGATGAAGAAGCTGAGGTAAACAGGGTGAAGGGACTTACTCAGGGTTACATAGCTATTAAATGTCTGAAGTTGGATTTGAACTCAGGAAGATGAGTTTTCATGATTCCAAGCCCACAGCTCTATCCATTGTGCTTCCTAGAGGTCCTGTAAGTATTTAGAAGATCAACATTATTATTGTTATCATAAACTAAGATGAATAATTGTTCTGAATCCCATATCACTTCTCATTTATGAATAGATTTATTTTCCCTTCAGTCTTTTGGTTGGAACCCAGAACCTTTGTCTTTTATAATTTTATAACTTGTAACAAAGGTCACCATTTATATTTAGGAAGATGGATGTTAGTACCAGTTTCTCAATCCCAGAACAAAACCTAGATATGTTTTCAACCAGTTCAGATCCTCAGATAATGAAGGTTATCACAAACCCTCCCTCCGAAATAGGGAATGAAGTTCTAAAAATCAATTTCTTTCCTTTCAGAAAATGACATCTCTGATCAATTTTCAAATAGAGCTTCTTTGTTAGTGATGTTTTTTTGCCTTTGAAATGAACCAGCTGTCTTTTGTTTAAACAGTCTATATTTGAATGTTTCCTTAAAAAGAACTAAAGATAAACTGTTCCTTTTTTTAAAAAAAATTTTAATTAGCTAGTCAGATTTTTAAGGATTCAGATATCAAGCCCCTGGCATTTACAGCTTCTTTAAAAAGAAAACAGTTGTGAGCATAAACTAACATGTTTTTCTCAGGAAATGAACATGAGATATTTACATGTATTTATAGTATAATGTGATTCTGTAATCTAAAATTAAAGTAGAAATGGCTTTACAAACCAACTCCCCCACTTTCCCACCCACCCAATGATAGATTCCCTTTGGTAATTCTGAAGCTAGTATAATTCAGGGCTTCTCGGTGTGGGAGGCCAGGCAAAACTGCAGACAGGCTACCAAGAGTGCCAGTATCCAAGAGCGGTTAGAAATCACAGGACTCTTCTTGTCCAAAACCTACCTGAACGAGCTCCCACAATAATGGTTATGTATCCTCAGCATGATGATGCCTAATAATGGGGAACTCATTACCTAATAAGGGCTTAGAAGTGGAAGGAGCCTTAGAGCACATTTAGTCCAATCCCTTTGTTTTACAGATAAGGAAACTGAGGACCAAAGACTTAAAATGACTTGCCCAAGGTCATACGGATAGTAAATGACAAATGTTGGATTTGAACACAGTCTTCTGACTCTACTGTAGTAGAGTCTTTTTTCCATTGTATTGTGCTACCTTAGAAGGCAGCCCATTTCACTTTTGGACAGTTGAGATTTTTTAAAGTTTTTATTTATCTCAAACTGAACTCTCTCTTTATGCAATAGTCTTCATTCATCCTAGTTCTGTGTTCCAAGGCAAAAGAGAACAAAGCCTAACCCTCCTTCCACAGGATCACCTTTCAGATAACTGAAGACATCTAGCATGCCTTTTCTTCTTCTGTCCAGACAGCCTTGGTTCTTTTAAATGATCCTTGGATGACCTTACTTCAAAGACTGCTTACCATTGGGACCACCTTCCTCTGGAAGTGTTCTAGCTTGTCGATGTCCCTCCTGAAGGCTGGTGCCCAGAACAGAACTTGATAGTCCAAATGTGGCCTGACCATAAAAGAATACAATGTGACCACTTGTGTACATTATCCATCTTCTGATGAAGTCTGAGAGATTACATTTCACATTGTAGTAGAGAGATGCCAGGAACACCTAGGTTCAAATTTGGCATTGTGATATTTAAAAAGTTCAAGAGACATAATTTCTAGGTAATTTAATCATTTTATTAATAATGCCAGAATGTTAATTTTATTTGGTCATCTCTCTCTTAGACCAAAGACCATCATGGCAGCAGCTCAAGGCTTATATGTCCTTCTGGAAAAGGAGTGTTCTCATATAGACTAGCAATAAATGAGAGAATGAATATTACCATGAGAGGCTGGACCTGAACTTTGACTTTTACTTCTAAGCTAGCCCCACCCTTGGGCAATCTTTTCAAAGAATTTATCCCCACCCAAACCTGAATAAAACACAATACCTGCCCCATTGAGGTGGGGTTTGGCTAGAGGAGAAGGCTAGCTCAACATTTATAGACTTAGGTCTTGAAATGAAGATAAAAGAAAAAGGGGGAAAATCTGAATCTCCCCAAATCATTGATTATTAATAATCATTCCTCTCAGTATCTGAAACCCACCACCTGAAAGGTCTTATCTTCTTTGTACTTGAGGATACTCTTTAAGATAATATAAAGGTACAGATGACTAGCTAATTTATTGGTGGAGGGAGTTTCCACACCAAGAGATATTTACAAATAATGAAATCACAGGATCAGATTTTCCACCATCTGAAAATTACAGTTTTCTTGGCTGCCATGCCATCACATATGTCCAACATATTGAGTTTACCATCCACTAGGACACTCAGATCTTTTTCATGCAAATTGTTCTTTAGCAAGGTCTAGCCCCATCCTTTACTTGTTCATTTGATATTTTCAATCACATGCTTTAAGGAGTATCTCACAACAGTATTTTATTGCTCCCATCTTAAAGTTTGACTCTTGTTTGCATAATTCAATTCAATTCTATAACCCTGGGGAGGGAGAAAGGACCAAATCTCCACCCCCTTGCATTTAGGTAATAAATTTACAGCTGAATGGGACATTAGAAGTGATCTCCTTCAACCTCCTTCATTCTAAAAATCCAAGGAACAAATCCAGAGTGGCCATATAGGCGTATTTTGCAAAGCTAAGATTTTAATACAGATCCATTGACTCTAATTCCAGAGTTCTTTCCATTGCATCAGAAAAATTTTCTATAGACTCCAGAGAGAAATAGTTTGGATGTAGGAGTCTCCCTTCTAGGACAGCTAGGTGGCACAGTAGACAGATGACCAGGCTGGAGTTAGGAAGACTCATCTTTCCCAGTTCAAATCTGGCCTCAGACACAGTACTAGCCATGTGACTCTGGGCAAATCACTTAACTTGATTTGCCTCAGTTTCCTCATCTATCAAATGAGCTTGAAAAGGAAATGGAAAACCATCCACATATCTCTGCCAAGAAAACCCCAAATGGGATCACATAGAATTGTACATGACTAGAAAAAATGACTGAAAGTCTCCTTTCTAGTCCTTTAAGATATTTTTGTCTTCATTTCCATCTTGGCATTTTCACATTCACACTGATTCTCAGACAATGTCCTCTTCTGTGGTGGCAAAGAATTGGAAATTGAGGGGATGCCCATCAATTGGGGAATGACTGACCAAGTTGTGATATATGATTGTAATGCTATACTATTATACTATAAAAAATGATCAGCAGGATGGTTTCAGAAAGACCTGAGAAGACTTATATGAACTGGTATAAAGTGAAGTGAGCAGAAACAGGAGAAAATTTTACAAATATCGTAATGATAATCAGCTGTGAAAGACTTAGTAACTCTGATCAATACATTGATGCACCACAGTTCCAAAGGATTCATGATAAAACATACAGCCTTCACATAAAGAGATGATGGAATCAGAGTAAAGATTGAAGCATATCTTTTTCCATCTCTCTTTCTCCCTTGTGACAATTTTGTGTGATGTTATGTTTCTTATGGATTTTGCCTTCTCACTGGGTGGAAGGAGAGAAAGAATCTGAATCCAAAAATAAAATATTATTGAATTGTAAAAAACAAGGACATATCAGATATAACAACAAAGTTATGAGATGGGTTTGTGAGGAGTTAAAATCTAAGGATTTGTGGGATGGTATAGATGTGAGCATGTTTGTAGTCTTAGGGAAAAGAAACAGTAATGACAGAGGAATTCATAATATAAGACAGAGGGTGAGAATTGGTGAAGCTAAGATGCAGAAAAAGTGGGAGATAGGAAAAACAGGTGAAGGGGTTAGCTTTGGCAAGGTGGATGATTACCTCATACTCTGAGGCTAGAGGGAGAAAATAATAGGAGAGGATGATGGGAGGTTTACTGGAACAGAGAAGAGAATTGCCTGAGGGTTTGCCTATGATATCTTGAGTCTTCTCCAACAAGTAAGAGGAAAAGTCGATAGCTTAGAGCTATGATTCTCAAACTCGGGTCTCAGGGCCCCTTTGTAATCTTAAACATTACTGGAAATCCCTTTATACTCTTCAAAGTTACTGAGGCTCCCCAAAGAATGTTTGTTTATGTGGATTTTATCCATTGGTATTTGTTGTGTTAGAAATTAAAACTGATAAAATTTAAAGATGCTTACTAATTCATTTTAAAATAACAATAATTAAACCATTCTGTGTTAACATAAATAATTTATTTTTATGAAAAATATATCTTTCAAAACAGAAAATAAATTAATGAAAAGAGTGGCAATGTTTTACATATTTTTGCAAATCTCTTTAATGTCTGTCAATAGAAGACAGCTGAATTCTCATAGCTGTTTCTGCGTTCAATCTGTTGCAATATGCTATTTTGTTGAAGTATATATGAAGAAAATTCAGTTTCAAACAAATATATAGTTGAAAGAGGGAGGAGAATTTTAAGATGCAAATAATGTCTTAGTAATTGTGAAAAATTGCTCTCATGAACCCCCTGAAAAGGTTTTGAGGACCTCCAGGGGTCTGAAGACCACACTTTGAGAATTGTTAGGTTAAAATAAGATTGCTTAAATCCCAGCTTTACCACCTCCCAGCGATGCAACCTTGGACAAATTACTTCACCTCTCAGCCTCAGTTTCCTTCTATGAGAAATAGGTAAAGAGTCATAGCCTATTTCTCTAATACAGAGAAATTATTGTTCTGTGTCTGATAACTCTCCCAGGGTATTTGTCTTTTATAGCTTGTCTCCGATTGTGAAATGAAAGATTTTGTGCCCTGGAATAGAACTTATAAGAATCAGCAGAAAAGAATCAGTCTTATTATCTGACTTTATGAGACTGAAAATGAGAGGATCAGATTTGGGGGAAGGGGAGAAGGAGAGGGAGTAACAGAGAAACAAATCCACAGAGCCATAACTAGGTTGAGGTGGTTGAGGTTTTGCCCAAGGTACTGAAGCTTAGAGCACACTGATATTCCTTGCATTCTTCTAGAAATATAGAAACAAGTGAACTCAGCAAGAGTAATTAGCTAAAACAGGAAGCTGCCAGGAGTCATGATTGCTCCCCAAGTGAAGTCCTTAGTCTCCTCTCCCCACAATGACACACAGCTTGGAACAATTGATAGTTACGCCTCTTCAGATCTAACTACCAAGAGATGTGGAGGAGAGCCAGAGAAGTTCCAGAGAGACGTCAAACTGAACTACTTAGCATTTGATAGTGAACCACACCCAACACCATTCATGCTTCTTGGTAGTTAGCTTGATCTCTAATTCTCCTCAGGTTTATCAGAGTTCGCTGAATAATTTCCCAGTAAGGGAAACACGTATTACGTGTTCCTTGGACATTGTAGTTAGAGACAGGGACATTAAAGCACTAGATTTAAAGTCAGAGGGTTCCAATAATATCATTGTTACCCCTTCTGTAGCCTTCTGGAAGAGTGACTTAACTAAACGCTCTAGAACTCAGCTTCCTTAACTATAAAATGAGTAGAGTTGGGCTGGATAATTTCTAAGATCCCTTCCAACTTTAAATACAATTTGATTCAAATCAGCAAACATTTATTAAGTTCATACTTTGCACAAAGCTCTCACTAGGTACTGGTAATGCCAAAAAAAAAAAAAAGTCCACATGTTCAATGTACTTAAATTAGGAAGGGGGAAGCACTCTCAACTCAGAGAAATCAGGAAAGATCTAATATAAAAAGTGGCTCGGAGTACCTTGGAGGAGATAAGAGATTTTAAAGTGGATGTGTGATAGGGATGAATTTCAGATAGAAAGGAGACAGCTTGTAGAATTGCCTGGTGGTGGGAGATGGATGGCAGGCCAAGTGTGGGAAATATTCACTGGCCCCAATATTCCTAATAAAACCAGGAGAGAAAGAGATAGGAAGACAAATACCTTTGAATTTAATAGCAAAATGCATCAAGTATTTGAGAATTAGCCTACCAAGACACACATGTAGGACATATATAGTTACATTATTATTTTGTGCCCTGGAATAGAACTTTTAAAAATCAGCAAAAAAAGAATCAGTCTTATTAGCTGACTTTATGAGACTGAAAATGAGAGGATCAAATTTGGGGGAGGGGTGGAAGGGAGAGTGTGTGTTTTCATCCTTCGTTGCCTAAGAAGACCATGCCATCAGAAAAATAATGACATGACTTGCACTTGACTTTGTTTTGAGTGAGGGAGGGCTGTGCAGGTCACCAGCCTCACTTCTCTTCCAGAGTTATCTGAATCCAGTGACCAGATATTCATCAGGATGACTGGAGATGACCCAGGATGAGGCAGTTGGGGTTAAGTGACTTGCCCAAGATCACACAGCTAGTGAATGTCAAGTGTCTGAGGTGAGATTTGAACTCAGGTCCTCCTGACACGTGCACTGATGCTCTAACTACTGTACCACCTAGGTGACATATATATGCATATATATGTATATATATATGTAATGTGTATATATATGTATATGTGTATATATATATATGTATATATATATACACATTACATATATATATATACACCAACACACTATATCTCTAGCAAAAAGTCCTTGCTACAGGTCTACTATGCACTCCACACAATTTTCCATTTACTCAAGACTTTCTTTGTTGTTCTCATAGCACCAGGAAAAACATTGTCTCTAGAGAACTTCAGGCAGGCCTGTTTCTCCCATTTCCAGCTCATCTGGAGCTGTCTATTTGTATAACCTTAAGGCCACTTCAGAACTCTCAGTTCCCTGACTTCCCTATTTAGTCCAGTCATGCTCCTGTACCCCTGCAGAGTGGAAAGCAGCTCTCTGGAGAGGGGAGGAAGATGTGCTTTGTTTACTACCTGCATCCCGAGTGAGAGGTGGAAACCTAGCACCCAGTAGCTTGGGACATTATCCAGGGAACCAGCTCAGCAAGTTTCTCACAGGACTTTTCGAGGCTGAAATGCCTGAGGTGATGTAAAAGGTCCAGGTTAAGTGAAGGAATTTGCACCTGCCTAGCTGGGCCTCTTGTGTGCCCCTGGGGCTCCTGGCAAGAAGTCATTATGACTACTTTCAGGGAACCCCCGAGCTCAAACTTGAAAAAGTCATGCAGAACAAATAGGCAGTCAGACTCCAAACTGACTGAACATTTTCTGTCTTCCCAGAGCTGATATCACAGCAAGTAATAAATGGTTATAATGAATTAATATGAAAGTCCGGTATTATTTAAAGAAGGTGCCAGATTGGGGACTGCTTGCCCATTGACTGACTCTGAAAGAGAAGGAATACCTGTGCACCCTGACCCAAATCCCCAAAGAAGAATGCAGTGGGATAAGGTTCAATGTAACAGGCAGTTGAGTTCAGGGTGGCCTCTCTTGGGAAGCTCTCTGGGCTTCCTGTAACCTCTGGTAGCTGGATCGCTTTTAAAGACTGTTCCTTTTTTCATGAAGTCCTAAGATTGAAGGCAACCTTGAGAGGTCATGGCTTCCATTCCTCTGTTTCCAAGCCAAAACATACAGGAATCGTTCCCAGCAATTCTGAGGCGGCTTTATTTTATTTTATTTTTTTTGTTTTTATACCCAGAGTATTGTTCATTTATTAGTGGGGAAGAGGAGAAAGTGGAGGACCTGGGAAGGTCAGCTTCTCCTTTGAAAGAAAACAGGGAGAGACTGTGGGGCTACAATGCAAGCTTTGAATGGTCAGTTTCATCAACTCTGAGTAATCAGTAAGGAAGGGTTAGAGTCTAAGACAATGTGATTGCACAGAAGACTGGATATGATCTAGATCAGGGGTTCTGAACTCAAATCCCAACTCAATCCCTGACCAAAAGTATGAAGCAAGACTATGAACCCTAGATCAGAGGTCCTTAACCTTTTTTTGTGTCATGGACTCCTTTGGCCAGCTGGTGAAGAAGCTCTGAATCCCTTCTTAGAATAATTTTTTTTAATGCAGGAAATAAAATACATAGGATTGCAAAGGAAATAAATTGCATTTAAATAGTTATTAAATACACATATGCATATGTATGTATGCATGAATATATATGTGTGCATATGCATATAATCCATATGTACATTGTGTATGTATGTGTGTATGTATACATATGCATATACATATATATTATGTGTGTGTATATATATATATGTTATATATGTGTAAATTTAAATTTATAGACCCCCCGGGTTAAGAATCTCTGGGTTAAGTTGACCTGAAAGATTGTACAAAGAACTGGTGAGGTGATGATAAAGGTCTAATAAATTGTGGCAGATATGAGGTTTTTAAAAAATGTTGATTTTAAGTTCCAAAGAGACAGGTGATGTAGAAAAAGGGATCAAGAAGGTATATCAGGTAGAGAGAGGGACTAGGAAAGCATTACAGTATCACAGCTTCCAAGAGTTTGTAGAGACCTCATCAGCCATCTAATACAACCCATATTTAAAAGAAATCCCACTGTAACATCACCACCAACCATTCAAGTCAGTCAATAATCACCCAGCACCTACATACCTAGTACTTTGCAGGCAGAAAGGAATATTCCTTAATTTCAGCCTGCTACCCTCATGCCTCTGCATCATCATCTGGTGTAATCCTTATCTTTTTTTATGGTGTATCACGAGTACCAGGTCTTCTATGAAGCCTTATCTGATTCCCCCTTAATTGAAAGTTATCTCCTCCCTCTCCCACTTTGTTAGAGGACTTTGACTGGATTCCTCTTTTCTCCTTACCTTTGCCCTTAACAAATAGTTCAGCTTCTCAGGGCCTCGGTCTCCTCATCCACAAAATGATAGGATTGTCTTAGAAGATCACTAAGGTTCCCTTCCATCTCTAAATCTATGATGCTGTGATATTTGTTTCACACTTATTTGTGTACCTGTTCTACCCTTCTCCTCATCTCTCCCTCCACCACCCCTTACCCTTACATAATCTTCCCAGCTTCAAGAGTAGTACAGGATCTTACACATAGCCGGTGCTTCTAACTAGTGTTCATATGGAATCTTGCGTGTTTCTGACCAAGGTAGAGTCGAGTAGAAAGATCACTTGTCCCCTTATGGACATTATGCTTCTGTAAATGTATCCTAACATTAGATTTGATGAGATTGCTGTATCAAAATGATTCATATTGACTTTCTCAATCTATTCTTTCCCATAGAAATTGTTATTTAGACATTCCTTCCCCATACTACATGACAGCAAGCCTCAAAAGTTACCAGAGGTTTGATAATAACTATAGTTTTAAAACACTGTTTGCGAAAAGAGAGAAAAGTAACCAGTTTGATTCTTGCAGAAGCGGCTCAAGTTAGAAATATGATATGAAGTTCAAACCTAAGAACATCTTAAATTTTAAATCCATTTTTTCTTAAGTAAAGCCTATATAATCTTACCTTACTTTATGTTTTATTTATTTTATTTCATATTATTACTTTATTAAAATGAGCTGGTTGTAAGATCTCTAAAATCCATTCCAACATCAGAATTCTGTTTCTTTTTCTGTTGTAAGACATCTCCTCTCTCACATTCTACGTTCTTCAATCCCGCAGTTCAAATACTCAGTATTTGTGTGGTTACATTCTAGTTCTGATTTTCTGTGTTCTTTGTTCTAAAGTCCCTTCCAGCTCTTGACATTCAGCATCCAGTATTTGCAGTTCCCCTCCATTGTTGACCTTCTGTGATTTCCCATTCATTTTTTAATAATCGTTTTGTTACATAAAAAACAATTGAATGTCAGATAGTTACAATATATCAAGGGTCACCAGCAATGTCTTTTGTGGTTTCAGTCAAATCATTTATTTCTGTTTCTCTGAATTTTGTTATGAATAAAATGGGGATAATAGTCCCCAGGATAATTCTTTATTAGTGCTATGCAGTTTAATTAAGTCTGTAGGGATTGTTCTTGAATTCAGTCAGCCAACAAGCATTTATTAAGCGCCCACTGCATTCAAGGGATGGTGCTAAGCACGGGGATGTAAAAGTCAAACAAACACAAATAAAAACAGCCTCTACTCTCAAGTATCTCATACTTTAACGGGGGAGATGAAATGCAAATAACTTTGTGTAATCAAGATATGTATCTGCAGGATAAATTGGGGATAATCACAGAGAAAGAGCATCAGCATTAAGGGGAAGCTAAAAAGGCATCTTGATGAAGATAATATTTTAGTTGGGACTTGGAAGGAAGCCAGGAGGCAGATAGGAGGGAGAGAATTCCAGGTATGGGAAGATAGAATGTCCTGTCTAAGTAACAGCAAGGAAGACAATGTCACTGATGGAGAGGTGTAAAATATAAGAGGAATGGAAAGGTAAGAAGAGACCAGGTTATGATGGGTTTGAACATCTAAAAAGGAGTGTGCGGTTACATTTGATACTAGAGCTAATAGTGGAGCTCATTTGAATGGGACTTTGGCAGGAGGTCATACAGTCAGATATATGCTTTAGGAAGGTCACTTTGACACATAAGTGGAGGGTGGACTGGAACTGGTTGAGACTTGAAGCTGGAAGGGCAGGGACACCAACCTATTATAATAGTTCCTGAAATGATAAACACTTTCGACATGTGGAATATGATGGTCAAGGACAATTGGAGCAATGTACAATTCAGGATCATTCCAGTTGTCCAAACACTAGCCATGGTGGCCACCCCAAACTCTTGTTGTTTTAAATGGGCCACCCAGCTCTTACTGCCTCCACTTTACACAAGCAAATCTGCACTTTCCTGAAAACAGCATTAGCTAATTTGTGGATTAACTTCTACCAGGGAGAGCAAAGTTCTCAGTGAAATGTTGGATGATGAAATTCTGGATGGAACTGGAGATGTTAAACTGGGGCCAAATTTCATGGAATCAGAGAAGGCGAGGTTGAGCCGTCCATGTGCTTACTCAGAAAACAAAACACCTCCCTCCCTCCTCCCACCCAGAAAGGCAAATGGAAAAGCAAGAGAATTGACTTTCCCTCTTCCTTTTTCTTCCTTCCTTTCTTCCTTCATTTCTTTTACTCTTTCTTTTTTATCCTTCCTACTTTTCTGCCTGCCTGCCTTCCAGTAACAATGCAGTGACCCAGAATATACAAAAGGTCATTTTTCTTCACCACAACTCAGACTAAGCCAACCTACTGGAAATGAAACTTCTCCCAGATAAGCAACCTGTAATTCTTCTTTTGATGCCCCTGAGGTTTTCTCAGGGACATGCAGAATGAAAGCTGATTATATGAAGCACTGAGGCCGCATTTGGATTTGGAATCAGAGCAGCTGAGTTCAGACCTCAACTGTATCACTTGCCTATGTAACCTGGAAGAAGTCATTTAGTTTTTCTGGACCTTAGATTCCTTGTTTGTAAAACAAAGGGCCTGGACTAGATTATGTCTAAGATTCCTTTCAGCTTTAAATCAATGATCCTATAAGGAAATGAGGTATAATTTATCATTTAAATGTTGGAGGATTTGCTTTTGTTTTTGTTTTGGTGGTCAGAATCTTTGCTGCCCACCACAGCAGATTCCTTCTCTCCAGGCTCTTATTTCCCAAAGGCAATACTTCCTCAATTTACAATTTCCCCATTGTGCGCGCTCCCTCTACTGATGTAGATCACTACTTTTTCACACCATAATAGTTCATAATAATTCATAAGTTGCTATAGTCAAAATAATTTATCTTCTCCTGCCTAATCATCTAGTGTTAGTCTTCTGCTCACTTATTCTACCTAGTCCCCAGAGGCAGAGCCGTAGGTAGCAACATAGGAAGGAGCCTATGGCAAATATCACAAAACTTACACAGAGCAAGCAACTGGAGAGTAGGCAGAGGAGACCTCAGAGAAAGAAGTTGGGCATCAGCATACAAGATCCTACGAGAGCAGACAACCCAGGACACCACGTAGTGGAGAGGAAACAGGGACCCTAGGATACTGGGTTCATAGTGCGGGACACCTTGGACCAAGAGACCACTTCAGTGGAGACCACTGATAGGAAAGGGAATACGATGAGACTAATGAAATATGACTGAGTAGGAGTTCAACTATGGTATCCCAGTAGAGTTGAAGGGGAGGGTCACTTAGTTGATTCCTTTTATACCTATTTATTAAGGTTTTAAGATAATATTAACATATTAATTATTATTATTAATATCTAATTAGTGTTAATTAGATATTAAGATATTAAGATTAAGTTTTTTGTCTCCCCAGAGCGAAGTCCCAGGCATTCCTTTCCAATTACAGTTCCATTAAGGTGATAGACATACCTTTCTTAACATCATAAGCTCATAGACATAAAGTTGGATGGGACCTTTGAGGATATCTAATATAACCTCTTTATATGAGAAGAAAACAGAGACTCAGAGAAGTTAAGTGACTTGTTCAAGATGGTATTGGTACTAAGTGGTGGAGACAGGATCATCTGACCCACATTAGGAGGATTTTTAGCTTGATAGGAGCTACCATAGATTGCTCTGGCTTAGTCTGCAAGGATGCAGAACCAATTACATTTTACAAATAGTGGGTTTAAGGGAACCAATTGACTCAAAATGTTACAGCTAGAAGGGGCCATTGAGATGTCCTAGTGTATAGGTTCATAGATTCTTGGAGGCTATTAAGTCCAACCTCTGAATTTTACAGATGAAGAAACTGTCATAAAAATGTTAAGTGACTTGACCTATGTCATTAGTATATGTCTGAGGTGGAATTTGAATTCAGGTCTTCCTAACTTCAAGTCCAAAGCCTGCTCTATTATACCCTGCTATCTGTAAGTACAAACAATGGCCTTTCAATATTTTCAAACTAAGGTTAATGGAAGGCTAGTGAATTGCCCAAGGGCATATATTTAATCCTCACAACAACCTATGAGTCAGGTATGATAGGTATCATAATTCCCATTTTCTATTGAGGAAATTGAATAAAGGCTTTATTCTAGTGGTATCTCATTAAAATTATCTTAGGAGTCCAAACCTAAAAGGACCATGGAGATCATCAAAACCAATTGCTTATCAACAAGAATCCCCTCATCAACATCTCCAGAAACTGATCATATATTTTTTGCCTGGGGACCTCCAGTCTTGGAAAACTAACTCCCCCCTGAGGTAGCCCATTACATTTTCAGATCATTTTAATTGTTTAAAAAAAAGTGGAGTTACAGGATCCTTACCCCCTTATATTGAAGCTATAAATGCCTCTGCAAATTTAACCAGTTGGTCTTCTAACAGTTGAAAACAACCTTTATATTTTCCCCAGCTCAAACCAAATATTCTTTTATCCAGGCAAAGCATCCTTAGTTCTTTCAAAGAATTATCATGAATTTTCTGTTCATTCAAGATATTGCTGCTTGATCTATGAGAATATGACTGATGCAATTGCAGTGTCTGGAAATTCATAGAGACTGCCAAAGTATCTCTCCTACCCTGTGATTCCCTCCTCATCTCTTCCTAGAAAGAAGTTTTACCTAAAATTCAGCCATTAAATACATATTTCTACAGAGGTTCTGGTGTCCCCTGGGTCTGCAGTGTTCTCCCTCCTCTGCTCTGACTGCTGATTTCCCTCACTTTCCTAAAATCCCACCTTCTACAGGAAGCTTTCTCTAATTTTTCTTAATTCTAATGCATTCTTTCTTTTAATTATTTTCTATTTAACTTCACTTTGTGTAGATGTGTTTGCCCATTGTCTCCCTCACTAGATTGTAAGCTCCCTAATGATCTTTTGGCTCTTTTTGTATCTACAGCACTTAGCAAAGTGCCTTGTACAAAGTAAGTACTTAATAAATGTTGATGATTGATCTTCAGAGTGCCAGAGTCCTCAAGGTACAATCAATGGAATTATGTTTATTGTAATGAGAAAGATGATAGCCAGTTACCTGAAAAAAGTTAGCTTCAGTAGAATCCTAAGCCAATGACTTCATTTTTGCCATCTACTCCTTGGCTTTCACATATACATATTATTCATTTCCCAATAGGCTGCACAAAGAGTATATGCTGAACTCTGGAATCTCATTGGGAATTAATCGTCTAACACTTCCCATCAATTCTGCACCATCTCAGTGAGCCCCTAATAGTGCCGCACATGACAAGATGAATCGCCAGTGATTTTAAGTAAATTACAGTTATACTAGTCTCCGGAACAAAGCAGAAACTTGTGACATTTTCAAAATGTTAGCAAAAGCAACATGAAAAACCTCCCAATTAAAGTCAAAGAGAATGGTGACTGTGAACCCCTGTTTCTGGAACAAAATCTTACTTATCTGCAATTTAAACAGTCTTTTTGGCTCTGGGACCTTTTTCTGGGTCACAGGTGCTGCCAAGGTGAGTGGGAGAAACACACACATATAAACTCAACACATTCAGCCCTCTCCATATCATTCTGAAAGTCTTAAATGGCAATAGGTACTGACAATCCTAAGAGAAGGACAAGGCTATAGCTGAGCACCAGGAAATGGCCTAAAGAACTTGGAGGACATATACCCATAACAAAAGCACATAGAAAGGACTGAATGGCATCAGTTTCTTTCTTTTCAGTTATATTCTTTTTTCTCCTTATAGAATTAGAAGATTATAGACTTAGGGCTGGAAAAGACCATGTCTAGATTTGTGTATTCATATGTGTCCTACTTAATAAAAGAAGATCTCCAAAGCCCCAAAGAAAGGAAGAAGAAAGGAAAGGACAGTGGAAGAGAGAAGTAGTGAGTATGACTCTGGACATTTGCCCATTCCCAATAATAATATCAGCTGGAAATTTCACACAATAAGTAAAGGCATGAGCCACCCATGCTATGTCTTAGGAAGGATTCCAAAATGGAGAGGCCCCATGGAGCGGTGCAGAGAACACTGAGTTTGGAGCCAAAGCCCCAGTATTGATACTTCCTAGCTGAGAGACTGGGAAAATTGACTTCCCTTTCCCTCTTTGAGACTCAATTTTATATCTGTCAAAAAGTGAAAATAATACTTGGTTTGCCTATCTCACAGGGCTATGAGGAAAGCTGTTAGTAAGGCTGCAAGCACAATAGAAATTAAAGTTATTACCAGCTTATTTCAGGTCTCCAGGAGGCCTGGGTTCTAATTCTGGCTCTGGTTTACCTATGGATTGAGGAAGCTGGACTCAAAAGTTGTTTCCAGCGATATAGACGTAAGACTCAATCTAGGTATGTATCAGTACATAGGTATATATCATTCATTGGCTGGGTGTTCTGGAACATCCTGGGGAAGTATTCTCATTGGTCTTTCCCTCTCCTTTGTCTTGGTTACACTGGAGAATATTGGAGAAGTGTGATACCTTTGCATGGTAGCAGTGTAGACAGCCTAAGATGCCTTAAGTCATTGGATCAGAGATTTAGAACTAGAAGGGGCCATGGAGGTCATAGCACATGGTAAAGTCCAGCTTGAATCCCAGGTCATCTGAATCCAAATCTAATGCATCTGTCACCATACTCCCTTCACCTGATGATGTAAACAAAGTGTCACCTTGGGCACTACCTTAATAAATGCTTGTTGAATTGGATTAAATTGCGTTGAATTAGATTGAAGAGTGTACAGATAACAGAGGGTAAAATCAATTACATAATGACTCTTCAAGGGCCTATATGACCATCAACATTTAAAAATATAACTCCTTGAGGGCGGAGCCAAGATGGCGGAGTAGAAAGACGCACATACACTTGCTCCGAACCCACAACACATAGAACGGCTACAAGGAAGTAACTCACGGTGAATTCTGCACTCAGAGGCCACGAAACATTGGAGCGAGGGAGATTTCTGTTCTGGAGAGACCTGCAAACCTCTCGCAGGGGGTCCTTCGCGCTATGGACTGGGCACCGGGACTGGGAGCTGAGGGCAGCCCTGTAGCGGCCGCAGCACCAAGAGGAAAAGATCCGAGCGGGCTTCGGGGACGGGATCTCCAGCAGCCACACGGGTCCCTCCACCCACAGAGGGACCTGCAAACCTCTGCAAAAGGTCCGTCGCGCTGCAGATGCGGAGCCCAGCCCAGCCCAGACCTGCTGCAGCCACAGCACCAAGAGAAACAGACCCAAGCAGGCTTCAGGGACAGGATCTCCAGTGGCCGCACAAGTCCCTCCGCCCACAGGTGACGGGGGTCGGTGAGAGAGTCTCTTTGGCGGGTCGAGAGGGGAGTGGGGTGCCCCCATAATTCAGGCCCCCCCGGGAGGTAGAAGCTGAGAGGCGGCTGCAGACCAGGGCTCCCCAAGCGGGTGGGAGCCTGGATCCATTGTGGAAGGTCTGTGCATAAACCCCTGAGGGAACTGAGCCTGAGAGGCGGCCCTGCCCCCGCCAAAAGCCCTAAGGCTAGAAGCAGCATTTGAATCTCAGACCCCAAACCCTGGCTGGGAGGATCAGGAGGCGAGGTGGGTGTGAGGAGAATATTCAGAGGTCAAGTCACTGGCTGGGAAAATGCCCAGAAAAGGGAAAAGAAATAAGACCATAGAAGGTTACTTTCTTGGCGAACAGGCATTTCCTCCCTTCCTTTCTGATGAGGAAGAACAATGCTTACCATCAGGCAAAGACACAGAAATCAAGGCTTCTGTGTCCCAGCCCACCCAATGCGCTCAGGCCATGGAAGAGCTCAAAAAGAATTTTGAAAATCAAGTTAGAGAGGTGGAGGAAAAACTGGGAAGAGAAATGAGAGAGATGAAAGAAAAGCATGAAAAGCAGATCAGCTCCCTGCTAAAGGAGACCCAAAAAAATGTTGAAGAAATTAACACCTTGAAAACTAGCCTAACTCAATTGGCAAAAGAGGTTCAAAAAGCCAATGAGGAGAAGAATGCTCTCAAAAGCAGAATTAGCCAAATGGAAAAGGAAATTCAAAAGCTCACTGAAGAAAATAGGTCTTTCAAAATTAAAATGGCACAGATGGAGGCTAATGACTTTATGAGAAACCAAGAAATCACAAAACAAAACCAAAAGAATGAAAAAATGGAAGATAATGTGAAATATCTCATGGGAAAAACAACTGACCTGGAAAATAGATCCAGGAGAGACAATTTAAAAATTATGGGACTACCTGAAAGCCATGATCAAAAGAAGAGCCTAGACATCATCTTTCATGAAATTATCAAGGAAAACTGCCCTGAGATTCTAGAACCAGAGGGCAAAATAAATATTCAGGGAATCCACAGAACACTGCCTGAAAGAGATCCAAAAAGAGAAACTCCTAGGAACATTGTGGCCGAATTCCAGAGTTCCCAGGTCAAGGAGAAAATATTGCAAGCAGCTAGAAAGAAACAATTCAAGTATTGTGGAAATACAATCAGGATAACACAAGATCTAGCAGCCTCTACATTAAGGGATAGAAGGGCATGGAATAGGATATTCCAGAAGTCAAAGGAACTAGGACTAAAACCAAGAATCACCTACCCAGCAAAACTGAATACTTCAGGGGAAAAATTGGTCTTTCAATGAAATAGAGGATTTTCAAATTTTCTTGATGAAAAGACCAGAGCTGAAAAGAAAATTTGACTTTCAAACACAAGAATGAAGAGAAGCATGAAAAGGTGAACAGCAAAGAGAAGTCATAAGGGACTTACTAAAGCTGAACTGTTTACATTCCTACATGGAAAGACAATATTTGTAACTCTTGAAACATTTCAGTATCTGGGTACTGGGTGGGATTACACACACACACACATGCACACACGCACACATACATAGGGACAGAGTGCACAGAGTGAATTGAAGAGGATGGGATCATATCTTAAAAAAAAAAATGAAATCAAGCAGTGAGAGAGAAATATATTGGGAGGAGAAAGGGAGAAATTGAATGGGGCAAATTATCCCCCATAAAAGAGGCAAGCAAAAGACTCGTTAGTGGAGGGATAAAGAGGGGAGGTGAGAGAAAAACATGAAGTCTACTCTCATCACATTCCACTAAAGGAAAGAATAAAATGCACACTCATTTTGGTAGGAAAACCTATCTCACGATACAGGAAAGTGGGGGATAAGGGGACAAGCGGGGTGGGGTGGGGGATGATAGAAGGGAGGGCATGGGGAGGAGAGTGCAATTCGAGGTCGACACTCATGGGGAGGGATAGGATTAAAAGAGAATAGAAGTAATGGGGGACAGGATAGGATGGAGGGAAATATAGTTAGTCCTATACAACACCACTATTATGGAAGTCATTTGCAAAACTACACAGATTTGGCCTATATTGAATTGCTTGCCTTCCAAAGGGAAGGGGTGGAGAGGGAGGGAGGTAAAGAAGGTGGAACTCAAAGTGTTAGGATCAACTGTCGAGTAATGTTCTTGCCACTAGGAAATAAGAAAAACAGGTAAAGGGGTATAGAAAGCTATCTGGCCCTACAGGACAAAAGAGAAGACGGAGATAAGGGCAGAGAGGGATGATAGAAGAGAGAGCAGATTGGTCATAGGGGCAATTAGAATGCTTGGTGTTTGGGGGGGAGGGGATAAAAGGGGAGAAAATTAGTAACCCAAAATTTTGTGAAAATGAATGTTAAAAGTTAAATAAATAAATTTAATTTAATATATATATATATATATATATATATATATATATATATATATATATACTCCTTTTAGCAGGAAGATGAGAAAAGGTGCCCTTGGGTTCTTTGAACATAGACAGCTCTTGAGTCTCCTACATAAGCTGTATTAATTCTGTCCTTCAGTTGTTATTCAGTCTTGTCCAACTCTTTGTGACCCCATTTGGGGTTTTATTAGCAAAAATGCTAGAGTACTTTGCCTTTTCCTTCTCTAGCTCATTTTACAGTTGAGGAAACTGAGGCAAATAGGGTTAAGTGACTTGCCCAGCATCACATACCTAGTAAGTATCTGAGGCTGAATTTGAACATGGGAAGAGGAGTTTTTCATACTCCAAGCCCAGCACTCTATCCATCATGCTATCTAGCTGCCCATAACTGTCTTAATTCTATTGAGTGCCTAATGGTAGGAAAGTAGAGAATAATTGGTATAATGTACTCACTTCCAAACAATTATTTATTCTTAGACTTTTCAAGCTAAAAAGAACCTTAGAGACCATCTAGTCCAAATCCTTCATTTTACAGATGGGAAAACAAAAGCCCAGAAAGAGAAAATGAGAGTAAGTACTCACAGTTAGTAATGTATGGTTCTTCCCCTATCCCCCTCCATGTGATTTATGTTTTAAGTCCCAAATCTACCCCCATGGACTCACTTAAGTGACAATGTGTAATGTAAGCGACAGTGTGGGACTTTGGACTACTGTGATCTGACTGTTTGCATAATACCTAAAAGAGGGGTGTGTGTGTGTGTGTGTGTGTGTGTGTGTGTGTGTGTGTGTGTGTGTGTGTGTGTGTGTGTATTCACTTAAACTAACACCTGTTTTGGTACACTGTGTCTAGCATGCTTGCACAAGTAGGGGTGGAGGTATGGGTTATGGGGTTAGAATGACTCATCAAACGATTTCTTATGTTTCAGTGTAAGTGCTCAAGCCAATAAAAGTATTCTTCTTAGCCCATGTGTCTGTTCCCAGCATCTCCAAAATGTTGGGAAAGTACTATATAAAATAATATTGAAAGCAGCATAGTCCAATGGAAAGGACACTAGATAAGCAGTGTAATGACCTGGTTTCAAATGCTGCTTCTCATACCAGTAGTGTGACCTTTAGCAAATTGTTACCTCTTTTGACCTCATTTTCCTTTTCTAAAAAATGAATATGCTGAACTATATCCAATTTAGTACCCATTTATTAAGTGCTATTGTCAGTCCGTCTGGGTGAAATACACAATACTTCTCTGGAAAAACTTCACTAGAAAAACTGTGAACTTTTTCATGGATTATTTCTCACCTTCCAAACATGTCTGTTAGCTTGGAAGAGTTCACCTGGGGTTGAAAGTAGCAGTGATTCAGTCTAAAGAAATCTGGGAGGAAGATGGATTAATTAATTAATTCTAATCCTACTTCTTCTGCCTTTAGGCATAGTCCTCCCTAGTTGTAGCTCTAAATCTGTTTCCTAACATGTAAAAAGGGAGCGGTTGGACCAGATGATTTCTGGGACCCTTTGAACCACCAGGCAGTTGACAAGATTCTATGGCTGTTTGCCTTTTGTGGGCTGGCCAACCCTAGATATTTCCAAGTTCCAAAAGAGAATGTCAGATTTTATGCTTGTCCTTCTACAACTGGGAAGGGGGGGAGGGGAGTGGTTCCATATCTGAAAAAATGTGTCAAATGCTTTGCTAAAAAAGGCCAAAGATGAAAGGACTTTGAAGGTTTCTATGTCCCTGCATTGTCTGCTGCAGGCGACACTGACTCACTGGGCAGAGGTCAAAGGGAAATGCTTGGTTTCCCTTTCTCGGGATTTTAGATTCATGTTTTTTGCAGGGGCAGCCCCACCATTGTTCTGAGGGAGCCACGGTTCCACTGTTCCAGACAGACATATGCCAGGCTCCAGGCAGCCCTCATAAATTAGGTCTTTAGGACTTTGTGACACAATGATTTCCTCTTCTATTGTGTGACCACCCAGCTGTGAGCATGTGTGCGTGTGCATATGTGTGTGTATGTGGGTGGGTGGGTGGGTGTGTGCATGAACATTTGTCTCCACACTTAAAACAAACTGGACAGTTCCTCGTAAATATTTTCTCCTATCCTCATATATGGCTGCTGAGGATAGTTACCTTGTAATTCTGAATATAAGTACCATTCTCCTCCATTTGGCTTTTACAAAATCTATATGCATCTGTCATCATGCTTAGTATGAATTGCGAATAGATAGTGAGGAAGGGAACGACAGATCTAACAAAGATAAAGAAAACAGGAACACTAGAAATATATCTAAATGTCTTTGACTTGTCACCAATGTAAAAACAGCTTTCAATATACATATAGATAGACACAGATATATTTATGTTTATGTATATATATATATATATATATATATATATACATAGGTACTTACACACATATATCTACATGTAGATATATAGATAAGACAGACAGAGAGACAGACAGACAGATAGATAAACAGACAGACAGACAGACAGACAGACAGACAGACAGACAGACAGACAGACAGATAGATAGATAGATAGATAGATAGATAGATAGATAGATAGATAGATAGATAGATAGATAGAGATAGACAGGTAGATAGATAGAAAATCGCATAGATGGGTATAGTATGTGAGAGAGTGTGGTACGGAAAAAGACACAAAGTCAGTTTTAGAACAGGAAAGAATGCATTCAAGTCTAGTCTTTGATAATTACTAGATACGTAACCCTATGCAAGTCTCTTAAATTATCAGTGTTCTAGGAACTTTCTAATGCTATAAATTGTCAAGCAGGAAGCAATCTTCATCTCATCATCTTATCAAGAAGGGAGTTTCTACACAGAGTCACCTGGAGCCTGGAATATATTTGGAGAGGAATGATCCCGACCTTAGATTTCATTACTGTAAGGGACGCTACTTTATGGAAATGCACTCCACCAAAGCAGATGGACAACCCATCTGTAATTTAAAGTCCTAGAAAGTTACCTGAGGCTCTGAGAGGTTAAAAGACTTATTCTTGGTCACACTACCAGTATGGATCAAGAAAAAGTTAAACTCAGGTCTCTAAAGTTAGCCCTTGAGCTATACAACTTTTCAATGTGTATATACAAATACACATATTTTTCCCCTCTCAAAGACTTATTTTAGGAAGATGTCCTATATTTAAGGCAAGCAGAATCAGATTAACATGGTAAATTTTCCTAGATCAGAAAGAAAATACACTTTTTAAAAAAAATCACTGAAATCTAGACTCTAATAATTTAGAATTTGTAATAGTTCAGGAAAAGGTTAGACTGGCATTTATCTACAATCAAATAAGTATTTTTTGAACTATGTGCTCAACATTGTGTTGGTCAAGTGGGAGGTGTTATATAAGACATATAAAACCTGGCCTCTGTCCATATTAGGAGATGAGAATCATACATAGGACATTAGAGAGCAGTACAACAGACAACATAAAAAAGTGCTAAATTGCAAGCTCCCAACTCCAGGTGCTATAAAATATTGGACTTAGAATCGGAGATCATTATGTAATCCTGGCTTCAATAAATAGCTCCTTTCTAAGAGACTGAATAGTTTTACTATCTCATTAAGAGGGTATAGAATCATAGGAATAGTGGCAGTTTAACAGTCATTCTGGAAAGGCAACTTAACTGTTATTTTCCCCAAGATTCTATTAACAAATAATATAAAAAAATTCTCATATATTTTAACAATGTGTCACCGTGAGAATGATCACATTTAGTCACAATTTATGAAGAACTGTCCAGTTTGCTTTAAGCTTGGAGACAAATGCTCATGCACACACACACATAGCCACAGTGAGCTGTAATTATGAGATGCAGTTGCTAACTTCTTTTCAGCACTGGAAACAGAGTCCCACCATTCAGCTCTCAGGATAGCAATCACTTTTTCAATCATTCTCTTCCAGATATCTTCTCTGCAGAATATCTCCTACTCAGGATGAGTTAAACTCAGTCTCTTACGAGGAAAATGAAGTTGTCTTAGCCCTTTCTCCATAGCCTCAAACAGTCTCTCTCTAGATGTTGTAATTAACAGTCTCTTCAGAATGACAGAACTTGAAGTTCATTCAAGTCCAACCCTTTCCTTTTACAAAGGACAATATGTGTTCAGAAAAGCAAAGTGATTTTCACAAGACTACCTAGTCACTTGCAAAAAAGTAAAGATTTGAACTCAGGCCCTTTATTCTCATAGCCAATAGTCTTTCTACTACATTAGACTTTTCCTCCAAGACAACCTAACAGTTTTACCTTTGAGCAAAGTTTACTGAAGTCCATAGGACTCTATAGCTTGTGATCATGTCCTCTGTAGCATCATACTCTGGCCAAGTGAGTTGCCTGGCACAGAAATAATTATTAAGGATGATAGACAATATGGTGTAGTAGAAAGGACTTGAGAATTTGAGTCTGAATACTAGCTCTATTTCATATTAGCTCTGTGATTTTGGACAAGTATACTTCTCTGGGCCTCAGTACCTTTATCAATGATGAACAAGCAGTATAGCCTCTGCTCATGGAACCCATAGGAGAAATTGTATAAATAGACATATGTATATATACATACACACATAGACATGCATATTTGCATGTACATATATATGTATAGGTGTATATGTATACACATATAGTATATGTATATATGTATATATATGTGTATATATATGTCAAAAATAAAGTGTGTGGAATTTCAGGAGAGGAATGAAGCATTTTTTTGACTTCTTTATTTATTTTCTTATCTATTTTCTTATTTATTTATTCATCCATTCATCCATTTATTTATTTGTTTGTTTGTTTGAGTAAAGATGTAAGAAGAGTAAAAATGGGAAAGGTTTAGTGAAGATTCTTGGAGAATGGTGAATAATCAAGTTTATGCAGAACATGGAATAACAAGGAATAGGGAGAGGTAAGGCCTGAAAGAAAGGTTAGAACCAGATTTTGAAGGTCCTTAAAGGGTAGGTCAAAAAGCCTGGACTTTCTTCAAAAGATAATAGAGAAACCCACTGATGTGGACTGAATAAAGAAGTGATACTATCAGGATTTAATTTGGAATGCTAAATTCCTGCAAAGGGCATTGAAGGTAGAGAAGAAAGGGAGAGGCTGGAATCAAGGAAACCATTTAGGAGCCATTTGTAATAGTCAATAGAACAATGCCTCAGACCAAGGTGAGATCACTGAGTGAAGGGGGAGCCAGTCAGTCAATAAACAATTTATTAAGAATCAACTTACTATAATGAGGTCAGCACGATAGCTCTGTAGACCTTCAGTTTTGCAGCCAGTCTAATACCTCTTCTCTTCCATACTTTCTTTCTGAGCCTGAGCAACCTGGACAGTATATCAGTGTCATGCCAGGAAACTGAATCACTTCCATTTGAATTGTTTTAGGAAGATTCTGAATATCACCTGGCAGGATTAGGTACCAGACACTGAGGTCCTTTCTTGAGTTGAACTGTCAGTCATTCAAACTCTACTGCAAAGAGCACCACTCTGATGCGCTGACCAAATTGTTCAAATGCCAAATATACCCTTGCTGAAAGACTATTTTATGGAGCACTAACACAGGGCAAGTTCTCACATTGTGTTCAGAAAAAGCCATATAAGGACACTCTTAAGGTCTTTCTTATGAATTTTGGAATTGATTGAGCAACATGGGAAACATTGGCACAGGACAACTCACATGGTGTGCCCTCATCAGAGAATATGCTGTGCTCTAAGAGAAAAGCAGAATTGAAGTAACTCAAAAGACACACAAGATACACAGATTTAGAGAATCCACCTCAAATGTTCCCATGGACTATTTGTGCCCAACTTGTGGTGGAGTATTCTGATCTTGTAGTGGTCTGATCAGCCGCAGTCAGAAATACTGTAACTTGACTCTAACATAGTGATAGCATTTTAGTTCTCTTTGAGAAAGAAAGGCAACAACCAAGCAACCATTATGAATAAACTAAGTGCCGGTCACTGTGCTAAACTCTGAGGATACAAAGAAAGGCAAAAGACTGCTAATCACAAACCATCCTTACATATTCCTAACAACAGTTTCTCTAAGGTCTTCTACTAGGCTCCAATCTACTGACCCATTTCCAGCTATGATGATTATTGTTACTGTCTCTCAGTTACTCAGAAGTGTCCAAATCTTGGTTATGATAAATTCAACTTAATATTAAACATTTATGAAATCTTCTCTGAGGAAACATAGAGGAAAGAACTCTAAATCTGGTATCATACCACTGACTTTAAGTCTTCGTTCTTATACTTGACAGTTGGGTAACCTTTGATAAGTCACATTAATTCCATTTCTTTATCCATAAAATTAGAAAGTTGATCTAGGGATACCTAAAGTTCCCTCCTAGCTCTAAACACTATGCATAAATTCTTGTGCTGAGCAACAGAGCTACAGAGATAAATGTGACACAAACTGCTATCAAGGAATGCATAATTTAATAAGAAGACTACATGGAAATGCAAAATGGTAATACCAGGGACAGAGATACACATGCAAAGAAGAAGTCCAGAGATAAAATTGCGATATGGTGAAGTCAGCAGTGGATTAGAAAGAAGATAGAACAAGGTGACCTCTTAGATCCTTTCCAGCCCTCAAGTCATAATGCTATCAAGCTCTCATACAGATAATCATTCTGATGCAGGTGCTCCGATTGAGTAATGTTTTTGAGTCATAGCAAACAAATGTGAGTTTAGGGTTTTTCCAGGTAAATTGGCAAGGCCCTAGAACACAGGGGCCGTATTGCAAGCTCGGTCACCAAAAGCAGAACTGGTTTTTAATGATCTGTCCCTTGTAATGTTTTCTGGTTCTGCTGCTGAGGACCCACAATCTTGTGCTTGGTGAATATTCTTTATTTCTTCTAAGTAAAAAGAATAAGACTCATTGATGTTGCATGGGGCTTTCTTTGGTTTCCTTAAATTCAAGCTGGGACTACCTCCTCCCTCCACTCTCCCCATTTTAATTAGTTTGTTTGTTTGGTGTGTTTTCCCCCTCCTTTGACTTAATCATCCAGTTGTAATCTTGTTAAATTTGCTGATTTTTATCTTCCTTGATTTGGAATCTTTCTTATTTCCCATGGCATAGAGCCTGAATGAGAGCTGAAGCTCAGCTGTCATTCTGAGAACAAACTAACATTTAAAGGTCTCTGTTTCCCAGCTCCAACAGAGATATAAAAGAACAGGCACTCCCACCTCGCTGTCTACCTCAATCTCTCCAGTGGATTTGTATCAATGTGCATGAGCCCACCTACAATACAGATCTCAACTTGTCCATGTCTGCTCTTCCTGTGTGACTCTTGCTTATACATCATCATGTTAGACCCAAGGAACCCATTTACTCCACATGGTAGGGGTCTTTCTTGCTTTCTCCTGATACCCTGAAGATACCAGTGGAGCAAGTAGGTTATCTGCCATTACCCCTCATTTTTTTTTTTAATTTTTCATTTTTAACACAATTCATATCACATAACACAATTCCAACTTTTGGTCAGGTGATATTTCTTTTAAACCATTTACAATGTAGACCAAAAATGGATTTTTTTTAAACATTAACCAACTGAGACACAAATAATAACTACGTATGCTAACTTCATAAGCCCTTGACCTAATTGTTTCCACACTTTTACTAAGAATTAAAGGATTATAACTTGGTCTAAAGTCCTAAGCCTAATAGCTTAATTTCAGACTTAACTTTGGATGTTCCCCTACCAACAATCTATAATTTGGTAGATCTGGTATTAAGCTTACAAACCTTTTGACTATAAGAAATTGCCACTAAGAGTAGGGACATTGCAGGGAAACAATATCTCCCCAACTTCAAGTCAGTTCCAGGCAGAAGTGGATTGTCAACTTGCATTCAGTGAGGCTTAGAGTCTTCCAGGTGTCAGTGGAGAAATTGAGTGAGGAGAATCCTACCTCAGCCCAGGATGAACAGCTGCTCTCCCACCCTTCCCATGAGATCACCTTTTTCAGTTCATACCAGCATCTCACAGGTTTACTGGCATCATGGATTGGAGGCTCAGACTGCGTTTGTTGCTACCCATACCTGGAGTTAGACTCAGAAGGACAGTCACTTAATACTCCCATAGCATCTTAAAATAGCAAGTTTCAATAACCAGGTTTCAGATATTGCTATAATTTTACATTGGCTAAGGAACATCTTTTGAGGCAAGTGTTAAGTGGCTTACATGCCTTTCTATACCTGTTCTAGTTCCTGCTTAAATAACAATCATAAAATCAAATTTACCATTAAAACCTTAACTTTTCCATCAATGCAAAATTTTACCAGAAGTTATCTGCCTCTAGGAGACTTAGGCTAAAATTCATTTCCCCAAACTAAAATTGTCTCTGATTTAGTCTCAGTAATTAATTCAGTCAATTGCTTTAATACTAATTGCTTTTACTTTGTAACATGTACAATTTTTCTTCCCATCTCTCCCCTCCCCCACCCCTTAATACCTTGCATTCTGATTACCCCTTCCCTCAATGAGCCCTCCCTTCCCTTATCCCCATTTTTCCTCTTTTCTTGTAGGGCAAGATAAATTTCTATACCCCATTACCTGTGTTTCTTATTTCCTGGCTATATGCAATAATAGTTCTCAACATTCGTTTCTAATACTTTGAATTTCACCTTCTTTCCCTCCCTCCCTCCTACCCATTCCCATTGAGAAGGCTAGCAATTCAATACAGGCTATATATGTGTCATTTTTCAAAAGACTTCCATAATAATCATGTTGTGTAATAGCAACTATATTGCCCTCTATCCTGCTCTATCCCCCTCTTATTTTTTTATTCTCTCATTTGATCTTGTCCCTTCTCAAAACTATTTATTTCTAGTTACTCCCTTCTCCCATTTGCCCTCCCTTCTATCATTCCTCTCTCCCCACTTGTCACCTCCTCCCCTACTTTCCTGTAGTATAAGATGGATTTTCATACCAAATTTAGTGAACATGTTATTCCCTCCTTAAGCCATATGGGGAGAGAGTAGCTTCACTTTTCCCCTCTCCCCTTCTCTCTTTACTCCTCCATTGAACAAGATTTTTCTTTATCTCTTTTATGAGTTATAGCCTGCCTCATTCCATTTCTCCCTTTCTCCTCCCAGTATTTTCCTCCCTCACCCCTTAATTTTTATTTTATACCTCTTTTTTTGTGGATATCATCTCTTCTGATTCAACACAGACTGTACACTCTGTCTATGTGTGTGTGTGTATGTACAATCCCTCCACCTACTCAAATACTGAGAAAAGTCTCAAGAGTTATAAATATTATCTTTCCATGTAGAAATGTAAACAGTTCAGCTTTAAAAAGTCTTCTATGATTTCTCTTTCCTGTTTACCTTTTCAAGCTTCTCCTGATTCTTGTGTTTGAAAGTCAAATTTTCTACACAGTTCTGGTCTTTTCAACATGAATACTTAAAAGTCCTCCATATCATTGAATAACCATTTATTCCCTTGAAGTGTTATACTCAGTTTTGCTGGGTAGGTGATTCTTGGTTTTAATCCCAGTTCCTTTGACTTCTGGAATATCTTATTCCAAGCCCCTCAGTCTCTTAATGTTGAAGCTGCCAGATCCTGCGTTATCCTAATTGTATTTCCACAATACTCAAATTGTTTCTTTCTAGCTGTTTGCAGTATTTTCTCCTTGACCTTGGAACTCTGAAATTTGGCCATAATGTTCCTAGGAGTTTTTCTTTTTGGGTCTCTTTCAGGAGGTGAACCGTGGATTCTTTCAATATTTATTTTGCCCCCAAGTTCTAGAATATCAGGACAATTTTCCTTGATAATTTCATGGAAGATAATGTCTAGGCTCTTTTTTTGATCATGGCTTTCATGTAGTCCCATAATTTTTAAATTGTCTCTCCTGTATCTATTTTCCAGGTCAGTTGTTTTTCCAATGAGTTGTTTCCCATTATCTTCTATTTTTTCAAATTGTTGGTTTTGTTTTCTAACTGCTTGGTTTATCTCATAGTCATTCATTTCCCTGAACTCAATTCTCTCTTTCAGAGAATTGTTTTGTTCAGTGAGCTTTTGAACCTTCTCCTACATTTGGCTAATTCTGCTTTTTAATGCCTCTTTCTCTTCATTGGCTTTTTGGACCCCTTTTCCCAATTGAGTTAGCCTCTTTTTAAAAGTGTTATTTTCCTCAGCATTTTTTTGGTTCTCCTTTTGCAAGCTACTAACATGCTTTCCAAGCTCTTCTATTGCCTGAGCTCAATTTAAGTTCACTTTGGAGGCCCTGGAGGCAGGCGTCTTAACTTCTTGTGACAGTAAGTCTTGTTCTTCCTCATCTGAAAAGATGGGAGGAGACACCTGTTCACCAAGAAAGTAACCTTCTATGGTCTTATTTTTTTTCCCTTTTTTGGGCATTTTCCCATATAGTTACTTGACTTCTGAATCCTTTGTCAAGAGATTTGACTCAGCTGCTGGGTTCCCTTGGGCTTTGGGTTGGGGTGGGACCATCCCTCAGGGCTGGGGTTTAGATCAGCTGCTCCCTACTGCCAGAAGCTTTAAGTTGAGTTGCCTGAACAATGGACCCAGGTTGCTTCCTGACCACCATAGCTGCCTACAGTCTACTGCTGTGGCCTCTGCCATCACTTGGGGCTGTTGCTGGAGAAACCTTGTTGTTTCCCTCTCACCCAGCTGGTAAAGCCACTGACCTTTGGAGCTTTCTTTGTCACTTGTGATACTTGAGGTATCTTAGACTTTCCCTGCTGGGAACTCTGCCCAGGAGGTCTGTTCAGGTCGTGTTCCTCCTAGTGCCACATGGCCAGGGCTCTACTTCGCTCACCATCCTGTGAGATAGACCTTTCCTGTCAGCCTTCCAGGTTACCTTTGGCTGGAAACCTCTTTCGCTCTGTTGTTCTGGGGCTTCTGCTGCTCTTAACTTTGTTGAGAGTCCTTTTTACAGGTATTTTGTGGGTTGTTGGGGAAGAGTTAGAGTATATGTGTCTTTCTACTTCCCCATCTTGGCTCCACCCCCTACCCCTCATTCTTACCATGTAAACACTCTCATCTTTTTTCCGTCATGCATTTACGAGATGACATCCCTGATTTTTAAACTCTTACATGGACATGTTGAAGCCTGTTCACACTTACCATGTTCCTCCCCATTGCCTTCTGAGGAATATACATTTTTAATTCTTCAGACACTAGAGTATTCTATGACTCACAGTCACACTGAAACACTGATGCAGTAAAAAGATGGACTTTTGTTTCTGGATGAAGTACAGAATCTTAAGGAGCTTTCAACCTTCCTGAAAGGAATCCAACCCACTCTCTTCTTCAACTTTATTTTTTTTAAATTTATTTATTTAACTTTTAACATTCATTTTCACAAAATTTGGGGTCCCAAATTTTCTCCCCATTTGTCCCTTCCCCCCGCCCCAAAACACCTAGCATTCTAATTGCCTCTATCACCGATCTGCCCTCTCTTCTATCATTCCTCTCTGCCCTTGTCTCCATTTTCTCTTTTGTCCTGTAGGGCCAGATAGCTTTCTATACCCCTTTACCTGTATTTCTTATTTCCTAGTAGCAAGAACAGTACTTGACAGTTGTTCCTAAAACTTTGAGTTCCAACTTCTCTTCATCCCTCCCTCCCCATCCCTGCCCTTTGGAAGGCAAGCAATTCAATATAGGCCATATCTGTGTAGTTTTGCAAATGACTTCCATAATAGTCATGTTGTGTAAGACTAATTATATTTTCCTCCATCCTATCCTGTCCCCCATTACTTCTTTTCTCTCTTTTGATCCTGTCCCTCCCCATGAGTGTTGACCTCAAATTGCTCCCTCCTCCCAATGCCCTCCCTTCCATCATCCCCCCCACCCTGCTTATCCCCTTACCCCCCACTTTCCTGTATTGTAAGATAGGTTTTCATACCAAAATGAATGTGCATTTTATTCCTTCCTTTAGTGGAGTGTGATGAGAGTAAACTCCATGTTTTTCTCTCACCTCCCCTCTTTTTCCCTGCACTAAAAAGTCTTTTGCTTGCCTCTTTTATGAGAGATAATTTGCCCCATTCCATTTCTCCCTTTTTCCTCCCAATATATTTCTCTCTCACTGCTTAATTTCATTTTTTTTAAGATATGATCCTATCCTCTTCGATTCACTCTGTGCATTCTGTCTCTGTGTGTGTATGCATGTACGTGTGTGTGTGTGTGTGTGTGTGCAATCCCACCGACTACCCAGATACTGAAAAGTTTAAAGAATTATAAATATTGTCTTTCCATGTAAGAATGTAAACAGTTCAACTTTAGGCAGTCCCTTATGACTTCTCTTTGCTGTTTACCTTTTCATGCTTCTCTTCATTCTTGTGTTTGAAAGTCAAATTTTTTTTTTCAGCTCTGGTCTTTTCATCAAGAATGCTTGAAAGTCTTCTATTTCATTGAAAGACCATTTTTTCCCCCTGAAGTATTATACTCAGTTTTGCTGGGTAGGTGATTCTTGGTTTTAGTCCTAGTTCCTTTGACTTCTGGAATATCCTATTCCACACCCTTCGATCCCTTAATGCAGAAGCTGCTAGATCTTGTGTTATCCTGATTGTATTTCCACAATACTTGAATTGTTTCTTTCTAGCTGTTTGCAATATTTTCTCCTTGACCTGGGAACTCTGGAAATTGGCCACAATGTTCCTAGGAGTTTTTCTTTTTGGATCTCTTTTAGGAGGTGATCAGCAGATTCTTTCAATATTTATTTTGCCCTCTGGTTCTAGAATCTCAGGGCAGTTTTCCTTGATAATTTCATGAAAGATGATGTCTAGGCTCTTTTTTTGATCATGGCTTTCAGGTAGACCCATAATTTTTAAATTGTCTCTCCTGGATCTATTTTCCAGGTCACTTGTTTTTCCAATGAGATATTTCACATTATCTTCCATTTTCTCATTCTTTTGGTTTTGTTTTGTGATTTCTTGGTTTCTCCTAAAGTCATTAGCCTCCATGTGTTCCATTCTAATTTTGAAAGAACTACTTTCTTCAGTGAGCTTTTGAACCTCCTTTTCCATTTGGTTATTTCTGCTTTTGAAAGCATTCTTCTCCTCATTGGCTTTTTGAACCTCTTTTACCAGTTGAGTTAGCCTATTTTTCAAGGTGTTATTTTCTTTAGCATTTTTTTGGGTCTCCTTTAGCAGGGTGTTTACTTGTTTTTCATGCTTTACTTGCATGTCTCTCATTTCTCTTCCCAGTTTTTCCTCCACCTCTCTAACTTGATTTTCAAAATCCTTTTTGAGCTCTTCCATGTCCTGAGCCCATTGGGTGGGCTGGGATACAGAAGCCTTGACTTCTGTGTCTTTCCCTGATGATAAGCTTTGTTCTTCCTCATCTGAAAGGAAGGGAAGAAATACCTGTTCACCAAGAAAGTAACCTTCTATAGTCTTACTTTTTTCCCCTTTTCTGGGCATTTTCCCAGCCACTGACTTGACTTCTGAGTTTTCTTTCCACCCCCACCTTGCCTCCAGATCTGCCCAGCCAGCGCTTGGGGTCTGAGATTCAAATGCTGCTTCCCAGCCTCAGGGCTTTGGGCGGGGCTGGGGCTGCTATTCAGTGTGAGATTAAGTTCAGGTGCTCAGGTGGGGGCAGGGCCACCTCAAGGGGCTCAGTTCCCTCAAGGGGTTTATGCAGAGACCTTCAACAATGAATCCAGGCTCCTGCCTGCTTGGGGAGCCCCTGTCTGCCGCCACCCCCCGCTGCTGCCTCCCAAGGGGGCCTGAGTTATGGGGACACCCCACTCCCCTCTTGACCAGCCAAAGAGACCCTCTCAGTGACCTTCAGCACCTGTGGGTGGAGGGATCTGCGAAGCTGCTGGAGATTCTGTCCTTGAAGCCTGCTGGGATCTGCTCCTCTCGGTGCTGCATGGCCAAGGCAGGGCTGGGCTCTGCTCTGGGTCCAGTGTGAGAGGACCTTTGGTGTCTGTTTTCAGGGCTCTCTGAAACAGAAATCTCGTCTTCTCTGTTGTTCTGTGGCTTGTGCTGCTCCAGAATTTGTTGGGAGTTCTTCTTACAGGTAATTTATGAGCTGTGGGTTCGGAGCTAGCATATGTGAATCTTTTTACTCTGCCATCTTAGCTCCTCTCCCCCAACTTTATTTTTAGGTCTAACTTGTTGTGCATTCAAAGTATCTGTTCATGGTATGTAAAAGGATGAACACCCTTGAAAGCAGATATTCTTAATATTTACTAAAGTCTAAAGACAGCTTCAATATTTTGTTATATTAATTATGTGTATCAGAGTCTTGAAAGGCTTTATGGATCAACTGAGACCCTACTCTGGTAGCTGGTAGCACAGTAGGTAAGAGTACTAGGTATGGAATTAAGACAGACCTAAGTACAAATCTAGCTTCAAATGATTACTAGATATGTAACCATGGGCAAGTCATTTAGCCTCTGTCTTCTTTAGTTTCCTCATCTATAAAATGGGGAGAAGCACCTACCTCATAGAGTTGTAAATTGCTTGTGGTTGTTCAGTCATTTCAACCATGTCCAACTCTTCATGATATGTGGGGGTTTTTTGGCAGAGATTCAGGCAAGGTTTGTCATTTCCTTCTCTAGCTCATTTTACAGATGAGGAAACTGAGACAAACATGGTAAGTGATTTGCCCAGGTTCACTCAATTAGTAAGTGTTTGAGGCCAGATTAAAACTCAGGAAAATGAGTCTTTCTGACTTCAGGCTCAGTACTCTATCCATTGTGCCACCTAGCTCTCGTGGCACATATAAGTAAATGTTGAATAAATGCTTGTTCCTTGCCTTCTCCCTTTTTCAGAATACTAGGAACAGCTAGGTGGTACAGTGGATAGAGCACCAGTGCAGGAGTCAGGAGGACCTGAGTTCAAATCTCACCTCAACCACTTGACACTCACTAGCTGTGTGCTCTTGGGCAAGTCACTTAACCCTAATTTCTACATCCTGGGTCATCTCCAGTCATTCTGATGAATGTGTAGTCACTGGATTCAGATGGCTCTGGAGGAGAAGTGAGGCTAGTGAACCGCACAGCCCTCCCTCTCTCAAAACAAAGTCAAGTGCAAGTCATGCCATTATTTCTCTGATGGCATGGTCTTCTTGGGTAATGAAGGGTGAACACACACACCTCTCAGAATACTGATTTTAAATGCATATAGTACAATACATAGGATTACAAAGGAAACCAACCATATTGGAAGAATTATAAAAAATATTAGAAAGAAAAAACACAAGTTGATAGACTCTAGGTTAAGAATCCATGTTTTGCTATTATCTATATAACTACATGTTATATTCTAGACATATCCTTCATCAATTTTTTTTTCCTGTAGTTGAACCAAATTCTTTTGCATGGTAATGGATGTTTTCGAGAAGGCTCTACAGTATTTCACGGATTAATGCAAACAACAAGATGTCATCCACAGACAGGAGCAACTGAGGAATTTCATCATCTTCAGTTTAGGTCTCTATAATATATTCCCTCCATGGCAGTGGCAAAACACCTTCAGAGACCTTGGCCCGTCTACTTCTCCCTGTTTTATTCCTCAATTGGTATTAACGATCAGAGTGAATGAATTAAAGTGAACTCTATTATAACTTTCAATGAGTCATCATTTTAATGTGTATAAAGAAGAAACCTCATAAGAGAGTCTTCAATGTGACCTTTTGCTCTGCCCAATACATAGCTTAAAAAAAAAAAATCAATCAATGATAAGCATAGCAGAAGCTGTTATTTTACACACTAGTCAATTATGTGATTATATAGGTATGGACCTAGGTCAAATACCACTGACAAAAAGTCTGCTTGTTCCCTACTAATTGAGGATGCCCTAGAATGACTGACTAGATTATTCTCATATTTTAAGTAAGTGGGGAAGAAGGCATGTGAGTTGGTAACTGTTGCCATTCCCTTGTTTGCTTTTTTTGGTATTAATAAGGTTCAAGATTTTTTTTCTTTCCATGCTCTGTTTCCTCTTCTCCTTTAGACGCTGTGAATATGTTCCTCAATCCCCTATAATTTTACTGTTAAGCCATGGATGCCCTTTGTGAATACTTGGTCCAATTCCATTATTTTCCTTACTTTGTTCTCTTTAGTGCTATCACTATCTCTTTTTTAAGCAACCCAGAACTGTGATGCTATATCCCAAGTATGATGGGTTAATGGTACAGAATTTATTATAAAAAACTTTGCAGAGCTTTCCCATTTTTATCCTGTTTGTTGTCCTTCTATTTTCATCCTTAAATACTAGAAAAGGAATCTGAATAGGACTTTGCAGAAATATTCATACCTGCCTTTATTATAAATGGCTTCTATTAAATTAACTTAAACTGCAATACATTGTGCTAGGTACTATTGAGGAGATACAAAATTCATATAAAGCTCAGTCCTTCCCTGCTTGAACTGAACTTATGGTAGCCCATAAAAAGGTAACTCTAATGAAAAATAACACATACCTGAGAGGCACAGAAGAAATACAAAGTTATAGGATAGAACTAGGTGACTCCTCATTTCCTCTCCAGACTTGACATTTCATGGTTCTATGATTCTAATATGAATCAGTCAATAAGGTTTTATTAAGTGCCTGTTACATGTCAGGCCCTGTGCTAAGCACTGAAGATGCAAAGAGAGGCAAAAGACAGCTCCAGCTCATCAAGACATTATAGTCTAGGCCCCTAATTTAATTCTCTACCAATTCATCCAGGACTTTGTGCCACTTCTACTCTCCACTGATTCCCACGGCCCCCACTCCCATTAGCCACCCCATCCTAAAAATAACAGCATTAACTTTCCTTTACCCTTCTTTCCCCATCCAGCTACTGTCCCAATCCTCTTCTTTCCATCATTACTAAACTTTCTGAAAAAAATTATCCATACTTGATAATCAATTTCCTTTCTACCTATTATCTTTTCAACTCTTTGCAATCAGGCCTTTTTTCCTACCACTCTACTGAAACTGCCCTTTCCAAGGCTACCAATGAACTCAAAATCAACAAATCCAAAGGATTTTTTTCAGTCCTCATCTTTCTTGACTTCTCTGAAGCTTTTTACACAGTGCACCACTTCCTCCTAATATACTGTTTTTTCTCTTGGTTTCATTAACATCACATTGTCTTGGTTCCTTTTCATTCATATCTCTATTGCTTGCTTCTCATCCTCTTCTGAACACTTAAGGTCAAGGAGCTCTCCAAACTTCTGTTACTGATCCTGTTTTCTTCTTCTTCTACACTCTATCTTATTAAATTTCATGACTTTCCCTACTACCTTTATGCAAAGCACTCCCAAATTAATATTTTCAGATCCAACGTCTCTTTTGAGCTAAAGACCTAAATCTCAGTTTGCCTATATGGCATATCTAACTGCATCCAGATAGACCTTTGCCTTACACTTTCCTTTCCTTTCATGTATAGGACTTATAGGCTCTAGACTGAATCTCCCAAACTACATTCCAACTAAGAGCTTGCATTCCCAGAGAATAGTTACTGTTGTATCTCCCCTCATATTTCTAGAGACAGCCCTAAGATGTAGGGTGTATCTTTCCTTATAATATCTATCACTCCTGAGCCTCTATCTGATATTTTCCTTACCTATATATCAATGACAATTAATATTTTCCCACAACATCTATATATCCCAAACCTTTTCCTATATATGCCAATGCCAACTAATAGTTTCCTAATATCATCCAATAAGTGAAAAAAATACCCCAATATCATCTGGACATATATGGAATACCATGCTCAATTCTGGACCCTTCATTTTAGGAATGGCATTGACAAATCTGTCAGTAATTTGGATATAAAATAATATTAAATGTTCTCTGGTGATTAAAAAAACAGTAACTTTTCAAGAAGTCTCAGTAACTACTTCTACTACTAACTATTTCTGTAGTATATAGTTTTACAATCTGAAAGTGTTACCTAGATTTAAAATTAGCAAATGGTTTAAACTCATCCATTTTCTGTAGTTTCTATTGTATTCTAAAGAAACAGTGGTTCCTAAACAATGAATAACCCCTCTTTTTTTTCTGTTTCATGAGAAAATGATGGATTTAGGCTAATTTCTGGGCAAAGCAAAGATAGGAAGTAAATTTGAAACTTTTAAATATGGGATATAAATGATTACCGCCACCATTACTACTATCCTTTACCAAGAAGAAGATAAATATTATTATTAAATATTAGTAAGCCAGGAAGAGCACTGTCCTGGAAGGTAAGTGATCCACATTTTAGCCCTAGCTCTGCCACTAACAACCTTTACTATAGGTCTCAGCCTCGTCATATGTGAAAAAGATTGTACTATAAAAATGTACTCCCAGGTCACTTCTAGCTTTAATGCTCCATATTCCACATTCTTGGTCTGTTCTAACTAGATGGATCTGGGTAAATCATTTCACTTCACTGGGACTGTTTCCTCTTCTAAAAAGAAGCATTATAATATTTATTTTATGTATACTACAGGGTTATTATGAGGTTCAAAATAGCATAGTAAACATGAAGTATTTTGAGAATTTTCAAGGGCTCTATAAATGTCAGCCTGGTAGCACAGAGGATAGAATGCTGGACCTAGGGTCAGGAAGGCCTGGGTTCAGATCTGGACCTAGGCATTTTCTAGCTCTAGATAAGTCACTTAGCCTACATCTGCATCAGACTCCACAACTATAAAATGAGGATAATAATATTTACTTCCCAGAGTTGTTGTGAAAGTCAAATGAGATATTTGTAAAGCATTTAGCACAATGCCTGGCACAGAGTAGGTACTTAGTAAGTGCTTTTTTCCTTCCTTCTTATTATTTTTCATTACATAAGTGTTATGTTTCAGGGTCCAGAGTTCCTTACAGCTCTACCACATGCCTTCTATATTCTAAGGTCACTTTGTACTCTAAGGATCTAGGAATATAAACTTAAATGGTAGAGCAGACAAAATTCATCTCAACATTTATAAGGCCCCTACTAAGTATAAGTCACTGGGCTAAGAACTCATAATGCAAATAAAAATATCAAATGTTATCTGCCCTTAAGAAGTCTATATGGAGGGGAGAGGAAGCTGAGCAGGTCTTCAAGATGTACACAGATAAGTAAATACAAGTTAAATAAAGAAAGGTGAAAACATTAAGGGGATGAGAAAGGAAGTGAGAGGGAGGATGGTATTAAAGAACAATTAATGCAGAAGGTGACACTTAAACGCAAAAATAAGACATATATATATATGTATATGTATAGTCTGAGAAGTGGAGATGAGGAAAAGAACATTCCAGAACAGTTTGTGCAAATTCTCAGAGGCTGGAAATTGAATGTTAAGTTTGGAGACCTGTTAGTAACTGGTACGCAGTATGTCAAAAAACAATATTGTGGGAGTTGGGGAAGGAGGACAGGAAAAGAGTGGGAATATAGATTGGAGGGAGACACTGAAAATCTCAGTTCTAGGCTAAGGAGTTTGCATATTATTCTGGAAGAAATAGAAAGTTACTAATGATTTGTCAGTCTGGCAGTAACATGTTCAGAAATAACCTTAGAATGTTTATTTTCAAATCTATGAGGATAAATCAGGGAAGGGAGAGGCTAGAAATAGGGAGGGAGGCCAATTACAAGACTTTGAAAAAGTCCAGGCAGTAGGCAATGAGGGTGTGGACAATGAATGTGGAATTCTAAGACTTGTATTAGAAGAAAAACTCTTCTACTTTCTACCTGTGTAAAATTGGATGAGTTGTTTTCCCCCCACTGGGCCCCAGTTCCCTCTTGTGTAAAAGGAGGGGATTAAACCAGAAGATCTTTGACATCTCATCCAGCTCTAAGGCTGCCAACTTCTGTCAAAAGTGAAGGTTTGATTTACTTTAAATTCTTCCTGGAGAAGCAATAAAAAGAGTTATAAAGATTACATTAGCATTTTTATGCCTTTATAGCACAGTATTAGGGCATGATTTTGCATTCCACTGAACAAAAATAAAAAAAATAAGAAGAGTTCTGCCTCAGTTATCAGATGTAACCAGTCCTGTAGTTCATACATACTCTATACCATGCTCTAGATATGCCTTTTGGATCAATAAAATGGAAAAGTCTCTGATTCAATGAAATTGCAGAGCTCTCTTCTGCCCTGGGTCATGGTGCATGGAGAGAGTGAAGTGGGTGTTGTTTCATCAACTCTAGGGCAGAAAGGAATCAGGACATCATCTAATCCAGCCCCTGCCATTGAGAGATAAGGTGTTCTCATTTTGATAGTGTGTGTAACTGAGACCAAAGAGGCAAAATAACCTTGTCAGGATCACCACTTAGATTGTGCTTGAATCAAAACAATCCAAAGTTAATTTTCCTCCAGATTTCCCAGAAACCACCAATTTCCCCCAAAGTTTCTGGAAGATATAAGTCCCCAGTGCAGCCTACATTGTTTTATTTTTAGAAGAAAATCATTTCAAAAGAATAGCTTTTCTGGAAGCTTCTCATTTCCCAACATGCATTTAAGTCACATTGACAGTGAGCGTACATTGTACTGGTAAGAGGCAACTGGGTTGCAGCTTGACTCAGCTTCTCTTGAATTCAAGAGAAACCAGTTCAGATTTAGTGTGAAAACCTTTTTGTTAATAGAATGTGTCAGGGGATGAACTATGAAGTGGGACTGTTTGGTAACCACGCAACCAGACAGACATTGTTTTCTTTTACTGTTTCTTGGAGAAAAGATCTGGAAATGAACTTCCCTTGAGTTAAGCACGCAAATGAAAACGCGATCAAATAATCATGGATGAATAAACAGTTCAGAGCTAAAACAAGTAGTCACTTAATTGATGATTTGGGAACTTTCCCAAATATCCCCACCATGTCAGTTCTACCTTGGAAACTTCACTAAAGCACAGGTCTGACCATGTCATCTCCCCTATTCAATAAACTCCATTGGCTCCTTATCACCTCCAGGATCAAATATAAAGTATTCCAGCTATGTGGCACAATAGGTAGAGCCTAAACCAGAAGTCAGGAAGACCAGAATTCAAATCTGGACTCAGATAATTTCTAGGTGTGATCCTGGATAAGTCATTTAACCTCTGCCTCAGTTTCCTCATCACAGGAAAGAGAAAGGGAATAAGTGTTTACCAAGAGCCTACTATGTGCCAGACATTGTACTAAGGGCTTTATAAATGTTATATCATTTGATCCTCACAACAAGGTTGCTACTATTATCCTTATTTACTGTTGGAGAAACTCAAACAAACCAAAACTGAATGAGTTGCCCAAGGTTTCACAGCTAATAAGTGTCTGAATCTGGATTTGAACTCAGGTCTTCCTGATTCCAGGCCCAGAACTCTAGTAGTAGCTGCCTCCCAGAGTTGCTGTGAAGCTCAAAAGAGATAATATTTGTAAAGCGATAAAAACCAGCTATTATTATTATTAATCTGTTTGGCAACTAGGTGGTGCAGTAGGTAGAGCACTGGGCCTGGAGTCAGAAAGATCCAACTTCAAATCTACCCTCAGACTCTCACTAGCTGTGTGACTCTGGGCAAGCCACTTTACTCTGTTTGCCTCAGTTTCCTCATCTGTAAAATGAGCTAGGGAAGAAAATGGCAAACTGCTCCAGGATATTTGCCAAATGAAAATAAAATTGGGACCACAAAGAGTCTGACACAACTGAAATGACTCACCACCAACACCATAAATTTACCTCTTCCTACACCTTATTCATCCCTTCATAGTGCCACTGTCTTCCTGGCTTTTTATTGTCCATCATACTCCATCTTCTGCCTTTACACCTTTTCACTCCCTGTGCCTCATGTTTGGAATTCTCTGTATCCTCATCTTTACCTCCTGACTTCCCTGACTTCCTTCAAGTTTTACCTAAAATCTCATGTTCTGCAAGAAGCCTTTCCTAGTCCTCCTTAGTACTACTCCCTTCACTCTGAGATTATCTCCAGTTTATCATGCACATACATCTAGTTTGCACATAGTTGTAGGTCTATTGTCTCCCTGATTAGATTTTGATATCCTTGAGGGTAGAGTCTATTTTCTGCTTTATCTCCAACATTTAGTGCAGTGCCTACCATGCAGTAGGTGCTTAATAAATGCTTGCTGACTTGATCACTGCACAAATATTTCCTTTATTGATTGGCCATGGTATCCACAGTCGTTAACATTAGAGGTAAGGCATTGTCTCCCAGGAGTTTTGTGGGGAAAACAGATTTCTGTAGTTGCTTCACTTGCAATATTTTTTCTTTAATTCTATCAAATAAGGAGATTTAACTTGATTATCTTTAAGTCCCATTATAGTTTTGGCATTGTATCTTACGTATTCAAGAGTCTGACAGTCTATGTTGTAAGCCATAGCTCTAGCATTCAGCATCTTAGGGTTCCTTCTAACTTTGGAATTCCTTATTCTGTGCTCCAAGGTTCCTACCACCTCTGGTGCTCTATGTTCTAGACTTTCTTCTGAATCTAACATTCTACATTCTCTTCTTGGAAAGGCTAAGTTATGGATTAAACCCATCTGGAGCATAAAGTTTGCATGGATGGGAAATCGGTCTAAAGAATCTTGGAGAATCTAGATGAGACACAGTGATGATATGGCACCTGGAGGAGGAGAATGATGAAGGAGTGGGGATATTTGCCCACTTCACAATTTTGTGGAGGACTGGTTAGAATTATGACAAGTAAAAGATGGAAATAAATTTAGACACTCATCTCACAAACGAAGAAAATGAGATCCAGAGAGGAGAAAGCAGCGTTCAAGGTCACACAATTACATCATGTCTGAGCCAAGTCTTCTGATCCTAGATCCAATGCCCTTTCCACTAAACATTTCATTATTTCATTACAGTGACCTTATTTTCCAAACCAAAAATAGGGACACATGGTCTGTCAAAGGATATGCATTTGGCAAATCTTCATTAAAAGTTTACTTTCTTTTTGAAATTGGGACTGTCCTGGAAAATCTGGGACATATGGTCACCATACTTTTGGTGACCAAAGATAGCATCTTCCTCACTGCCCCTTCAGACAGAGATTACAAGGCCTACTTGGCATTTTTAGGACCCCCACACTCTGTGCACTTTTCTTCCTAAAGGGCAAAACAACAGGGAAAAACCAAGCACCACATTGTATCTAGGGATCTAAAGGTTATCTGTACACTGAGAGTTCAGAGAATCAAAAGACTAATAAGAGGGAAGGAATAGTGGCGATGGGAATCAGTATACCTGGGTTCAAACCTCAGCCCTGCAATTACTAAGGATTACTTACGCTTACCAAAGAGTCATCTCCTCATGATGCTGCTGCCTAAATCCCAGCTATTTTCCTCATCTTCCTCCAACCACTGGCATCTTGTATTCTGTCTCTAGGTCCTCTGGCTCTGATAGGTGAGCTTCCTTCCACCTTACCTGGCCCAGAATCAAGCCTACATGCCACTTTTTTGTGATCTCCAAATCATGCCAGCAACATGTATCTCTTACCTCATTTTCTAGGTCTTCTTTATGAGTTATCTATCCATCTATCATCTATCCTTCTATCTATCTATCTGTATATCTATAAATGTATTTGAAACAGGTAGATTCTCTCTCTCTCTCTCTCTCTCTCTCTCTCTCTCTCTCTTCTCTATCTATCTAACTATAACATATATATATATATATCTGATACAGGTAGATATCTATCTGAGATAGGTTGATATCTATCTATCTGTCTATCAATCCACCTATCCATCATTTATCTATTCATCTATGTATTTATCTATATATCCATATATCTATAGATTTATCTATTGGAAACAGGTAGATAGCTAATGTCTATATCTGTTTGAGATAGGTAGATTTCTATCTATCCATCTATCCATCCATCCATCCATCCACCCATCTAAACATTTATCTATAGATCTATCTGAAAAAGGTAGATATCTACTTATCCGTCTACATATCTATCTGTCTAGTGACATTACTTCTCTAACTGTCAGTTTCCTCATCTTTAAAATGAACATAATAATATTTGTACTACCTATCATAAATGACTATATTTGTACATATGCAGAGTATTATAGTATGTGAAGATCTGGATTTCAAGTCACAAGACCTAGGTTTGAATTCTGATTCTGCTACTTACTACCTCTGTGACCTTGGGCAAGTCACTTGATCTCTTTAGGCATTAGATCTCTCATTTACCAAATGATTGTATTGTACTAAATTCAATTTAAATTAAAGATGCATTAAATTAAGGAGTGCATTAAAGATGTGAAGGCAAAAATGAAAAAAAAATCCTTGCTCTCTCATAGCTTATATTCTACTGGTGGAAACAACATGTACTAGGAAAATTAAATATAGATATATAAAAGTTACTTCTAGGAGAGTACCCTAGCAACTAGGGAGATGAAGATGAGCTCCTGATAGGAAGTGCCACTTGATCAGTTCTTGAATGAAAGCTAGGCACTCTGAAATGGAGGTAAGGGAGGGATACATTGCACATGTTAAGAAGACAGGCTAAGACACGAAGGTGATAGAAGGTAGTTGGAGTCTGATATATAAGAGGAAACAGGCAATCCAGTTTGACTGGCATTCAGAGTGTTTGAAATAAAGCAATAAGCAACAAACCTGGAAAAGTAGGCTGGAGCCAGATTGTGAAGGATTTCAAAAACCAAACAATGGAGACTATATTTTATTCTAGAGTCAAGAGGAAAGCAGCCACAGAGGAGTGACATGATCAGATCTGTGTTCTAGAACTGTCATTTTGGCAGCTGAGCCAAGGATGCATTTGATGAGGTAAGAATCTGGAAATGTGGAAATCAATAAGAGTGTGTTTAATGGATGAAATGAGGGCTTGGACTAGATAGGTGGTCATAGGAGTCTGAGGGATATGAGAGCTAAAAACAGTGAGATTTGTGAACTGATTGGATGTGAGAGGAGAGGGAGAAATAAGAGTTGAGCAAAATGGAGGATGTGAACCTTGGTGATCAGAAGGATCAATCAATCAACAATAATTTAGCAAATACTTATAGAGTACAAAATAAAATTAATCAGTCCCTGCTCCTAAGAAGCTTACTTTTATTTTTTTTGGAGGGAAAAGCAATTGAGGTTAAGTGACTTGCCCAGGGTCACAGCTAGTAAGTGTCTGAGTGTTTGAATTTAGGTCTTCCTGACTCCAGGCCTAATGCTCCGCTCACTAGGCCACCTAGCTAATTGGAAGCCAGAATGCAAAGGTTCTAAAAGAGAGTGAGAGGAGAGAAAGAGTAGACACCAAATGGAGGTGATTTTCTCAAGGAGGCTGGCTGAGAGAGGAGAAATAAACATAGGTTCCATAACTTCCTCTGACTTTGTTCAGTAGCACATGAGTAGAAGCAGAGAAGGTGAGAGGTAGAAGTAATCAATGTTTGAGGTATGACAAGGCATGAGTAAAACAGAAAAAGGAAGCAAAGGATTTGAGAGTAGAGGGCAACGTGGAGTTGAAAATTATCAAGACTGAGAAAACAAGCAAAGTCAAATCAGAATAAAAGTAATGACTTGAGAAAGTAGGGAGGTGGAGAAGTTGGGTATCACAGTGAGGGTACAGAATAGGTTTAGGAGGGCTAGGGAGAGTTGGAATAATAGAATATTGTGATCAGAAAGGAATGCCTGAGTGTTTAATCATGGAAGTAGAATGTTTGTGACTGACCCTCCCTAAACATGTGACTGAAGAGGAGCAGAATAGTAGGACATGGAATTGGAAGAAACGGAGCAGCTGAGAGATTCGAGTGTTTGAGAAAAGATCGGTGCATATGTTGAAGTGTTCCAGGATAAGGGTAAAAGCAGGGGGAGAGGCAAGCAATCAGCCAGGGATCAGACTTCTAGAGGAAAGACAGAGGATGACCAAAGGACCAGCAAACAATATCCACCATGATGTGGATTGGGTAATAAGCTTCGACAGAGTGAATTTAAAAAGAAAAAAGGTTGCTGAATTATAGTGGCAAAAGCAGCAAGTCCGGACCCAATGACGTGTTGGAATATTTGAGTATAAAGTCAGGTACTCCCAAAGAGTACTACCTGCAAACTCTAATTCTTATTTCAAAATATCAAACTTCTGAAAAGGTTAGACTTCTTGGTGGATATTTTTTTTTAATTCCTTATATGAGATGAATACAAATGTTTGCCATAATCCGGGGTTGAGGAATGGAGAGAAATGACTTTAGATAGAACAATGAGAAAAGAGACTCAAAAGGTAGAAGACATTATAAAGTTCAGCTAGTTAGCTTGAATCAGAATTCTGAAGAATGGAAACTAAGGTCAGAACAAGGAATTATATAACTTCCAAGAATCCTTCCATCTCTGACTTTATAATACTAATTATATAAGTACCCTAGAAATCTGAATTATGATTAATTGAGGTTCAGAGTAATAAGGGAAGATTTCATGATGTAATTGAGGTTGGATCAGAGTCTTGAATGGTACGTAAGACTTGGGTAGCTTTTTCTCCCCTCCTGACACATGTCTTTTCTTGCTTGCTTGCTTTTTGGAGGCAATCCTCCAAAACGGTTAAGTGATTTGCTCAGGTTCACACAGCTAATAAGTGTTTGAGGCTGGATTTGAACTTAGGTCCTCCTGACTCTCAGACTGGTGCTCTATCCACTGTACCACCTGCTGCTTTTTATTTCATTGCTTTTAATTTAGTTTTTTTTAATTACTAAAACTCTATTTCATCTCCCTCCTACACCCTATTGGGGGGAGGGGATTTTCTAACAAATATGCATAGTCAAGCACACAAATTCCATCATTTCCACATTGGCCATAGCACCCCCTAAATATCTCATTCTGTACCCTAAACACATCACCTCTCTGTCAAGAGATGAGTTAGTATACTTCATGGAGTCACAATTGGTCATTGATAACATTGATCTGAGTTCTCAAGTCTTTCAAAGTTGCTTATCTTTGCAATGTTGTTACTGCTTAAATTGTTCCCCTGGTTCTGATCACTTTACTTTGCATCAGTTCATACAAGTCTTTCCAGGCTTCTCTGAAACCTTTCCATTTCTTATAGCAAAATAGTATTTTATGACATTTATCTACCATAATTTGTTGTGTCCAGTTATTTACCAAATTGATGGGCAACTTCCTTACTTTCCAGTTCTTTGCTACTATACAAGAGTTGCTATGAACACACACACACACACACGTGTGTGTGTGTATGTATATATGTATATGTGTGTGTGCATACATAATATTTGCATATATAGATCCTCTTTCTCTTAGGATGGGTAGATATTTAAATCAAGTAGCAATTATTATAAAAGAGCCAAATTACTCCCCTCATCACTCAGGTAGGGCAAGGAGGAAGTAAAAGAAATAGAAAAAAAAATCTTCTGATTGTCATCTCTTTTTTTTTTTTAACTAACATTCTTCTTTGATGACTCACCATGACTCCCGAAACCTAAAAGGCTCTTCAGCAACTCCCAAATACCTTCTATGAAGGTGAGAAGAAAGGTTCAATCTGCATCAGAAAGGGAACTCCTGCACCAGTGAAATTACAGATGTTTCTAAGTAATAAAGTACAATCTTCATAAAGTTCTTCCCCCTAGACTAAATTAAACTGTAGCTTTTTGTAGCTCCCATCAATTGGTTCCAGCTTCAACCTCAAGGGCCAAATAGAATAAATCTAATTCCTCTTCTACTTGGCAGTCCTTCAAATATTTGAAGACATCAGATGTACTCTGTCCTTGTATGGAATGCTTTCAGTCCTCTCACCATCCTAGTAATTCTCCTCTTCTGTAGGCTCTAGCTTGTCAATGGACTTCTTAAAAGTGAGCACTCAAGAATAGAATAATTTTTAGATATGGCCCAACAAGGGTTGAGTTAGTAGTTTTTTAATATCTCTAATCCCCAACATTTTATTTGGGACACTGTGACTAGAGATCACTTCTTATAAAGCCTTCCTCATCTGTAAACTGAATGAGTTTAATGAAAAGACCTTTAAAGTGTGAGCACTCCCCATGTTCCAGGCACTGTAAGGTCTCATTGAGCTAGAATGAAGATCCCATGGAATCAAGGATTTGTTGAAGTTTCGAAATGTAGCACTCACTCCCTTTTGAGTCTTCCCCAACAACTTGCATTCAAAGATTGAATATCACCTTCCCTCCATGACTATCACAAGTTCAAGATATGCTACAGGTTCATATTCCTAAAACTATAGCTCTCAAGTCCCCACTACTATGTTAACTTGTACTCTAATCAGCCAGAGAATACAATTATCTCTGAAAAAAAGCTCTTAACTGAAATGGCATAGCATGAATAGTAGTAAGAAAATATTTCCCTCATAATACTGGAGCATATTTTCCCACACATTCACTCAAAGTCAGTGGGTATACACATCAAGTACTCTAAAGGAAAGGTACATACATAGTGAAGCACACACTTCTGAAATTTCAATTTATACCTTTTCTCTCCTCCTGGTGTCATCACATTGTTTTCTTACTGGGAATGTATCATGTCACTGCTGGGATCCCTGGAGTACTTCCACGCTGTGACTCAATGATTCTGCATCTAAACTCTTTGAGTCTGCTCTCTGGTAGATATAGTCTCCTGCTAGGACAGAAGTTCTTTTGTCCAGTGGTTTTACAATTTTAGGGGTAAGGAGATGAGAAGGAAACTACCTTCCTTTCCCACTGTATTTCAGCAGAGGTATAAGAAAAAAAATGCAATGAGGTTTAGAAAATTCCCTCTCAAGAGTAGTGTTCTTCCTCCATAGTCTGCTCTCTCCCAGAAAGCCAGATATGACTCTCTCTACAACCTCCAAAGCTGACTGGTTAATTTTTTTTAAAGTGCCAGGATTGTGACTGACTCTTCAGCTAGTCAGTGTCCAGCTTTCCCCATCTCCCACACTCGATTTCCCATATCAACTTAATTGGGAAATGTCTTCACACCTCCCAAAAGAATAAAATTTAAATAGGTCTTTATATTGCTCTATCAAGTTTGAAATAGGTATATCACTAAAATGTGTGAATAGAATAGTCCCAGCATTAGATCCTTAGAATCTGGGTGTGAGTCATTCACAGCAACATGCCCTTACAATATCTGAATAAAGACAAGTCAAAATCTGAAAATCTGTGTCTCTTGACTCTTACATCTATAAATTCATGAAGTCATTTGGGTAAACTCAACTGAATAGTCCTCCCCTAATCATCCCTCCCTAGGAAATTGTAAAAAAAAAAAAAAAAAAAAAAAAAAAAAAGGTTTTAACCAATAGAAAAGTGCTAAAGTCCCATGGGCTTTGAGTCAAAACTATTACTCATTCCTAAAACAAAGTATAGTGCTCTAAAGAATATAAAATAATGAATATTTATTTATGTAGTTTTTCCAAGCAAAGAAAAGGCCCATCTTATCTCCATACAAGAAAGCAGATTCTTAGAAAAATCTATGAAATCTGGAGTTTGGTTCTTTGACTGTTCTTTAAATAGAAAGCCACCTAGTATAAATATGCATAATAAGATTCCCTAGAGATTGACCCACCAAGAGAAAATAGTCTCAGTGATAAAAAGAGAAAGTGTGCCTAACAATAACTCTCTGTGGAGACTATAAATGAACTGAGATAAGATCCTATGCCCCCACTGAATTAAATTTTTCATCTCTGGCAAATGGCTCCAATTAAGTTTCATTTTATAGTCCTTGTGAATTCATATGCAGGCACTGGGATAGAAAGTAGGAAAGGTGATGGTGGTGTATGGGAAGGGGAAAGAGGAATCTTTTATTCATATGAAATTTATGTAGTCATTTATACATGAATGCTTTTGGCAAAAAAGAGAATGGAAGTGCTTCTTTTCCTTTTTAGAGTTCTTTTTTGTGGAATATCAGTGAAAGTCTTCCTTAGCCTTCAGAGTGGGTTATAAAACCACACAAATTTCTGGGAAATCATAGAAGATTGTAGTTACTTAAGGTAAGCCCCTCCTAGAGAAATCCCATCTAAAATTCCATTATATTAGAGCTGGATAGGACCTTAGACCTCACCCAGTTGACCCCTCTTATTTGATGGATAAAGAAATTGAGGTCCAGATAGGTTAAAGAGTGAGTAGCCCAAAGTCACACAATTGTTAAGTAACAGAGATGGAGCCCAATATTTTCTAACACAAAATCCAACAAGCAGTTTACATAACATACATGTTGTAAGGCCATCTCTATAAAATCATAGGAATTCAAGGGCTAAAAATATATCAAAAGAACAGGCATCCTCAAAATCACCATGTACTGATGAGAGAGGATGATGATGGTGGTGGTGATGGTGATGATGATAGCATTTATATAGCACATTTAGGTTTGCAAAGCAGTTTACAAGTATCATCTCATTTGATCCTCACAACTCTCAAGAATAGGTGCTATCATTATCCCCATTTTATAGATGAGAAAACTGAGCAAGTCAGAGGTTAAATGACTTGCCCAGAGTTACACAGCCAAAAAATATCTGAGGCCAGATGTGAGCTCATCTTCCTGGAGTGCAGGCCCAGCACTCTATCTACTGAACCACTTCAACTTGACCAGTTTAGGACAGACTAAATCAATAAAAATGATTTAAAAGCCCCCTGAAATAGTACATGTACATACAACAGATAAATGTTGGCAGGATTCTAGATTGCATGAGAAGAGTTAAAAAAGAGTTACAAGGGTAAATGTTGTCTCTAAGCAAATCTGCCTATGAACAGAAGAGGTAAGGAAAAAAAGGTATACCTTTTAAAAGAACATGCAATTATAAATTGAGTCAGAAATAAGCCAACAAAAGAAATTGATAAGAAATAAGATGAGTAAGAGGAGAAGCATAAGAGCTATAGGGTCACAAAGACCAAGAACAGCCTTATGTAGATTTTAATAGTATTAAATACCACAAGGAAGACAAGAGTTGAGAATGATGTAAGATTATTGTTATTTGGATATGGAAAGAAGGAGAGAAACAGAGGGAGGAAGACAGCGACAGGCAGAAAGAAAGAGACAGAGCGAGACAGAAAGAGAATGAGAGAGATGGAAAAACATAGGTTTTGTCGAATGAACTAGGCATATTTTGTTTGAAGAAGAGGGAACGTGGGCTCTCACATGAAAAGAGATTAGACTTATTTATTTGGCCTCAAAGGGATAGACTAGTAGTAAAGGGTGGAATTTATTGGGAGGTAACTTTAAGCTCAATACGAAGAAAGTAATCCTTACAATTTGAATTGCCGAAAAATGCAATGAGTTGTCTGAAGAAGTAGTGGGGTCCCTTTGAAGGAATGACTATCCAGTCAGAGGCTGAATGGCTATTTGTTAAGGATCTTATAGGTCTTCCTTTTTAGTGAAGAGTTTAACTTGATGTCCTCTCAGGACCCTTCTGAGATTCCATGATTCTGGGACATCTCCTAGGATTTTTTTTTTTTTTTGCAAAAGGAAACAATGAAATAAGATGGTAGCTGCCAGCTACAGTAAGATATAAGAAAGGGGGCTTTAAAAAAGTTCTATGGGAAGACTTGTAAAGTGGGGGTGGAGAGGAAGGGAGCTTTCTGACATTTTGAATTAACAGTTAGAAATTTTCTATTATGCCATGACCTTCTTAAGACATTTTGTGAGTCTCTGGAACACTCCCTACTGAAAAGTCCAACTTCAGACATGGTTTTCAATATTTTATCAGATGGTTTGAGCACATGAGAACACTCATAGGAAATATTGGGAGTGGGGGTTAGTTCAGAGAATCATAAGACTTAGAGTTAGAAAGAACCTTAACAACCATCTAGTCCAATCCACCCATTTGTTAGATGAGGACACTGATGTCCAGAGAAGTTAAATGTCATGTCCAACATCAAACAAATAATGCCAGAGTCAGGATATGAACCCAGGTCCTCTGATAACAAATCCAGTGCTCTTTACACTATACTGTACTGATTCTGCTTATATGCATTATATTCCGAGTGCTGAGGGTCATTTTAATTAACAGGAGAAAAGAGAAATGATGAAGTCCTTCTCCTCCTCCCTGTAGCTGTTGCGTGTAGGCTGCATCAAATGGGTGAGAAACCAACATCTGTGGGGCCTGCTGACTTCCTGTTCAAAGCCTGAGGATGGACTAGAACCAGATGTGCTTCGACCTTCTGAAAACCTACACGTAGTCAGAAGGTCATAATACAGTGTCTAAATACAGCCCACATGAACCATATGCAGACCTGCACTTTTCCATGATGTGCCTCAGTGTTTGGGACCTAGCCAACTGGAAAGGACTATATTGCTAGCACATTTCATACAATACACAGTCTCCAGAGGGCTGAAGCCCTGCTGGGAATGGTCCACAGCCTCAGTGGTGGTCATTTTTCGGGAAGAAAAGCCGCCCTCTAAGTCAGTCCAAAGAGAAGAAAGCCAGTATCCATTTTGGCCTTTTCCCAGTTTCCTAGAAATTGAAATTAGGGATGGAAAATGTCTTTTAGTTCTCTGAAGGTCAGCTTCTAAGGTCTGGACCAGGCTTGTTCCCTAACAAAATAGGATTTTCCAGTCTGACTTTTCAAACAGGGACCTTGCCACTTCCCTTCTGACTATGTTCAGGATATCGTGTGAGATGTTGGGAATTTATTTCTGATATTCAGCCTTGACATTTCCCTAATTTCAATATGTTGATTGCTTTGGACCACCCTGAAAACCTGTGTCATTCTTCATTTTTTCTCTTTGACTAAGAACTTGCAATCTGAGTGCAGTCCTTGGGGCCATACGGGTGGTTTGGACAAGCCATTCCATCCACCTTCTACTTCTTTCTACAGAAATGGTACCACGGTCACATTCTAAATATCTTCTGTGTATTGAATCCTTCTTTGAGTGTTAGAAAAGATGAAGAACTTCAATTAAGCATATTCTTTGCCCTCATGAACCTTAAAATCTAGTAGAGGGTAACAGTACGGCTCCACTTTGGCCAGAGGCAGGTAGACAAAGAGATTTGGATTCAGATATTACCTTAGTAGACCATGGGAATCATGGGAAAGTAACTTAAATTCTCCAAGTCTCAGTTTTCCCATGTGTAAAATGAGGTAATATTACTTCTATTACCTCCTTGATAGGGAGGACCTTGTTTTACATACCATAAAATGGAATGTCCATGTGTTCTTTTGAAGAAAGCACTTTGCTGACCTTAAGCTATTAGATAAAAGTAAATTCTTCTTTCCACTCCTCATTCCCAACATCCCTGCCTCCCCCCAAACACCCCTGGAGTCTCCTTTTTTTGTTTGTTTGTTTAGTTTTCAACATTCAGCTTTAATAAGATTTTGAGTTCTAAATTCTCTTTCTCCCTCCCTCTCCTCCCCCCTCCCCAAGATGGCATGCTATCCAATATAGGTTATACATGTAAAATCATATTAAACATTTCTGCATCAGTCGTGTTGTGGAAGAAGAATCAAAACAAAAGCGAAAGAGAAAATAGTGTGCCTCAATCTGCATTCAGACTCCGTAGTCTTTCTCTGGATGTGGATAACATTTTCCAACGTGAGTCTTTTGAAATTGTCTTGGATCATTGTATTGTTGAGAAGAGCTAAGTCTTTCAGAGCTGGTCATTGCTCAGTGTTGCTGTAACTGTGTACAATGTTCTCCTGGTTCTGTGGGGCTTTTCTTTTTTATGCCAGTCTGTCCCCCACCCACATCCCACTCCTGGTTTTATCCTGTCCCCTCGAGGCCCCTGGCTGTAGGATGGATATAGCTAATCAAATCGATTCTTTGAGCAGATTAACAATTAAAATCCTTCTAATAAGATGGAAGACTGCCAGATCTTACTGCTTACCCTGCCTCTGTGCCATAAGAATCTCTGGGCCTTATCATATGGCTGCCTTCACGTCCTGCAGAATCCAGGTGATTGCATCTGCTGATGTACCCTAGGTATCTATGGGCCTCGATATCTGCATTGCTGCTGAACCCTAGGGAGTATTGAGCCTTTCCATGTATATGTGATGTCTTCCTCTATTAGACTATGAACATCTTGAGAACAGGAGTTATCTCGCTTTTCTATTTATGTCCCCACTGCTTAGCAGAGTCCTCAACACATAATAAGAACTTAAGTGAATTTTTTCATTCACTCATTCATTCATTGATTCATTCATTGCCAGTAAAATGTAAGCTTCTTAAAGACAATTCTTTCATTTTTTTGTTGGCATTCCCAGTGTCGCAATATGTATACGTGTGTATATATGCATATATATAAACACACACACTTACATATACATATATGTGCGTACATATATACACGCATACACACATGTGTATATATGTATATACACATATGCATGTATATACACACATACGTACATATGCTTACATATACATACATACATATATTATATGTGTATGTATATACTTATACACACGTATTTAAATAGTATTTTATTTTTCCCACTTACATGTAAAGATAATTTTCAACATGGTTCTAATTTTTTCCCCTCCCTTCCATCTTCCCTCCCCAAGATGGCAAGCAATCTGATATAGGTTATATATGCGCAATCCTGCAAACATGTTTCCACATTAGTCATGTTGTGAAAGAAGAAACAAAACGAAAGGTAAAAGCCACAAAAACAAAAAAAAACAAGTGAAAATAGTCTGCTTTGATCTACATTCAGACTCCATAGTTCTTTCTCTGGATGTGGATGGCATTTTCCAAGGTGACTCTTTTGGAATTGTCTTGGATCGTTGTATTGTGGAGAAGAGCTAAATCAATCATAAATGATCATCACACATTGTTACTATTATTGTGTACAGTGTTCTCCTGGTTCTGCTCACTTCACTCAGGATCAGTTCATCTGAGTCCAGGTTTTTCTGAAATCTGCTTGCTCATCATTTCTTATAGCACAACAATATTGTCTTACATTCATATACCAGAACTTGTTCAGACTTTCCTCAAATGATGGGCACTCCCTCAATTTCCAGCTCTTTGCCACCACAAAAGTGCTGTTACAAATATTTTTGTACATGTTGTTCCTTATTCTTTTTTTGTGATCTCTTTGGGATATAGACTTCACAGTGGTATTACAAGGTCAAAAGGTAGGCACAGTTTGATTGTCCTTTGGGTATAGTTCCTTAATGCAATATTTGCTTAATAAATGTTTGTTGAAATAATTGAACAGAATTGAATTTGAATTGTTATTCAATCATGCTCTATCACTGACCTACTGTATCTGTGTAGGGAGGACACATGTCTTTGGTCCTCTCCTTCCACCCCATTCAGTGCCTTTTTTTCTACAACTTGATATCTGTGCCTCATCCCTTCAGGCATCTACATTGAGTTCAGCAAATTGCCAACTAACTCCTCCCCACAGATATCAAATGATAATGACTTGAGGCAATGCCTTTTCTTAGAGGCATTAGCTCTCTAATAGAGGATTCTCGAAGACTAAAAATCAGGAATAAAAGATATGAATTTCTAAAGGTAGAGTTTTAGGTTTTGGTAGACTGGAAGAGAGATTTAGAGGTGATGGGAGCCTTTTTTATATCCCACTTCAGATTTCAAGATGAAATTGCAGTTATTCCCCAAGGGAAAAGTGATCAAAAGACATGAACAAATAGTTCTCCAGAGAAGAATTGTAAACTATTAATGACCACATGAAAGATTGCTTCAAATCATTAATAAGAGAAATACAAATTAAAATACCTCACATCACAAATTAGCAAAGAGGATAAAAAAAAGAATATTGTAGTAGATGTTAAGGGATTTTGTAAAGACACACTAATATACTATTTGTGGAGTTGTGAATTGATCCCACCATTCTGGAAATTTGGAATTATGTTGAGTTACTAAAATATTCTTTTGAACATTTCTTTTTGAATTTTGAATATTTTATCCTTTGACCTAGAGATCCCTCTTGTAACATACATCTTAAGGAAGCCAAAGACAGAAAGAAAGGTGCTATATAGAACAAAACATCCATAGCATCATTTCTTTTTGTGGCAGCAAAAAACTAGGGAAAACATAGAAGCCAATTGATTGGTGAATGGCTGAACAAATTATGGGGAAGGGAACATGCAGCTCCTATTAAGTTCCTACTACGTGTCAGGCACTGTGCTAAGTGCTTTACAAACGCTATCCCATGTGATCCTCACAACAGTCCTGGCAGGGACATGCTATTATTATTCTCATTTTACAAATGAAGAGAATTCATGGGACTTGCCCAAGGTCACAAAGCTGAAGTGTCTGAAGCCAGATTTGAACTCGTCTTCTTAACTCTAAGCCAAGCATTTATCCACTGTGCCACCCAGATGTCTCCAGATGCTACATGAATGTGATTGAATACTGAATAATGCATCATCATCATCACTAGTATATACTGCTCTTTAAAGTTTGCCAAGTGTTTTCCATATATATCTCATTTGATCCTGTAAGGTAGTTTCTATTGTTACAGATGAGGAAACTGACACCAGAAGTGGGTGGGTAAATGACTTGCCTAGGGTCACATAGCTGTTAAATTTCTGAAGCAGATTTTGAACTCAGGGATTCCTGACTGCCAGTACAGCATCCTATCCACTATGCTCCCATAAGATATAACAAATGAGAAGAATTCATAGAAGCAGGCAAAGACATGTACGAACCAAAGCAAAGTAAACCAAGCAGAAGCAGAGAGGGAAACCTACACATCAACTACAATAAGTGGAAAGAACACAAACCCTGAAATGAAATACTATGTAATTATCACACTCAAGTTTATCCTGAAGAAAAGAAAAGAAAATTAACTACCCTACTTCTTTTCTGAGCTTGGGAACCCTGGGAATAGAATACTGTGTATACCATGAGATTCTGTTGCAGTATTGGTTAATTTTCCCGAACTGTTTTTTTTCTTCAGTTTTTTTAAAGGGATGGATAATGGAATATATTTGAAAATAAAGAGAATTTAAATACAAACATATATACGTATATATACATACACGTATATATGTATGTATCTTAATGGTCATTGTGACCTTTGAGAGTAAAGTGTTTATATAGCAGTGAGAGATTGGGATAAGATTGCAATGTAACAGGAAAATATCTGCAGAATACAGCAAAGTCAAGGGAAAGGGTTTTTTGTTGTTGCTGTTAAAACTGTTTTATTAAGGATAAGAAAGACCTGAGCATGTTGTTAGATACTGAGGAAAAAGTCAATGTATAGGGAGAGATTTACATTCAAAAACAAAATAATTGATATGAAAGGTCCCAGAGAATATGCAGCTAGCGAAATAAAGCATCACCCCCTACTCAAAAAACTCCAGTGGCTCCCTATTACCTCCTTATTCCGATTAAAGTCGTCTGTTTGTCATTTCAAGCCCTTCACAGCCTGGCCCCTTACTTCTTTTTCATCTTCTTACATTTACTCCTCTCCACACGATACGATCCAGTTACACTCTCTTACATTCTCTTCCTGGCACAAAACTCTCTATCTCTTTTTTCCATGCTTTTGCACTATCTCCCATTTCTGAAATTTCTTCTCTATTAGTAGCTTATGAGTTTTTTTAGTTTCCTTCAAAACTGAATTCAAATTTTACCATCTACAGGAAGTATCTCCAGGTTCCTCCTTCCCTTCGGAAAGGGGTAGCTAGGTGGTGCAGTGGATAGAGCACCAATGCAAGAGTCAAGAGGACCTGAGTTCAAATCTCACCTCAGACACTTGATAAGTCACTTAACCCCAATTGCCTCATCCTGGGTCATCTCCAGTCATCCTGATGAATATCTGGTCACTGGATTCAGATGGCTCTGGAAGAGAAGTAAGGCTGATGACCTGCACAGCCCTCCCTCACTCAAAACAAAGTCAAGTGCAAGTTATGTCATTATTTCTCTGATGGCATGGTCTTCTTCAACAATGAAGGACAAACACACACACATACACACACACACACACACACACATATCCCTTCTGCAAACCCATCCCACACAATGTGCATACATTTTGTAAGCACCTAGTTATTCAGATGTTGTTTACCCCCTTTAGAAGGTGAGATCCTTGAAGAGAAAGAAAGACTGTCTTTGCTTTTTTTGTATCCAGAGGACTTAGCACAGTGCCTGGAACATGGGAAGTGCTCACACTAGAAGAACTGGAATTTAAAAAGACTTGACAGACAAATTGCATCAACGATACAGTTCCTTTTTTGATGCATAAAGAAAACAGAGATAGGATGAACATTTTTATTTCAAAGTAAATATTTTTGTGTCAACTGACACATCTACTAGGAAGAAAGGTTTTTTTATTCCAAAGTAAAAATGTTTGCATCAATTGATATGCCTGACATTCAGTATAATAAATACTTGTGAAATGACTGATTGTTGCTGAAAATCCAGATGAATTTGGAAAACAAGGTTTTGTAATGTGGTAGAACTTTCTGACATCCTCCAGAAGTTTCAAATGACTGTGTAGTAAAAATAGAAAAGGTAGGTGGTGAGAAAAGAGCAAGGTTGAAAATTACCAGGGCATGAACAACAGAAGGACAAAAAAGGCAAGGGATTCAAGAGTGAGGACAGAGCCTTGGAGAATTAACTATGAGGTCAAGATTGTGAAGAGAATAAAGGGAGGTCAAGATAATTCACTAGGAGAAGGGTTGAAGGACCAGAGGTGATGATGAGAATAACCAGTAAGTTCAAGAGGAATAAGGGAGTGGAGGAATGGGAGGACAGTAGATTGTTAATAGAAAGGGAAATTTCTGGGTTGAAGATCTTGGAAGTCGAAAAGTTTGGGGAATCTGTAATGCTAAGAAACTATTACTCTTATGGATAATTAAGGCAGAAAGGAATCAGATCTCATGGGAGTTGAGGAAGTGTGTGCAATAGAAAGCCAAGATGTTCAAAGGGACATCATATGGTGTAGCAGCAAGCACTCTGGCATCACAGGAGGGCCTGCTGCACAGGTTCTTAGATCTGCTTTTCTAAAAGAAAAGCAACTTTTGAAGGGTCAACAATCTATTTTAATTACATATACCCACAGAGAAAATACAAGCAGAGAAATAAAAACCAACAGACAGGGCTTCTAACTGTCTGACCGTAAGAAATACATCATACATCACTGATCAACAGACAGATCCAACTGTCTGACTATTACATACATGCTTAGTTACCAGAAACAGATGCACCAACATCTGGGTTTTCAAAGGGTGGGGGAGAAGAGAGAAGGAAGGCTCCACGATGACTACCCAGGGTTTCACCTGGCACATGAAGCTTCTTCCAAGCCTCCAAAGCAAAACCTCACCTTAGAGTATATATACACTTTTCAGAGTTGGAGGGCACAACTTTGGTGACCCACTGCCTGATTAGCAATTAACAAAAGGTGTGGGCCTTCCTACAAAACAAGCCTTCCCTAATCAAGTAACTCTCATTAACATTACATATGGCTATTAAAGTTCCCAAGACTAAGGACAAAAGTTAAGGTGGAAAGGAGAGCTGTGCACCAGGGATTAAAATCAAGGAAAGAATGTAGAGGAGTTTTGTTGTTGTTCTCTATTTGTTTCTGTGTTATTGATATATTTTGTTTTTATATTATCTTTATTTCAAATAACATCCTTCTCCCCTCCCTTCAGAGCAGCTAGGTGGTACAGTGGATAGAGCACTGGGCCTGAAGTCAGGAAGACTCATCTCTCTGAGTTCAAATCTGGTCTCAGACCTTTACTAGCTGTGTGACCTTGGGCAAGTCACTTAACCCTTGTTTGCCTAGTTTCCTACTCTGTAAAATGAGCTGGAGAAGAAAGTGACAAAAATTCCAGTATCTTTGCCAAGAAAATCCCAAAGGGCGTCACAAAGATTTGGATACAACTGAAAAATGACTGAAAAACATAGAGGTAGCATGAGAACTTCAACAACCAAAGCATGATAAGGGATGTCAGACTAGACAAAGTCCTATTGCAAAACTAACCCCTTCTTTCTTTAGAAGAGATTTAACTGAATTTTTTTTAAATCACCTAACATAAACGTAAATATGAAAGTTAATATTTTTCCATGCAATAGTGAGAAGTTAGAGATTGGAGCCTACAGAACAAAATACAATCTCCTTAGCTCAAGGCCTTCTACAGCATGGCTCCAATCTACCTCTCCAAATATATTATTCACCTTCATGCACTCCACAATCCAGCCAAACAAGTCTATTCTTTCTCCCTTTATCACAGCCTTTCAGTAACTCTTTCCCCTATGCTTGGAAGATGTTTCCTCCACATCTCTTGCTGCTGAAGTTTTTCTCTTCCTTGAAAACCCAGCTAAGAGGTCATATCATCTTATGAAGTCCTTAATTTTTTGTGACCATTTCCCCAGACATCTCATTTGTCCTTATCACATTCTGTCTTGTTTCATGGTATCTGTACATTTCCATTAGATTCAAAGTTCACTGAGGGCTGAGGTGGACAAGCATCTTTGGATGGTGCGAAAGAAAGATGACCACATCTAGAGTAAGATGACTTGGTTTTTAATTCCATTTCAGCTACTTATCTACTACCCATGTAACCTTGGGCAAGTTATTCAATCTTGAGACTATTTTCTCATCTGTGAAACAAAGGGACTGGAGAAGATAATCTTAGGTAATTCCAGTTCTAAATCTGTGTTCCTAGGAATAGATTAATTTCCACCTTCCTATCACCAATGTCTGGCACAGGGTTGTGAACATAATAGGCACTCAGTTAATGTTTCTCTGATATATTCAAATTTTGTTAATAACCATCAGCAAAAAGTGACTTATTGACTTTTTGCAGAAAAATCTAAATAAAAGGGTGTCCCTACCTATAATGAATATTATAGTCCCCACCTATAACAAAGCATTCTATGTTTGACAGCCATTCTGCTGTGACCTAAGTTGGTCCACACCTATCACCTATAAAAGAAAATGTTTGAGTCATGGAGAATATGGGTGTGCACCAGTGTTCGGGAACCACCAAAGGAGCTCTTACTTTCACCCTTATCTTCACCATGAATGAGTGACAAAATCACTGCTTCATGACAAAATTACTGAGCTAAGGAGCAATGATTAGTTTCCCTAGAGAAGTAACAAACATGAGGCGATTCATTTGAGTCAGAGTTCAGACTTGCAGATGCATCATAGAATCAGAAATTTAGAGTTGGAAGGGACCTCAGAGGTTTTCTAGTCAACCCCCTCACTTTATAAATGAAGAAACAGGTCCCCAAATGTGAAGTAATTTGTCTAAGAACACACATACAGTAAGCAGTATATTTGAACCTGGGTTCTTCAAATCCAGATCCATCACCCTTTCCACGGGATGGCTTGAGACTTTTTGTTAACATTCATACTCCTCTTAACTCTAGTCCAGTCTTGGGATCATCTCATCGTTCCTAAAGAAAAGGATAAGCAAATAGTTCAGATAGATATGGAGTCTTGAAAACTCTGTCTCCTATGTTGTTACTAAATGAGATAATATTTGTAAAGCACTTAGCACAGTCCTGACCCATAGTAGGTACTTAATAAATGGTTATTCTGTTCTGCTTTTCTCCTTCTCCTCCCTTATTGCTCTTAGTAATGTCAGGAAGGCAGTACTATTAGATCTGGTGGAGGGAGGGAGGGGAGCAGTAGCTGCTGCCAATCCCCTGAAGAAAAGAAATAGCTTGTCTCTTACTTGGAAACCAGAAAGAGTTCTAGCCCTTGGTTTGACTTTTCAGTTGGTCTGTCATGTTGCACTGGTGGAGCTGTATGTTTTGGCAAAAGGAGGAACAAGAAATGTAAATGAGGAGTTTGGGGAGAGCCAATATTACTCCATCAACATCACTGAATTTCTATAGTGTATTCTGGGTTATGATTTGAGCTACCAGAGGGTCATGGGCACAGAAAACATTGAAGTTTTCAGGTGATAATAAATCCATGTCACAATAGCTACATCCTTAACAGCCTCTCCTGAGAGAGAGTACAATTAAGCACCTATTTTGTGCCAGGCACTGTGCTAACCATTTTACAAATATTTTCTAATTTGATCTTCCCAATGACCCTGGGAGGTAAGTGTTATTAATATCCCCATTTTACAGTTGGGGAAACTAAGTCAGATAGATGTGGTTTTTGTTTGTTTTGCCTGAGATCCCATAGATATCAAATGTCTGAGGACACATTTGAACTCAGGCTGAATGACTACAGGTAATGCACTACCCAGCGCCCCACCTAGCCACGTATAAGCCCTCCCCTATTCACTTGGTCAGGTCCCAGTCAGAGGCCATAGGATTCTACCACCCATTATTCATTTTGTGGCACTCTTCTTTGAAAGCCCTTCACCTGTAAGGTCCAATGCAGTTAGTAGAATGTCATCTGATCTGTTGTTGAGACAATCAACTCTGGGCATTGAGCCAAGGTAAGGAGCTTTATGAGACTGTGGTTATATGGGTCAAACAACTGGGAACTAAGTAGGTTTAGTGACAAGGGAAGAAGAAATCACCCAAGAATTTCCATTTCTTAAATGTCGATAACAGGTGAAACTGGCGTGCATAGAGATATCCATTACCATTACATGGAATCAACTAGTGATGAGGAAAATGGACTGAGAAACCAGAGATATAACTTGTGTTCCCAGGTTTAACACTAAGTTACCACATGAGCAGTTCTTTAGTTGGAAGAATGATCCTAATAGTGTAGAGGAGAGAAAAAACACATTGGATTTGAAAATCAGAATGACCAAATTCAAACCAATGCAAAATCTGTGAGACCTTGGACATGTTGCTTAGCCTTTCTGGATCTCACTTTCTTCATCCATAAAATGAAAGGATTGGATTACATTATATCTACAATCTCTCTCAGTTCCATATCATACAATCACATTATTCTTTTTTCCCCCAAATTCACAGGGAGATAGATGTTCAGAGGAAGCATCAAATAACAAAGTCTGATGAAAACTCCAGACAGTGGCAGAAGAAGCATTCTGAATAGGTAGAAAAACTACTTAACTCCCAGTTCCAGACATTTTCACTAGCTGTCCCTCATGCCTAGAATAATCTCATTTCTCCTCTCTTCCCTCTGGCTTCCTTGGTTCCATTCAAAATCCCACCTTCTGTAAAAACAAAACCTTTTCCAGTTCCCCTCAATTCTAGTGCCTTCACTCTGAGATTATGTCCAACTGACCCTGCGCTCTGAAGAGTTGTGCTGATCCAAGGAGATGATGAAAGGATGAAGAAAAAAGATTGAAAAGAAAAAATGGAACATTTGCTTGGGGTGGATGGGGTATTGATAACTGGCAAGAGAGGAGGCAGAGATGCACAATGATGGCTTCTCTTCTGTTTTCTCTGTTGAGGAGAATAGTCTTTGTACTGGAAATGACAGAACAAAATGACTGCCAGGCAGTTGATACTGAAGAGAAGTAAGGAGATATCAAGATAGCACTTTGCTATCCCTGAGAAATTCCAGTCCCCTGTTCCAGGCCAACTAGTGAAAGATCAGGCATGATTATATCAGTGATATTTGAAAGATTATGGAAAACAGGAGAAGGGTGACAAAAATGGAGGACAAACAATGACTCAGTTTTCAAAGAAAGGGAAGAGAATGGGGTCTGAAAACTATAGGCCTGTGAGCTTGATTTCAGTTCCTTGAGAAAGTTATAGAATGGTCAATTAAAGAAGTAATTGGCAAACTTCTGATATGGAAATTGAGAATTGGAAAGCTTGATTTCACTGAGAATAGGTCATAACAGATTAACCTCATTTCTTTTTCTGATAGGCTTACTAAATAAGGAGATGGGGGAAATCTGTGTTTACCTAGATTTTACCAAAGTTTTTCATAAAGTATTTAATTATTCTTATGAAGAAGAAGATGGAGCTATGGATTAGGCAATAATATTATCATGTGAATTCAAAATCAGTTGAACAGCCATATTCAAAGAGCAGTTCAATGCTTCAATATCAACAGTTAAGGTCTCCGAGTGCGCCAAGAATTTGTGCTTAGCTCTGGGTTATTTATAATCTTATCTATTACTTGAATAAAGGCATTGAAAATATGCTTATCCAGATGGCATAAAGCTGGGAAGGGCAACTAACATAGTGCAAGATAGAATCAGGATCCAAAAGCATCTCAACAGGAGAGAGCATTAGACAGAATAAAAAAAAAAAAGACAAATTTTAATCAGAGTAATGACTTGAGCTTTCTGACTCTTTCCATGGCAACCTGCTACTTTTCCTTAAGTAGTTTCAAATTTTTTAAAAAATTTTCAATGATCAAATCAAATAGAAATCTGTACCTTCCATATCCATTGCCATGATGAGTGCCAAGGACTCATTCCAATCACTGGCATTTATTTGTCCTGACTCTTTGGTATTGGACAGAGATATGGAATATCAGGGAACTTGCAGCAGACTCTGATGTGCTCATCCTTCATCTGTAGAATGATATATCAATTTTCATTGAATAATTAGAGCCATCTCTTCTGGCTCCAACCAAAGTAGAAGGGTGTGATTCTATAGCCAGATACAGAGAAAAAAATGCTCCCAGAAATGAAAACCATAGAGGGGAGCTGCACACCAAAAATATACCCTGAAAGGGATGAAGATCCTAAGATAAAAAATGTTATCCAGGGATTATTTTTTTTTCCATGCAGAGGGAAACAGACACCCTCCACCTGGCTGACCTTTGTCAAACGTTTTTTCCTTAGGAAGAAACGAGGGGGTAGAAGGATTAAACTTCATGGATAAGTATCTACCCAAAACAAAACCTGCCCCTCAGCAAAGTAGCTGGATTCTGTTTGTGCTTAAAAGCAGTCACTGTGGAATGAAGACATTTCCTTTGATTTTTTAAAAAAAATGTGTTTGTCACTAAGGCAGCATTTCTTACAGGCTTTGGGGTGGTTAGCAGGTTTGAGCAAAAAATGATTTTCAATTACTCTGGAACCCAAAGAGTATGAGAGGTAGGAAGAGAAGCCTCACTGTAACTATTACTTAGCTGTGAAATCCTAGGGGAGTTGCTTCACTGACCTGAGCCTTGGTCTCCCCTTCTGTAAAGTGGGAGCAATGGTGGGAGTACTGCTACCAACCTCATGGATTGCTATGATTGTCATATTTAGCCTCAATGTTCACATATGGCATCCATGACTTAACAAACTAGATGACCTCTGGGGCCCCTTAGAAATAAGATCCATTGGAATGTAAATTCATAGATTATCTAGACCAAAGTTCCATAAATAGATTTCAGGGGGTCTATGAAGTTAACTGGGGGGCAAGGCGGGAGCATTTCTTCCACTAACCTTTGACTTCTTTTGTAATCCTATTAATTTTATTTTCATTTAAAAATGTAATTTGGAGATGAGCTTCATAGGTTTCACCAGACTGCCAAAGGGGACCATAGCATACACATACACAAAGGTTAAAAAATCTTAATCTAGACCAACCTAGTCATTTTATAAAAGAATCTGAAACCTAGAGAGTTATAGTAACTTGCCCAGCCAGGGTTAGGGCAAGAAGTTAGAGGCAACTAGCTGTCAGAGTAGCTAGAGAATTAGGTCTGGATTCAGGAAGACCTGAGCTCAAATTTGGCCTGAGACACTTATTGCTGTGTGACCATGGATAAATCACTTAATCTGTCTGCCTCAGTTTCTTCAACTGTAAACTACAGATACTAATAGTACCTTCTTCCTTGGGTAATTGTGATGTTTTAATAGGATAATATTTATTAAAAAAACTTGGAACTTAAAATTTTTTTTTTAAAGGAAGGCAACAAGTAACAGAAATGAGATTTAGACCCAAGTCTTTTGGCTCCATGTCAAGTGCTCCTTCAATTTGAACACAATTCTATCAGTCTATGTTTCAATTTTCTCTCTCACTAAGGAGAATGGGAAATTTATTTTTCTTGGGGAAAAGCTTCTATTTCTAGGGGGAAAGTAGCTCCTTTATTAACTATTTTTAAAGCAAGCTGTCTGGAGAACATTAAAACCCAAAAGAATTTGCCTGCATCTCATGCCACCTCTCAAATCCCTTTTAAATGTTTATGTTCTTATTGGGAATAGACTGGATCTTTCCAGTGACATTTCAAGGTTTTCATGTGGTGCTGTTGATAAAATAAGTCTGTAGACTAGTGAGCCCAGAATTAGAGAAACTCTTACGGGTGATTATTTTTAAGAAGTCTGCCTTTTTATGAGATTAATATGGGAACTCCAGAGACCTTTGCTATTTTACTCCAAAAAAAGGTACATCTATTTGCAAAACACTAGTGCAGACCTGTAATGGGGCCAACTGCTCCTGCTGAATGACTGGGGTTTTTCAATAGCTAAATTTATAACAGCAAAATGTTAAGCCTATATGTGAGGGTTTTCTGACCAGTGGAAGCAATAACATGCTGCCAATTTTGTTAATGATTAAAAGTCTTGAAGCTGGCATAGAGATTATTCCAAATACTTAGAAAAAATATCATTTTAGTCATCCATCCACCTACTCTACCTTTCATTAACCTTAATTTATGAACCACAGACTTTTGCCTAGTAGAACTGTTCTAACTATGGGAAGCATTCCAGAGAAAGGAGGTGGTGGGGGATCTGGGGCCCATGTTTTACAAAGACAGCAGGAAAACAATAAGGACTTGAATTTTCTGTAGCATTGATGACATATCTTTATGCATCCCAGGCCCACATAGTTACTACAAAACCTTATGAGATTTCCTGGATGATTGAGATCACAGGAAATGTGTATATAACTGATACATTCCAAATAAAATCTCAACGAACAAAGCAAAGAGGAAAGGTACTGGGGTGGAGAACCTGTGGCCTCAAGGCCACATGTGGCTCTCTAGGTCCTCAAGTGTGGTTCTCCGACTAAATCCAAACTTCACAGAACGATTTGATCTGTGTTTTCTGAAGTTTGGATTCAGTCAAAGAGCCACAGTTGAGAATCTAGAGAGCCCCACAAGTCCAGGCTCACGGCCCATCCTAAAGCCTGTGTTTATAGATTTTGATATTTTCTGGAGTGTCAGTGAGGACTTTTGTTGACAACAGTATTCTTCAACCGAGCTTTTGATGATGCTCTTACCGTTTTAATAGATGATACATACGTATATCTTCCCACTTTTCTATGAATTCTGCATATTTATTGTTTCTTATAATATAAACACTCCATTATGTTCATGTCCTATAATTTGTTGAGCCATTCCACAATCAATGCACACTCACTTTATATCCAGTTTTTTTATTACTATAAACACTGGTGATATTAATATGTGAGTATGCAAGGGATATTTCTTTTTGTCCGTTACCTCAGGTTACGTACCTGGTAGTAGAACACCTAATTTGAAGGATACTAACTGCTTAGTGACTTTTCTTGAATAATTCCGAATGGTTTTGCAGAATGCTTGGACTGATTCTCATATCCACTAACAGTGCACTAATGGGCCTCTCTTCTTACCAATCCTCCAACATTAGCTATTTCTGTCCTTTCTTACATTTGCCATTTTAATGGATATGTCATACAACCTTAGAATCATTGTAATTTAAATTTCTCTTGTTAAGGATTTGGAACATTTTTTTTCATATTGTCCATTACATTACATTGCCAGTGATGCCATTAACATTACATTACCAGTGGTACAATTTACATTACATTACCAGTGGTATCATTTACATCATATTACATTACCAGTAGTAGTAGTAATTTTTTACTTTTGAAAATTTTTTCTCATATCTACTAGCTATGGGACCTTAGTCTTAAACACTTGTGTCAATTCCCTATATATGGAATATCTGACTTTATCAGAAATGTTTAACGCAATTAAAATTGGATTTTTCTCATCATACTCTAATTCCATTTATTTTGTTCATGTAGAAAAGCTTTTCCATCTTTTATTATCAAAATTGGGCATAATGACTTTTGTAATCTCCTCTGTTCTTCTTATCTGTGAATCATTACCCTAGACAAATTCTGAAAGGGACTTCTTTCTGTTCTCTTTTATTTACGCTTTGTGATTTGACCTTTTAAATTTATGTCTCTTTTCTATTTGGAGTTTATTTTGGCATATGGTGTAAGATGCAGCTCTATATCTGATTTCTGACAAGTTGCTTTTTAGTTTTCACAGTTTTCACAGTTCTCATCCAAAATCCCTTGAACTGAAGAGAAGTATAGAAAGTAAAATACATTCTATTTAGAATTCTATGCAACAACCACAAAAATACAAATGAAAGCCACACTAAAGGCCACTTTGGGTTGCCATTGAGTCACTTTTTTTCAGTTGCTTCATGACCAAATTTAATGTTTTTCTTGGCAAAGACAGTTGAGTAGTTTCCAATTTCCTTCTCCAGCTCATTTTACAGGTGAAGAAACTGAGGCAAACAGGGATAAGTGACTTGCCCAAGGTCACCAAGTTAGGCAGTGTCTGAGGTCAAATTTGAATTTAGGAAGATGAGTTTTCCTAACTCCAGGCCTGGCACTCTATCTACTGTGCCACATAGCTGTCTCAGAATAAATATAATGATCATCATTCCAGATTATAGATTAATCAAGCGGCCAGTGAGTAAGCATTTTTGAAGTTCCAACTACGTGCCAGGACTTGTATTAGGTGTGAAACAAAATAACAATAGTCTCTGACCTCAGGGAGTTTACCTTCTATTGGGTGAAAAAACATAAATATATGCAAAATAGAGGTAATTATGAGGAAGGGAAGGCTCTTAACAGCTGGGAAGATCAGGAAAAATCTCATGTAAAATTTATAGTTTAAGCATTTAAGAGACAGAGGTGAGGAAAGAGGTTGGAAGTTAATCTGTGCAAAGGCACAAACACAAACACTAGACAGACATCTCTGAGAAACAATCACTTTGGCTGGATTGTAGAGCATGTAGAGTAGGGTAACGTATGATAAGGTGAGGAAGATAGGTATGTTGTATCCATATTGTAAAAGGCTTTGAATGGCAATCAGGGATTCTGTATTTTCAGAGGCAATAGGGAACCATTGGAGTTTATCTGCAAGAAGGTCATATGGTCAGATTTGTCCTTTAGGAGAATCACTTTGGCAGCTGAGTGGAAGATAGGTAGAGGAGAGACCTGAGGCAGGTGTTGTTCCTGAGAACAGACCCCAAAATATGAAACAGTTTTAGAAAGAAATGTTTTTGGTCATTGAGATGAGCACGCCAGAAGGGAGTGGGTTTTGTCTACTCAGATTCTGGAAGATTTATGTTATATAGAACTTTGACAAAGATTTCCTACACAGGAAGCTCACATACCTCAAATACATGGTTAAGCAATTTTGCTGAGAAGGCAGCATGAAAGCAGGTTGTTGAGGTTGTTGTTGTTGTTGTGTTTGGCCTTCTTTCTTGAAGAGGACCATGACATCAAGATGATGACATGACTTGCAGTTGACTCTGGTTTGAATGAGGGAGGGCTGTGCAAGGTCACCAACCTCACTTTCTTCTCCTGAGCCATCTGGATCCAGTGGCCTGGTATTCATCAGGATGACTGGAGATGGCCCAGGATGCAATGTGAGACCCTGGCCCTTTCAGGCTGAGGTCTTATCATTTTCTCACTTTGAGAGAGATACACCCATTGAATGAATAGTTACTCTAGGGCTAGCCCCTTTAATACAAAAAAAAATCAAACTGGGAGGGGAAGACCCTCAAGGTTCCTGGGTGAAATATGAGTAATTCTAACCCAAAATAGAAGCTTGGAGTGGACTCCTCTGGAGTTCCTGGGTGTGGTATCCCAAAACAAGAATATTTTGGGTAGATCTGGGTCTTGGAAAAATTGGAAATGCCTTGTAGCCATCTCTGGCATTGAAGAGTTACTGAGTTGGTGACATTCTGGGTATGGAAAACCTTTAATCCCATAAGGTTGGATTTAAACAATGTAATAATTTTTCCTGAACAGCACAATAAATCATTTTTACCACAAAGGGCAATCAATTAAAAGACTATTGCCTTCTAATAGACCAGGTAAGAAGTGATGAGTGCCTGAACTAGAGAGGTAGCTATGTGAATGAGAAGAAAACAGATACTCAAGATGTTTTGGAAACAGATACGACCTGTGTTCTGGGCTGAGCCTGACTCAGGCCAGTCTGCTGGTAGTTTAGGATCAATATTAGAACAAAAGCTGGCACTCATTGGTCATTCATTCAGCAATTAACAAAAGGAGATTTATTCCACAATAGGATGAAAAGGATATTCAACAAGGATGGGCATTGAAGATCCCTCCAGTTGATTAGCTAAGCAAAGGTCCCATCCCAATCCACCAACCAAGCATCTTATCTCCTGTTCTCTGGTCTCTTTTGGCTGCTCTACACTCTTCCTTGGAGGAAGGGGTGTCAATTAAGTCTTGAAAAAAATCTCAATACCTTTCTTAAAGGAAATAGCCTCATTTTCATGGGTAGAGGGGGACAGAGGAGGACTTAGGATATTGCTCCTATCATACTTGACAACTCATTGACTATTTGGAATTAGGAAAAGTTAAGATTAAATAATAATGTCAAGGTTCTGATCCTAGGTTACTGAAAAGGTGGTGGTACTCTTAATAGATATAAGAAAGCTTAGATAAAGGGTAAGTGTAAGGGAAAAGATAATGAATTCTGTTTGAGGCTTGTTGAGTTTGAGATATCAATGGAACATTTACTTCAAAATGTGTAGTAGGCAGCTGGTGATGAGGTACTGGAACTCAGAAAATCATGAGAGGAGTGAAGTACTTTTGAGCCATTGGATGATAGCAATTATCTTTTTTAATTGAAAAGCTTTTCTCTTTCTCCCAACTCTGTCCTTTAACATCTTCAACTTTCCCTCTTACAGGCACTATCATCCTACCAGTCCCCTAGGATCTGAACATCAGTGCTAAGATATACTATACTATACATACACACACACACACACATACACACACATATATATGTATATACATATATATGTGTGTGTATGTGTATGTACTATAGTATACTATACTCCTCACTCACACTTGCTTCCATCTAATCTTTTACTAAATCTTGAAATTTCTACCTTCACAACAACTGTCATATATAACCCTTTCTTTCCAGTTTTATAGCCATAATTGGTATATAAATAGTCATTACCTCATTCCTACACTATTGCTACAGCCTTCTGGTTGGTCTCCCTGCCTCAAGTCTATCTTTGCCAGTCCATTCTTAACTCAACTTAAGGTTAGTTGTGGACACATCAAATCCCTCCCTGCTCCCAATCATTCAGTAAATTCCAGTGATTACCTATTAGCAAATGGGATGATAGGATCAAGTAATAGGGTTTTTGTTTGTTTTTTAAAGATTGGTGAGATCTAGGTATATTGATAAGCAGTGGGAAAGAATCAAAAAATGAGAAACTGAAAATTAGCATGAAATAGAATCTTTCTAAAGATGCCCTGAAACCTGGATAAATGCCCTAGGGTGAGCACAGGACCTGGAAAATTCAGTTCTCAGTTTGCTAGCGAGAAGGCAGAACATTTATTTATTCATTCATGCATTCATACACAAACAGGCACCAACCATGTACAAAGAGAGTTCCCCCAAACCTGAGTAGGGATTCAAGAGAGGAAAAAAAACCTTTGAAGCAAAGTAGCAATGTGTATAAAGTTACAGTGGTGGGAAAGAATAAATTGTGGTTTTAGAAGAAAGTTGTCCAATTCTGATAGAGTTTAAAATAATAATAACTAGCTTGCATAATGTTTTAAAGCTGGAAAGGTATGTCACATGTGTTGCATCACTTGACTCTCACAATAACCCTGTGAGGTATGTGCTATTATTGTACCCATTTTACAGATGAAGAAACTTAGGTAGATATTGCTTAAATAGCTTGCCCAGGGTGATACAGATAATGAGGGCCTGAGAAAGAATTTGAATTCAGATCTTCCTGATTCCAAGTCTACCATTTGGCACGTTGTGACAAAGGAAGCCAGTGCCTAAAGAAGAGTGGCAAATGGGTAAATATCCAGAGTATCTCAGAAGCTCTGGAAGGATGGATGCTTACTTAGAGCAGAAAAACAGGCCAGAGAGGAAGCTGGACAGCTGATTAGAATGAAGATAACCAGAGGTTCGCTGACTTGGAGTTATTTTTATAAGGGGACTTGTACTAATTGGATGGGTCTTGGGCCTACAGTTACAAAACTTTAGCAAAGTTGGATCATACCAAAAATATTAAAAAAAAATTTTAAATCCTGGTTAGAACCAGCCAAGAAAAATGAAGATGAAAGGTGACAATATCTGTGCAGGGCAAAAAACTGTAGACAGAAACAATGATAATATTTTTGCTGAGAGCAGAGATCATTCAGATAAAAAAAAAAAAAAGAAGATAAAAAAATCTAAGGATTTTTTTTTTTTTTTTGCATGCTTCTAGAAACCTCTGAGGTCCTGCAGGAAAGCTGACCAGAGAATGTTTTGAGAACTCAGAGGAGCTATGCTAGAGAGGGCTTTAATTACCTGAGGTGAGTGAAAATTGATATTCCCAATAACAGTACAGAGTCCACCCAAAGAAACCTGTTGCTGTAGGGAATTGACTGATTGATCCCTCTTTGGTTGGCAAAGGACTGAAGAGTTTGGCTCCTGTTCCAGACCTTGTTCTAGGAAATCCGCCAACTTTGACAGAAGCTGTTGGAATTAGGAAGCATCTAGAATCTCAGTGTTTGTGGCACTGTTCTGTTTCAAAGACTCATGAGCATAACAAGCAAGGAAAAGAAGCCAGAGGAAATACTAATGGGGTTGGGGAAATGGGCCTTCAGGGACCTGTCGTTTACCCCAAGGAATGCAAACGGGAACATCCCCATGATGAGAAAGTTGCTGCAAATGGTGGGAATAGTTTCAGCAGCAGCTGGGCCAGCTTGAAATGGAAATTTGTCTTTGTGGAAGTCTAAATGAGGGGAAAGGGCAGAAGAGGTCAGCCAAGGCAGACAGAAGAGAAAGGCTGTGAGAAGGACCAGTTAGATACTAGCAGAGTAGGTAACAAATTATTCCTGCCTGTAGACTTTGAAGTAAGCACCTCTCCATTCTCAACCCATTATGAGACAAGTTCAGTGAAGGTCAAGGTCACTAGATTTCTTCGCACACCATAATGTTTTTGGGAAAAAAGATAGCTCTCCATCCAGGGAGCACCTGAAAGCCAGCTAGCTGAATCCCAGATTTAATTTGTTTAAATAGAGTACAGAGACATTTAGTAAACAATCCTGCACACAACCACTTAGTGACCATCTTGTAAAGCATCCAGGAGTCTATACTGGATGTGATGGTTAAAAATATATGACATTAGAGCCTAAAGAAACCCTGTTTCATTTAACAAGGGAAGCAGGTGGGGAACTGAGACACAGAAAGAAGATATTTGCCCAAGGTCACAACTAATTAGTGGCAGGACACTTGGGACTTGTGGAAAGAATCCTAGATTTGTCATCAGCGGTACTGGATCTGAATCTTGGCTCTGATACTTTTTACCTGCATAACCTCAAGGAATTCCTTTAATGCCTCTAGGTCTTCTTGTTGTTCAATTCTTTAGTCATATCTGACTCCATGGACCATAGCACTTCAGGTATATTTTCTACTATCTTCCAAAGTCAGTCCAAGTTCATGTCAATTGCTTCCACGACACTATCCATCTTATCCACTGCCATCCCTTTTTCCTTTTGCCTTCAATCTTTCCTAAATCAGTCTTTTCCAATGGGTCCTGTCTTCTCATTATGTGGCCAAAATATTAAAGCTTCAATTTCAGTATTTGTCCTTCCAATGAATAGTCAGAGCTAATTTAAGTATTGACTGATTTGATCTCCTTGCTGTACAAAGAACTCTCAAAAATCTTCTCCAGCACAGTTTAAAAGCATTGATTCTGTAGCATTTGGCTTTCCTTATAGTACAACTCTCACAGGCATACGTTGCTGCTGGAAAAGCCATAGCTTTCACTATATGGACCTTTACTGGCAAGGCCATATCTCTACTTTTTAGTATGCTGTTCATATTGGCCATAGTTTTCCTTCCAAGGAGCAAGCATTTTAATTTCATGCCTACAGCTGGTGTCAACAGGGATCTTTGAGCCCAAGAATATAAAATATGAAACTGCTTCCATTTCTTCTCCCTCTATTTGTCAGGAAGTCATTGTACTAGTTGCCATGATCTTAGTTTTCCTTTTTTGTTTTTTTGATGTTAAATTTCATGCCAGCTTTGATGCTTTCCTCTTTCACTCTCATTGAGATTTCTTAATTCTTACTCATTTTCTGCCACCAGAGTGGTATCAACTGCATGTCTGATGATATGTTGATATTTCTCATGGCAACCTTAGTTCAAGGTTCTGATTTGTCCAGCCTGACATTTCACAAAATGTACTGCATGTAAGTTAAATAGAGTGACAATATACAGCTTTGTTGTACTCCTTTCCCCATATTAAATCAATCGTTCCATGTTCTGTTCTAGCTGTTGCTTCTTGGCCAATACTCCCATCTCTTTGAGGAGTTGCCACAATTTGTTGTGATACACACAGTCAAAGGTTTTAGTGTAGTTAATGAAGCAAAAGTAGATTTTTTTCCTGGAACTCCCTTGCCTTCTTCATAATCCAGCAAATGTTGGCAATTTGGTTTCTAGTTCCTCCCCCTCTTCAAAAACCAGCCTGAACTTCTGGTAATTCTTGGCTCACATATTGCTGAAGCCTATCTTGCAGAAGGTTAAGCATAACCTTGCTGGTGTGTAAGATGAGCACAATTGTTTTATATTTTGTTTGGCATTACCCTTCTTTAGAATTGGGACATATATTGATCTTTTCCAACCCAGTGACCAATGTTGAGTTTTCCAAATTTGTTGGCTTATTGAGTCTTGGCACTTAAACATAATCATCTTTCAGTTCAGTTGGAATTCTGTCACCTCCAATTGCCTATACTCCCTCAGGCCCACTTGACTTCACTTTCCAGGATGTTTGGCCCTAGGTCTTAGTTTTCCCGTATGAGGGGAGGAGACTAGGTGACTTCCTAAACATGTCATAGTAAATATAGTCCTCAAAATCACTTCCTTTGCCTATGTATTGGAAAGAAAGAAAAAAATAGCAAGAAACATAATAATTTTTTATGTTTCTATTTTTATCACTGGATAAGAGCTCAGATTCTACATCTGAAAAGAAAGAAAATTCAAAAACATAAGAGGCTATAGGGAATACATCATTTGAAGGGCCATCTTCCTCCACAATTATTCTCCTTGCAACTATTTTTGTTCTTTGGGCCTTTCTCCCCTTCTTTCCTAGCCCCAGAAAACATGTCTGATTTTTCAAGGTTGCTCCTCACAAGGGACTCCACACAGTGGGTGGATGGATCATGGGTCTACATACCAAAGAACCTCTTAAGTGCTGTTTCCTCCAAAGCTTTCTCCTCATGCCATCTCCCTAATGGAAGCTCTTTCACATAGATGAGATTACAACCAAGATTTATTTCACAAGGGAGGAAAAGCCACTGGTGAACACCCAGCTCCTTCAGAGCAAATCAACTGAATCCCACAAATCAAACTAGGCTAAGGAACCAAAGAAAAATGGCTGTCAAGCTTTTGCCTCACAGTGAAGGGTCAGGGGGAAAGAACTCCATCTTGTAGGGCAGAGATCTTAAGGAAGAGAGAAAAGGAGAACTAAGAATCATCTAAATCAGAGCCAGAAGGGAACATCAAGATTATCTCTGCTTTGTTTTCAATGTTATAAACATAAGGTGGAGGAGTGGGCATTTTAGGCAGGAAGACACGAGTTCACATTCTGCCTAAGATACTTACTAGTTGCATGACCCTAGGCAAGTCACTTAACCTTTCTCATTCTGAGTTTCCTCATCTGTTAAGTGAAGATAATAATAGTACCTGCCTCACGGTGTTGTAAGAACCAAATGAGGAAATAGATCCTGGTATTTTGCAAAGCTTAAAAGTCATGTAAATGCTAATTATTATTATCATTATAATAGGCTATGATTTATAGAAACACTCCTTTGGGAGAGACACTCATTTAAGTCCATCTTTTGTGTGATGGGGAAAAATGTGTTCACTAATCATAATCTTCTGTTAAAGTTCTTTTCTGGTGCTTTAGCATGGTACAGAGGTGACCCTGGCTCTCCTCTAGCCCAGATTGGTGGAGAATGAACTCTGATAGACCATTGACAGTTGATACGACTGACAAACTGGAAAGACTTCAGGTAGAATGGAGCAGTCCAGTTCAGTGCAGAGAGACCCATCACCAGGTCCCTCCATGGAGAGAATGTTTTTATCCCCTCAAATCCATGAAGATACATCTCTTAATTTGAAGATGAGCTACAATCTGTGTACGTGGAAGAATTAATAATGATGAAATCATGCATCTTTTGAATTATTAATGAATTAAACACCTCTTATGACCTCTAGGAAGACAATTAACTACATCTAGTAATATAAGAGGTCATGAAGAGAAGTATGGGGTAGTGGATGGAGTCAGAAGAAACCTGGGTTCAAACTACACATACTGGCTGTGTGACTATAGGCAAGTCACTTAAATATTCAAAGCCCTAGGTAACTCTCTAAAAACTATAAGTGTTCAATGAATTATCAATCTGCATCTGAGGAATTTCTCAGGGGCATGCTAGTAGCTGTTTGACAACAGACTGGGGAGAGGAGCAAAATGTATGCAAGCACACTTTTAAATTTTATCTGCCTTATTAACATTTTCCCTTTAATCTGAATTATTAACACTTTCTCTATCACTTTATTAAGTCTAGGTAACAAATCAAACCATAATTTGTACCATTTGTCAATTTCCGAGGTATAAATGAGCACACTGAAAATTTAACAATCAGCTCTTGTGAGCAAGTATGACCTAGCTCCAGCACACCTCAGTCCTTTGGCTTCCTGATCTGAAAAATGAGAGTGGGGGGAGACGATGAATTTATTGTCTCCTCTACTTCTAAATATACAATTCCACGAGTTGCCCACATGGATGAAATGACAGTTCCAATTCCCTCTCCTTTGGCTCCCCTCCCCACCAAAATAGTGAGAACAAAAAGTACACAGCTGGGAGGAAATGGTTTGTCAGATTACTCTTAACAGACCTGGTGCTACTGAAACAAAAGGCCCTGAGAACTGAGGATTCACAAGGTCAAGTTGAATTCAGTGTCAGCAGCTGATTAGTTAAGTTTTTTTTCTTTGAGGTTCTGTCTGTCTAGTAGCTAAGTGCTTATGTAAGTTGGGGGACAGGATGTTTATTGGGTTGTTTTCGTTCTTGCCAGAGACAGTGGGACATACTTGCCTTTGGGCTTAACTCTCTGTAATGACCAGTTAGGGATCAAGGCTGACTTTGCTTCTATGTTGGAGGCTTTGGATTTGAATCCTTTGTCTCTGCAGAAACAAGAGTAAGGAAGTAGCTGTCTACTTTTTCCTTATAAGGGAGTATTCTTTGTCCTGTGTCATGCACAGGGCAGCCTACTCCTTCCTTCAAAAATACGGAGCTCTAAATTCTTTGGGTGTATTGTCTGGGCATCTGGTTATATTGAATGTCATTGAAAATAAGCGAGTCATCAGCCAGAGCTTGGTTACTTTTCTGGTCAGAACAGAATTGACCTGTGTCATGTCCTTCTCGTACCTACATGATTTATTCTATCACCCCACAGAAGATTACAATGGCCCCACAAAGTGTAAGCCCACATTGGACAGTAGACCCAGTCTTCTGGATGAGTCAGCTTTCATTTCCAGAACAAGATTAAACATCTAATAGAGGCTGGCCTCTTTCCCCCTTCTCTTTCATTTTGAGAGAAATGATTATTTCTCTTTTATATTAATAACCACTTTTGACTTGGGTCAAGGTTTTTCCCTTTTTGTTCTTCCTCATTGAGAAATCAGATCCCCTAGGTTATTCCGGCAGCCTTTGAAGTGCAGAGCTGATAATAGAGGGAACACTCAGATCTGTCCAAAAGGTAAAGAAATTTTAGTTTAGGTGAACTGATGGATTCCAACTCATTGCTCTCTTATTCAGACAGGTCTGGAAAAAAGTGAATACTCTCTTTTGTTTATATTATCCTAGACAGGGTGATATGGGTATAGATAAGTCTCTTTGACCAAGACTTAGTGATCAGAGTTACATCCCCCAGACCCTCATTAGAATAAGGTCACCTTTCATTATAATATTTCTTCTCATTACTTGTTAACAGATCAGAGTTGATTTCCACCCTCAGGAACACCTACTCTTCAAAGAGCATATAAACGTTGAGTAGGTTCCATGAAGGATTTTTTGGCATTCATGAGTGTCATTGACCCCTTGTATTAACTATAGAATGATTAATAAAATGACAAATTACTCAAAATTATGTCTCTTGAATTTTTTATACACCCCAATTTCCTGTCTGTCACTCCACAACCTCAAAGCATTGTATTCAAAGCTTGATAAAATAAGTCTGAGAAGCTCAATACTATGTGATGAACAAGGGAGACCATCATATGATCCCTAATGTCCAATTCCAGAAAAAGGCAATTTTCTCCCTTCCTTCTTTTCTTCCTTTCCTACTCCTTTCCTCCTCTTACTCTCCTGCTATCTTCTTTTTTCCTTTCTTCTTTCCTCTTTTTTCCTTCCCTCCTTCCCTCCTCCTTCTTTTCTTTGCTTCTCCATCCTTTTTCCTTCACCTAATTCATCCCTCTCATTTTACAGATGAAGAAACTCAGGTTAAATGACTTGCCTAAGGTCACATAAGTACAATTTCCCTTTCAAAACGTGTGCCTACCATTTCTTTGGCCACCCTGCCACACAATACTATCATCTCATGATCCATTCTGTGGCAAAACCTTCTGGTAGATAAATCACCTGGCTCACAGTGCCCCCTCTCAGAGACAGGGAACTTCTAAAGTCAATTTGAACTTCAATGTTTCCTATCACTGTGATAAAAGCTTTCACAAATGATTGCATGGAATGGGGGAGGGGAAAATAAATTGGAAGATAAACAAAGGCAGGAAACACCAGTCTTAGCACCCAGTCTACAAATGAGTAACCTCCTACTCTCCTTTTTTTCTAGCACAACTCAGGAAGGAAACTTTCTCCTTTCAGGCTGTACCTGAAAATGAAAGAAAACAGGGCGGAGTCTACAACTCAGGACACTCCTGAATGGAATCATGCTGTATAACTTATGACTCAGGAATTAGGTGATATTTCCTCCCAGTCACTGGTTGTAATTTCTGGTCCCCTAACTAAATATCTCATAATCTCTACACAGCAGTGGTACAACCTTTCCCAGCTTGCCTGACTTATTTGGTCAACAATCTGTTTGCTTAGTCCATTCAGGGATCTCTCTCTAGTGTGTACCATGACTCAGGAGCTACTATGATCTCTGTTATAAGGTTCAGCCATTGCTTTTTCCTTGGAAAGAAATGGGATACAGTAGAAAGAGGCAAGGTTCTTGTATCAGGGGCTCTAGGATCAAATTATGCCTCTGATGCTTCCTACCAGTGTGACCTTTGAAAATCCATTTAATCACTCTGGGCTTCAGTTTCCTCATCAGCAAACTGAAAGATTTAGACTAGAGGGCCTTTAAAGTTCATTCCACCCCGAGTTCTATGTCTCTATGACCCTTACCATTTCTACTCACCATAATGACATCCCCTCCATTAATACATGTTAAGCATTTAATGGGCTCAGCCCTGCTATAATCAGGCCTAAATTATGATGGCTATTGCTTCTTAGGAAATGCATTTCCTAATCAGATGTCCTGGTGCTTACTCAACAATATACTGGAAAGAGGCAGCTAGGTGGTGCAGTGGATAGAGCACTAGTGCAGGAGTCAGGAGGACCTGACTTCAAATCTCACCTCAGACACTTGACACTCACTAGCTGTGTGAACTTGGGCAAGTCACTTAACCCCAGTTGCCTTATCCTGGGTCATCTCCAGTTATCCTGATGAATATCTGGTCACTGGATTCAGATGGCTCTGGAGGAGAAGTGACGCTGGTGACCTTCACAGCCCTCCCTCACTCAAAACAAAGTCAAGTGCAAGTCATGTCATTATTTCTCTGATGGCATGGCCTTCTTCAGCAATGAAGGATGAACACACACCTCTTTCAATAATATATTTGCACAGGAATAAAAAAGAATAATAGCTAGCTTTTTTTTTGCCACTTTAAGGCTTGTTTTATGTCCTAGGGTTTCTATGAACTCTGACTTTTTAGGAGACTGAGTGTCTTCCGAAATGGGGGCACATGAGGCAATGACAGAGGGCACTCCTCTGGCTCTGCCTTATTTAAAAAGTTGCCAGCTCAGCATTTTGGGTTAAATCACCTTCCATACGTGGCATGTCCACAGCAACCCTGCCCCCTGGGTGATCCTGACCTCTGTGACATTGGCAGGTGGCACAAATGCAGACCAGTTTTGACCTTTCTATCCAGCCTGCCCACCCTTTGTTTATCTAAACTGGCTGGAACTCTTAACCAACATCCCTAGCAGAGGCTGAAAGCTGCCGGTAACCCCAGTTGTGTGCCCTCCTGGGGAGAGGCAGACAGAACCCACAACGCAATTGAGCATTAACTTCCAGACATGCACATTTAGTTTGAGACGTTCCTCTGAAGAGGGGTGGAGAGAGAGAGAAGAAAAAAACACATACATGCACATATCTTGGTGCCAAGGGAAACTGAATCAATAACCTTCTGTCACCCGGGCTCAAGCAGGTTTCTGAAACCAGTTTACCCACAATGAGTGAAACAAGACAGACACCAGCCTAGGGGGTTTTCTCCACTGTCTGAAGGGCAGCCCAGGCCATAGATGAATTTCTGCCTCTTTAGTCTTGTGGCTTCCTCTCTGTCTTCGTGAGTGTGTGTGTGTATGTGTGTGTGTATATTTGTATGTCTCTGTGTGTTTATGTGTGTTTGTGTGTGTGTATTTGTATGTCTGTGTGTGTGTCTATGTGTGTGTGTGTGTGTGGAGGTGGAGTGGAGACAGTGCAGGAGCATTAATTGACAGAACCTAAGCATCACTTCTCTTTTCTCTTCCTACCCCAATATACAACCTAACGGAACTTTGGGGGGGGGGGGGACTATGATAATAGCGGCTAGCATTTATAGAGCAATTTAAGGTTTGGGAAGGACTTTAAAACATTATCTCATTTAATCCTTACAGAACCTTGGTGAGATAGGTGGCATCATTGTCCCCATTTTACAAATCAGAAAACGGAGGTCACACAGCTAGGTAAGTGTCTGAGGCAGGATTTGAACTTGGGTCTTCTCCTGACTCCAAGTCTAACACTTTATCCTCTACACGACTCAGCTCCCTATGAACACCTCCAATGCTTTCCACACAGTGTACATAGAAGGGGTTGGATAAATATTAGTTGAATAAATGTGTATTTCCCTAACACATGGTAACCTCTTGGAAAGCAGGGATCCAAAACACTATTAAAAATTCAATAGTACTTTAGGGTTTTCAAAGTCCTTTCCTTAGTCATACCCACTTTACAGATGACAATAATGAGGCTCAAACATAGGAAATGACTTGCTACAAGTTTCAGAATCACCCAACTTTTTGATCTTCAGCATGAACTTCAGCTATGGTAACCTAGCTATCTTTGCCCAGATGGAAAGACAGCTGTATATGTGTCTCACTAAAGACACACAGCTTGGATGAGATGCCCTCTGAAATGAGAGTTCCTCACTTAATATTAAAAATGTGCAGTCCTTGAGAGGACGGACATTTTGTCTATTTACCCCAGTATCTGTAGCACATTGTGAGCTCATCATAAATTTTATGAAGCATTAATATGATAATAACTGTAATCACTCATTTTTATCATCTTCCCATCTAAATCAGCTTTGGAGTGGTCCTCTCAGTCGTGCTTTGCTTTGGTAACCTTAGAAGTGATGTTATCTTTGTCCCAAGGCAGAGGCAGAGATGTTTTTCACTTAGAGTCCATTGTTTCTTTCTTGAGCTTTCTCTCTTCTGCCATCCTCTGAATATCCAGGAAACCATCATGCAATCCATATGTTGTCTCAGGGCTGAAAGGAATGCCAAAGGTCAGAGAGTCCAATCGGTCTCTGAGTAGGGATTCAGCACATTACAGATAAGGAAAACAACATCAAATGAGCCTTAACCAATGTAGAGTTGCCTGCCATAGGGTAGAGCCTACAGATACAAAGTAAGGCAGTTGTCAAGAAGCTCATAGCTTCATTACTGGTTAGCCATGATTTTAGTCTATTAAACCAGAGAGAAACAGACAGAGAGAAAGAGAGAAAGCATTTACTGAACATTTACTATGGGCCAGGCACTGTGCTAATTGCTGGGAATAAATAAAAGTAAAAAGGAAAGCAGTACTTACCCTCAAGGAACTTACATTCTAGTGAAGGGAGTTAAAAAGGGAAGTTGAAATCAGGAAAGGAAATGATAGGAGAGAAAGTACTCACTCAGGGGAAAAGTGGAGGAGTTGGTTTGGGGTATCATGGGCTGGTTCATGTTTGAAGATGGTGAAAGAGAGAAGTCATTACAAACAATTAATATCATCACTGGTTGGCCTGATATTTTCTGAACCACTAAAGGATATTAATGAAATTCAAATCACTTTATTGAGAAAGATATATTAAGGACTAGTTACATCAAGGTTTTTTGGTTGTTTTTTTTTTTAATGATTTAGTCCTGCATTCAAAGCCCCTGAATTCTACTAAAGGGATGAGGGAGACACAACCACAACACTACGTACCATGACATAATGGAGATCTAACATTTCCAGAAAATTTGAGGGAAGAAAGAATATCTCTATTTGGGGAAATCAGAAATATCTCCATGGAGGAGGGGACAACTGAGCTGAGCCTTGGAAGAGAAATGTATCAGGCATGATGGAAGAACCCACTGATTTGTTGTACTTGGGTAATTCCCACGGAACTTCATGTGTACAATGGCCTATTGCAGAAGGATATGTGCTCTGTGGGAGGAGAGGATTAGGTTGACGAAGATTGTTGACTCATCCCAGAAAAGTCACACACTCCCAAAGTGGGCAATCCTACCCCCTGGGAGGCATTGGAACAAGCTAGGCAGGGCAGTAGTAGCTTCAGGTACAACTAGGGGATGTTGAATAAAAATAAAGGGACAGTGGAAGCATAAGGAAGGAAGATAAGAAAATTTTGAAAAGCCATTCATACATATTTCATCTGTTGTGTAACAGAGTTAAAGTCATAGTGATTACATGATTGTTCAAATAAACCCACAAAATGCAAGTTATAACCAGTCAGTGGCCAAGTCCACCAACAGGTCTTAACAAGCAAGTGTTGGCAGGAGAGTGTGTCATGCCTTGTAGTGGAAGTCCAATATGCATCGGCAGGAATATGTACATGTAAGGACTTGTTTGCAATGTAATACTATATGGTTGCATGATGTAATATTGCACCATCAAAATTTCAGTGCAGGAAAAAACCCACAAATTTATAATAAATTCTTAAATTTAAGATGTTTTTTAAAAAGTATTTTATATTTTTGAAATGATGTAAATTTCAAAAAAAAAAAAACATTAAAGGGTTAAAGATTTCCAGGGGAGGTACTGAATAATCTTTTTAAAAGGGGACAATAGGCCAAATAAGTTTGGGAACCCCTGCTATAGACTATAAGAGAAAATGAGGAAAATAGGAATATATGCTGGCCCATATGAGTCTGCTTCGGTTCTCTCTTTTCTTTCTTGAGCTTGAGCCAGTAACCAGTGATCTTTAAAAGTGGGCATTTCTATCTCTGGAGTTCAAGAAGTATTTGAGTAGGGTGCTCAGGTAGAATAAAAGGTGGTCCACCACCTTCTAAGAAGAAGAGATGATCACCTCCAGGATCATCTAGAAGTCTGTAAGAGAGAAGCTCCATTCCTGGCTTGCTGAGATACCTGGACTATGGGAGCTGCTCAGGCTTTGTGGCTCTGAGGTGAATGTGAAATATCTGTTCAGTTATTCCCTTAATCTCTTTTGCCTTTTGGAAGAGTGTCATGAGTGTGATGAATTATTGTTTTGCATATTCTGTATTTGTTTCTGCACATCTGAGAGTCCTTTGAGTCCTTTGAATTTTAAGCAGGTTGAGGTTGGGAAACAGCTTGACTTAATTTTTATATATTGTCTCTCTCAATTAGTGCATTCCTTAAGCATCCTAAAGAGTAAAGACTCAGGTCTTTCTCTGTAGTGCCAGCATGCAGCACAGTGCTTGGCACAAAGGAAATGTTTAATAAATGCTTTTTCATTCATCCAGCATTTTTTGCAGTGTAAGAAATAAACAGCTGTTCTATAGCTAATATTTTGTTTATCGTAGCTAGATGGACGCTGTTATACACATTTTAAGGTAGACGATATATATGAGCTTAGTAAGCTTCATTTTAGAGTTTTGAGGGGGAAGGACAATGATACAAAGACAGAGAAGTCTTGTTAGTCCCTTTTCTGAAAATAATCTGGGTTCATGAGAGCCCAGAGTCAGATACTTATGGGAAGGAGCCCCCAGTACCACAGGTCACAGAAGGATTCTAAGAGATAGATGAAAAGGGAGTACATTCCAGGCATGAGGGAAACCTTGTATGAATACACGGAAGCAGGAGAAGGCATGTCAAGGTCAGGAAACAGCTTGGCTGGAACATAGATTGTGTGAGAGGGAGTAGTGTACAATCAGGCTGAAAAGGTAGGTTGGAGGAATGTTGTGGAAGATTTTAAATGTCATATTAAAGATTTTGTATTTTTTTTCACAGGATGCAATATGGTCAAACCAGTGCAATAGAAAAGCCATTTTGACAGCATTATGGAGTACAGACTGGATAAGGAGAAACTAGAGGCAGAGAGATCGTTTAGAAAGCTATTATAATAGTCCAGGAAAGGGATAATAAGGGCCTAAAGCAGGGAGAGGGCAGAAGTGAGTGATGAGAGGGGAACAAAGGAGAGTGAGATTGTGGAAGACTGTGAAAATTGTGAACAAAGTAGGATCAGGACATTGATATAGCCTGGGAGAACAGGGAGAAATCAGCAGAATACATTATAGATGGAGAAAAGTTTACAAAAGAGTAAGTCCATGGGAGAAATGGGAATATGCAATACTGCAATGTTGGGAAGAAAATTTGAGAGTTCAAGACTATTTTGGGGTACAGTGTGAGATATGACCAATCACCTGGGTGACTGAACTAAAGTAGAGACAGAGGTCAAGGAGTTGAGAAGGTTAATGAAAGGGGAAGCCAAGGTGTTCAAAGGTTCATGGAAAATAATATTGAAATAACTAAGGTGAAGGCAAGTACTGTGGTAGAGAGGAGGACTGTGAGCTAGGTATGGTATGGCACTCACTGAGAAAGGAGGGAGAAGAACAATGTGGAAGACAGCAATACAATTCTTGGTGCAAAATTTAAATACAAAGGAGTTGCTAAGTTATGGTAGCAGAGGAAAGGTCTAAAAATGACAGCTGGAAAACAAGAAATATATCCATTCCTCTTCTTCATCCCATGTATTGGAAGGTATGAGTGAAAGACCTGTCAAGACTGGAGAGGGTGGGAGGAATGAAGCGTCCTCCAGAGAAAGTTTTAGTGAGTGCCAAAATCAATTAGTCAAAACATAAGCATTTATTAAGTATGTAATATGTGCCAAGCACATACTAAGTTTAGGGAAGAGATAAATAGTGAAGGGTAGTTTATCAACATTACAACTTAAGCTCCAGATTGCAGTGAAAAGGAAATAAGACTTCAAGCCAAATGACCTGGCTTCTGATGCCTCCCACCTGTGTAACTTTGGACAAATCATTTACAGTCTTTATCTGATCTCAATCACCTCTGAGTTTCCGCCCTATTCTAGGTCTATAATTAATAATCCAATACTCTCCTTGAGGGGAAAAAAAATCAGAGGGCAAGGCATACCTGATGTGTTCAGGGATGAGAATTCAGGAGTAGAGGAACGGGCCTTTTTATCCAAGCTTGAGAATGGTGGGATTGAGGGCTCTGTGGGTCATGGAGCTAGAAGAGTACCAAATATAGAGAAGTTAGTATAGTACTTCTTTTGTAAATGGTCTTTTAGAGATGAAGTATTCAAGTCAACGCTGTCCTAGAATTCACCAATGGGTAAAGTGTTTGATTTCTACAAAGTTTTTGGTAGAGAAAAGTCAGAAGTGGAAGGAATAACCATTCTTCCTATTATCCATCATGCAAAGAAGAAGGCAAGACATATGACCTCTGCAATGCTGGCTCCCGTTCCTGTAGGGTCGCACCAAGATACCAGTGGTTAACAGTGTATATTGATGAGACCATAGAGTATCCTTCAAAAATCATGTATTTCCTCTTGCTTACCTATTAAAGAGGGGTTGACCCAATGCTTCTATCTCTGTTAAGCAGGTAAACGATTTTTTTTCTTTCTAAGAGAGAATCCAAGGAAAGCTGATTGCAGCTGACAGTGCAAGCCACTGACTACTTTTTGTCCAAATGCATTATGCCTCACGTTTGCTATCTGTCATTTCACTACTACCATTTTATTCCCTCTTGCCCCCTCTTATGTAAGGGAAAATCTGGAGGCTATTAAGTCTTGTTTGTGTAATAAATTCAGGCATGAGTAGAGAACTAGGAAAAGGTTGGCTCTCTGGAGAGGAAGAACTAGGTATGAAGAGGCAGTGATTCCATTCAAAAAATCCCATTGAAATATTGCCCTCAATTAAGTTCCCATAAAAAGGACCTACAAAGAGAGAGATGAACGAACTAAAAACAAATTGATACCTACGTTTATCAAAAGTAAAGTCTTATTTGTTTATTTTTTATTAATAGTACTTTATTTTTCCTAGTTTCATGTAAAGATAGCTTTCAACATTCATTTTTGTAAGATTTTGAGCTCCAAATTTATTTCTCTCACTCCCTCCTTCCCAAGACAGCAAGCAATCTGAAAAGGGTTATACATGTATAGTCACATTAAACATATTTCTGCATTAGTTATGTTGTGAAAGAAGAAACAGAAGAAAAGGGAAGAAGTATAAGAAAGAAAAAAAGTGAAAATAGTATGGTTCGATCTGTATTCGTACTCCATAGTTCTTTCTCTGGAAGTGGATAGCATTTTCCATCATGAGTCTTTTGAAAATATCTTGGATCATTGTATTGCTGAGAGGAGCTAAGTCTATCATAGTGGATCATCACACAATGTTGCTATTCCTGTGTACATTGTTCTCCTGGTTCTGCTCATTTCACTTAGCATCAATCATTTATGTCTTCTCAGTGTTTTCTGAAATCTGCCTGCTCATCATTTCTTAAAGAACAGTAGTATTCCATGACATTCATATACCACAACTTGTTCAGCCATTCCCCAACAGATGGGCATCCCCTCAATTTCCAATTCTTTGTCACTACATAAAGAGCTGCTATAAATATTTTTCTACATGTGGTTCCTTTCCCCTTTTTTATGTTCTCTTTGGCATACAGACCTAGTAGTAGGATTAAAGTAGGATTGAGTACGATTAAAGGGCATGCACAGTTTTATAGCACTTTAGGCATAGTTCCAAATTGCTCTCCAGAATGGTTGGTCAGTTTACAACTCCACCAACAATGCATTAGTGTTCCAATTTTCCCACATATTCTCCAACATTTGTGATTTTCCTGTTTTGTCATGTTAGCCAATCTGATAGGTGTAAATATCAGGTTAACTATCTGATAGGTGTAACTATCAGGTTGTATAGGTGTAACTCTGTGTACCACACAGTTGTTTTGATTTGCATTTCTCTTATCAATAATGGTTTAGAACACTTTTTCATGTGATTGTAGATATAAAAAATAAACTTAAGGCAAAAGTGAGACAGATGTCTCTTAAATCTGCTGTTGGGGACCCACTCTCTAAACCAGATTCTTAACTTTTTTGTATGGATACTTCTCTCCTCCCACTTGGAGTATTATAATAGCTTTCTAATTAGCCTCTTCCCCAAGTTACTCCTCACTGCACCATCCTCCACTCCACTACCAAGCTAAAGTTAAAGTGTAAATCACTTTGTCCCACTCTCTATCACCCATAATTTAGCAAACTCCAACGATTCCTTAATACTTCCAGGACCAAAAATAAAACCCTCTGTTTGCCATTCAAATCTTTTTCATAACCTGGTCCCTTTCTACCTTTCCAATTTTCTTCTACTTCATTCTTGCAATCTAGCAATATTATCCTACTTTCTGTTCTTTGTACATAGCACTCCATTTCCCATCTTTTCCCCCTTTTCCCTGCTGGCCTTCATTTCTGGTTTTGTTTCCTTACTTCCACCTCTTAGCTTTCATGATTTTTTTCCAATCTCACCACAAGTCCTACTTTCTGCAAAAGGCTTTTCCAGCTTTCCCTGGCTGTTAGTCCCTTCCTTTCTGAGGTTACTTTCCATTTATTCTGTATATATCTTTCCATATACTCTGTATATATTTTGCATGTACTTAGTTGCAGTACTTACATGGTATCTCCCCCATTAGGGCAACATCAAGGGCTATTTTTATCTTTCTTTGTACCTCCAGTGCTTAGCGCAATGTCTGACATACAGTAAGGATGTGATAAACGCTTATTACTGGTAAATAAATGGAGAATTAATTGCTCATTTTTGAGCCATGCTATTAACATACAAATTACAATGCTACCTTAAATTCATTTACAGATTCATTACCATGCCAACCAAGGTACTAAGGAATTATTCAATAGAACCAGAAAAAATTCATCTGGATGAACAAAAGGTCAAGAATTCCATGGAAAACAAAGAAAAGAAAGACAGGAAGAAAGGGAGGAGGACCAGCAGTATCAGTCTCAAGTTGTACCATGAAGCAGCAATTATCTAGGCAATTTGGTACTGATAAAAAATAGAAAAGATGATCAATGGAGCAGATTAAGCACATAAGATCCAGAAGCAATTCAGAACAGTTGCATAATGTTCAATAAACTCGAGGACACAAACTGCTGGGTTAAGTAATGACTCACTATCTGACAAAAACTGCTGGGAAAATTGGAAAACAATCTGGTAGAATTTAGACTTAGAGCAACAACTCATACCATGTATCAAAGTTCCAAATGGACTCATGACCCAGATATAAGAGGTCAGATCCTCAACAAGCCAAAGGACAACAGAAGGATTCACAACCATGGATAAGGGAAGAATTCTTAATGAAGCTGGGGATAAGGATGATCACAGAAGATGAAATAGACAAATTTGATCACATAAAAGTGCATTGAGATCTGGATATGAAGTCAAGAAGACCTAAGTTCCAATTTGGCCTTAGTCGTTTATTAGTTTCCTGATCCTAGAAAATCACAATTGCTGTCTGCCTAAGTTTCTACATCTTAATGGGGATAAAAGTAGGGTTGTTGTGAAGATAGAATGGGATAATATTTATAAAGCACTTTACTAACTTTAAAAACTGTATAAATACCACTATTTTTATCATTTTCATCAATATTCAAGACATATAAGTGAATGTATACAAATATATAAAAACAAGAACCATTCCTCAACAGGTAAATGAAACAAGCATTATCAAAGGAGGCAATCTAAACCATAAACTACCATACTAAAAATACTGTCACTATAATAAAAATAATCCAAATTAAACCCTTGAGATTCTACCTCACACCCAGCAGATTGGCAAAGATAACAAAAAAAAAAAAGGAAAATGAAAATTGTTGGAGGCATTGTGGGAGAATAGGCATATTAAAGCTATGGTGTTGAGAGCTGTAGATTGGTTCAATCATTCTGAAAGCAATTAGGAACTAAATTCAAAATGTCACTAAACTGCCCACACCCTTTGCTCAGTGTACCCTATTGATCTACTAGACATCTATGACCAAAGACATTTTTAAATTTAATTATTTGTTTTCAGTTTTCAACAATCATTTACATAGTGATCCTCCTTCTCCCCTCCCTCCCCAAGATGGCATGCAATCTCATATGGGTTCTACACATACACTCCTATTAAACACATTTTCCCATTAATCATGTTGCATAGAAGAATTAAAATAAATGGGAGAAATCATGAGAAAAAAGCAAATCAAAACAACACTTAACACAAGAGAAAATAGTCTACTTCATTCTGCATTCTGATTCCACAGTTCTTTCTCTGGATGTGGATGGTATTTTACCTCAAAAACACTCTTTGGGAATGTTTTAGATCTTTGCATTGCTGTAAAGAGCTAAGTCTATCACAAACCGTTCTCACACACCATGACTGTTTCTCTGTTTAATGTTCTCCTGGTTCTGCTCATTTCACTCTGCATCAGTTCATATAAGTCTTTCCAGGCTTTTCTGAAGTCCAACTGCTCGTTATTTCTTATAGCACAATAGTATTCCATTATATTCATATACCACAACTTGTTCAGCCATTCCCCAATTGGTGGGCATTCCCTCTATTTCCAGTTTTTGGCCACCACAAAAAATATCTGCTATGAATATTTTTGTACATGTGGGGCCTTTTCTCATTTTTATGATCTCTTTGGGATATAGCCCTAGAAGTGATATTACTGGGCCAAAGGGTATGCACATTTTTGTAGCTTTTTGGGCATAGTTCCAAATTGCTCTCTAGAATGGCTAGATCAGCTCACAGAACCACCAGCAGTGAGTTAGTATTCCAACTCTACCACATGTCCAACATTTGTCATTTTCCTGTTTCATCATAATAGCTGATCTGACAGGTGTGATGTGGTACTTCAGAGTTGTTTCAACTTGCATCTCTCTAATCAATAGTGATTTAGAGCATTTTTTCATATGACTATAGATAGCTTTAATTTCTTCCTCCAAAAACTGCCAGTTCATATTCTTTGACTTTTTATCAACTGGGGAATGACTTGTATTCTTGTAAATTTGACTCCGTTTACATATTTTAGAAATGAGATCTTTATCACAGACTTTAGTTGTAAAAATTCTTTCCCAGTTTTCTTTTTCCCTCCCAATCTTGGTTGCATTGGGTTTGTTTGTACAAAAACTTTTCAATTTAATGTAATTAAAATTATCCATTTTGCACTTCATAATATTCTCCATCTCTTGTTTGGTCATAAATTTCTTCAAAGACATTTTTTAAAAGAAGTAAAGGATCTCTTTGTACAAAAATATTTATAGCAGCACTTTTTATTATAGTAAAGAACTGGAAACAAAGTGGTTGCCCATCAATTATGGAAAAGGCTGAATTGTTGTGTGAATGTAAAGGAATATTTTTGCTTTGTAAGAAATGGTAAAAGGGATGGATTCAGAGAAACTTGGAGTGACGTGTATAAACAAATGATGCACAGTGAAATTATCAGATCAAGAAGATCTATTTATACAATGATCACAACATTATCAAAGAACACAAAACACTCTTGAAATATTTAAGAACTCTAATCAAAATAATGATTGATAACAACTTAAGAAAATGAATAAAGAAGCAGATCTCCCACTTTTCAGTACAGTGGTCATAGAATGTAAGAGCAAATTGAAAGAAACAATTTTAGACAAGATCAATGTAACATAAATTTGTTTTCCTTGACTATGGTTATTTGTTTCAAAGGAAACTTTAACTTTGAAAGAGAGAAGGGGAGGTGGGGTGGGTGGGGAGGAGTGATACTTATGCTAATTAAAAAAAAAAGAAGAGTACCAATGAGCCATTTAAAAGACAGAGAATAGAACAGAAGGGCAAAGATATTCAAAAGGGACACAGAGAAACATTGCTACATTACATTTAATATACATTTTTTAAAAGTTGTATGTAATAGATTCAGATATCAAGAATAAATCTCTTTTTTTTGGCCTTCTTTGTCTATGGAAGTGTTCATGTTTGTTGATGATTCTTTAGTATGTAATAAACATTTTTAATGGATGAAATTAGAGGGATAGTTAGTCTTGATTGGCCAAGCATCAGCAATCTCCTTGTGGCTCTCTAAAAAGACTCTTTAAGAAAACATTCAAGGGAATGCATTCAAAAGAAGAAAGCCAGTTACAGAAGAACTCAGCTTTTTGAGAAATTGATCCTCAGCTCCCCATAGCTAGGACTGGTTCACTTGTCAACTCTCAAAGCTTACAATCTTCAGAGCTATCTTCTGCCTCATCTCCTAGTCCTGAAACCTGATAGGTACAGGGTCTCTTATTGGACAAATAGTTCAACTGCAAATACCATGGCAGTTGGAGTATGAGGGGGAGAGGAGAGATGAGGACTAATCCCTTTCAAGGACTAGGTTCTTTTTTTCCATAACTAGCTCTCTTCTCTGCTGCCCATGCTCACTCCCCTAAGAACTATCTACTGCTTCAACTGTCTCCTTAGAAAGTATGAAATCCTTGCCAGTCGATGACTAAACTTTCCTTTAATTCCATCAATTTTGATCAGAAAATCTCACGACTTGTTAAGTGATTGCAGACTGTAAACCCTTCCTTACACATCAGCAGGTCTGGCATGTTCTGATCAATTCATCTTCTCCCTCTCTGCCCTCACTACAGTTCTAAAGGAACTTTGGTCATACAGAGCCCCTTCGGTTGTTTAATGGGGAGCCTGTGGCCAGTGAGGGGTAACTAGGGAAGGGGCAGCAATCAGCCTATCCTGATCAACTCAGAAGGAAAAAGACTCATCGGGATCTGGGTGTGTAGTTATGTAACCAACTGGTAATTTCTAGTTTGGGGACAATCTGTGCCAAAGGAAATGCTTTGTCATGAACAGGTTGTTGAAAACAATTGTGTACTCCTAGTCACTAGAAGTGACGTTATCATGTTCTCTTTCCCAGTCAGATGCAAGAGGTGAGCATGAGAGAGAGGGGTGACAGCAGTCAGTACTAGAGAACAGCTATATATTACCTCACTCGTTACGATTCCCTAGTTGGCTTCTTTACATCTCACCAGGGGCAGTTTTCGAATTTGGAGACTGAGACAGGGCTTCAAGAACAATTGCTTCAATGACTGTCCTTGGTTGGATTCTCTAGAGGAGGAGGCAAAGGAATATGTCTTCTTCAATCAGTGGTTTGGAAAACCATAAAATTGCTCTTGGAAGTAAGAAAATATCTGAGCACAGCAGTGCTCCTGGAAGAACATTATCATGAAATGTTCATGGGCAGGGGAAAGGGGGTGTAGTCTGTAGTGGAGAAAGTTGTTCAGACCATGTTTGCTTCCCAAACAACTTTTGAAAAAACTGTCACTGTCTTACAAAAGGAGATCAAGATGTGGTCTTCCTCATTCTAATGATAGTTTACAGTTCAATAGTTTATATGAACAATTTGTATAAACTATACAGAACCTGTTTATACAGGTAAACAGATGAGTGAGACTAAGAGAGTGAATGACTCTCCCATGATCACCTAACTTAAAAACAGTTCTCTTGACTTTATGGTCAAGACTATAACACTGTCTGCTATATCATACTAATGATCCATGAATCAGGAGAGCACTAGTGGACTTAGACTCAGATCATCTGTTGTTACTGTTCTGTTGAATATGACTTTTGTGACTCCATTTGAGGTTTTCTTGGTGAAGAAACAGGAGTGATTTACCATTTCCTTCTCCAGTCCATTTTATAGATGAGGAAATTGAGGCAAATAGGATTAAGTGATTTGCCCAGGGTCACACAGCTAGCAAGTATCTGGGGCCATATTTGAACTCATGAGGAAGAGTCTCTCTGATTCCAAGTCTAGTGCTCTATCCACTGAGCCACCCATCTGCCCCAAGAATACCGGACACTTTCTAATTATGTGACCATAGGGAAGTTACTTGAATTTTATATTTCTCGGAAAACCTTCTAGGACTCGTCTACTAATATGAGTTTTCATTCAGAGAGTTCACAGTAGGGTCACAGATCATTCCATCAATTTGTATATTCTCATGTGCCAGCTGTCCCTGAGATTCTTTTACGCAGATGTGTCACAGTCCCCTGAGTGATCTTTACAGAAGCTATGGCTGCAGACAGTGAGAATGAGAATTTGCTTGCTATTGACCTAGTCTTGCTCACAACTGAGCCAGATCTCACTTTGGAAGGCAGAGTTTACTAAATCCCTTGCCAGAGCTATTTACACATCACCATTAATTCCAAATGAAATTTTCATCTCTGGGAGGATTGGTAGTAGAAACATACCTGTTCACAGTCGAAAAGTTGGGAGGTGAATGCCTCTCTTTGCTGCTACCTTTGGGAACTTTCTTTTCCATTGAATTCAAAAATTATTGCAACATGTTAAAAAAGCTCCCTTTTCTAGGAACTCTGTAACAGAGGGTGACTTCCTCCAGTTCAGGGAGGTAATTTTAGGATAATGGGACTGGAAATTAGGACTTTTGTGTTTTAGACCCACTTCTGCTATTTGATAGCTACTTTAGACTAGTCAATTAATCTCCCTAAGTCTCAGTTTCCCTATCTGAATCCCTCATAGGGATGTTGTGTAGAAGGTCCCATAGAAATATGAATTATCATCAATATTGGGAATGGGTTGGGGAATAAGTATTTATTAAGCAGTTATTAGGGGGCTGGCCTTGTAATACAAAGAGTTGGAGTTAAAAAGAAAGACAAATAGATCAAACCAGCCCTGAAGAAGCTCACATTCTAATGGGCAGAAAATATGCAAAATAGTTTACATACAAATGTAAGAAGAAAGTGATCTTGGAGAGAAATCAGGAACAGTGCAGGTGCAGGGAGATAGAGTGGGAATGGCTTTTGTAGAAGGTAGGGTTGGAGCTGTATTAAAGGAAGCCCAGGAAGTTTCAACAGCCTAGTTGTGCTTTGAAGGAAGTCGGAGATTGTTCAGGGGGTTATGAGGAGGAAGCATAGTCCAGACATGAGAGAGCATCTCTGCAAAGGCACCACAGAGGGGACAGATGAGGGGCCATGTCTGACAAATAGTTAGAGCAAGCCAGTTTGATTGGAACAAAAGACACATGGAGAGAAGCAAGGAAAAATGGGACAGGAAGAGTAGGTAGGTGCGAGCTAGCTACGCTGTGGAGAACTTTAAATGCCAAGATGAACATTCTTGGGCTTTGTCCTAGAAACAATAGGGAGTAATGGAAGATTTTTGAGAAGGGAAGAGGCTAAGCCAGGGGTTCACCTGAGGACCTAGAGGGCCACATGTGGCTTCAAGGCTGCAGGTTCCTCACCCTGAGCTAAGCATTGTCCATTTTCACAGGTTTCTCTAATTGTCGGTTTTTAGCAGTATTGTATGGCAAAGAGTGTTTTTGTTTAGAATTGTTTAGAATTTGTTTAGAGATCTCTGAAATACCCGGAGGATGCTGTTTAGCCAGATAGGGAAAAAAAATCTTTAATCTTTATACACTCTCCCTCTGTTCCAAGTCTTTTTCCAAGGAAATGTTTTAGAATTTCCATAACAAATGGAATATTCCCTTCTGACGTTGCCTTGGGAGTAATCCAAGTCCCTTTTTCCTCATCCCTCAGGAACAGCTCAAAGTTCTCCCAGATCTTTTAGGAAGCCCACACTGTCCAGTACAGACAGGAACACCCGAAAAATCAATTTAGAGCCGGAAGGGAAGGTCATGTACAGGGATCAGTTAGTCACTTCACTTCGTAGGATTATCACCTCATTGCCTCTAAGGTTGAAAGATGCCTTAGACATCATCTAATCCAAACTCTTCATTTTCAAGATAGAGAAACTGAAATGTAGAGGGCTTACATGACTTGTCCGAAGTCACACAAGGAATAAATGGCGGTCAGGATTCAAACCTAGTTCTGCTTATTCTGCTACACTGGACTGTCTGGTAGAGACACCTCCCATCTCTGAAACAGTTAGAATACTCTGTGATTCACTTTGCATTTTCCTGTCTTGTTGATCAACAGACATGCCTCAAGTCTACATCTTTTCCCAGTTTCCCCAGAGCAGAATCAATTTTAAATTTCCTTCATACCCTGTTAACATTGTACTGAGCACATAGCTAGCTATTTAAATGAGCAAATGTTAGGCAAATAAGAATATACAAAAGAAGATCATGGGGTGAATATACTATGTTTTCCATGGAGTCCACCATCTGCTAGGTATGATATAGTCTCCTAAGCAACAACATTTGGATCTTGCTTAGGTGTCTGGATAAGGTTTTGTTAGATGGAAAAGCGGCAGAGCAAGTTAAAGAAAATGATCCACTCTAAGAATCATGATGACATTTCAAGGGATAGAGAAGAAAATCTAACCCATATGCAATTGGGCTGTTAGAAGCTTAAGTTTCTATTTAGGGAAAGGGGAGACCCTTAAAAAGTAAAAGATACTACCTTAAATGTCAAGGGAGAATGTATTAGAGTATGTATTGAAAGCAAATTAGCATAGCTATAGTCATTAAAGTTAAAATTAAAATAAATATCCCAAAACTAAGCAAAATGTGTTATTGGATCTTCAGAAATCTGAACAAGTAGAAAATATTTTATTGAAAAGGCAGTGCGGTAACTAAAGAATCAGCTCACAGAGGTGAAAAGATGGAAATGTCAGTTACTGTTACGACTGCAATGCACCAGGTCTTAAAACACTAGATTGTTGGCCTCCCTAGCTCACAGCAGTATGTGAAGCAAATGACTGCAGGATATTGAGTTTGGATAAGTGGATCAGCATTCCTGATTTTATAGCTTTCATCTAAATTTAGGTCCATACTACATCTTTTTGTTGTTGTTGTTGTTGAATCATGGCCAACTCTTCATGACTCCATTTGGGGCTTTCTTGGTGAAGAAACTGGAGTGGTTTGCCATTCCTTCTCCAGCTCATTTTACAGATGAGGAAATCGAGGAAAAGAGGGTGAAGTGATTTGCCCAGTGTCACACAGCTAGCAAGTATCTGAAGCTGGATTTGAACTCAGGAAGATGAGTCTTCCTCACTCCAGGTCTGGCACTCTATTTGTTGTGCCCCTAGATGTCCTACAACATGACTACCATTTTTTAAAATAATGAAACGTACAATTGTGCAGAATACTCAAAGGAACTAACTCCTGGTGTGTGAGCTCCTTCTACCACTGGAGATTTGTAATCTATCTATGACTTAGTAGTTAAGAGTTGTCTGAGGTTGACTTTGAATGACTCACCCACAGTCAGAGAGCTAGTATGTATCAGAGCAGGATGTGAACCTGCCTGACTCCAAACCTAGCCCTCTATCTGCTATACCATGCTGCCTTCCTATCTCTGAATAAAGGCATGCCTATTGTGCTGGTCATTTTATATCTATCTATCCATCTATATATAGATAGGTAGACATAAATAGATAGATATGTGTGTATGTGTATATACATATATATATATAATTTATATTATACACACACACACACACACACACACACACACAATCCAAAGCACTTTTATGATTCCCTGAAAACTATTTATGAACAAAAAACCTATGGTGCATCACAACTACTGAGGGCTGATGGAGCCACATTGATTAGTGATAAGGACATGATCCTAGGGAGGTGGGCTGAATACTTCCATAGTGTTCTCAACAGACCATCATCAATCAATGCTGAGGCCACTGACCATTTACATCAGGTTGAAATCAATCCCTCCTTAGCTGAACTCCCAACTGAAGAAGAGGTTTTTGAGGGCCTTTAGGCTCCTTTCACCTGGCAAAGCATCTGATTCTTATTCTAATCCAGCTGAGATTTACAAGGTAGGGGGACCACTGCTCATACAAAAGCTGACTAAAATTTTCCAGGTTATATGGCAAGAGGAGGTTATCCCCCAGGAGTTCAAGGATGCCTCCATTATCCATCTCTATAAAGGTAAAGGAAATAGATTGTCCTGTGACAATCACAGGGGGATCTCTCTCTTAGTCATTGCTGGCAAAGTTCTTGCTAGAGTCCTCCTGAATAGGCTGATCCTTCACCTGAAAGATAGTCATATACTTGAGAGCCAGTGTGACTTCAGAAAGGGCCGAGGAACAGTCAATATGGTGTTTGCTGCCCGACATCTCCAGGAGAAATGCCAGGAGCAGAACAGAGGTCTGTACACAACATTTGTAGATCTGACCAAGGCCTTTGACACTGTTAGTCATGAGGGCTTATGGAAAATTATGTCAAAATTTGGATTTCCGGAAAAGTTCATAAGCATTGTACTTCAATTTCATGATGGCATGTTTGCTTGGGTTTTGAATAATGGACAATGTTCTTGTGCCTTCCCAGTCACCAATGGAGTGAAACAGGGCTGTGTGCTTGCTCCCATGCTTTTTACCATGACGTTTTCAGACATGTTGACAAATGTTTTCAATGAGGATGAACACAGCATCAAGGTCAACTGCTGTATTAATGGCAAGTTCTTCAATTTGAAAAGGCTATAAGCCAAGACCAAAGTGCATGATTTTCTGTTTACAGATGATTGTGCACTCAATGCAGCCTTTGAAGCTTAGACGCAACAAAGTATAGACCAATTCTTTGCTGCCTTTGCTAACTTTGGCCTAATAATTAACACCAAGAAAGCACAGGTGCTCTATCAGTCACCACCACACCATCCATATGTGGAACTATCAGTTACAGCACATGGAGAAGTTTTGAAAGCTGTGGATAAGTTCACTTACCTTGGTAGTGTACTTTCCAGGGATGTACACATTGACAATGAGGTTGTTGCACTCATTGCCAGAGCCAGCCCAGTGTTTGGGAGGCTCTGAAGAAAAGTTTGGGAGAGAACAGGTATTAGACTGACTACCAAACTGAAGGTCCACAGAGCCATTGTGCTGACCACATTGTTATATGCTTGTGAAACATGGACAGCTACCAGCATCATGCCAAGAAATTGAATCGCTTCCATTTGAACTGTCTTAGAAAGATTCTGAGGATCATCTGGCAAAATAAGGTACCAGATACTGAAGTCCTTGCTCAAGCTGAACTGCCAAGTATTCAAACTATGCTTCAGAGAGCACAACTCTGATGGGCTGGCCATGTTATTCAAATACAAAATGTACACTTGCCAAAAAGACTCTTTTATGGAGAACTTGCATGGGGCAGGCAATCACATCGTGGCCAGAAGAAACGATTCAAGGACACTCTCAAGGTCTCTCTCAAGAACTTTGGATTTGACTATGCAACATGGGAGATACTGGCACAGGACTGCTCAGTATGGTGTGCCCACATCAGAAAGGGTGCTGTGCTCTTTGAGCAAAGCAGAATGGAGACAGCACAAAGTAAACACAGGATGTGCAGATTTGGGATATCCTCCCCAAATATTCACACAGATTATCTGTGCCCAACCTGTGGTAGAGCATTGCAAGCTCGTATTGGTCTGATTAGCCACAGTGGGACACACTGAAATTTCACTTTGTCATGGTGATGTCATTTTGGTCCTCTTTAAAGACGAAGGGCTACAACCAACCAACCGACCAATACTATATACACTATGAATATATACATATAATATGTACATATGTGACATATGTACATATTAGCATCATATATAAAAACTGCTAACACTTATAACTATATGAGTAATACTTACTACGTGCTAAGTGATTTACAATTATCATATTTTGATCCTCACAACAACCTTATAAGCTCGTGCTATTACTATCCCATTTTAGAGACAGGGAAATGGAGGCAAATAAAAGTTAAGTGACTTCCCAGGGTCACATATATAGGAAGTGTCTGAGGCTGGATTTGAACTAAGGTTTTCCTGACTAGCTCTAACATTCTATTGGCTGCATCACTTAGCAGCCTATAGGTGTGTATGTGTAAATAGCACACACACACACACACACACACACACACACACACAATATTAAGGTGACTAGGAAAAAATGTCTTAAAAAGGTGGAACATTAGGGGCCTTATTCTCATAGGGAACATCAGTCATTCAGTTGTGTCTGGACTCTGCATGACCCTGTGGATTTTGTCTATGGGGTTTTCTTGGCAAAGATGTTGGGTTGGTTTGCCATTTTCTTCTCTAGAATGGCTCCATTTTGCAGATGAAGAACTGAGGCAAATAGTGATTAGATGACTTGCCCAGGGTCACACAGTTAGTAGGTGTCTGAGGCTATTTGTACGCAGATCATCCTGATTCCAGGTCCAGTGTTCTATCCACTACACCACCTACCTGCCCCAAAGGAACATTAGGGATACCATTGTTCTCAAAAAAAAGCAACAAAGTAATGGGTGTTGTAGGCAAGAAACAAATCAGCATCTAGGAGCCTGACAAATATAGTTTCTTTGGTGGTCACTATCTATGAAGGGAGTTAAGGGAGAAAACACTAGAATTAGTAGAATCTCCATGAAAAGAGCTGCTATGGTAGAGAAAGCACTGGATCTAGATTCAGAGAAACTTAGTTCAAACACTACTTCTGTTTCTAAGACCCTTAACCACTCTGGACCTCCATTTCTTCTTCTATAGGATGGGGTAGGAGGAGAAGAATGTTAGCTGGTCTGTAAGCATCCTTCCAGTCTGACACCCTGTGCCCCTGTTTGGGGATACTGAGGCAGTTTTTGCACAGGTAGCCAGATTGGTATAAAATAATAGCCAGTATTTACCTAGCTCTTTAAAGTTTGCAAAGCATTTTACAAATTTTTCATTTTATACTCACAACTACCCCATGAAGTAGGAGCTATTATTATTTTCAGTTTATAAATCAGGAAACTGAGGCAAATAGAGGTTAAAGGATTTGCCCAGTATCATGCAACCAGTATCTAAAGGATTTGCTGTGCTAGAAAGTTGTCCAGAAGTATATAACCTAGGTTCAAAATCTGGATCTGTTTCTATACAGCTGAGTGACATTTTGGGCAAACCACTTACTCTCTCTTCGCCTCAGCTTCCACCCATTCCCTAAAATGAGAGGATTAGACTCCACGGTCTCTAATCTTATGATCCTATACTCTTCTAAAAGATAGATTCCAAAAATGTCTATATGAGACTAAAGACAGAGGTGTCCATGAGATCATCTAGCCTAAGACAGTAATTATAAGAATGAGTCTAAAGATTAAAGAGCACACAGAGAATCAATGGGATGTAGTGGGAAGATACTGGACCTGTAGTCTGGAGACATTGGACTGAATTATGTCTGACACTTACCAGCTATGTGACCTTGGGTACATTGCTATGCTTCTCAGAACTCTGCTTTCCTCATGCATACAATGGGTTTACAAATACTTCAACCCTCTAAGCAACAGAGCTGTTATGAATAAGGTGCTTTGAGAACCTGAAAGTGCCATGTACATTTGAGTCACTATTATTATTTTAGATAAGAGCAACATAAATGGGAATCCTAACACATTTCAGATCACATAAAAACTTTTGTAGTTTTATTTTTCAAAATACATGCATGCACACACATATACATATGTATGTATGTATTTCAAAAATATTTCATTTAAGGATGATTTTCTATATTCAAGAATGGTCTATGTTATAAGTTGCATCCCATGCATACATTAAGATTATAAGGGATAATTCAAGAGGTGTAACAGCAGAGATAACTTCTTTCAATGACCGCCTGATCAGTAATATCAAATAAGACATGACATGGAGAAATGTATGTACACCAAAAATAGTTGTTACAATCATGAGGGATGAAGTGTACAGGGTCAGAATGAAAGCTGGTTTCCTATAGCTGGCACAGTCTTCCATCTGCTCCTCTCCAAAGATGATATTTTGCTCGTTTTATCATGCTCCAGAACATTGTACAGTATCCTGTATGAGATGGACAATCACTCAAAAGAGTTCTGTCTAACTATACACACAGGAAAAACTAAATGGATTAAGTGCCTATTGTCCAGAAGACGATATGCACTTGAATAGATAGTCTATGGAGCTGCCCCACTAGTACATAATATTCAATAATCAAATCCTAAACCTCCCACTCTTCTTTCAAGCCACCATCTTCCATGGGGCATATAGACTCTATGAGTTGCTAAGATATTTCATTTGTTTTCTGAGGTCCTCTGTCTCTGAGAGAGTCACATCTTGAGAGTGATCCTTAAGAAATGAGTAATCATTGATGAGGATTTTGTGAGACACATCTTGGGGTCAACTCTCATCCCACTCAAGCAGTGAGAACACAGCAGTCCTTATGCCAAGTCTCTTCCACAGATCATTCTGCCATTTGTTTGTCACCCATCTCTGGAGCTAACTTCCTCTGGCTCCTCCCATGGGTTATATGGTTTGGAGCTTCCTTATTGTTCTCTAGCCATCATTGTTCTGTAATTTTCTGTATAGAAAATATTGTTTGGGTATTGAGTTATAATTTATACTCATGTACTATAGTTTCTCCTCATATTTGAATAGATTAATGTTGGTCCCGTTCAATACCAAAGCACCAGAGATGTTTGCTAGGTCTGAATATACCAGGGCCCTAAATGCTGACCTTCCTGGTCACCCAGTTATAGCTTTCTTCAAGGAACCCCAAAGTTGCAATATCATAACCCAAATACAAATAATTCTCACTCAGTAAAAAGAGGATGAGGTCTAAAGGAATGTACTTCAAGTATTCTACATAAAACAGAATATCATTATCAGTTGTTCAACATTGTGAACAGGACCTTCTGTTGTTATTGTTCAGTTATGATCACCTCTTCCTGACTCCTTTTGGGGTTTTCTTGGCAAAGATATTGGAATGGTTGGACATTTTCTTCTCCAGCTCATTTTACAGATGAGAACACTCAGGCAAATAGGGTGAAGTGACTTGCCCAGAGTCATAGAACTAGTAAATGTCTAAGACTAGATTTGAATGAACGTCTTCCTGATTCTAGATCTAGCATTCTATCCACTGTACCACCTAGCTTCCTATTGTCTTTCTTTATTACTATAAATAATGGTTTGTATTTGTATGTCTTGATAAATTGGATTCTAGGTGTTTTATGTATTTTTAAGTTGTTTTCATTGAAATTTCTCTTTCTTTTGTATCTTCCTGGTTTTTATTGCTGTTGCATTTACATCCTGATCATTTTCTGGACTTATTTTGCGTTCTGCTTCTCCACTACAGCTATTATTCAAGTGCTTCAGTTAATTTATTTGTTGATTCTCTAGGACTCTCTTTGGACTTCGGGGCCCATAATTAGAGAAAATTCCTGGCGCAATGTGAGATCAACTTTCCTTGCCCTTTATGCACTTTGTGAAGGCTTGGTGATATTCTAGGAATCTACAGTTCTAGAAATCATCATTGTAGTCCTGGGTGAGGCTTAGGTCTCTCCACATGGTCATGAAACCTAGAAGAGACCTCCATTAAACCTTCATCTTTCTTGAAAGTCTTCTTCATTAGAAGTGGGCAAACCACTTACTCTCTCTTCGCCTCAGCTTCCACCCATTCCCTAAAATGAGAGGATTAGACTCCACGGTCTCTAATCTTATGATCCTATACTCTTCTAAAAGATAGATTCCAAAAATGTCTATATGAGACTAAAGACAGAGGTGTCCATGAGATCATCTAGCCTAAGACAGTAATTATAAGAATGAGTCTAAAGATTAAAGAGCACACAGAGAATCAATGGGATGTAGTGGGAAGATACTGGACCTGTAGTCTGGAGACATTGGACTGAATTATGTCTGACACTTACCAGCTATGTGACCTTGGGTACATTGCTATGCTTCTCAGAACTCTGCTTTCCTCATGCATACAATGGGTTTACAAATACTTCAACCCTCTAAGCAACAGAGCTGTTATGAATAAGAGAAAGAGAATTCTTTTCCACTCAGTGAGCATCTCAATTCTAGGTTCAGACAAATGCAATCCTTTCTTTGCCTTGGCTATTCCTATTGCAAATTATGTTTGTCCTTTGTTTTCGAACAGGCTCATGACACCAGAGAAATGATGACATGACTTGCCCTTGGCTTTGTTTTGAGTGAGGGAGGGCTGTGCAGATCACCAGCCTCACTTCTCCTCCAGAGCCATCTGAATCTAGTGACCAGATATTCGTCAGGATATCTGGAGATAGATCAGGATGCAATAGGAGAACTTCGCCTTTTAGACCAAGGTCCATTCAAGTACTCACTTAAAGAAAGGTAATGTCCATTCGGGGAATAGTTCTCTTTAAAAAGTAGTCAAGGGGATGGCCCCTTTAATAGAAAAGAAAAAAAAAATAGATAAATCACACTGGGAGGGGCAGGAGCCTCAAGGTTGTTGTTTTGAAGAGAAACTGTTACTATTGATATTCACTTTAAGCCAGGAGGGTCCAAAGACAGCCATTGTGTGGAGGTTGGTCAGGGACCCTTCTTTGTTCAATCCATGGGCTTCAGAGAGCACAGGGTCTAAGGTTTCAGGGGAGACAAGAAAGAAGGAAAGGGAAGAGAAGAAAAGGAAAGGAAAGGAAAGGGAAAAGGAAGGAAAGGGAAAGGAAGAGAAGGGAAAGGAAGAGAAGGGGAAGGGAAGGGGAAGGAAGGGTAGGAAAGGAAAGGGAAGGGGAGGGAAAAGGAAAACAAAGGGAAGGGAAGGAAAAGGGAAAGAAAGGGAAGGGAAAGGGAAGGAAAGAACTATTGAAAATATAAGATAGATGATGTTAAGATCATAAAAGAGATGTAAACAAGATGTTACAACTTCAAATAAGGCAGAGTAACTTGCAAATCTGAAGATAAGAGAAGGCTTCCTGAGGATATGGCATTTGAACTGTCTTAAAGAATAAATAGAATTTCAGTAAAATGTGCAGAAAAGTGGGACCAAAAGAGTAGAGATAAGAAAGTCCAAGACGTGTTCTAGATGTGACTACCCATCATTTTGAATGAACATAAGAACATGGGAAAGAGTAATGTGAGATAGGGTTAGTAAAAATAATAAACCACATTAATAGTCACAATTAAGCAGCATAGCACAGTAGGTAGAAGACTTGGAGTAAGGCAGAACTGGGTTCAAGTCCTTCCTTAGACATATACTTAGCTGGGTGATGAGGGTCAAGTGATCTGACTACTCATTGACCCCATTCAACTCTTTAAAGCTATTAATTATGAATGGGTTGCTGAAGCATTTTTTTCTATGATAGCAAAGAACTGGAAACAAATTAGATACCTGTTGATTGGAGAATAGCTAAACAAAATGTAGTTACACAAATGTAATTGAATGTTATTGTGCTATGAGAAACAACAAACATGATAAATACAGAAAGTATGGAAAGACAGGAACTGAAGCAAAGTAGTAGAAGCAGAAGCATGACTACAAGGTAAATTGGAGGGGAAAGTAACTAAACAAAAATTAAATACTGCAAAATTACCAAAAAAAACTAAAAAAAGGGTTCCAAAGGAAAAATATGAGAAAATACTCCTCTCCAATTCTTTGCAGAGCTGGGAAATTCATGAGTTGAGAATATTACCCTTTTTTTTTTTTTGAAGCATGCATCAGTTTTGGTGATTGATTTTTTTCTTTTTTTTACTTGCTATTCTTTTTTTTATTTTCAGTTCCAAATTCTCTCCCACCCTTCATCCCCTTCCCTACCCATCAAGAAGGCAAGAAATATAATGCCCAGTAAACATACAAAGCCATGCAAAGCATGTTTCCTCATTAGCCATGTTGCAGAGCATGGGGGGGAAGAAGCAAGAAAAATAGTTTAAAAATATGCTTCATTCTGTACCCAGAGTTCATCATTTCCCTCTCTGGAGGTAGATAACATTTTTTCTTCCAGCTTGAGTCCTTGGGATTGTTGTGGATCGTTGAATTAATCAGAGTAGCTAAGTCTTTCACAGTTGCTTGTCATTACACTATTGCTGTTACTGTGTACAATGTTCTGGTTCTTCTCACTTTATTTTGCATCTGCTCATATAAATTTTCCCGTTTTTCTGAAACCATCTCTTTCCTCTTTTAAAAGAAAATTCTTTGTTATAAGTGATCATTTTCTAAGGGGGGAAAGAACTGCTACAGAAAGAAATCTAAATGATATAAAGAAGATATTGAAAAAAATTATTTTAAAAAAGTCCTACCTAAAAATAAGTAAATAAATTATTGAGCGCATTGGTACCGGAAGTTTTCACTCTAGGAGTCAGCCACACTGGTAAAATCACAGGACCAGATAACACCGTGAAATGATGCTACAGGAGGATTTTTTCAATTTGCTAGATGTGAGGTAAAATTCCAGAACTGACTTTTTTTTTGTATTATTAGTGAATTAGAGCCATCTTTCACAAGGACGGCACTGGTGGGGGACTCTGATCACATCTTTTTACTACATCACAGCTCCTTTTATTGTATCACAGGCACCACAGCAGAAAGCAATCACCAGGGAAAACCCTTCCCTAGCCTTTTGGAAAGAGTGAGCAATTCAGGTGTGTGGCTAATCACTGGGCCTGAACTCTGAAATGCAATCTGATTTTCTGGTTAAGGAACCATAAATGAACAACAAACCATAACACCTCTGGGCTTCTCCACCCAGAGACATTGTGTGAATGGCCAAGAGAGGATTTTTTTCATAAGCCAAGCCCATAAAATCTATCCATCATCCCCATAGAAAAAGATTAGATTTAAGGTCAACACAATTTCTCCACTGAGTTGTTTGCAAAATCAAATTACTTTTTCTGTTTCTTCCTCCCCTTGCTCTTACCTTTCTTGATAGGGATTCTTGAGGGTGGTACTTATGCAGTTAATGTAGGCTGTGACCTTGCATTGTGGGTTGACAGAGAGGACCATTTCTTTTTCCCCTTAAATTATTTGTTGCCTTTAGTGTTACTTCTAGCTTACAGATGACAGGTTTCTGAGGTTGAGTAGAACTGTTTGCTAAGGGTGAATCAAAGTTTAGAGGCTAGATTCCCTGACGCAGTAATGACTGGTAGATGAGTCACTTTTGGAAAGAATCCACAAGTCAAAGCTTTTCTTAAGGTGAAGTTGTCTCAGGGAAATTGCCCCAAGTCCAGTGTTTTTAGTAGATGCCTTGTTGTTTCCAAAACTAGAAAAATGGATGAGTACAATGGCTTGGAAAGGTGTTAAGCATTCAACAAATTTAGGTGAGCATAATAGACAAGTTTGCGAAGGGTGTGTGTGTGTGTGTGTGTGTGTGTGTGTGTGTGTGGTCTCCTTTGATCCTCATAATTGCCCTGTGAGTTAGGCTCTATTTTTATCTCTACTTTTTACAGATTTTGAAAACTGAGGTTCAGAATGTTACTCAGTCACATAGCTAGTGAAGTCTGAAGCAGGATTCAAATCCAAGTATCTCAAGCTCCAAAAGAAACCCAAAATATTATCAGAAAAAAAATGTAGTAAGGGACTGTTCATGGATGATTGGACTGGAGACAGATGTGGTTTTGTTGGGGAGAAAGCATTGCATTTAAAGCCAAGAGACCTGGGTTCAAATTCCAAAAATGTCACTTACTAGTTATGGAAATGTTGAACAAGTCACTTTATTTAAATGTCTGTGACCTTGGGCAATCCATTCACCTCTTTGGGGCCCCATACCTTATCTGCAAAAATGAGGAACTGGAGTGGTTGAATGATTTCTAAGGTCCTTTTCAGTACTAAATCTATTTTATGATCTGTTACGGAAAGCTAGGTGATGCAGTGGATAGAGTGCCTACCTGAGTCAGGAGGAGCTGAGTTCAAATCCAGCCTCATACATATTGGTTGGTGACCTTGGGTAAGTCACTTAACCCTGTTTACTTCCGTTTCCTCATTTGTAAAATGAGCTGGAGAAGGAAATGGCAAACCACTCCCCTGTTTTTGCAAAAAAACAAAACAAAACCTAAATGAGTCACCAAGAATCCAACATGACTGATTGACCAGAAAACAACAAATCCCTCTTAGGGCCTTATTTTCCTTACTGATAGAATAAAAGAGGTGCATTAGATCATCTCAGATCATACAGGAACATAGATGCAGAGCCAGGAGGGACAATAGAGGTCATCTAATCTAACTCCATTTTACAGAAGTTAAGGCTTTTGTTGTTCAATCATTTCAATCATGTCTAACTCTTCATGACCCCATTTGGGGTTTTCTTGGCAGAGATACTGGAGTGGTTTGCCATTTCCTTCTCCAGATCATTTTACAGATGAGGAAACTGAGGCAAACAGGGTTAAGTGACTTGCTGAGGGTCAAACAGTAGTAAACAGCTAAGGTCAACTTTGAACTCAGGTCTCTATGACTCCAGGCTCCATATTCTATCCACTAGGCCACCTTAACACTCAAATTGAGGCTTAGTGAGACTAAATGTTCCATCTAAGGCCACACAGGTAGTTAACTGGCAGAACAAGATTAGAACCCAGATCCTCTGACTCTGAAATCCTGTGCTACACTGTCTGCCTACCATCACACTGCCTGATAGGGCCCTTTCCCATCTCTGAACTCTAATAACACTGCAGTTGTGCTCTTCCAGTAAGTATGTAGAATTTGAAATTAGATCCTCTGACACCAGATCCAGTGTTCTTTACAGGGAAATCCACGTCCTCACAGAGACACCATTAGCTCTAATATTCTCTTATTTTAAGAGCTAGCAGCCCTGTGCCTTGCCCCACCATCTGCCCTATGGGGGAAAACCTCTCCTTTGGCTTCAGCTAGTCATAGTGTTCACACTGAGCATTGAGCCATGTTGGAGAAAGCTGCTTTTCAATTGATCCAACATACATTAAAATGACTGTACTGAGGGTAGTAGGAAATGCAAAATTGATATAAGACATGCTCCCTGTCCTCACAGATCTGAGTCTAGTAGACTCTTACTGTTCATTTTAACCAAACTGTGTTACTTACAAATATCCCTGGGGAATGGAGTAATGTTATGTTTTATCCTTCACTTCACACCCCATGAAATAAATAGCTTTGTTCACATCTATGACTTAATCTTCTATATAAGTTCCAAGTCACCTGGAATCCACCCTCTTCGCAAACTCTGCAGAATTCTTCGTACTTGAGCTAGCTGGTACAAGAAGTGCACTGGTCTTAGAGTCGAAGCTATCTGGATCTGAATCCTAGCTCAGTTAATTTATCTTATTATGTGACCTTGGTCAAGTCACCTTCCCTCATTGAGCCTTCCTTTTCCCCTCTATAAAGTGACATAATTGGACAATGTCTATCCAACTTTTTGGTCTCAGGAAGCCTTTATATCATTATATGTTATTGAGAATACTCCATCCCACCCAAAAAAAAATAGAGCTTTTGTTTATGTGGGTTATAGATATTGAAATCTTTTGTTGTTGTTTAGTCCTTTTTCAGTTGTATATGACTCTTTATGCTAGAATTTTCCAGCAAAGATACTGGAGTAGTTCGCCATTTCCTTCTCTGACTCATTTTACAGATAAGGAAACTGAGGCGAACAGGGTTAAGTGACTTACCCAGAGTCACACAACTAGCAAGTGTTTGGGACCAAATTTGAACTCAGGTCTTCCTGACTGCAGACCCAATCCACTGTGCCACCTCCCTGCCCTTCTATTGAAATTTACCATGTTGGAAATTAAAATATTTAGTTTAAGATATTCATTTAAAAATAATAAGCCATCACATATTAACCTAATACATTTTTATGAAAAAGAATTACATTGTCAAAAACAGAAAATATTTAGTGAGAAGAGGGGTGTTGTTTCACATATTTTTGCAACTCTAATCTTTGACTTAGTTAAAAGACTTTGTGTCTGCTTCTGCATTCAATCTGTTTCAATATGTTCTTTTGGTTGAAGTATAAGAAGAGAATTCAGCCTCAGATACATAGCAGGAAAAGGAAAACGTATTTTAATAGGCAAATACTTTGAGGTACTAGATGGTACAATGGATAGAATGGGGGGCTGGCAATCAGGAAAAAGGAGTTAAAATACAGTCTCAAGCACTTACTAGCTGTGTAACTCCAGGCAGGTCACAACCTCTGTCTGTCTCAGTTTCCCCAGCTATAAAAAGAGGATAATAATAACACCTACCTCCAAGGTTCTTGTGAGGATTAAATGAGATAATATTTTAAAGTACTTAACACAGTAACTGGCACATATTAGGTACTTAAAAAACCTTTGCTCTCTTCCCTTCCCCTAGAAAGTGTCTTGGGAACCCACAGGGATCTGTAGACCACACTTTAAGAACCACTGGGCTAAATGATCTCTAAGGCCCTTTGTAGCTCTAAATCCTTGCCCTTATAAATCATCCAATCTTAAAATACCAATATGAAAAATATCAAAAGTTAGTACTTGATATAGATTGCTTGGGAGAAGAAAGGTAGTGATAATTCTTTCAAGGAAGACAGAAAAAAGGAAGAGAATACTGTGGAGAGGGAGGGAGAGTGTGTTCTTAAGGGTACCTGGTAACCAAGTTGATCAAATTGGACTCATGGGTATATTATACTCCAGTGAGTCTAAGTTGGGATGTAAAAAAACGCAAAAACCTACCCAGAACCAGGTAGACACGATTTTTAGCCCAAGTGCTAAATTGTTTGGAACAACATTGGTTTCATTGTGGAGACTCTGCATTATTCCAGGGTAAAAACATGGTGAAAATTGCTGTAGTGCTTCATTCAGAGTTGTTATTACTATAGCTAACCTTTACATAACACTTTAAGATTCATAAGGTGTTTTATGCAAATTATATCATTTGATCCTCATAGCTACTTTATACTATTATAATGCCCATGTTGCTTATCTTAATTTATTGAAATTTTTATACCTTTTTGGCATGATCTTCATTTCTAAATATATTCTTCTCTAAACTATGAGAGTTATCCCTTAGAAAAAAGAATAAAGGAAGAAAAAAAAGGCAAATCAATAAAAATAACCAACATATCAACCAAATCTACTAGTACATACAGTGCTCTATACTCAGGCCCCCCCCACATCTGCAAAGAAAGGAGGGGCTTTATTTATTTATTCAGATCAAGTTTACTTATTATTACTACACAGTGTTTAATTTAGGATTTTGGTATTTCTATTTTTTCCATCATAGTCATGATTTTCCGGATTCTGCTTACTTGACTCTGAAATAGTTCGTGTAAGTCTTCCCATATTTCTCAGAACTTGATATTCATCATTTTTATGGTATAATAGCACATTATATTTATGTACCCCAATTTGACCATTCCCTGATCAATGGGCATCTACTTTGTCATTCTTTGATACCACAAAAAGTCCTGCTGTAACTATTTGGGCGTTTATGGAACCTTTCTTTTTGTCATTAATTCTGATGAGATATTTACTTAGCAGTGGGTCAGTTTAGTCACTTTCTTAGCATGATTTCAAATTACTTTCAAGAATGGTTAGACCAATTCCTAGTTATCCTAGTGGTATATTAGTGTGTCTGTCTTTCTGTAACCTCTCCAATGTTAAATATTCTCATCTATTGTCATTTGTGCCAATTTACGAGGTAACCCTTAGAGCTGTTTTCAAGTGCATTTTTCTTAATATTGGTAATTTGATTGTCAGTAGTTTGTAATTCTACTTCTGAGAACTGATTATTCATATTCTTTAAAGACTGTTGGTTTTGTATATTTGTGTGACTTCCCCATAAATCTTGACTATCAGTCTTTCACAAGAGAAATTTGAACCAAAGAAATTTTCCCCAGTTACCAGCTTCCCTTCTTATTCTAATTCCATTAATTTTGTTTAATCAAAAGTTTTTCAATGTTATGTAATAGATACTATCTGTTACATCTTTTGTGGCTGCCTCTCTCATTAGAATTGTCCCCTTGCCATTGCTATAAAAGGAACTTGATATTATTCTACTTAAATTTTTTTGGTAATGTAACATTTCAAATGTAGGCTATCTATTCATTTTTTAACTTATTGCTGTGTATAGTATAAGATAGGACCTTCAGTTGTGTTGGTCCTGGCAGTTTCCTAGTAGCTGTGGTCAATTAAGGAATGCGTCCTCAAGTAATTTATGTTTTTAAGTTTACAGAATACTAGTTTATTAAATTAAATTACTTATAATAGTTATTTTTCTAGTCCGCAAATTCTCAATATTTGGTGTGTCAAATCTAGTGAAATCTACTGATCCCTCCTCAGAATATTATTTTTAAGTACATAAAATGAAGTATATAGGAATAAAGAAGAAATAAAAAAGTTAGTGAAAAATATATTTCCATATACTCCTGAAATTTATCCACAGGGCCCAATTATTTGGGGGGGGGGGGGTGCTGACCTAATAAAAACTAATAACTTCACAAGAACCTTAATTTTTCAATATTTCCCCTTGAGATTTTGAACCTTTTATTTCTCCAAATGGTTATGTTATGTCTATAATATAAGGAAATATGGTAGTATCTATAAAGTATTGGTAGCATGATCGGTATAGTACTAAACCTCTACATAGCTTTAAGTATTATCATTTGAATTATACACACACACACAGTCTGAACATGAGCAAGGAACACCCCTTCTAATTAACATATTTTTTTATTTCTTTAAAAAGTGTTTTATAATTATATGTATATCAATGTTGAGTATACCTTAAAGGATTGATTCCTAGATATTTAATGCTTTATAACTGTTTTGATTGGGACTTCCCTTCTAATATTACCTCATTGATTAAATCATTGCCATATAGAAATACTGTTGATCTTTATAAATTAATTTTGTATCCTGCCTCTTTGTTGAGGTTATTAATTGTATTGAACAGTTTCTTTGCTGATTTTATGGGATTTTCTAAGCAAGTCATCATAACATCAACAAAAAATGATAATTTTATCTCTTCTTTGTTTATGGTTATACCTTTATTTTTTTCTTATCTTATTGTTTTTGCTACCAACTCATAGGACTGTGGTGAAAATCATTTAATATATATGTATGTACACATATGTTATATATATATATCAGATGAGGCTATAAGACTAGGAAAGGTTTTATTTATTGCATTTGCTTTATTATATACACATATAATAAATGCAAATACAATTTGCATACATATGTATATAAAATTTTACAATTTCACTTATCAATTCTATAGTGCTTTTTCCATTTTCATCTATATCTCATATTATTTCAAAGATTTGTTTATAGCATATGCCTGATCAATTATCTCCTTTACAGCAAGCCTTGGAATCCTTGGGTCACTTCCATGCCACAATAAGACATGGAATGAAGACCAATGGAATTTCCCAATAGAGGGACTCAACTGGTGCCCTTTCAACAAGACAAATATAGAAAATCTTTTTTATTACAAACTACCTTTCCATGAGAACAATCCCACACCAGTGTGTGAAAGCAATGCTTTCATTTTCGGAGGTCTGGAACAAGCATTCAAATACAGCTATTCGTCCAACTCCTAAAATTGAATTTGCAGGTTACAGTTGATTTTTGTGATTTATTTTCCAGCTCTAACTGACCTTTTCCTACAAGAAAGTTTTATGTGATTTTTCATTCAGCTAATACAACAACAACTCATGATCACTCAAAATAAGTTGCAGATCATACCTCGGGAACCAGTTTGCCCCAGAAAGAGGATGGTAGGATTTCGATGTAAATCTTAGAGACTAATCCATTCATTTTACAGATAAAACACTGAGATCTAAAAAACAAAAAGGAAGTTACTTGCCCAAAGTCCCATTGTTAGTGAATAGCAAATCTAGCATTCAAATCTACATTCAAAAGTAATGTAGTAAGTCATAGTTCAAATAAAGGTTATGAGACTAATATAGTGACAAAAAGTAGAGACAAGGTGACATTGTACATAGAGAAACCAGCAGCCAGGTCTCACTTCAGACATGTGGTGTGATATTGACCAAGTCATTTTATTCCTACGTGGGATCAGCCACAACCAGACTCACTGTAATTTGACTTTAACACGATGAGATCATTTTGGTCCTTTCCAAGAACCAAAGACTACAACCAACCAGCCACCTAGCAATTCCTTAAAGCTATGAATTTTAGAGAAGGTGCATGTCTTTATAGGTATTCTTCACTAGTAAGTCAAATTCAGTTCAAGGGTGAAGTTCAATGAAGTTCCAAGTACAGCCCTGATCATGGGGATGCTGGTTGTTTAGTTTCCTAGACACTAACACAACATTTAATCCAGGCTCTCATGCCACGTTGTGGAAGAGAGAAAGAGATGTAGGTTCAACAATAGCACAAATTGGTGGATTTGGAATGAATTGGGTAGTTAGGCTCCAAGAGTAGACCTTGATTGTTTAATAGCAATTTGGAAAGGAGGTCTTTGGTGGAGTGCCTAGAAGATCTATGATTGACTTTGTGCCTTTTACTGATTTAATCATTGATATGGATGAATGGACCACTCCGTATACTTATCAATGTAAAGATGACCCCAAGTTAGACAAGATACATACATTGGTATGCTGTAAATGTTTAAGTATCATTTAAAATGTAAATGTAAATCTGCGTTATTAAAATTTTCTTTATCACTTTCTTCCATGAAATCATAAATTAAGACCTGATTTATAATTGGTTGACTTCTGAAAAATGATAATTTAACAATTGGTTCTCCCAAGATCCCTGTGAGCTAGCTCCAGCGCCCTCTTGGATAAATACCAGCTTGGATAATACAGTCAGGATCAATACATCTAAAGCATTGGGTTAATCTAATAAACTGAGACTTAACAGGGACAGATAAAAAGAAATCATTCCCTTGGGTTATAAAAGAAGTCAACCTCATATGCTCTCAATAACAAGAATATGTACAATATGGGGGCAGCCTGGCTATTTGTCTGAAAAACATCAGGAGGTTTCAGTGGACTCCAAGTTCAGTGTGAATTGACCTAGTAGTCAAAAAAGCTAGAGGTAATAGAGCTAGCTAATAGTCCAGCAAGGGCCCAAACAAATAAGGCAATCTTTGGACTCCAGTCCCAGGGGTCTTGGGCTCCTATCATTTTGCCTCTCCCAATTATAGGTCTTTGGCTATTTGATCAGATGTTTACATTTTCAGAACATGTTTGGGTTTTGACAGGATCATCCATCTCTTTTTTCAGCTCTGGTTTGGCCCAAGCTGCTTAAGGATTCTTACTTATCATGACTTCTTTTTACCAAGAGTGATCAAAATTGCTTGTTTCTTTGTCCCTCACCAACCCTGACCTGCCTCCAGCTACCTAAGGTTATGCACATCTCCCCTTAAATTGGCTGCTGTTTAATAAATCAAGACTTCTATGAGAATAAAATATTCCTTTCATCACAAATGCTGCTCCTTTTTAGAAAACAGAACGGGAGGAGCAAAGTTTCAATGGAGAAAATGCTCTGGATCAGTCAACCATTTGAAGAACGAGAACATCATCTTTTGGACTATGAGCAGAGACTGGTGTGGGGAGAACACAGAGTGTGCTACGTTCTGGAGAACAAAGTATGAAGACTCTCTCCTCGAGGACCAAAAATCTTTCCTATGACAAGGTTGCGGGTGTTGCAAGAGAATGACTCCCATGGGATTTCTCTTCCCAGGTAGAACAAGAAACGAAACACAATAAAACTCTCTGCTTCATAGTCAATAGTCAGTGAGCATTGATTGAGCACCTACTGTGTGCCAGACACTATGCTAAAATGCTTCATTACAGTCAAGCAATTCAAAACCCAGCCTAAGGAAGCAGGGATGGAGTTTTTCATAACCTAGGAAAAGCTAAATTATGACCCAAAAGCATAACTCCAAAGTCTTAATGTAGTTAAGCTTAAAACTACACTAAAAAAAAAAAAAAAACCTGATACTTTGGGGATACCCTGTCCATAGCAGTAGCATTGCCACAGCTTTGTGATTCAAAAACCGGAGGCAAGGTGTGCATTTATAGAAGGTCAGGTAGTACTGAGCTCAGATGTGCTTACTGCCTCTAAGTATGATCTCTGTTCTGTGACCTACCTTCCCAGCTCAAATCTGAAATTTCATTGCCAGAGGCTTTCAAATGAAAGCCTCTGTGCCTCTTGATCTCCACCTCCAGGCTCTCCTGGCTTCCTTCAAGTCTCAGCTAAACTCCCACCTTCTGCAGGAAGCTTCTCCCGGTTCCCCTTAATTGTGGTGCTTTCCCTCTGTGGATTATCTCCAATTATTTTGTCTGTACGTGGTTGTTTATATGTTGTCTCCTTCACTGCAGGCCCCTTGAAGGTAGAGACTGTTTGTATCTTTCTATCCCCAAGGTTTAGAGCAAGGCCTGGCACATAGGAGACAATTAATAAATACTCTTGGACTTCATTCTGATCAAAAATGCAAATACCTCTGGGAGGGGTAAGGCTTTTGGTTCTGTCATTTATTCATGTTACAAACGTATTTAGCATCTGCTTAGCACAAACTTAGCACAATGCTAAGTGTTGGGAGAATTTGAGTTTAAGTGAATTCAATGCCCATATTTGCCCTCAATTTAGGAAGGGGTCCAAAGACCAGCTGCATAACTGCAATACACAATATTTAGTAATAAATATGTGTGGTACAAAGTGCCAGGTAAGACCTAAGGGAAAGGCCTTTATGCACAGGGAAGGCCTTGGGAAGGAATTAGCATTCCCTTAGACCATACTTGTCAAAAGCCCTGCCAGCAGAATGTTGCCTATAACACATCCAATTGCCAGTTGAGCCAGATTAAAGTATAATTGGAAAATATTTAGCAAAATAAATAAAATACAAGGAAACACAGGGAACATTACATTTTAAAGCTAAGTCAATATGCTGCCTGCAGAGATCATTACATTGTATTCATGGTCCCAGTTTCCATTTTGAGTTCGACATCACTACTTTCAACTTTTAAGGAGCAGGGAGGAATTCAGAGGACAAAAAGAAGGAAAGAAAGGCATTCTTGGGAAATCTTGCACAAAGATACAGGGCACAGAAGCCCCTTGGTATGGGTGAGAGAGTTGCCCAACTTGTCCCCTTGAGAACTATGAGACAAGGCTGGAAGAACAAAGTGACATTAGGTTGTGAAAGACCTTAGATTCTGGAAGGAGGAGCTTGAACTTTACTCAGTCCGTATAGGAGAGTCACTGACAAATTTTGAGCATAGAAGTGACCTGATCTAGATATAAGAAAGATTATTCTGTGACATCTTTTAGTTAGAGAATCTTTAACTCACTCAAAAAATATTTGTGCAGAGTACTGTACTAGATAATGGAGTAGATACAAAATTTAGATAAGATATTGTTTCTCTCTAAATGGTTGAATGAATAAGTTTTTGTTAAACTCCTGTTCCTTGCCAGACACTGGAGATGCAAATACAAAAGTGAGACCATCCCTGCTCTCAAGGAACTTACCTTCTAATAGGGAGATACGATAGGGGAGTAATACGGGAGTGGTCACCAGGGAAGACAGTTTTATCTGGGGGGTCACAGGAATGGGGAGAGGAGCTATAGGCAGCCCATTTTCATACTTTTTCCAGATGCAGTATTAAATGTCATTGCTATTACTAAAGCAAGAGAAGAGAAAGGGCTCAGGGGATGCCTTGAGGGTAGATGACAAATTATAAATGTAGAAGTAGCAGCATCTGGGGGAAGAGAGAAGGAGAAGGAAGAGAAAGAGGAATGGTGAGAGTGGTAGGTATAGTGCTAGTGTGGGCAGTTAGGTGGTGAACTGGATAGAGTGCAGGGTCTGGAGGCAGGAAAACCTGAATTCAAATCTAATTTAAATACTTACTATCTGTGTGACTCTGGGTAAGTCACTTTACTCAGTTTCCTTATCTGTAAAATGAGCTGGAGAAGGAAATAGCAAACCACTCCAATATCTTCACCAAGAAAACCCCAAATGGCACCACACAGAATCAAATACTGCTGAAAAGCAACTGAACAACAATGGTCATAATGTAGTAGTAATAGTCTTAGTAGCAGCAGCAGCAGCGGTAGCAGTAGTAGTAGTACTAGTAGCACTAGCAGTAAAGAAAGCCTGGCAAAAAATTTATTAAGCTGACAAATGTTTGTTGATTGATGTAATGGGGGCATCAAGGAGAGAGATTCTTCATTTCAGACAGGATATCTGTCCACTCCTTCTAGGAAAAATGCAACTTAGCTGTCTGGAAAAGCTAGTCCATGATTAGACTGTCTCTTTGCTTGCTGTTTATTTCATCCTTCCCACACTAAATGAAATTTTCTGTCTTTTTTTTCTAGAGTTTGACTTCTTTCACCCATTCCAACAGTGAAAATTAATTTAGTGAGTGAAAAAGTATTTTAAGTGCTCAGTATGTGCCAAGCACTATGGACACAAATAGAATAAATGAAATAGCCTTTGTTCTCATGGAAGTCCCATTCTAATTGGGGGAGACAACACGTAAAAGAAAGTCCATCTGCAGAGTAAATGGGAATGCCCAGAAATTCTAAGGATGCAGCAAAGGTTTAAACAGAATAGTTTAAGATGCCTTAGGTTATATCAGCAGGTAAGATGAATATGCCATGTATCTGGAGGTAGAAGTAGTAGTAGTAGTAGTGGTAGTAGTGGTAGTAGTGGTAGTAGTGGTAGTGGTGGTAGTAGTGGTGGTGGTGGTGGTGGTGGTGGTGGTGGTGGTGGTGTTGGTGGTGGTGGTGGTGGTGGTGTTGGTGGTGGTGGTGGTGGTGGTGGTGGTGGTGGTGGTGGTGATGGTGGTGGTGGTGGTGGTAGTGATAGTAGCAACAGTAGTAGTAATAGCATTTACATAGTACTTCAAGGGTTTATAAATCAATTTACAAATATCTCATTTTATTCTCAAAAAACAGAGAGGTAGGTGCTATTACTATCCCCATTTTACAAATGAGAAAACTGAGGCAGATAGAGGTCAAATAATGCCTAGGATCACACTGTAAGTATGTGAGCCTAGATTTGAAGTCAGGTCTCCCTGATTCCAGGTCCAGCACTCTCTCCATTAGCCATTTCAATGCCTAGTAGAGGCAGGGGAGAGGATAAGATGGTCTTGTATCATATGGGAAAGAATAAAGTTATAAGATTCCAACTTATCCAAGCCATGTGAGTAGTCAAGCAGCCCAAAGAAGTTCTGATGATGACAGGGTCTAGGGACAAGGCTACCCCCCTCACCAGACAAGTCATTTAAAAACTTCTTTGAGTCTCAGCTTTCTCATCTCGGAAAACATCATTGTTCTGAGAAAACAAGAATATTAGGCTGAAGAAACCACTTTTATTTTCAAAACAGAAGAGATAGCTGTGGTACTGGAGGACTAACCCTGCGTTTAAAGTCAGAAGATCTGGGTTCTTGTCCTGGCTTTGCACTTATTTGTTTGGTGAGCTTACTGTGTTTTCTAAGTTTCTAATGGGGATAATAATATCTTTCCTATATACCTAACGGAGTTGATGGGAGATTCAAAGCAGAGATATGGGGAGGGAGGGGGAAATCTTATAAATTATAAAGCTATATCAACTATTAGGGCGGCAAGGTGGCACAATGGATAGAATGCTAGACCTGGAGTCAGGAAGATGCATCATCCTGAGTTCAAATCTAGCCTCAGTCACTTAATAACTGTCACTTAACCCTATTTGCCTCAGTTTCCTCATCTGTAAAATGAACTGGAGAAGGAAATGGTGAACTACTCCAGTGACTTTGCCAAGAAAACCCCAAATGGGGCCAGGAAGAATCAGACATGACTGAGAAATGAGTCGACAACAACAAATCTCAGTTGTTTCTCAGTGTGAGCTATGATTCTCACCTTTCTGGGACCTTTGCTGGTTGGATCTGCCTATATGGGCAGGAAAGTGAAGTCGATGGCCACGGAAGGTGCTCTCCAATCCCACAACTCAGAAACAAAGAAGAGTTCCCTAATCAGCAAAATCTTCAATGCGTATCTCTGTTTTGTAAATTGGTCTCTAAAAACTGATCTGGCAAAAAATGGATACTGCAGAGCATGCTTTATGGCAAGGATGAAATGTAGGCCACTGCTGCCATCTGGTGGTTAACTGGATTTACAAACAACTTTCAAAGTTGGAAAGGCCCTCCCAAAAGGAGTCCACCTCTTATTTGAGCAGGAGTCCCCTTTCCAACATCTGGGAAAAATCGTTACCCACCTCTAGTGAGGGGAAGCTCATTACCTACCAAAGTGTCCCATTTCATTGTGGAAAGGTTCTTGTTAGGAATTGTTTTTCCTTCCATTAAATTGTTTTTTCTGCCTTCCTGTGACTTGTACAGCTTGCTGTGAGCTCTGCCCTTGGACAGAACCTTTAGAACACATGGAAGAACACCTGATTAGTTAGGAAGTTAAAGAAAAAGACACTATGCTGGCTTACCAGAAACAGCTGGTGAAAGGTAAGAAGGAGAACACAATAGGGTGACCACACCCAGATGCTGGCTTTGGGGAGAAGCCATACTACTTGTGAATTCTACTGGTTCTACTCAAGATTGCAGACCAATGGTCTTCCATTCCTTTGTATTCAGGACCAAATAAACACGTTAGGCTGCCTTACGAAGGTGCTAATCCTTAACCACAAACCCAGCATTTGAATTGTAGACAGAATCCTGGGACCTGAAGACAGGGAGACCTGAGTTCAACTCCAGCTTACTTACTTACCAGTTGTATGTGACCCTAAGCAAGTCATTTAATCTCTGTCTGCCTTAATTTTCTCATCTGTAAAATTGGGATAATAATAGCACCTAGGTCCCAGGGGGTTGTGAGGATCAAATGAGACAATATTTGTCAAGTACTTAGCATATTGCCTGGCACATAACAAGTGCGATATAAACGTTAGCTATTATTACTATTACTAAGACAGCTAGGTGGTATTGTAGATGAAACACAGCTCTGAGAATCCAGAAGAATCTTCCTGAGTTCAAATACAGTCTTTCAGACATTTACTTGTCTATGACCTTGGGAAAGTCACTTCACTCTACTTGCTTTTGTTTCTCATCTGTAAAATGAGCTGGAGAAGGAAATGGCAAACCGTTCCAGGATCTTTATCAAGAAAACCCCCAAAAGGGGTCACAAAGAGTCAAACATGACTGAACAACAAAAAATCTTATTATGACATTACTATCATGAGCAAATAGAGACGGAATATGCAGATAGGTTGGTATGGTCACTTTGATGACTTAGGTCTACAGTTGATGGAATCACCCGTCATCTAATGTTTATCTTAATACTTCTCTTTATTGGACCGAGAGAGGCCTAATCTGACTCACATGCATCACATCCCTTCAAATACTTAAAAATAAAATCTGCTTTCGTCTAAATTTTCTCTTCTCCAAGTTAAATACAAAGAGTTTTGTTAACCATTCTTCTCATCCTTGGTCTCTTTCCTCTGGATGATCTCAATGCATATTGTCCTCCCTAAAATGCAGTGCCCAGAACTGAACACAACATTGTAAACATATTCCAGCCAATGCAGGGGACTGCAAAACTATTATCTCCCTTATTTTGAATGCCCTACTTTTTGGCAATAGAAGCCTGCAGTTTCTATCCATCTGAGCCTCATCCCTCCTCCCCCAGTAGGCAGGAGAAGTAGATTTGTGTCTTTACTAAAGAATGAAAAACTTCAAATGAGACTACCTTCCTAAGAATCAGCAGTCCATGTATGGACAATTCTTCACAACTAAGATCAGCCATAGCCTGGGGACTGCACTCTTGTTTTGGGAGTGTGTCAACACATGGATTTGTGCGTTCACTTGGAATTGCTTAGCCAGAAAATATCATTTTCATTTTTGATGGTGTTTATAACCAAGAACTAAGTTTGTTAATGTTACAGAGAAGCAGATGTTAAATTGCAGGCATTGACTACCTACCAGCTGCAGTTCAGAAAGCAATGACATAGGACTTCTTTATTAAGTTTACTGTTAAATGAACATACAAGTGAAACAACAGAGTTTTTCTAACAGTAATGTCAATAGGACATCTGTGCAAAAGAAAGTGGAAGATAACATTCAGTGGAGGAAATGCCTCATAGAGGACAAGTTTAGTTTCTGGGAAGCAGAAAGTAGATTCTAAGAATCTCAGAACTTTAAAACTGTGACAGACCTGAGAACAAAGAGCACAGAATGTCAGAACTAGGAGGGTCCTTAGTTCCCAGAAGTCAGAACGTCCAGAACCTTAGACCAGAGAAGATCTGAGTTTGAAGGGACCTTAGAACACGGAGCACAGAATGTTATGACAGAAAGGACCTTAGAACATGGAGCACAGAATGTTAACATCAAAAGGGACCTTAGAACATAAACGTCCAAACTGGAAGAACATCAAATGAAGAGCCAGATTAAGATAAGCTCCAGGGCAAGGGTGGATTTTTAATTTTGTCATTGTATCTTCAATGACAATATAGAGTCAAGCACACACTGGATATTTTTTAAATGTTTGTAGAATTCATTTGACTTGGATTGGAGTAGAACGGTCCTTAGAATAGAGAATGCAGAATGTCTGAACAGGAAGAGAACATCTTGTCCAAATACTCTTTTCACATCTTAGATGACCTTGTAAATGGGAGAACCTGGACCAGAATCAAATCACACTCAAGGGAGACAAGCCAGTCCAAGGCATCCTGAGGAAGAGACAGAATCAACACTCACCAGGAAAGTCAAACTACCACCACCTTGGCCACCGCTGAACCCAAGAGCCTTGGGAATACCAAAGTTTCCAGCTGGGTGCCCATAGCTATCTTCTTGGGAAGAGACCCCTGTGAGACCCCACCAAGCAATTGTTCCTGCTGGTGCCACAGACACAGCTACTGAAGACCCAGTTCTTACCACAAGTTCTTACTACAAAAGCCTTGGCACCATAAAATAGTTTCAGCATCAGAAACCGATTTCATTATAGCAATCGAAGAAGCATGAACAACATATTTCGTGCTTTATCCTAGGGACTATGGGACTTTTCCATCTGACTTGCAACTGAAACCTTCCCTAGGATTGTCTCCCCCAATAGAATGTGAGCTCCTTGGGACCAGGGACTCTTTTACTTTTCTATTTAGATACCCTTTATTTAACATAGCACTTCACACATAGTTAAGTACTAATGAATATGTAATAAACAATAATACTAAAAAATAAATGATCTATTCAATAATTCATTCAGGATATATATCTCATAGTTCCTAGTGTCTCAGGAATGTCCCTGCACTTAAATTGGGTAGGCTCTCTGAGATTTTGCATTCCATATACCTAATTCTTTTCAACTAGTTCAGTTTATTTTTAAAATATTAAACTTCATTTTAGAGAAAGAATGATAAAACAAGTTATGAGGTGGCTACAAAGAAAGTACTGCAAAACTGTCACAATTTCCTCACAAAAAAAAAGCGTAAGCCAACAGACCATTTCATCTCCCTAAAAGTAATTTTGACAATTCTCCTAAAACCTCAGGCTCCTTAGAGTAACTTCCTCTGAGTCATGGAACTATCCATCCCAAAACCACCATCTCGGCCAAAAGTATTCTCCAAAACTAAATAAATAAATAATGTGCAACCTTGTAAAATAATGGATTCAAGACAATGGTAAAAGTAATAACTCATAGTTCTATAATACTTCAAGTTTTACAGATTCACAGCTACCCTTGAGATAAATAGTACACACTCATATACTAGTACCTTCCCTGCCATCTTCAAATATGACTGTTTGCCTCATCCTCAAGCAAAAATCCTGTATCTCTCCTCAAATACAAAATCCTAGAAATTGCTCTCTACATTCTCTGCCTCCTCTTCCTCTTTTCTCATTCGCTCATCAGTCCTTTGCAATCTGGTTTCTGATCACATCACTCAGGTGAAACTGTTCTCTCCAAAGTTACCAATGACATCTTCATTGCCAAATCAGATAGTTGCTGTTTTTTTCACTCAGTCGTCCTCTTCCTCCTGAATACTCTCTCCTGTCTCGGCTTTCATCTTCTCCTGGTTCTCCTCTTATCTACCTAACCTCTCCTAAGTCTCCATTGCTCATCCAGATCATTTCTCCTATAAGTGTGTATTGCCCAAGGCTCTGTCATGGGTCCCCTACTTTTTTCTCCATATATTCTCTCTCCTGGGGCCTCTACAGCAACCAAGAGTTTAATGACAGCTTCTGTGCAGATGATTCACTCATTAATATGCCCATACCCAGTTGCAATGTCTTTCCTGAGTTTCAGTCATCACCCGTTGTCTATTGGCCAATTCTAGTAGGATGTCCCAGAGATATTTCAAATGCAACATGTTCAAAACAGAATTAATCATTCCCTCAAGCCCACTCCTTTTCCAAACTTTCCTCCTTTCTATCTCCCAAATTAATAATATTGATATTTTCTTCAACTTTCACTCTCTTTTATCCTATGGAAGCCCAGCAGTTGTCAGATATTTCTGTTTTTATTCTTATACTTCTCACACTCCTGCTATCCAACTAAACAACTGTTGAAACAGCCTCTTATTTGATCTGATTCTAACCTCCTGCCCCTCTAGCCCATCCTACACATCCTGATCAAAGACTATTAATGTCTTTCTGTTGCCTAGGGCCTAGTGGATGATGTTTTAATTCCTCCAGATCTCTCCACATCTATTTATGGTTTTGTTTTCACTGTGCTCAGCCAAACTGGAGTACTCAAGAGTTTCCTTAATATTCTACCTCCTCACTATTCATTTTGTCAAACAGCACCTTGCCAAATCTTCCCAAATTCCCCACCCTACACCCAGTATAAAGTGACCCCTTTCTCCTATGAATTCTTGAGGTGATCACAATATAGTAGAAAGAATTTTTTTCCCTCTTCTCCAGAGACATTTTATTTTCTTAAAATAATTTATTTATTTTTCAGTTCTCAACATTCACTTCCACAAGAATTTGAATTCAAGATTTTCTCCCCATCTCTCCCCACCCCCACCCCAGGACAGCATACACCCCATCTACTCCTTCCTCCAGTCTGTCCTCCCTTCCTATCCACCCTTTTTCTATCTCCCTTCCCCTCTATTTTCTGGTAGGGCAAAATAGATTTCTATACTCCATTGCCTGTATAGCTTAATTTCCAGTTGCATGCTAAAAAAAATTTTAACATTCATTCTTAAAGCTTGGAGTTCTATATTCTCTCCCTCCTACCCCACCCACCCTCACTGAGAAAACAAGCATTTCAATATGGGTCATATATATGTAACAATGCAAAGCATTTCCATAATAGTTATGTTGTAAAAGACTAATAACATTTCCCTCTGTCCTATTCTGCCCTCAAATTATTCCATTCTCTCCCTTGACCTGTCCTCCCACAATAGTGTTTGCTTCTGATTATCCCTTTCCCCAATTTGTTGTTCCTTCTATTATCTTCCCTCTTTTATCCCTTTCCTCCTTGCCTTCTTGCAGGGTAAAATAGATTTCCATATCCAGTTCAGTGTGTGTTATTCCTCCTTAAGCCAAATCCCATGAGAATAAGGCTCACTTATTTCCTTCCATCTCCCCCTTCTTTCCCTCCATTGTAAAAGCTCTTTCTTCCCTCTTTTATGTGAGATGATTTGCTACATTCTACTGCTCCCTTTCTCTTACTCCTAGTACATTCCATTCAACAGTAAATTTTATTTTTTTAAGTATTGTCCCATCATATTCAGCTCACCCTGTGCCCTATGTCTGTGTATATAGATAGACAGATGGATAGATACTCACATACACACATACACCAATACACATGTATATATACCTACACATATATAATGTACCCATACATTCATACACATTAATGCCTACATATATATTCCCTCTACCTACCCTAATACTGAAAAAGGTCTCATGATTTACAAATAACTTCTTTCCATGTAGGAATGTAAACAATTCAATTTTAATGAGTTCCTTAAGGCTTCTCTTTCCTGTTTACCTTTTCATGTTTCTCCTGATTCTTGTATTTGAAAGTCAGATTTTCTACTCAGCTCTGGTCTTTTCAACAAGAATGCTTGGCAGTGCTCTATTTCATTGAAATTCAACTTTTTTCCTGAAATATTATACTCAGTTTTGCTGGGTAAGTGATTCTTGGTTTTAATCTTATCTCCTTTGACCTCTGGAATAGCATATTCCAAGCCCTTCAATCCCTTAGTGTAGAAGCTGCTAAATCCTGTGTTATCCTGATTGTATTTCCACAATACTTGAATTGTTTCTTTCTGGCTGCTTGTAATATTTTCTCCTTGATCTGGGAGCACCAGAATCTTGAGTCTTCTTTTTGGGATCTCTTTCAGGAAGTGATCAGTGAATTTTTTCCATTTCTATTTTACATTCTGATTCTAGAATATCAGGACAGTTTTCCTTGATAATTTCTTGGAAGATGATATCTAGACTCTTTTGTTTAATCATGGTTTTCAGGTAGACCAATAATTTTTAAACTATATCTCTTGGCCCTATTTTCCAGATCAGTTGTTTTTGCAATGAGATATTTCACATTGTCTTCTATTTTTTCATTCTTTTGGTTTTGTTTTATAATTTCTTGGTTTCTCATAAAGTCATTAGCTTCCATCCACTACATTCTAATTTTTAAAGAACTATTTTCTTCAGTGAACTTTAGAACCTCCTTTTCCATTTGATCAACTCTACTTTTTAAAGCATTCTTCTCCTTGTTGGTTTTTTGGACCTCTTTTGCCATTTGGGTTAGTCTATTTTTAAAGGTGTTATTTTCTTCAGTATATCTTTGGGTCTCCTTTAGCAGGTTCTTGACTTGTTTTTCATGATTTTCTTGCATCACTCTCATTTTTCTTCCCAATTTTTCCTCCACCTCTCTTACTTGATTTTCAAAATCCTTTTCAAGCTCTTCCATGGCCTGAGATCATTGCATATTTTTTTGGAGGTTTTAGATGTAGAAGCCTTGACTTTGATGTCTTCCTCTGATGGTATGCTTTGTTCTTCCTCATCCAAAAAGATAGAAGAAAATACCTTTTCACTATGAAAGTAACCTTCTATACTCTTATTTTTTCCCCTTTTTTGGACATTTCTCCAGCCAGTTGACTTTTGAGTCCTTTGTCAAGTGAAGGGTATACTACCCCAGGCTTCAGAGGTTTTGTGCAGCTGTTCTCTGAGATATCTCTAGGGACCTGGAAGTTCTCAGTTCCTCCAACATGGCACAATAAAGGGAGAGGAGTTTACACCTCTCCTGGCCTGCACTCTATCTGTGAGCAACCACAAGCCCTCTTTTCTGCCCTGGAACTGTGAGTAGGATTCCCTCTTCACAGCCACTACCAGCTCCACCACACCAATGCCAGTGCTCCTCCTCACCCCAGGACCTCCACGTAGGGCTGAGATTCAGATTAGCCACTCTATTCCGCCAGGGTCTTTGGGCTGAGGGCTCCAAAAGTGGCCACTGCTACCACAGTGGCTGCCACGGCCCTGGGGTCAGATCGTGCTCCCCTCTTACCCAGGTGAAAGAGCTTTCTTACTGACCTTTGAAGTTTGTGGGTTGCGAAATCTGGGAACCATCGTGATTCTTCACCCTGAAGTCTGCTCCAGTCCTGTCCATGGTGCGTGGCCCAGGCTGGGCTATGCTCCACTCCAAGCCTGGTGCAATAGACCTTTCCTCTTGGACTTCCAGGTGGTTTTGGACTGGAAATCTGTTTCACTCTGTCTTTTGTGGCTTCTGTTTCTCTAGAATTTGTTTAGAATCTTTTTTTACAGGTATTTTATGGGCTATGGGGAGAGAGCTAGAGTAGGTCTGTCCTACTCCACCATCTTGGCTCCACAGTGAAAAGAAGTTTAGAGTGAAAAGATCAGATCCAATTCTAGCTGTGCCGTAGTGTCATGATGTCAGGCAATTCATTCTGCCTCAGCTTCCCCAACTGTAACATGATGGTAATGATTGCTGAATCACCAACAGAGCTGTAACTAGAATCTTTAATTTGCATGGAAAACACCACCAAGCATGCTTAGGTCAGGAATACTAAATGTACTCCCAGTAAAAAAGGAGTAAGAATGTAATTCAGGGGGAAAGCCAATCTACCATCCTTTGATGAGGTGGCAAAAACCACCAGGAAACTGGCACAAGACTTTTATTGGGGTGGCCACCAAAAGAGGTCGCAATACAGGTAGAGCAAGTTAGGAACTCACATCACTCTACTATCTGGTAGCTGTCTATTTTCCCTAATTATTCTTGCAACCTAGGTACTAAACTGTTGTTTCTAGCTGTTGGAAGACAAGTGTTTCCTGCACCCCCTCAAGGGATAGTTGTTGGGGTTGGAAGCTCAATTCCGTGTGGACAGTCTCGGGCGGGTAAAGGTGGGAACTTCTAAATCTTAGAGCTCTCACGAGACCCCCCCAGGAAATGGCTGGGAATCGAGGTGAACCGAGCTATCTCGTGTATTTCCGCCTCTTCCCGTGAGAAACGTGATGGGAGAGAGATCTCCCCGCCCTCGAGATTGTCCCGGATCTGGGCACACTATTGTTATCTAACAGCATGGTATTTAGATGCAAACTATGCGACTGGAGCGTTAAGTAGGATCAGGGAAGCCTGAAAGCTCTCTTAGCACATGAGGAGCCAAAGAGGACACAAGGCTCCGCTTTTCTTCTTCTCCTTCTCTCCCCTTCCCCTCTCTCCCCGCTTGTACTTCTACTTCCAATCTCTTATTGTAAGATCTTTGCCTCCTTGGGAGATTCTTCTATCCCTCCTAAGGAAGAATCCCCTGCACTTGTAACCGAGACCCTGAAATAAAGCTCAACCCTTGTTTGACTCTGGAACGTCCTTTCTCTCATACGAGCATCCGGTTTGGCCAACTGAAGACCTCGGGAGGTGAGGCAAGAAGACTCGGGTAGCCCACAGGCCTCTAGGCCTGGCAGATAGTTATAGCATAAATAATAGTAGTCAAAGTGCATGTCTCCCTCTTGGTGGGAATCCAAATTGACATTGATTTTATCATGGCGATTTGTGTATATGTCAGCATGGTATAACATGAATTTGGAGTTAGGAATGTCTTGGGCTCAAATGTTACTCACAACCTGTGACACTAACATTAACTGCGAGCAAGATATCTCTTCTTTAGTTTTTTCATCTACAAAATGGGAATAATATTATATGTGATACCTACCTTTCCATATCTGTTGTGAAGCCCAAATGGGATATACATAAATGGCTTTCCAAACCTGCAAACATTATATGCGTGTATGTATATGTGTATATGTATATACACCCATATGTGTATGTATATATACTTTTATGCATGTACATATAGGTATATATGTTAGTTGTTCTCTGTGTTTCTCCATTATTCCATAAGCTCTCTTTACAGCCCCTCCAGTGGCTAACATAATGCATTGTGCATAGCATCCATCTATTCATTCATTTATTCAAAATTTTTTATTATGTTCCTATTGTGGGAACACTATGCTAGCCACTGAGAAACAGACAAAATTTAAATATTTCAAAATTCAGCAATCTTTTATTAAGCAGCTACTTTGGGAAAAGCCCTGTGATAGATAATGGGAAAATCAAGACAAAAAGGAACCAGCTTGGAGCTTATATTTTAGGATTTTAAAATGACTACTGTAATGACATTGAATGTTTGTTGAATGAATGTTGGGTTTTTCTTGTAAAGAAATAATCAACATGACAATCCTACAGTATTCTATTTGGTTTTGAAGTTCTAGACTGAGGGCAGATTTGCCTTGCAGGCAGCACAAAGTAGACATTGTCCATTATAAGCTTATAAATGGGGATGTGTTCAAAGTCATATGCTATTAATTAAGCTCTGCCCAGACAGGGCAGTGTCTTGGGCAAAGGGCAAGGCTAATCCTGCTCTCTGATGAGAAACAGCTCTTCACAAAAAACAGGATGTTCCACGGAGACCAGAACACAGGATCCCACAGAATTCCTGACAAACCACTTGAGGAGAGGGGCATGAGGCAAGTTTAGGGGCTGAACAAGAAGTGAAAAAGGGAAAGAAAGGTCCTTCAACCCCCTTCCCTTTGGACTACCAGAAGTTGGGGCAAATTCAATCACTTTGGTCAATGATTACTCCCAGGGTTGTGTCCCTGACACTTTTCAGAAACTTGAAGACAGCTGTTCCTCCAGTCCCTACCTCTGCCAGTGCATGAGGTGGCCCCGGGAGGTTGGCCATGCTGCCATCTTTGGCCTTGGCTGCCCCTGTGAGGATGTACTTAGCCACAATGCTGATGTGATGGTTCCTCAGCTCTGCCAGGGCCTTCACACACTGATTATAAGCCTCACGCAACAGGCAGCTCCCAGATGACAAGATGTACTCCCTCAGGGAAGGGGCAGAGTGGACTTCCTCTAGGAAGGCCCTGTGGGAAGGAGGCATGTATTCCCTCATTCTGTGCAAGAAGGTGGCTGAAAGAGACCAGAGGGACAACATCACATGACCAAAGTCAAAAGAGAAGAAAGACTTACCTCCTTCGAGACATCACAGCTCTACCTCCCCATACCTTTTATATATTATTTATATACTATCATCTCCCCCAGTAGAATACAAATTCCTTGAGGGTAGGAAGTATTTAATGCTTGTCTTTGTATACCCAGTGCCTAGAACAGTGCTGGGTATTCAATAAGTGCCTAATAAATGTTTACAGATTGATTGATTATAGATTTAGAGCTGAAAATGACCCAAGAAGTCATCAAGTCTAAGATTCTCATTTGACAAGTGAGGAAAATGAGGCCTACAGACTCTTAATAAGTGACAGGACTGGGATATGAATCCAGGTCTTCTGATTCCAAATCCATGGTTCTTTTCATTGTCTCACAATGCCTCTCCTATGGCATGGTAGAAAGAGCATTGGACTTGGAGTTACAGAAACTGACTTCCCGACTTGGCTCTATCATCTGCTAGTGCTGTGACACTGGAAAAGTCACTTAACTTCTCATTGTTAGCCTTTTCATCCATAAAATAGGGTAGTTATAAAGAAAGTAGTTTGTAATCCTTAGCTATACATACACATATATAAATGCAATTGTTCATCTGATTCATACTCCTCTGATCTACTCTGCTGGAGTTCTTTGATGCATGAAGTGGAGATGGACTCACAATGGCATCTCAGGCCTGATCCTCAACAATTCACCTAACATAGAATTTGGAAAGACAGAGGAGCTGCTCAGATGCTCTGACCATCTGAGAAAAGTACCAAGTTGAAATCTGAATGAAGAGATGTGATCATGTCTCTCCTCTGCTCCACATCTTTCATAGCTCCCTATTGCTTACAAAGTTCTAACTCCCTAGCTTAGCATTCAGTTCTCTCTCTGACCTGATACTGCTGTGCCTTATCTTTTCACTAAGGCCCTTCCCAAACTCTATACTCCAGACCAATTGAACAATTCACCATTCTCGCACTCTACCTTTACTCTGTATGTGAGAAATCAACCCAAGATACTAAGTGACTTCAAACAATGAATCAATCAGCAAGTACATGCTAGGCCCAAAGTCTCACAAGGAGTAAACAATAGGGCAAGATTCAAACCCATGTCTTCTGACTCTGAAATCAGCTGTCAATCCATGACACCAGGCTGGGTCCCTTACTATGTGGCCTCACCGTCCATGCTTTATATTCAGCTTTGGACTTTAGTAGATGTTAGTGTGGTCATGGAACCTCCAAACAGTAGACTAGAGGGAAGCATTTCCTAGAGAGGAAAGTGATGCCATTTGTTATTATCAGCAATTTTAAAAATCCTTCCTGGTAATAATAAGATGTAAAATATTAAGAAATACCAGTCTAGTAGCATTTCTTAACCAGGTATCTGTGAACTTGCTTTTATTTTAATATTTTTTAAATATTTTACATTTTCATATTTTCAATAATACTGATTTCTTTTGTAATCCTATGTTAAAAACATTCTGAGAAAGGATCCATAGGCTTAATCATAGACTCTCAAAGAGATCCATGACAAAAAAAATAGTTAAGCACCCCTGATCCAGAGGTCAGAGTGGTACCCTAGTTTTTTCAGTTGGTCAGAGATGGAGCTGAGATTTGCATTCAAGTGTTCTGACCGTCCTATCTTTCTCTTCCTTCTCTTTAGATGAAGTGTTAGTGACCTTTTAAGCAACATTTGCTAGGGTTATAATTGGTCCCTTTCTTTCTTGCATATCTGACAGCTGATGTTTATATCTTGAGCATTGTAATGAATAATGGCTTTGGAATAAGAGGAGTTGATTTCAAATCCTAACTGCTATTTGTAGACTACGTCATCCTGTGTGATTTTACCTTCCTAGGTTTTGGCTTCTGTAAAATCGAAGGGGGTAGACAAGATAATGTCTAGGGGCTCTTCTATAGCCTTGGAACACCCGCTTCTTGTAAGTAGGGATTGCTGCATTCTTTGTACTTGTATCCCTAGTATCTGGTGTCAGTCAGTCAGTCAATCAATAAACATTTATTAAGTGACTACTAGGGGAACCTAGGTGGCACAGTAGACAGAATGCTGGGCCTAAAGTCAAGAAGATTCCTCTTCCTGAGTTCAAATCTAGCTTCAGATACTCACTAGCTGTGTGACCCTGGACAAGTCACTTCACCCTATTTGCCTCAGTTCCTCATCTGTAAAAGGAAATGGAAAATCCCTCCAGTATCTTTGAACCCAAATAGGACCATAAAGAGATGGACATGACTAAAATGACTCAACAACAAAAAAGGAAACTGGGAGAAAACTTTTACAGCAAATTTCTCTAATAAAGCTGTCATTTCTCAAGTATATAGAGAACTGATCCAAAATTTTAAAAAATAGGAGTTATTCCTCAACTGGTAAATAACCAAATGATATAAACAGGCAGTTTTCAGAGGAACGTGTCAAAGATGCTAATAATCATATGGATAAAATATTCTATATCACTAATAATTAGAGAAATGCACATTAAAACAACCCATAGACACTGCCTTACACCTATCAGATTGGCTCAAATGACAGAAAAGGAAAATGACAGATGCTGGAATGCATGTGACAAAACAGTGACACTAATGTACCATTGATAGAACTGTGAACTAGCATAACCATTCTGAAGAACAGTCTGAAACTGTTCTTAAAGGGCTATAAACTATGCACGCCCTTTGACCCAGCGATACTGCTACTAGGTCTGTAACCCAAGGAGATCAAAGAAAAAGGGAAAGGATCTGCATGTACCAAAATATTGATTGCAGCTTTTTTTGTGGTGGCAAAGAATTGGAAACTCAAAGGATGCCCATCCATTGGAGAATTGCTGAAAAAGTTGTGGCCTATGAATATGATAGACTGCTATTGTGCTGTAAGAAATGACGAAGGGGATAACTTCCAAGAAAATGGAGAAGAACTATATGAACTAATGCAAAATGAAATGATCACAGTACAGAGAACAATGTACATAGTAACCACAACATATAAAAAAATATCATCTGTGAAGGACTTAATAAACCTGATCAATACAGTGATCCACCACAACTCCATAGTATTCATGCTATAAACTACTATTCACCTCCAGATAGAAAACTGATGAACTCAAAGTACAGATTAAAGTATTTTTCCTTGCTTTATTTTTTAAAAAGATATGTGGAAATATGTCTTATATGATATATACCCATGTATAATGAGTATCCGACTTCTTGTGTTTCCAGTGGGTAGGGAAGGAGACAGAGGGAGGAAAATAAAGTGGAACTAAAAATTTAAATAAAATTAAAAAGTCGGGATTGGGTGACCATTTATTAGGGACATCATGTAGGGTTTTATGCTTCAGAAAGGGGTTGGAGGAGATGATTTCAGAATTCCCTTCCCACTCTATAATTCTATACTAACCCAAAGAAAAACTAAAATCCAACACAATGTGGTGCTACTCAAAGGTATTTCCTGCAGATATCTTCTGAACACATCACATGCATATATATTGGTAGGAATACTATAGATTAGGGGAAGACATTGCAAGGAGTCAGACCCAGTCCTACAGAGAAATACTAAACTAAGCTAAATACTAAATTAAAGGCTTTTTCTCATGGCTGAGAGGGATCAGAGTTCAGGGCTAGGGCTGAACTCTGTGGTTCTGGCTTCAAGCCTGGATCATTATCTTTTGGTCCAAAATGGCCTTTACTTTGCAATGTCCCAGGTCGGGGTAAGGGAATAAGCATTTTCTCTCAAACCAGTGGAGAAATTGCAGAATATCCGTCTTGGAAAGGAAGTTAGGGGCCATCTAGTCTAGCCTAGCCTGGAACAGAGACGCTCTCAACAATGTCCTCAACAAGTTCACTCAGCCTCTGCTTGCAGAATTTCACTGAATGGAAAGCCACTGTTTCCCAAGGCAGCCTGTTCTGCTTTTGGGCAGCTTGAATTGTGAGAAAGTTTTCCTTACACTCAGTTGAAATCTGCCTTTCTGAAACTTCCACTCTTTGCTCCTTATTGCAACAGGTCAAACCCTCTTCCACATGGCAGGGATCACGTACCCCCAAATACTAATAACCAGCGTTCATATAGTGCTTTACAAATGTTATCTCATTTGACCCTCGTAATAACTCTGTGTTGTCACTCAGTCATGTCCAACTCTTTATGACTACATTTGAGAGTATTCTTGGCAAAGATACTGGAGTGGTTTGCCATTTCCTTCATTTTACAGACAAGGAAACTGAGGCAAACGGGGTTAAGTGACTTGCTTGGGATTACACAGCCAGAAAGTATCAGAGGGTGAATTTGAACTCAGATCTTCTGGCCTCCAGGGCTGATGTTCTGTCCACTGCACCACCTAGCTGCCCCAATACCCCTATGAGATACGTGCTATTATTATCCTCTTCCTACAGATGAGGAAAATAGAGATTAAGTGACTTTCCCAATATCATATAGCTATTAAGTTTCTGAGGCAGAATTTGTACTCAGGTCTTACTGATTCCGAGTCCAACACTTTATCCGCTGCCTTCAATCTCCTTCACATTAAATGTACTCATCCTCTTTCAACAGACCCTGAGAGGGCAGGATTTTCCAGTTCCCTGGGGGCTCTTCTCTGGGTACATTCCTGTTTGCCAGCATTATTCTTAAAATGTGGCTCCCAGATCTGAACACAACATTCCAGACAGGATCTGACAAGGGGAAGGCAAGCAAAGCTTTCATCTCCATCACTGCAGATACTCTTAATGTGATCCAAGATTACTGGTTTTTGGAGCTTTCATGTCACACCAATGACTGATGCAGAGATTGATGTGGGACAGGGACTTGATGGAGGTTTTCAGATCCATTGGTTCCACATGTAGCAAAGCAATTCTCTACACCAGTTCCACCATGATTTAGAATGAGAAAACAGCTACTTAGGAACTTCAACCTGAGTTGCAGTGAATAGCTAAAAACAGACTTTTGCCTTGGGGTTTCCTTGGAACAGGAGCCAGAGGCCTGCCAAGATCAGAATAGAATTGGCTTGGTGCAAAGATCTTCTGAAAGGTCTTGCCTTCCCAGCTGACTCAGGAGAATGTGGATTTTGGAACATTTTATTTGCCCACACCTTTGTCAACTAGAAACTACTTCTATCCTCTTCCCAAAGTTTCCTCATGGCATAGAAGTGACCCTGGATTCTCAAAAACTATGTCAGTAAAGCTGAAAAGCAGAAATGAGATCAGAGATGGAGAATGTGAGAAGGCTATCTGGAGATGGGCCCCACTTGGTGAGCTAAAAATGGTAATTTGACTCATCCTCCCAGGTGGATTATTTACTGTGGTAATGGCTTGTCAGTCAGCCAGTCAAAAAAAAATATTAAGCATCCACTATGTTCCAGGCTCAGCACTGGGTTTGTGATCTGTGCTGGCTGCATGTACCTTCCCACATTCATGGAATGTGGTTTCTTAAAGTATTGGCCAATCTGTTAAGAAATCTTTGGCAAAAATACCTGCTGAAATTTTAAATTTTTTAAAAAATTAAATAAAGAGCATTGAACTTACTGCTTTCCTTACTGTGGCAAACACCTAATAATTCATCAAATGCATGAAATGTTGTGCTCTGAGCTGCACTCCCTCCAGAATATTTCAACGGCTTTTCTGAGACTCCTTCATATATCAGCCCCTCTGGAATTGCTGGGTTATCCTTCCAGCTGAAAAAGAAAACAAGACAGAGTTTTTTCTATTAATTCTATACAACTGGACTGTACAAATATGTAATAAGTACCTCGCATATGCAGAATAAGAGGTAGTGAATTATAACAGAGAAAGCTAACTTTCCAGGCTTCTGGGCCCTGCACAGAATATACTGGGTATGTGACTAGGAGCAAGTGCCCCAGTCAATGGTTTTATAAATCACAGATGAAATCCCAACCTTCATCAGCAAGGCCAAGGAAGAATCCATATGGATAAAAACACAGGTCCCACAAATAAAAATGTGCAAGGCATTGTGCCATGTGCCAGGACTATTAAGATGGAAATAAGAAAACTCTTATCCTCCAGGACCTCAGTGACTAATGAGGTGGTTCCAACACTCATGCACTCAAGGACATCTCCTTTTAAGCTTTGAGAGCTTAAAAGTGCACTAAGACTTTTGGAGCATCCTGTATAGAATACCTAGAAAGTAACACAAAATAATTCAGAAAGAGAAGAAGGAAGAAGCAGGAGGAGGAGGAAGAGAAGAAAAGGAAGTAGAAGAAGGACAATGAGGAGGAAGAGGAAGAAAAGAAGGAGGAGGAAGAGGAGGAGGAGAAGAAAAAGAAGGAGGAGGAGGAGGAAGAGGAGGAGAAGAAGAAGAGGAAGGAGAAGGAAGAAGGAGGAGAAGAAAAAGAAGAAAAAAAAGGACGAGGAGGAGGAAGATGAGAAGAGAAGGAAGGAAAGAAGGAAGGAGGAGAAAGAAGAAAGGAAGGAAAAGAGGAGGGGAGAAAGGGAGGAGTGAGAAAGAATGAAAGAGGGAGAGAAAGAAGGAAAGAGACACAAAGAGAGTGAGAGAGAAGAGTGAGAGAGAGAGAGAGAGACAGAAAGAGACAGAGAGAGAGAGAGAGACAGAAAGAGACAGAGAGAGAGAGAGAGAGAGAGAGAGAGAGAGAGAGAGAGAGAGAGAGAGAGAGAGAGAGAGAGAGGAGAGTAACAATGAGAAGGATCCAAAAAGTCCTCATGTAGATGATTGTACCTGAGCTGTGTTTGGAAGAAAACTAGGAGAATAAGGAGGTATATTCCGGATGGGGGAAGGAAGCACCTACCTGTGAAAGGGTTCAGAATTATCTCTATGAAAGGAAATGTGCAGTACAGAACAACAGTGAGCAGGCCAGCCAGTTTAACTGGATCAGAAAGTCACATAGAGGGCAAAAAGAAGGAGGATACTATGATATAAGGCTGCAAGGGTAGGTGGTGGCCATACTGTGAAGGGTTTTAATGGCAGACTGAGTTGCTATTTCATCCAATAAGCAGGAGGGAATCCCTGAGTAAAGAGTGTGATATGTCCAATATAAGCAGGAGTGAGGGAATTGGGAAGTGCCAAACTGCAGGGTGGTGACCCCCACCATCCCCAGACTAGCTATTCTCTCCCAGAAGTGTTTACACATTATGGAGTCAATGAAGCCAGTTTCCATTCCTGGCTCTGCTCTTGACTACCCTGTATGACTTTAGACAAGTCACTTTCCTTTCCTAGGAATCAGTTACCTCCTCTCTAAATTGAAACGATTGAGTTTATTGATCTCCAAGGTTCTTTCTGGCTTGACATTCCATGATGTTGATTTTCTATCAGCTTCAAATGAAAATACATTCCTCTGACAATGAGCTCATTAGTCATAGAAAGATCAGTGTGGATTTGGACATAAAGGACCTGGGTTCAAACACTAGCTCTCCACCAAGTTGTATATTCACAGAACAAAAAAAGAAAGAAAAAAGAAAAAAAAAGAAAAATTAAATAATTTAAGGGTTGGAAGGGAATTCAGTGGCCAGCTCCTCCAACCCATACATCGAAGGAATGCCCATGCTATTCAAGTCAGTAAGCAGTCATTGAGTACCTACGTGCCTAGTACTGTGCAGACATCATTTTTAAAAGAAATTTTATGCCTAAGGGATAAAAGATTTCTTTTCTTAAAAAGAAATGATAGAAGTGAGGACAAGCATGTTAAGTAGTATAGCAGAGGCAAATGGTCATGTACAAGTCCTGGTTCTTATCCCTCCTAGCTCTCTGTGCCTTAGTTTCTTCATTCATAATACTACAATGAGCACTGTGCAAGTAACTATGTCAGGACAAAATGAATAAAGTGTAAATGAGAAGTAATCTCAGAGGCTGGGGTAAATGATGGGAAAGACCTCCTGCAGAAGATGGAATTTGAACTCAATTCATAGGATCATATCCTTAGAGATGGAAGAAGCCTTCTGAAGTCATCAAATCCAACCATCTCCTTTACAGATAATGAAACTGAGACCTAGAGAGGTTAAATCACATCATGATCATATCTTAGCCATGTCCTGGGCATGGTGATATAATGTATAGCATGCCAGCACACCTAGCACCCTCTACACATGCCTATGAATGATGCACTGGTAGAACCAGCATTCATTTTCCTAGAATGGAACTCAAAATTGGAGACTGAGCAACCAAGAGAGGGTATTTTTTTTCCAACTGCTGTTTCTCTAGCTATTATGAGATGATTCTGGAAAAGGAGAAATTCAAGAAGAGATAAAAGTCTTTGGATTCCTCCAAAGCCTAAGCAGCTGTTTTCGGGAGATCTGAGAGGGAAATAGTTGCTTTATCAAACAATTATTTTTAGTCTTCCTTGGAGCCTATTTATAGCAATCCTAAGAAGTGGATAAATTTGAAGCGATTAAAGATTGAAATGTCATGTTTTTCACCAGGGTCAATGACCTCCAGAAGATGGTTAATGTGAGTGGGAACTGGAGGGGAGGAACTTCATCGTAAGAAAATCTCTCAACTCTTAAAAATAAAATCTTAAAAGAATCTCAACTATAGATAAGATCAGGAATAGAAAGCAAGGAGAAATTTTGTGATTGAAATTAAAGATATTCCTGATTTTTAATATTATCAAAATGTTTGTATTAGTGTCCATCCATTATTTTCAATCCAATTCAAAGAACACTCATTGAGTGCAAACTGTGTGAAGTGTACTGCATTCACCCTGGGGTTAAAAAGATGAAAAATGACACAGCTCCCACTCTCCAGTACTTTACATTGTATAGTAGGACTGTGACATGGACATAGATAAGTACGTTAGAGGGTAGAATGTGATTTAAACAAGGAAGAGATTCAGATGAAGCCCTTTAAGAACATCTGAGGACAAAATTAAGGAAGAGACAACTATGGAAGGTTTCATGGAGGAGGTGGGAACCTAAATTGTGTGGTTAAAAAAAAAAGTTTACATTAGGTAGAAGTAAAGAATATAGAAAATAAAATTTGACCAATCGTGAATCCTGTTAAAAAATGTCTATTTTCTGATTTTGTTAGGGCATACAAGGTGGCAGCTGGGTTGTACAGTGAATAGAGCTCTGAGCCTGGAATCAGACTTGCCTTGAGCAGAAATTTGGCCCCAGACACTTCCTAACTACGTGCCCCTGGGAAAGTCCCTTAATCCTGTTTCCCTCAGTTTTCTCATCTGTAAAATGAAAGAAATGGCAAACCATTCCACTATCTTTGCCAACAAAACGCCAAATGGGGTCATGAAGAGTTGGACATAATTAAAAGAATTCAACAGTATTTGGTGGGAGATCAAAATTGGGTGAGATCAAAAACATGGGAGAAGTTGATGTTTTCATTAGAAAACAACCCCTATTGGCTTCCAGGATGAATTTCTAATCTCCTTTCATCTTTTTCGTATGAAGTTTTTCCTAATCCTCGACTGATAGTGTGTATTTATATTGTTTCATTTTATATATGTCATGTATATATGTATATGTATGTATTATGCACTTTTGGGACACTTAAAAAAGTTTGAGAGACAGTTTCTGGTAATCTAACATTTTACTAATAACACTAGCATTTTATTAATGGAAGAGGTTAATGGCACTTTCAAATGCCAAAAACCCCTTATGGCAGTGGGCTCACAGTTTATATGCCCTTGGAAGAGTAGGTATTTCTGAGGGTGTCAATCAACTCTGGTTGAACATTATAATGAATATTATAATGAAATGTGGGTTCATTATAATGAGGGTCTTGGGGTACCTGATTTGGTACCCCCAAGTCTTGGTCAAAGAGACTTACCAATTTCCATATTACCCATCTGACAAAAGGGAGAACCTACATTTTTCCCAGACCTGAATGAGTAAACACAATGAGTTATCCATCCATTCACCCACCCTCGAAATTTCTTTACTGTCTTTGATTAGATGTTAGCCTGGGTAGGTCTTTGCCCAAGATTTTTCACACTGGTTGATTTCTGGATGAGGAAGTAGAAAAGGGGAAAAGACTCAGTCCTAACTCAATGATTATTTATTAAATATAAGAGAGAAATAATCATATGTGTGTATACTTGCTATTGTGCTTACATAGAATATATGCAAATGTGTATGTATGCTAAGATATTAATATATTTGTATGTGATACACACACACACATACTTATTGTTCCCCCCTTTCTAATGCTAGTTCCTTAAAATTAGGTAGTAGGGGTTTTTTTGTACTTTAGTGGCTGGTACTTTAGTGGCTGGTACATAGCGTTGTTGCTATTTGGTCATTTCAGTCATGTCTGACTCTTTGTGACCTCATTTAATGGTTTCTTGGCAAAGATATTGGACTGGTTTGTCATTTCCTTCTCCAACTCATTTTACAGATTATAGAGGAAACTGAAGCAAACAGGGTTAAGTGACTTGCCCAGGGTCACATAGCTAATAAGTGTCTAAGACCAGACTTGAACTCAGAAAGTTGTCTTCCTGGTTCCCAACCTAGTGTTCTATTGACTACTCCACCGAAATGTCTTGGTACATAGTAGTGAATTAATAAGTACTTGTTGATTAATAGATGGATGAAATGTGTGAAATGATCTCCCCTTCTCCCATCTCTACCTGCTGAAGTCCAGCCTTTCCTTGAGGCCCTCATCAAATATTACCACTTTCTCAGCACCTTCTCTGACTTTTCTCTCTACTCTAAGACAAAAGTGATCCTTCTCCCCTCTCACATATGGTGTCTCTTAGCTCTTCATTTGACTTTCTCCTTTGTAACTCTCAAACCAACCATTGTGTCATAGCTCTTTATGGATGACCTTATCTGCCATCCAGTTTGTCAACAAGAACCAGGCTGATTTTCATTTTTGAATCCCTTACATTATTTTTTAATCCTCATACTCAGTTCAAGATCTTGCATGATGTAGCCCCTTTATTAAATAAATGGTTGCTGAATTAAAGTAAACAAATACTTGTTTAGTTCAATCAGCAAATGTTTGCTCCTCTAGTAGGTAAGAACTATATTGTCCTTCATCTTGGTGTCTCCACAAATGAGCACAAGGCCTCACTTATTTCTTTTTTCTTACTTTTCTTTCTCTTTTTTTAGAGGGACTGTGGTTTCATCAGTGTAGACAGGACCTAGTCAGGGACTTCGTCTCTAATTTAGTCTTTAGAGAGTTGCCTGAGGCCCTAAGAAATTCAGTAACTTGCCCAGGGTTGTACAATAGCCATGTCAAGCCTCAGGTTGGACCTTGAGGCCTGCTTTCCATTCAGTGTGGCACACTGTATAAGAGACTAATTTTTTTTTGTAAGTTGAATGAAATTGAACTAAAGATTATGGTAACCCCTCGGCGGCTATTTATTTACAAAATGCTCAGAAAGCTATATCAGTTTAGTAGTAGTATTAGGTGGCACTCTTTGAGAAGGAAGGACAACAACCATTAGTATTATTATTTTACTAATCTGATTTATCATGGACAAACTTTGGCAAATGAAGCCAGGAAGAAGCAGGGATTTTGCTATTATAAAGATGTAGCTTTCATGTTGCATTACAAGAAGTAGGAGGAAAGTGAAACATGAGAATGCAGCCCACCTTGGCCAAGGCTGTTGAGGCCATCAGTAGCAAAGCTAGGGCTTAGTTCAGGAATGCTAATTCCCCATAGGGTTCTAGACTAACCTCTTACCTGGCACAAGATCACTATGGAAGCCTTTCTGGTCTTTTTTACTTACACTACAGCACATCTTTATGAAGCAATTCAGTTCAACTCAGTTCAATAAGTCAGTTAGGTAAAATGCACTGATAGGGGGGACTGTACAAAAACAGTCCCTGCCATTTTGCTTGCACTCTTCTGGAGCGAAAGGACATGTACACAGATAATTAAATATTAAATATACTAAATATGAAGTAATTTCAGTAAAGGAAAGCATGCCCAGGGGATCAGGAAAGTCTTCCCATAGGAAGTAGCCATTGAGTGGCACTAGAAACTCTGAGAGGTGGCAGTGAGGAGGGAAAGTGTCCTAGGCAGAAGTAACAGACAGCCTGCACAAAGGCAAGATGTGGAATGCTAGCTATAGATGGAAATAAGTAGACCTCATTTGCTGGGATTTAAAGCATATGACCAACCTATAAAGCAGTGTGCTAGTAAATGTTTAACAACTAGCTTTCTGAAAATGAAAAATATATATATACAACAAGACAGGTTTTTAAGTTTAATTTGAATTATTGACATTTTTCCTTTCATTTCTTCCTTCATTTCATTTCATTTCATTCCTTTCATTTCAAGTCAGGATAATGAATGAAGCAAGAAGTCAAACCCTGACCTGCCAAGTTCCAAGGTGTAAATACTCATATTGAAAATGAAACAACCAGCTCTAGGCGCCAGTATGAGCTGGCTCCAGCACACCCTTTGCTCTTGATAAGAAGTCTGGAAAGCTAAGCTGAAGATAGATTTTGCAGGGTGTTAAATATGAAAATGAAGATTTCATATTTCAAACCAGAGGTAACAGGGAGCCATTGAAACTTCCTGTGTGACATGGTGGCCACATTCGGAATATGAATTTGGCAGTCCCATGTAAGAAGGATTAAAGAGTGAAAAGCTTGAAGGTGGGTTAATATTTGGAGTCGGGGGTCAGGTTTCATGTTGGCCTTGCCTTGTGGCATGTAGACAGAATAATGGAGCCCCCCAAAAGATGCTCAGAATTTGGAGGAGAGGTAATATGACCAACTTTTGAAGGAAACAAATTTATTTTTATGCCTTCTCCTGCCACTCTTCCCATACTTCTCTCCCATTACCCTTTTCCTTCTCTCCTAATATCTTGTCTCCTAGGACTGCTACCTCCTGACTACCCAGAATTCCCCAAATATGACATACAATCCAGGACTGCCCTCTCCTCACAATGCCAGGATAATTTATCTCTGCTTGCTGCCATTTACCATTAAAAAAAATCCAGTTCCTTAATGTAAGAGCTCATAACAAACGTTGGAGCTGATTGTTAGATGGGTTACATGCCTATGTTAAGTCACTGTGTTGTGGATGACTTAGGATTACCTTTAAGAGGAAGAAATTTATACTTACCAAATTTCAGAGTGAGTAGAAAAGGGATGTTGCAGTGAGGTCTCCTTTGGACACCTTAAATCCCACTCTGAGCTGTTACATGTTCACCTTACCTGTCCCATTGGTGAGTTAAGATATTGGGGAAAGGAGAAGGATAGGAAGGAAGAGAACTGAGTGTAAGCTTCTTACCCTCACTTTTACAGAACTCAGAGATAGTTCAGAACTCATACAGAAGTCTGTCATAAGGACCCAGAAAGAGTCCCCCATTTATCAGACATCCCAGGCAAAATAAAAATCAAATGTCACTTCTCACCCTAAGGAATTCCTTGATGCTTCAGCCCTCACCTGAACCCAAACAGGTACACTGCAACTCCCCTCTCTTCCCCATCCCTGGTAGGAAAGTGCTCATGTAGCCTCACACAAGGAAAGCAATCGAGCCTTACTTACCCAGAAAGAAAGATCCGGATGACTGCATAAAATATGGCTGGATCTACATAATCTAGGGGAACAATCAAAATGTGAACGTTTTTATGGATTGAAAGAGAGAGACAGAGAGAAGGAGAAGAAGAAGGCAATTGGTTACATGTGCAGCAGTTCTATGTTCTCTCAGGCACTTCCTCCATCTGATCTGTACAATGACCTGGGATTAAAGTGGCCCAGAGAAGGATGGAACGTTCTCTCCCGCAGTTGCCCTCCGTGGTGTTTGCAGAAATCTTAAGCTATTCCATATGCTATCCTGCTCTATTTGTTGTGCTTCCTAACTAAAAAAAATTAATTGAAAAGAAAATTCCTAACAGATCAAGGCCCTCTTATGCTGAATTTTGCTCAAGGACATCACGTTTGTGAGGACAGGCTGGCAGCGGGTACAGAGGAAAGAATTAAATTTAAAGGAAGGGGGTCCCCATATGGTGCAGTATAAAGAATGCTGGCTTTGTACGACCTGGCTCCAAATATTGAGAAAGTCACTTAATTTCTCTGTGCTTAACTTTCTTCATTTATAAAATCAGACATTTATCTCATTTTAAAGTCCCTTTTGGTTACAAATTTATGATGCTATCATCCTAAATTCTTATGATAGGGAGCCCAAAGTTAGTAATGGTCTGAATCTTGGTATCATAGGATCAGCCCCAGAGTTAGAAAGGATCTCAGATGCCATATAGCCCAGTCCCCTCTAAAGTCATTTATTTTTTCCATAATCTGCCCAAAATGGGATCATCCACCTTCTATTTGAAGACGTCCAGTGTTAGGGAACTCAGTACCTCCCAAGGCATTTCACCTGTGCACAGGTATAATTTTAGGAGTTTTGTTTTTTCTTTGACCTAACATCTCTTTGTAACTCTTTACCCATTGCTCCTATGTGAAGTTCAATTCCGTGTGTACGGTCTCGGGTGGGTAAAGGTGGGAGCTTCTAATTCTTAGAGTTCTTACGAGGCCCCCCAGGAAAACAGCAGGGAATCGAGAAGGTCAGACCGAGCTAGCTCGGCTAGCTCGGGTATTTCCGCCTCTTCCCGGGAGATACGTGATGGGTGGAGCCTCCCTGCTCTTGAGGCTGTCCCGGATTGGACACACCTGTTGTCTCCTAACAGGCTCGATATTGATATGTAAACTACGCGACAGAGGGCTTAAGTAGGTCCAGGAAAGCCCGAAAAAGCCTCTTGGGCGGAGCGGAGCGGACAGGACAACAAGGCTCCGCTTTTCCTCTCTCCTCTCTCCCCTCCCCCTCTCTCCCCACTTATGCTTCTACTTCCAATCTCTTATTGTAAGATCTTTGCCTCCTTGGGAGATTCTTCGTTCCCTCCTAAGGAAGTATTCCCCTGCACTTGTAACTAGACCCTGAAATAAAGCTCAACCCTTGTTCGACTCTGGAACGTCCTTTCTCTCATACGAGCATCCGGTTTGGCCAACCGAAGACCTCGGGAGGTGAGGTAAGAAGACTCGGGTAGCCCTCAGGCCTCTAGGCCTGGCACTCCTAGTTCTGACATCAGGGGCTAAATTCAAGTCAATCTTTTTTTCATGTGACAGCCCTACAAATACTAGTGGTGTTATCTCTAAGGAACAGAAAGCATGAGAGCTGAGACTTCCCAGCTCACCTAACAATACAGGAATGCTCACCGTTGTTCATGGACCATCTAACACAAGGGTTCTTAAACTTTATTGTTTCATGAACCCCTTTAGCAGTGTGGTGAAGCCCCTTTTCAGAAAAAGGTTTTTAATTGTATAAAAGAAAATACATCTGTTGTAAAGGAAATTAAGGGCTAGTGAAAAGAGATATAGACATATATCTTTCTATATATATATATATATATATATATATATATATACATATTTTCCCCCATCCAAGTTCATAGGCACCCTGAAATCAATCTGTAGACCCTTTAGAGGTTGGTAGATTCCAGGTTAAGAATCCTTAAATTGAATATTCTTAAATATGAATATTCGGTTGCTAAAAGAAGTTCAAAAGGGACATTTACCTTAGGAGGACCTGGTTGTTCTCTATGATGTTAGCCTTAAGAGACAAGGATATGGCCCATCTCCATTTATGACCCTGTCATTAATAAATATGTTCAAAGCTTTTTTGAATCCTTTTCTGTTTTCTGGAAGCACCAACTCTTGGGGGTTGTATAAAATGATCATCTACCGTGTGAAGTTGTGTTTGCTGCTAGTTGTCCTAAAACTCCAGTGAATTAATTCAGCTTAATAGACCAAGTATGAGTGAGGAGGACAGGGCCTAGTTGAATTTAGAAAGGTCCTTTTTAGGTCCATTCCATCACCCTCCTTATTCCTCTATCCTTTGGATCCCTCCAGGCAGTCCCACCATTCAGGTGCCTAATGTTTAATTCTGTACCCTGACTGCCCAGGGCACAGAGCAACAATAAGAATAATAACTATTTAAAAATAATATTTTAAATTTATGGAAAGCTTCCCTCACAATAATCCTGTGAGGTGGGAAGTGAAAGTATTATTAAGTATCATTCTACCAATGGGGTGAAAAATACTGAGGCTCAGAGGCAAAATAAATTGCCCAAAATGGCCTAACTAATGAGTGTTAGAATGGAGATTTGAATCCAGGTATCAGGACTCCAGGCCCAGAGGCCCAGATTTATATCCCACCCTGACCTTGCGCTCCCTGGCAAGATCCAGTTTTAGGCCTTTCTCCGCTGGCTTGCACCACTGAACTTGACCATCCTGATGTCCCATTCCCTTAGACGACCATGCCCCCTCCTGGGCAACAAGAGCTTAATCTGCTAGATTCTGTTCCATCTGTAAAAGAACATATCCTGTAAAATGAGGATAATGATATCCCCTACTTCCCAGAGTTGTTATGAGGATCAACATATGGAAACATATGTAAAATACTATGAAAACTTCAGTGTCATATAAATGCTAGCTACTATTCTAGCTGTTATCATTACTAGACTAATTCAAGGTGCAGTGTTAATGGCCAGTAATGGCTTAATGAGTTATCCCCTGAAGACAATAAAATCACACTCTTAACAGATGCAAAAATCACAAAATATCAAAATTGAAAGCAAGGCCACAAACCATCAAGTTCAACAAGTTGCCAAACAGAGTTTCCTTCTACAATAAGAAAACCTTCAGTTGCCTTTAAGGCAACAATACCAGAATACTTTGGACAGCACTCATTTTTTGTGAGTTTTTCCTAAAATGATTTGAAATTTTCATTGCCTTAAACCAAAAGGCTGACAACAGGGAAAATTTCGGTCAACCTGATGGGAAAGATATGTTAGAAATATTGGTGGTCAGAAGAAAAGACCAATTTGCACACCTCAAATCAATCCCTTTACAGGCTATCTTCGCTGCCTCTTTGGAGAACCAACCCTGCCGATGAAGAAAGAAAATATGTTTTGAACTGATGCCTGATCTTGGAACTACTGAGAGACAGCTTGAGAGCTGAAGGTGGGGGGTTGCAGGGGGAGGAAGGAACTTAGCTACAAACCAGCTAGATTAACCTGTCCAGGGGACAGTGTCCAAGAGCTGAACTAATTTAGCCTTCCTCATCTCTGCCTACTAGAAAGGGGAAGTGGCCCCAGAGGTTAAGGAATCTACTGGGACATGAGAGCCCAAGGACAGACTCAATGTCTTCAGATAAGGTTTTGGGGTTCAAGAAAGCTCAGAAGACAAGGCCAAGAAGATTTGCCTTCAAATTTTCAACCAGTGTAGATTTCTAAAGAAATTTAATCCATCTGTTTTTTATTAATTTACACTCAGCCCGTCATAATGTTATGTTGCAAGAATTATTTGATGTCTGGAAAGCCTGAGGGAATTTGCTTCACAAAGATTATTACTATTTAAATATTTGCTTTGTAGTGGGGAGTTTCCTTTAATCAAAGCAAAACTCAGACAATACCTGCTTTGGGCCACACTCTACACCCCCACGCCCACCCCAAACTTCAGTGTTTTCAGGCCATAATCTTATGGTTCATGATATTCGTGGCCTGGAAAGCTCTACAATCTTTATTACTACCATGAATAGACAAAGTTTTGGAAAGAGATGGTCTTCTCCCAGGCTTATGGCACCCAAATGTTTCTGCTGCCTGAGCTCCAGCCCAGTGTGCTATGATCATGTGATCTCCTGCCTCTTATGAGTCAATATGATTAAAACTGCAAATCATTGTTCATAGTCAGCAGCCTCTTCTAGCTTCCCAGGGCCAGTCATTAGCACAGTCATCCTGAAACCTTGTAATTCTCCTTGACTCTTGATTTTTCCTTTACCATTTACCTTACATCTCAGAGTCAGATTTACAAACGTTATGTATAGACCTCTGCTCTGCTCCTGGCATTTCTCCTGGAGATGTCAAGCAGCAAACATCATATCGACTGTCCTCAGCCCTTTCTGAAGCCACACTGGCTCTCAGGTAGATGACCATCTTCCAGGTGAAGGATCAGCCTGTTAAGGAGGATTCTAGCAAGAATTTTGCCAGCAATGACTAAGAGAGAGATCCCCCTGTGATTGTCACAGCACAATCTATTCCCTTTACCCTTATAGAGATGGACAATGGAGGCATCCTTGAACTCCTGGAGGATAACCTCCTCTTGTATAACCTGGAAAATTTTAGTCACCTTTTGTATGAGCAATGGTCCCCCTACCTTGTAAATCTCAGCTGGAATAGAATAAGCACCAGGTGCTTTACCACAGGAAAGGAGCCTAATGGCCCTCAAAACCTCTTCTTCAGTTGGAAGTTCAGCAAAGGAGAGATTGACTTCGACCTGAATTAAAAGGTCAATGGCCTCTGCATTGATTGATGATGGTCTATTGAGAACACTGTGAAAGTGTTCAATCCATCTCTCTAGGATCATGTCCTTATCACTAATCAATGTGGCTCCATCAGCACTGATAGAGCAGAACAGAGGTCTGTACACAGTATTTGTAGATCTGACCAAGGCCTTTGACACTGTTAGCTGTGAGGGCTTATGGAAAATTATGTCAAAATTTGATTACCTGGAGAAGTTCATCAATATTGTATGTCAATTTCATGATGTCATGTTTGCCCAGGTTCTGGATGATGGACAATGCTCTCATCCCTTCCCAGTCACCAATGGAGTGAAATAGGGCTGTGTGCTTGCTCCCATGCTTTTTACCATGATGTTTTCAGCCATGTTGATAAATGCTTTCAATGAGGATGAACACAGTATCAAGGTCAACTACCATACTGATGGTAAGTTCTTCAATTTGAAAAGGTTACAAGCCAAGACCAAAGCAGAGGGAGTGTTGGTACATGATTTTCTGTTTGCAGATGATTGTGCACTCAGTGCAGCCTCTGAAGCTGAGATGCAATAAAGTATAGACTGATTCTCCGATGCCTGTGCTAATTTTGGCCTAATAAATAACACCAAGAAAACAGAGGTGCTCCATCAGTCACCACCACACCATCCATATGTGGAACCATTGGTTACAACAAAGGGAGAAGTTTTGAATGCTGTGGATAAGTTCACTTACCTTGGTAGTGTGCTTTCCAGGGGTGTACACATTAACAGTGAGGGTGATGCATGCACTGCCAGAGCTAGCTCAGTGTCTGGGAGGCTCCGAAGAAAGATTTGGGAGAAAAGAGGTATTAGACTGACTACCAAATTGAAGGTGTACAGAGCCATTGGGCTGACCTCATTGTTATATGCTTGTGAAACATGGACAGCTACCAGCACCATGCCAAGAAACTGAATCGCTTCCATTTGAACTGTCTTAGGAAGATTCTGAGAATCACCTGGCAGGATAAGTACCAGACACTGAAGTCCTTGCTTGAGCTGAACTGCCAGGTATTCAAATGATGCTTCAGAGAGCACAGCTCTGATAGACTGACCACTTTGTTCATATGCAAAATGTACACTTGCCAAAAAGACTATTTTATGGAGAACTTGCATGGGGCAGGTGATCAAATGGTGGCCAGAAGAAACGATACAAGGACACTCTCAAGATCTCTCTCAAGAACTTTGAATTTGACTGTGCAACATGGGAGACTCTGGCACAGGACCGCTCAGCATGGCATGCCCACATAAGAAAAGGTGCTGTGCTCTTTGAGCAAAGCAGAATTGAGACAGCACAAAGTAAATGCAGGATGCGCAAATTTGGGATATCCACCTCGAATATTCATAGGGACTATCTGTGCCCAACCTGTGGTAGAGCATTTCGAGCTCATATTGGTCTGATCAGCCACAGTTGGACACACTGAAATTTCACTTTACAGTGGTGATGTCATTTTGGTCCTCTTTGAGAACAAAGGACAACAACCACATCTCAGTCACCAATTCTCATTCAGACTAGTTCTGATCACCCCTTTGAAATTTCCAGCATCACTATCATATAGTCACCCATAACCAATATAATATAGTATGAAGAGTACTAGATTTGGGGTTGGAGGACCTGGGTACAATGGCTAACTCTATGTATTACTATCTTTCTGACTTTGGGCAAGACTCTGGCTCTCCAGACCCCCATCTATAAAATGAGGGGGTGGAATGGAAAAGGTAGACTTGGCTTATTTCAAGATCTCTTTCTTCTCTATAATATAAATAAGAATAGCTGGCATTTATATAGTGCCAAATACTGCACTAAGCACTTTATAAATAGTATCTCATTATATCTTTACAACAATTCTGAGAGGTGGGTGCTATCATGATCCTTATTTTACATTTGAGGAAACTGAGGGGAAAAGAGGTTAAGTGACTTGCCCAGGAACACCCAGCTAGGAAGCATCTCAGGTTAGATTTGTCCTCATGTCTTCTTGACTCCAGGTCTGGGGCTGTATCCACTGTATTATCTAGTTGTCTATGCAAATGACCAGGACTATGGTCATGGCTCCACTCCATGATTCTAATTTCTGCTTGATCCAAAATGTCCTATGTTGTACTGCCAGCTTAATGTTCCTTAAATAGCATTCTATAACATCAGTACTTGGCTCAGAAACTCACTAAGTCCCAGAATCGTAGGCATCCTGCTGGAAGGGATCTCAGAGTCCACACTGTTCCACCTCTTCATTCTTCAGATGAGAAAACTGAGGCCCAATTCTCTCTCTTTGCATTCTTTTCTCTGCCTTCTTCATATTATATCAAACCCAAACTCTTTTGCCTGGTTTCCAGGTCTTTTATAATCTCCCCTTTTATAATCTCATATTTCATATTTAGCCCATATTTATAAATCTTCCCTTTTATAATCTCATATTTCATAGCCATCCTTATCGCCCACTGCTTCCTATCATGAACCTTCTCTCTCAAGAAGCTTGTCTGTCTTTCTGTCTCTCAAACACACACACACACACACACACACACACACATGCACGCATGCACACACACACACACAAAAACCACCATGGCCAACTCTACCTCTGTGGCTTTGCCCATATTACTTGCTTCACCTACAAAGTTCCTCTCTTCCTCCTCTGCTTATTCAAATATCATCCTGAAAGTCCAGCCAATGTCCTGTTTCCTTCAGGAAGCCACCCCTGTCTTATTCTTCATTTCTCTATCCTCCAGCCTCATAGCACTCATCACCTGCACCATGTAATTCGCCCCTTCCATGGGGTGTGACCATAGACAGCCAAGTACCCTGATTTTCCCTCCTATGTTAATAGCTGGAGTGAATAGAAGGTGTTTGGGGTTTTGTTGGGTTTTTTTATGTCAGCATTAAAATGAGTGACTTGTTTGGAGCAAAGAATAACCATCAAATTTTCTGTTCCATTAAACAGATCTACGTGTGCTTCGCTTGATACAGTCAAAGAAGCTTATGGGAATCAGGTAACACCAAGAGCTAAGGGTTCTGCCTTGCGGAGATGTTTTAAAGAAAGGAATAACGGTCTGTACTCATATAGCACGTTGTAGTTCATAAAGCCTGCTTTTCCTAAGAGAAGTCTGTTCTACATGTTTGCCCTTTGCAAATAATATTATCCCCATTTTATAGGTGAATAATAATAACTGACATTTGCACAGCATTTCAAGGTTTGCACATTGCTGTTCATGCTTTCTTTCCTGTGCTCTGCTCTGCCGCCCCGCTAACTTGTACTACTGTCATTGTGATCCCTTGATTACCTATGAGGAGAAGGATTCTCAGGAGTGGTTAAGAGACTTGCCAAAGGTCACAGAGCTAGTGTTAACAGAGGAATTTCGAAACCAGATCTCTCTTGTCTCCAGGTTCTATACTTTACACTCTGCTCAGAGATCTTAAGTGACTGATCAAATGTGTAGTCAAGGGAAGAGTCAGAGCTGAACCTAATTCTTGGAATGCCAAACCACTTTCCAGAATACTACAGCTGCCTCTTCAAGAGACCTCTGATGAGTCAAAAACTCCAATCACCCACTAGACCAATGAAAACAGAGGAAAAGATTACAACTGGTTTTGTGTAAAGTGGCCATTAATAGGGGACAATGGTGGCTGATTGGATCAATTTGGAGAACAAAATAGAATTAATATGAAAGAAATCTAGAGCACAGGGAAAGCTTGGGCAAAAAGGAAAGACATCTTGTTGTTGTTCAGTCATTTTCCAGCCATGTCTAACTCTTCATGACCCCTTTTTGGGTTTTGTTGGCAAAGATACTGGAGTGGTTTGGCATTTTCTTCTCCAACTCATTTGACAGATAAAGAAACTGAGGTAAATAGGGTTAAGCAACTTGTCCAGGTCATATGACTTGCAAGTGTCTAAGGTGGGATTTGAACTCTTCTTGACTTCAGGTCCAGGACCCTATCTACCAAGCAACTAGACTTCCTCTCAAAAATCATAGAGGAAGACAATATTTGTTTCTCTGACCATCAATGGCATTCTTCATGTAAAATGTAGCCTCACAGGTAAATGAAATGGACAAATTAGGTAGAACCTTTGAAGCATTGTTAAGATTATATTAAAAAAAATAAACCATCCTCAAATGCATGGTTTCACTGTGCTTCCTGTGTAATAGTTTTGGGCCAAAATTATATTTAGTGATGATCCACTATGATGCCCTATTTGTGGCACACTAAATAGAGTGTTTGGACTCAGAAAGACCTGAGTTCCAATCTAATCTCAGATACTTATTGGCTATATGACCCAGGACAAGTACCTTTCTCATCCTCAGTTTCCTCAACTATAAAATGAGGGTAATAATACCTCACAAGATTATTATGAGGATTAAGTGAGATAATACCTATAAAAGTGCTTCTCAAACCTCAAAGAGTTACATAAACACTTTAATATTTATAAGGCATGGTGAACAAAGCCATGAACTTGAAGTCAGAAAATCTGGGTTTGATTCCACCTTCTGAAATTTATAAGCTGTGGGACCATGGGGAAAGTCCCAACCTCTCCACTAGGGGGCTGAAGAGAGCTCTGGTCCAACTCTCTGATTTTGCAATTTAGGAAACTGAGGCCCCAAGTTTTACCAGTAGAAAGTAGGAGAGCTTGGATTTGAACTCAAACTTCAGATCATAAATCCAATCCTATTTCCATTACACTAGGTTTCCTTTGACAGTACTCCATGCTGGGTATGATCCAATGCCAAACATTTGTACTACAAGGATTTTTTTTTCCTCTTGTTGGTTGTGAAGAAGTTGAGCCCCTGATATCATTTTCCATGTCCTTCTTTTTCAAATCACACATTCTAGCTAGAAGAAAATAAAAATGTCACTGGTGTCCTAAATCTCTCAATTTTTCACCCTTATCTTCTCATTAAAGAAATATTCTAGGTTTCTTCATAATGAATTGGATAGCATACTAGGTTTAGAGTCAGGAAGATCTAGGTTTCATTTCTATCTTGGACACTAGGTATGCGATCACTTAACTTCCTTGAACCTCAGTAGGCTCATGATTTGATAAATAAGGATATTCAATACTCAAATGAATCTGTGATCTCATTAAATTCCCTCTGTTGATGAAGACGGCAACCCAGCCTCAGTTTCTTAAACTGTAAAATCAGGGCATTGGACTAGATCTCTACTCATTTCCCCATTCAATAAACTACAGTGGTTCCCTGTTGCTTCTAGGGAAAAGTACATGCAATTCAGTTTGCTTAGTTTTTAAGCACAACCTGGCCTCAACTTCCTTTTTTCAACCTTATTGTTGGAAACACCATATCCTACACATTTGCCACAACAGTCTTATTTCTATTTTTCTTGCATAACATTTCATCTCCCATTCATGCTTTTGCTTGTAATGCACTCCCAATTTACCTCCACCTCTTAGAATTCCTTGTTTCCTTTAAATCTTTACTCTATCAAGAACACCCATCACAGAAAGTCTTTCTTGATCCCCCCCAGTTACTTATGCTCCCTCCAATTATGCTGAATTTATTTTATTTTAAAGATGCTTTATATATACATACTTACATACATGTTTTCTCTTCCTCCCCTCTCCCCACCTGAATATAAACTCCTTGAGGACAAAGACTGGTTCATTTTTTTGTCGTTTTTATTGGCAGCACATACTATGGTGCCTGGTACACAATAGGTGTTTAATACATGCTTTCTAACTATTCATTCAATTGACCTAAAGTTCCTTCCAGTTGTAGCCCTATGATCATAGTCCAGCGCCTGGCATATAGGAGGTATCAAATACATGCTCATTGACAGACATCTGAGAGTCTGGGTATGACAGAAAGGGGGTAGAAGTGTATAGTGTGTTAAGAGCAGTCACACATTCCACTGAACTAGGGCTTTCATCCATTGCCACACATAGTGACTCCCTCCCCTTGTCTACACTTGTGACCTAAATGATTCAGAGTCAGTAATGCTGTTATTTTGCAGCCAAGACATCTTGTACAGAATTTTATACCCTTCTACTCTTACCCTATAGCATCTGGGGTCCCCTCCTCTAATGAATTATCATAAGATTTTGTTTTTGAGCTGGAATCTTAGAAAGGAGTAACTTCTTAGGAGAAATGGAAACTCTTCAGGTGGCAGAGGCCCACAAGTCTGGCACTCTCTGTGAGAATCAGGAAGAAAAGGGGTAAAAGGGTGGAAGAAAACATGTCTGAACTGACCAAGTTACCAGGATGCTGATAAGAACTGGTCCAGACTATTTTCATCTAAGAACATGACTTTAAGATTCTCATGTATCCCCAATAAGTGGAAAAAAAGATGGTACCCACTCAAGTGACCATATGTCTATGTAGATAAAGAAAGGATGACAATGGGACATCTAGGCAATGAAGTAGATAGAGTGCTGACCCTAGAGTCAAGAGGTCCTGAGCTCAAATCTGACCTCTGATACTTACTAGCTCTGTGACCCTGGGCAAGTCACTTAACCCTGATTGCCTTTTAAAAAATGGCAAATTGGAAGGTGTTCTAAACCTGGAAATCAGAAGACCTGGGTTCAAATCTTGGGTCCACCACTCATCAGTCTCAGTTTTTTCATGTGTGAAATGGGGATAATATATGTATTTACCTCCCACCATTTCAGTGACAAAACATTCTATAAGTTATAGTTATGTAATATGAGCTTTTTTATAGCACTGCATTTCAAATTTGCTTTTCTGGAACATTGCTTATGATACCAGAGATAGGCTCCTGACAAATAATGGAGTATACCTAGGAGGAAAATGTTAAGCAGGAAATTTAGCAAACTCAACAGGAAGGATTTACATTGAAGTTTGAAATAAGGAGAAAAAAGCCCAGAAAACAGTGCAAAAACCTGACAATATGGAGACCAACACACATAATATAGCTAGCAAGCTGTATCCCAGTGAAAGAGGTGTCCATTAATTTGCAGGTATAAATAACTTAGGAGTTCAGAAACAGTCTGAGGCATAGAATAAAGACAACAAATCATGCTACCTTGAAATATTAATATAAGGTGGTAAATGCCATCTTCTAGATGTAACTGATTTGGTATGATGGGATGCATAACTGAAACAAGGCAGTGGAGAGCAGTATTTCATGTCTGAAGGAAACAGAGTTAATAGAAAGTCAGACTGCATAACAGTTAGAGATATGCCCATCTGGAAATCCACAAGCCTGAGGCTAGGACAATTGAATAGTGAGGATAAAAGGAGACAAAAGCAAAAGTGATAAAACCAGAAAAGTTTTGTTGCAGATAGCTCAGTCAGATGGAGGTTATGGATGATCCCTCCCTAATATAGACCATAAAGCTGACAAAGAGATAAAATGCACTTGTTCTAAATGGGACGTATCAACTATTTAGGCATTTTTAACGTCTAAATTTAATTTAAATTAAACAACATTCATGACAACAACAAATTAAGCAATAGATTTAATTCAGTTCAACGGACATTCTTAGGTATCTACTATGTACATGTAACTCTGCGAGCAGATACTTTAATACTAAAAGCAGGACCTCTGAAAAATTCTTGACAACTTCATATTTCAGGTAGTAGAGAAAATAATGCTGTTCAACTTAATTCTGACCAACATGCAAGAACTAATTGTTGCTGCAGAAACAAAAAGAATGTGTATCATTTTGGAATTTGTAATGCTGAAGGGAGAGAGCTCTGAGCAAAATCAATCACCCAAGGCATAAGTATTCTTTGGGCAACAATATTTATTTACACATATCCACCTAACTATGGAAAAAGCCTAGAAACTTTCAGAAATATTTCAGGCAGAAATATTGGTTGTTTGTATAATATGAGTAAAGTTTTTGGAAACATGACCCAAGGGAGACACATTTAATGTAAGGACCAGGGGGAGAGAAAGACTCATAAGCTAAGGCCACATTTTACTTACCTCACTCTTTCACTGCATCTGGACTCCACTATCTATCATTAATATTTTTTTACATAATCTTTTTTTTACTGGACAAAATCTGGGATCTTGAATGATCTCAGAACTGAATATGTACATACCATGCATCTTTCTCAAGGCATTGGTCATCTCAGCAATGGATGTCTTCAGCTGCTCCAAGGCCTGGAGTAGATCATCATCACTGCTTTGGAGGACTGCATTTATGGCCTGCACCAGTGCCTGAGAGACAGATGGTGTAAAAGATACATCTTGAAAGTTTGAGGTAAAGTTGCTGGGGGCCTCAGTAGCATCCCCTGCATCTGATTCTCTGACTTGTATCCTGGTTAGTTGCTGAAATCCATCCTGCACCTGCATCAGGGCATCCCTGCAAGCCCATTGGTAGCCCATCTATGTTGAGAATGTTTCTGAGAAGCAACCTGGCAGCATCAATTTGAATCAAAAGGTCTAAACTCCACTCTCAGATCTAGCACTTCCTAGTTGCGTAATTACAGGAAGGCACTGGGGCAGGGGAGGATGTATATGAGCATTTTCTCTCTAAGAATCTGGTACTGGGGGGACATTATCCCTTCACTTTTTAAAAGACTGGGTCCAACTTTCCAGACACTTGACACCCTCCAGGAAACCTTTCTCCTTCACTTGGAGTTCAGGCATTGTCAACCTCTTGAACATGAGGCTTTCCTCTCCATGGCTCTTCTCTCTCCGATATCAGCAGCTATGTCCTCTACCAGAAACCCTGTCTAGTATAAAAGTGTAAAGCTGCCATTATGAACTTTGTAGTTAAGTACTCTGTGCTCCATTGCACCACCTTCTGGCTGCATCAGGGCCCTCTTCTAAGGATCTGTGCATGACAACACTGGCAATATGCCTCCATCATTATTAAATGGAACATGAGATGCCTATGTACAGCTCTAGTGCCGTTTCTCTCTTCATTCACCCAGAGTTAGTACTCTCCCATCAAAACTACTTTAAAGGATTTTGTAATTCTTGAGCAGCACCAGATTCTTGGCAGTAAGAGGATCATGCATGTGGCTTCATTCCAAGAGGAGCAATAAGGAATTGAGGCATAAAGCAGAGGCACAAAAGAAGGAGGTAAGGCAGGACAGCATAAAGAATAACAGTTCTGGAGTGAGAGGACCTGAGTTCAAATCCTACCTCTGATAATTACTACTTGTATGACATCGTTCAAGTTCCTTAATCTCCCTACGCTTCTATTTCCTCAGCTGTAAAATAAGGGGGTTGAATCAAATGGCCTTTTCCCACTCTAAAACTGTGATCCTACTTTTAGTCTTTCTCCTTATTATTTCCATGCTTTATTAGGGGAGTGTAGGTACCAATGGGAAGGATATTGCCTCTGTAGCAATCCAAAGTTCATTTCTCTTCCAGGGAAGGTCCAAGACTGTAGAGTAGTAGCATAAGGCTGGAAGTCTCTATGAGTCCCTTGGGTAATAGTAGAATTTAGAGAAAAGTTGGCAGGGGTGGGAATGGAGGGAAGAGAGTTAGAATCTCTTCTTCAGTTTTATTTCCCTTTCCAAGATAGTCTAAACCACAAGACAGCATTTTGATTCTGAGGGAGAACCTTAGGAAGAATATGGGACTTATTGGAAGAGGAAAATTAAATCGAGAGTTTACAGGTGACTGTAAATCATTTATATGTTTTCTACAGGTTCGGGGGGTGGGGTGGGGTGGTGGTGATAGAAAAATTGTCCTTACCTGGTATGCTTTGTTACCTTGAGTATTTATAGGAAAACTAGAAATTCTTTTATCCCCATCTGTGGAGGCCTAGATATAAATTATATTTGAGCTTGATTCTAAGGACCCCAGAGGAAACTCTATGTTCAAGGGAGAGAATCCTGCAGCCTGGAGGCCACATGTGGCCCTCTAGGTCCTCGAGTATAGCCCTTTGACTGAATTTAAACTTTATAGAACAAATTGGGATTCCTTGTATCACCTGGCTGCCCAAGGAAGTGAAAAAATGAGCCAAACAGAGAATGAAGGAGAATGAAAGGTTTGCTCAAAGGCTGAACAAAAGTCTTTGTAAGCCCAGAACCTGGGAACTAAGCCATGATGAGAAAGAAAGAAAAAAAGAAAAGAAAGAAAGGAAAGAAGGAAGGAAGGAAGGAAAGAAAAGGAAGGAAGGCAAAGAAAGAAAAAAAGAGGAAGGAAAAAAGGAAGGAAGGAAGGAGAAGGAAGGAAGGAAAAGAAAAAAGAAAGGGAGAATTATACATATATATGCATACACTGAAAAATTTACTATGATAAATATATAACTCTACATACAAAGTGTGTATATAGATACATATGCACATATTGCACATGTAGGTATATGTATACATAAGCATGCTATATGTAGTATATATGCATCTATATAATATATGTAGTATGTTTATATCTATATGTCTATGTAGGTGCATATGTATATTTGTATATGTACATATATACTTAATAAGTATACACACATATGTGTTCTTTGTGTATATGCATACATATATGTATATGTGTATATATTTGAATTTTCTGGGCACAGGGTAGAATCTTAAGGTGTCCTAAGGTTTGCAGCTGCCCTGACAAGGACCAGGAAGAGATCAGGGAAAACGAACATATTTATAGATGCAAATTCTTATAAAAGGGGGAAAAAAAGGTCAATACAAAATGACTTCAAATTCTGCTTTCAACACCAACCTCTTACTAGGGAGACTTCAGTTAGAGTAAAAAGAACTAATTAGAATAGAATTATGAGCAGAACTTTGGATCTGCACAAGTCTGATATGGGAAGAAATAAGTGAGTGACCTATATAAAAGGTATTCATTCTGACAGTCATTTTCCAACATCATAGCTAGAAGGAAATATCTATTTAATCTAGACTCCCCTATTTTACTGATGAAGAAACTTAGGCTCAGAGAGGGGTCATGATTTATTCAGGATTGCACAGGGAATATATGCTTTGGGTGCAAATTATTTTACTTTCCAATCCAGAGGTTTTCTAATGTTCTACTGACAGCTATCCTTACCCACCATAATCTTTGCTTTATTCTTTAACTATTTTCAGGGTGTCATGGAAGGGAGGAGGGGTGTCTCTCACACTTATCATTACAAAGTCCTTACAAACACTGTCTAGAATCAGGGAATCTGATCTGAATGGGGCTTCAGAGTTCATCTAGTTTAATCCATACTGGAATGGTTTCCCTTCACAATGTCACCAATAAGTGACCATCCAATTTTGGACTTCCAGGGAAAGGGAATCTCCTAAGAAAATTCTACTTTGGAGTAGACCTAATTGTTAGGGTATCTTTTCCTTGTATAAAGAGAAAATTTATCTTTCTGAAACTTTCTTTCATTGCTTCTTTCTCAATACTTTGGTGCCAGGCAGCATAAACCTAATCACTTCTCCATATGATGATATCTTTCAATTATTTGAAGGCTAAAATCATATCCAGAAAAGTTGCATGTTACAATAGATAGAGAGCTGACCTCAGAAAAGTGGTGACTTAGGTGCAATCCCTACTTCCTTCATATACAGTATTATTGGCTGTGTGACCCTGGTCCAGTCACTTAACTTCTAAATGCCTCAAGCAAATCCCTAAGACTAGAAAGTAGAGAGCAGGTGTTCACCATGAGTGATAGATAGAGTTTCCTCAGTTTGCCCAAGGATAAACTGCTAATAAATGAGAGAATCAGACCTCAGTCTTCAGCATCCTTTACACCTCCTTCTCTTTCTGGTAAACTTCCTGAGACCAGGGACCTTGTCTTAAACTTTATGTTTATGACAGTTGGCATGGTGCAAAGTAGGTACTTAACATATACTTGTTGAACTGAATTAGAGAGACCTGTCTCTGTCACTAGACTTCTTAAAAATCATATAAATATTTAAATCTGCTAAACTCTGTTCTCTAACCCTCTTACATGAAACCTCACCCCATCTTCTCAACTTCAGAAATAAAGAAAAGCAAACTATTACAAATAGGTATAATCTATCAAAATAAATTTCCACGTTGTCCATGTCCTAAGTCATATGTTATGTGTACATACATATATGTGTGTATGTATATGTAATCTCTTTATATATTATATGTGCATATGTTTCTTTATATATCCATATTTGTCTCATTCAGCATCTGACTCTGCCTCTATCAGCATGTTTCATCACTTGTCCTTTGGATTCCTGGTTGGTCATTATATTGATAAGATTTCCTAATTCTTTCAAAGTCATTTGCCTTTATGAAATTGCTATCACTGTATAAATTATCGTCCTGGTTTTGTTCAGCTCACTCTGTATCAGTTCATATAAATCTTCTAAGTTTTCTCTGAAGCTTCGAAGCTATCCTTTCATCATTTCTTATACTACAGTCGAATTTCAACGTATTTACATACAATAACTTGCCCTTCCATTCTCTAATTGATGGGCATGCCTTCAGATTCTCATTCTTTGTCACCTCAAAAGAACTGTAAATATTTTTGTATATTCTTGTAGCTTTTTCTTGCTTAGGGTTAATATGTCTTTTAATCTACCTTCCCTCTAATTCTCCCTACTCCCTTCTCCCCTTTCCTTCCTATTTGTGTATTGGATGAGAAGTATCTCTGTTCCCAACTCTGTGTATGAATATTCTTACTTACATTAGATGAGAATGAGGTTAAAGTATCAGCTCCTTCCCCCATTCTTTGTTTATATTATGAGATCATTTTCCCTAAACTTCCTCTCTTCTTTTGCCCTAACCAATGTATTCTTCTTCTTTCTTTCCACTCTTCTCTTAAATAATTAAGACATAATGGAACCACTCCCAGGTCTTATTAAATTGAACTGTCTCTATGACCCCTGATGATGGTAGAATTCAGAGGGGACTCGTGTAACATCTCCCCATATTTGAATGTAAGAGATTTGTTCTCATTTAGCCAGTTGCCACTGTTAATTCATACTTATATTTTTATGTTTTTCTTCACTCCTATGTTTGAACATGAAAGTTTCTATGAATCTTGGTCTTTTCATCAGGAATGCTTGGAAATCCTGTGTTTCATTAAAGATCTATTTTCTCCCCTGTAGCATTACACTCAGTTTCACTGGGAAAGGTCTTCTTGGCTGTAAGCTCATACATATCCTTTGCCTTCTGGAATATCATATTCCAACTTCTCTGCTCCTTCAGAGAGGTGGCTACCAAATCATGGGTGATTCTACAGTGGTTCCTCAGTACTTGAATTTTTTCTTTCTATTTGCTGTATTTTTTTCTTTGATTTGGAAACTCTGGATTTTGGCTGTGATGTTTCTAGAGTTTTCATTTTTCATTCATTCAAAAAGTGGCTGATGGGTCCTTTCTATTTCCACTGTAACTTCTATTTTGAAGAGATGTGGATAATTTTCTTTTAAGTTTTCTTAAAATATAAGGTTTGAGGTAATTTTGATTTTTTGGTCATGACATTCAAATAATGCAATGAGTAAGTTTTTCCCCCTCAATTCATTTTTCAGGTCATTTGTTTTTACAAATCTCATATTTTCTTCTATTTTTCTAGCCTTTTGACTTTGTTTGAATATTTTTTGTTCTGTCATGGAGTTATTGGCTTCTATTTGTTGTCTAATTTTCAGGGAGTTTGTTGATTAAGTAAGGTTTTGTACTTATGTCAAGCTGCTGGTTCCCTTTCCAATTTTTTCTTCCATATTTTTCATTTATTTCTCAATTTTTTCAAGTGCTCTCACTTCACTTATTTAAAAGAGCTTTTTAAACTCATGCTACCAGAAATAGTTCCAGGAATTCTCTTCCAAGACTTCTAGTTTGTGTCCAAGTTGGGTTTTTCTTTGAGACTTTGCTTATAGATGGTAGGGAGTAATTTTCTTCTATATTTATGTCTTGAGCATCCCTGATGCCACAGTAACTCATTGCTTTCTTGGGATATTGAGGGTTCGGTTACTTTTGGTTCCCACTTATAGATTGGGACCTGTAAGATTTCAATGTTCTCAAAGTGGTCTGATCTAGGGAAAAGTTTGATCACTGCCATTCTGGTCTGACCTCTGCAAGTTCCTGACTTGGGTTTGGTTCTGAGCAAGAGGAGACTGCTGCTAAACTCAGTTCCTTTCAGTCAGTTAGGAAGTTTTGCTGGTTCAGTGACAAAACCATAGACCTCCCTTTGGTTTGAGATTCCCACCCTGGTATTTTTCTGCTGCAGGTCTAGCTAGATGCTGAAACTGAGACCCTGCTCTGCTCTTCTCAGTTGAAACAAGCCATTGCTAATTCTGGCTTCTGAACTTCCTCCTTTTTCTATGCACTGTGTAGGCCTTCCCTACTGAGGAACATCACCCCTGTGTGCAAATCTCCTCAGTTTCCTCTAGGTCTGTGACCCAGAACTGAGGAGAGGGTGACAAAATTGCCAGTTGCTACCTGTCCATGACACAGTGCCCTCATACAGTTCTGGCAGTGCTCTAGCGTAGGTCTGGGATCTCCTCTTGCCCTGGAGTGCAGCCTTTCTCAGAGCATTGGAGTGTTCACATACACTGTGCTCCTGGCCCAATCCAGTCCTGAGTGTTCTCAGGCTTTCCTTTCTATCTCCCTCTGCTGACCTGGGCTGAACAAAGGATTTGCTATCACTTTCTCTAGACTTCCTCATCAGGATTCTGTCTAGAAAATTTTCTAGATGTGTTTAGAGGAGTTCTGTGGTTGGAGCTCAGCTATATTGCTTCTTCCTATCTGCTGACTTGGTTCCGAACCACTCTCATTCAACTTTAACAAACATCTATTAAATGTCTACTAGGTTCAGGCTTCTGTATCAGGTTCTGGGAGGACACAAAGATTAAATAAGATACCAGTCCTGCCCTCATGAAGCACTCAGTTCAGTAGCTGGCTCTGGCATTTAGCCAAATCCTACAAAATATTGCATGGTAAGTATATGGACGATGACTGTTTTCACTGAGAATTGTGTCCCTTCCAAGTAGAACTTGAACAGCCTGAATGGTCAAGTCATTCAATAGACAAACACTTATTAAGCCCCTGCTGTGGGTCAGGTTCTGGATCTAGCTGAAGATACAAAGTCTTAAATGAAATAATCCCTACCCTGAAGGATTTTATGCTCTAATGGGAAAGACCATACAGAGAAATACAATTAAGTATATAGCAATAAAAATAATAAGTAAATAATATTGGGAGAGAACGCTAACAGCCAATGACCTCAGGAAAGGCTTCATTAAATCCAAACTGGAAATAAATTTAAGGAGAACTTTCAGTGGTCAGAAGACCCAGAATCTGGTCCCAGATTAACCACTAGATGGCAGGATAAACCTTTATATCTCTAAGTCTGTTTTCTCATCTGTAAAGTGGTGAAAATAATAAAAGTTCTTCCTACATCACAGAGCTATTGTCAACTCTAAATCTCTATATCTCTCTATATAAATCTCTATATAATCTCTATATTATGTCACCTCAAAGCGTTTTGGGGGGGGTTGTAAGGAAGGTGGCCAGGGGAAGTCTGTCTGCAGAGAGCATGCTTAGGGAATGGAATGAAACTGGGAAATACTCTATGTAGATCATGGGATGAAGGACGGGGTTAAGTAATTTTAGAGTTAGAAGGAAAATTAGAGATCATTTAATCAGCACCTTAAATTTACTGATGAAAGGAATCAAGGGATTCAATGATTACCCCAGATTATAGAAATAGTAAATGGAGCTTTCATTCAAATCATCTTCAGTCAATTCTAGTGTTCACTCTACTATCCAATACCCTATTCCAAGTTAAACTAGGACCAGTTTTATTTCTCAATCAACAAAAGTTTTTTGAATGTATATAGAAGGTATTATCTTAGGAGATAAGGAGAATTCAAGAAAGTATAAGTATAGTTTCTGCCGTCACAGAACTTAAAATCTAGATGAAGAGACAGGATAGCTAATTAACAGGGATGTACTGGCAGAAGTTTAACAATGGTTTTCTGAAAACCCATGACACATTTTTAAGTTTAACCTTCATTATTAACATTTTCACCATCACTTTCTTAAGTCTAGAAAATCAAGAAAGCAATAAATCACACCCTAATTTATAGTATTTTCTGACACGTAAATGCTCACATTGAAAATTTAATAATCAGTTCAAAGTAGCTCCAGCACACGAGCCCCTCCCATAGGAGAGTTAGTCATTGAAAGCAATATACAACAGGGCGGATGAGGGATAAATCGTTACTCCTGAAACTGAAGTCAAGTATGAAACTAGTTTCTTGTATCTTGTGTTCCCTTGTATCACTAAGAAATGTGTTCATATGCCTCCCTCCTGGTTGAAAAGAAAATGGAATTAAACAAATTAAACTTGAGTTGGGGCAGTGAGTTTATAGCTGGATACAAAGAATAATAGTCTAAGAATCCTAGGCTCATGGGGCATACATTTAGAGGTAGAAGAAAGCTTACAGGTAAACTGATCCAACCCCACCATTTTGTAGATCAGGAAACTGAGGTTTAGAGATTCTAAGTGATTTATTAAAAGTCACACAGATATTAAGTATCAAAGCCTGGGATTGAACCCATATCCGCCAAGCAAGTCCAGCACGTTTTGTCCTGAACTCTATTGTTTAGCTCTAAATACCACTGACTTACTCTGTGATCCTATCTCTGACTTTTACTATCTAAGTGACCTCTTGCAAGGTATCTCGCTCATCCTACCCCCTGCCTCATTTTCTTTATTTGTAAAATGAAGGAATTGGAGGCTTCTTTTAGCTCTAGATCTATGCTGCTAGAAGTATGAACTCTTTAGGTTTCTTCCCCTTGTAAAATTGAGGTTAACTTCATTTCAAAGATCTCTTCCAGTTCTGCCACACTGTGTCCTCTCTCCTAACATCCTATATTGTAAGGTCCCATCCAGTCATATTATTCTGTATAACACTCTTGTGTCCTAAGGTCCCTTCCAATTCTGACATCACATGAGTTTCAGTGCGTTAGTTCAATGGAAGGCAAAATCACTAAGAAGTTGACTCTTGTTTCTCTCAGTGGTCATAAGTAATTGCCAGAAGTTGGCAGAGAATATTGGAAAGGCAAATTGTAGATGTCAGGGATTAGGGCTAAAAGAAGCTACTAGGCTGACATCTACAGAGAGAGTAAAGGTCTGATTGGGGAAGTACCTTAATCCCAGGCACTGCAGCCTTCTCCACCAAAAGGGTCACTAGGACAAAACCCTTCAGACTCTCACCTCCTGGAAGTGAGATAATGGTGTCCAGGTTCCTTAAGAAAAAAAATCATATATTCAGAGAGCAAGGCACCTTCTCCTTCCCCCTTTCTCTTCTTCCCGAGTCTGACATTTCTGCGGCTTCTCAAGACTATCCAAAAGCTCAGGATCTCAGAATTTTGAAGTGGGAGGGACATCCATGGCCATCTAAGCCTTTTACCAATAACAATAACTATGAATCTATTTGAAATAATTCCTAATAATTATTCTATTCCAAATAATTCTAACATTTATATAGCTCTTTAAGTTTTACAAAACAATTTACAAAAATTATCTGATACTCATGACAGCTTTGGGAGATAGGGGCAGTTATCATCCCCATTTTGCAGAGGAGGAAACTGAGGCAGGCAGAGGTTAAGTCTATTGTCGAAGGTCACATAGCTGGTGAGTGTCTGAGTCCAGATTTGAATTCAGGTGTTCTTGACTCCAGGTTCTGGGATCTATCCACTGTACCACCTAGCTTCTTCTAAAAAAAAAATCCTGACAAAACACCTGACAAATGGTCACTGAGGTCCAAACTATTACCTTCTAAAGAAGCCCATTCCATTTTTTAAAATAACTGTGCTGGAAAGTTTTTCCTACACCAAACTTAAATTTGTTTTTGTTGTTTTTAATTTCTGACCATTGTTCCTAGTTTTGTTTTCTGGGGTCACCAAAACCCGTCTAATCACTCTTCCATAGGACAGCTCATCAATTACTTAAGCAGAGACACCTCCCCATTAACCCCATTTCTCTTCACCAGCTAAACATCTCTGCTTTCTACAGTCAGGGTTTATTTGACAGACTCAAGGTTCTTCACCATTTTGATTGCCCAACCCTAGTCATTTTCAAACTTGTCACTATCCTTGCTAAACTGGGGCATTCAGATCCAAACATAATATAGTAGGGTAAAATATGGCATGACTGTCCCCCCACCCCATATTGCTAAAAGTTATTCCTCTCTCTTAGTTTCCTCATTTGTAAAACGGGGATAATGACACCTAGTTGTTGTGAAGATCAAAGAACATAATGGACAAGAAAGTGCTTTGTACAATGTAAAGTTGAACATAGACATAGAAATGTAGAGTAAGGTAATTACCTGATTTCCAGTGGTCTATTCAGGTTTCAGGTATTGGTCAAAAAGATAAAAGGAAAGAAAACATCAGGAATTTAGTTTAACAAACATATATATTAAGTACCTACTGAATGCAGTAATCAAATATACTCCCTCCCTCTTTCTCACACACACACATTTACATAGTTCTTTTTTACAGGGCTTGGCTAGTGCCTAGATTCAGAGAGCTGGGGAAAGAGCCTCTGCAAAAGGTGAGAAAGAGAGAGAGAGAGAGAGAGAGAGAGAGAGAGAGAGAGATTGAGAAAAAGCAGATTGAGATAGAGACAGACAAAAATAAAGAGAGACAGAAATTGAGAGAAAGAGATAGAGAGGATATAGTGGATGTAATCTACTAGAGCAAACAGAAGGAGATGGGATCAAATGTGCACATACATAGGCTGGCCTTGTCAAGGAGAAAGGGAATCTTTTCATCAGCAACTCTGTCTCACTTAAATCCAATTCACAGGCATGTCGAGCCATCACCCCATGATGGCTCTGGTTCTCTGAAAACAAGGGGTAAACAACAAAGGAAAAGAGAGTGGAGTAAGATGTCTCAGTAAAGTGAAATGAGGAAGAAGCAAGAAAACAGAGCTCATGGCAAATGGCCTCTCAATTCTTTTCTGTGCAAGATATGAGAGGAAATCTTCAGCAGAATGACTGAGGGGAAAGGGTGTCACAGGAGTTTGGAAGAGACATGAATAGGTTTGGAAAAACCATTGTAAATAGTGGGACATTAAATCTATTAGAGAGGCCAGAAGGATTGGCGATTTGTAGTGGACCTAATCAACAAAATTTTTCAATTTCTTCTACTTCCATAGGCCAGTATATGGATAGGAGTGAATGAGGAAGATTGTAGGAATGATCCAAAATTGGGGTTTGGCTAGTCAGCAATAAGGCAAGTGGTATGGGGTTGAAGAGTTGAGAATAATGTGAATTGAGTCTGTTTCCCCAAGGAGTTAAGATAGGGAAGGGACGAAAGTGTAGCCAGTGCAAGAGTGATGGTGTAAGAAAGACTTTAAGAGTGGAGCAAGTAGAGAAAATGGAGATTACAATGAGTTTGTAGAGTAGGGTTATGTGTTGTAAGGCATAAAGAAAGAATTATAAAATATTATAATCAGATAAAGCTATATTAGAGTTAACGAATATGGAAGTGAAACATCTGCAGACGATGGCAAGATCGAGGGCTTGTTCTCTGTAGCTGAGGCAGAGTGGATGAGCAGGTCATAGGAACTGACAGTATCAGTATGTGTATTCCAGTACTACATAGGAGAGCAGCAGTTAACAGCATGTGTCTCCTACTTTTCAGGAAGAGACATGGAGTCAATTGCCTGGTAGACACCTCAAGGCATTTCCAACTCCAGCCTGCTGAAGCCTTTTCTAGGCAAAATCCATGAGTTGAAGCTGATTGTTACCAGAACTAACACAAAGTGAGGCCAGTTGAGGATTTACTGAATATACTTGACTAAAATTGATGAGCTAGAAAGTTTTGAGAATTGTTTTTTATGGAATTAATGAATGTCCCTAGACTTTAAGTGAAGAATTCTGGGGACAAGGCTTGGACAAAGGTGGTTTTTGCAATTTTTTTTTTTTTTTTTGCAAAATTGCAAAGTTTTGCAAAATTTTGCAAAAAAAGAGTTGTTTGGGGTTTTTTTTTTTTTTGCAAATTACAAATTATGAGAACATAGCTCAAGCTTTGATTGCCACCTGGTGGTTAGAATTAATATGGCATTCTGCAGCATCTAAATTCCTTCTAGAGCAAGCAACACTTTCCTCGTGGAACTAAGGGTGTTTTATATGTAAATTTAGCATCAAATTGAGTTCTAAGTAAGTCACTTACTAGTCCTGTACAGCTGGAATACAGAAGAGACAAAATTAGGCTGAAAAGGTAGGATGAAGGCAGATAGTGGAAAATCTGAAATACCATGAAGAGTTTGTGCTTTATCCTTGAGGCAAGAGGGAGCCATTGAAAGCTTTTGAACAGAGGAATAATGGTCAAACTTGATGTTTAACTTGGATGTTACTTGGAGGATGAATTGGAGAAGGGAAATACTCAGAACATGGAGGTCAGTTTGCAGTGTAACAGAATAATCCAAATGAGGATTTGAATGTGAGTAAATTTGACTAAGAGTAATGATTTCTTGGTTGGGGAAAAGAGGAAGAAAAAGGAATGAATAGTATGGAGGCAGAATCAACAAGATCTGACAGTGGAGGTTAGTAGCACCCTCCCTAGAAATAGGGAAGTTCGAACTAGAGATGGGTTGAGAGGGAAAGATTTCCATTTCCAATTTGGATATTTTCAGTTTAGGATGCCAGTGGAATACCAGGTAGAGAAATCCAGCAGGAAGCTGTTGATAAAGAAATGGATTGAGAGTATGTATGTGTTTGTGATAGATGGGAAGGAGGGGGAGAAAAAAAAGGAAGAGTCAGAGATAGAAACAGAGACAGAGAAACAGACAGAGATAGAGAGATAGACAAAAAGAAACAGAAACACAGAGATGGGGAGGAGAAAGTGGAATCAGAGAGGTTCCAAAATGCTTATATTAGAGGGGTGCCTTGAAAGCTACTTGTTCACCCATTCAGTTATGTCTGACTCTTCATGGCCTCATAGAGCTGTCCATGAGATTTTTAGCAAAGAAGCTGGAGGGGGTTACTATTTCCTTCTCCAGTATTTTGAGGCAAATATGGGTTGGGTGACTTGCCCAGGGTCACACAGCTAGTATGTGCCTGAGGTCACATTTGAACGCAGATCTTCTTAACTCCAGACCTGGTGCTGTATTCACTGTACCACTTAGCTTCCCCTTGAAAGCTGCTGCAGGGTGCCATACTTGTGAAAGCCACCAGGTGGTGATCAAAGTTTGAGCTATACTAGTTTACTTCAAAATACACGTTTGCAAAAAAGCAACTGTCTTAGCCTTGCCCTGGCACTTCTAGGTTCGGAATTTAAAGTCTAGGGGAATAGATTATCACCCTAAATGAATGGTATAACTCTCTTGGGAAATGATACCACTGACTTAAGTCATTCACCCTCAATCTATAGATTACCTCCTCTAGAAATCTAGAGAGAGGTCAATTCCATGAATAACCCCAGCTGGTGAGAGTCATGAGAATGTGCATTTATTTTGTATGGCTCAACCTGTGATTTCATTTATTTAGGGAACTCCCGGTGAAGAAACTCCTTCTGCCAGTGTAGCTTATCATCTCCCCTGCTATTGTCTTATACTCTTAGAAAACTGTGTGAGGGCCTGAGAAGTAAAATAACTTGCCCAGGGTCAAACAGCCAGTATATATCACAAAGGGGATTTGAACTCAGGTCTTCGTGACCCTAAGGCCAGCTCTCTATCCCATCTTGCCTTAAAATGGGTAAGGACAGAGATGGGGTCAAGAAGAATTGTCAGTAGGACTAGGGAGCAGGGGCTTAAAAGGTATAGATTGTGCCATTTGACTAGAAAACAAAAGGGTCATGATTTAAGAAAGGAAAGTGAAGACAGAATAGTGTACTAATCTGGGAGAAGAGAGAGGGTTGCAAGTACTGGAGGTTACAGTATGGAAAAAGACTAGGTTTAGGAGGAGTAAAACATAGTGGACAGGATTGGGAGCAGAAAGGGAACTCTGAGAGCACAAGCCCATAGAGGGGCTATAGTTATGGTAATCGCCTTCCTCATCTCCCAGAACACAGGGTTTCCTTCAGAAATGAGCTCAAGTTCATTTTCCATGAGTTTTTTCCAGGTCTCTGAATCTGCTAATGACTTCCCTTCCCCCAAATTATATGTGATTTGCATCTCCCTGTTTATGATGACCATGACTAATGCAAGCAATGAATCACAGGAAGTAGTCCCATGTATTTGAATTTGCACCATTTGAAGTTTTGATTCTGTAAAATACAATTGGTTCCAGCCAAATGGAAAGATGAGGTATGAATTCAACTCATGCAACCTCTTCATGAGCAAATAAAAACTGGATCACAAGAATAAGGGGAGCAGAATGCAAGTAGGGAGAAAAAGATGGAGAGAGGAACCAGTTAATGTAGGACCCTATTTTCTAGGACTGGTACAAGGGCTGAGGGATTGGCTTCTGGACTTGTCACTCCAAATATCAAATATCCAAATATGGATATAGGGAACACCATGAACAAAGGTGCCTACTGGGGCCCCAGGGTACATCTTGTCTGTTCATCTGGGTCAAGAAATTATCTAGCAACAAGGATTTCTGAGGGAAATGCCCCCAGGACAGTACCTTATGCCAAGATGGTAGAAAACAAAGAACATGGAGATCTGCCAGTCTTTGAGTCCGTAAAATCACAATCTCTTACTATGATGAGTACTTGAAGGCTCATAATCATTTTACTCTTTTATTTCTACTAAAGCTCTCTCTCTCTCTCTCTCTCTCTCTCTCTCTCTCTCTCTCTCTCTCTCTCTCTCTCTCTTTCTCTGTCTCTCTGTGTCTCTCTGTCTCTCTCTCTCTCTGTATCTCTGTCTCTCTGTCTCTCTCTCTCTCTCTTTCTCTCTCTCTCTCATCCACACCACCAGGCAAGCCCATCATTCCCTAGGTAACTTCTTTGCTGAGTAGACCAAGGTTCTGCAAGGATTTATGTTCACAAATTTCCATCTCTAACTGGATTTCATTTCTTTCCATCCCAGGGATATTTGCTACCAGACTTACCCATCTGGATCCTTTTTCTTCCAATTTGTTAGGACTAAATCTGAGTGCACCAGGATGGGAGGCAGACCCAAGGTCCGAGAGACTTCCACAAAGGGAAGGGCCAAGTTTCTCGGCAGAACCTGTTAGACACAGACATAGGCAGATGTACAGTCTGGAAACCTTGTGGGACGTTATTGTGGGGGCTCCCATTAGCAGCTGGGGGCAATCTAGGTTAGAATTAAATCTGCTCCCTTTAGGTCCTAAAGGGAATAATTGGGAACAAGAGGTAGAAAGAATTTGAAAGGAAGCTATTTCAGCTTAATACATGGAAACAATTATCTCCCACCTCTCTGTCTCTCTCTGTCTGTGTGTGTGTGTGTGTGTGTGTGTTTGTCTCTGTCTCTCTATGTCACATACACACACACACACACACACACACACACACACACACACACACACACACACACACACACACACACACCCCATACTAGTTCAGGTCCTCTTGATCATCAACTTGGACTATTACTGGACAACTTCTTAAACTTCACTCTACCTTCACCCTCTCCCACTTCCAATCCATCTCTTGTACCAGTAACATTCCCATCTCATTGTGATCTCTTTAAAAGCAAGGGGCAAGGATTATCTAAGGTCTGCACCCCTCCTACCTCCTAGCATAATCCTTTACACACACAGTTGATAGACTGAGAGGGTTTGCCCTCATTAGGGGTGCTTAGGAAGAGGGTGGGTGATCTTTTAGTGATACACTGTAGTAACAACCCTTTTCCAGGTATGTGTCTGACTAGCAGATGCTGAGGTCCTTTCTTACTCTGAACTATGGTCATTCTAGGATTCTTGATTTGATCAAGGTCACATCGTCAGCAAGTGTCAGAGCTGAGTTAATATTCTGACTCTGAAATCAGTGCTACTTTACAACGAGGGGAAGATATTCCTGAGATGGCCTAGAAGTGGCAAAGACTACTTGGGAAAGAGCTACAGCTTTGTATCTATTTGTAAAAAGTTCCAATAACAATTATAGTCTAGTAGGAAGAGGTGAGATATGCAGTCAGTCAATTAACATTTATTGACCTTCTATGCTCCAGGCACTGCCCTAAGCACTGAGTATACAAAGAAAGGGTGGGGGGAGTCTCTCTTCTCTAGTTGCTGACAATCTAATGGTACACAGATCATGGAATTAAGGTAATGATCAATACAGGAGGGAAGTAAGAAGACTTGAGGTTCAAAGGGAGAAGGAACGTTGCTCATTTGGACAAATCAAAGAAAGCTTCATGGAGGCTGGGGCCTTGGAAGCAAGGAAAATAGCATTAACAAGGGCACAAAGGCATGAAAACATAAGGCTTAGCTGGAATGTGATAATAATAAGTAGCATTTATGTAGCTCTTTAAGGTTTGCAAAACACTTACCTGTTATCTCATTTGATTTTCACAGCAACTCCTGTGAGATAGGTGTTATTATTCCCATTTTACAGATGAGATAACTGAGGCAGAAAGGGGTCAAGTGACTTGCCCAGGATAGTAGAACTATGAAGTACTTGAAGCAGGATTTGAATTTCTGATCTCCCTAACGTCAACTTTTATGCTCTACCCAATGTACCATCCCATGATGGGATGTTGAAAGGGAGAAAAGGCTGTAAAGGTTGGATTGAACAGACAGTGGAAGGCCTTGAATGCCTGGGTGAAGAAGTTAGATTTTTATCCTGTGGGCAACTGGGGACCAGTGAAGGGTTTTGAACAGAGAAGTACAATGACTAGATCTGTGATTAAGGAAATCCTTACCAGTGAAAGAATAGGGAACAGAAGGGATGGAAAGATATTATAATAACCCAATCATGTGGTATTCATATGTCTACTAGAGTAAAGGAGAGAGGAGAACATAGAAAATATGGAGGGTATAGAAGAGGCTTGGTCACTGGTTGGCAAGGCATAGGGAAGAATCACCAGTGATGTTGACAATGTTTTGAATATTGACATTATGGGAGACAATGTTTGAAATCAATTCATGGAAGATAACCATGTTTACTTCTAACATGTTCCTCACTGCTACTGTCAGATGTAGAATTCTTGGTCCTTGATCCTATTTCAATTTGATGCAAAAAACACTTAAGTACCTGTTATATACAAGGTGCTATGCTAGGCACCATGGATATAAAGGCAAAAATTATTCCATCACTGCCGCAGAGAGATGTCTATTGTACTGGGAGGATATACCATATGTAGACAGATAGTAAATATAAGATAATTTGAGGAGGAAGATATCACTAACAAATAAGAGAATTAAAGAAGTCTTCATGGAGGAGATGGCCCTGAGCTAAGATTTGAAGTAAAATTTAAGTTCTATAAGGTGTTGTGGGAGTAGTTCAAGTATATAGGGAATAACACACAAACACATAGAGGTGAGAGATGGAATGTTGAGGTTAGGGGAAAGCGTGTCCAATTTGGCTAGAACATAATACATAGAAGAGGAAGTGATAAAATATCAGACCAGAAAGATGGTTCTAAGTCAGATTTTGAAAGGACTAGATTGTCAGGCTGAGGAATCTATATGTTATACAAGAAGTAATAGGGAGGGAACCACTGAATATTTCTAAACAAGGTATAATATGGTCAAACAAATATGTCCTTAAGAAGATTATTTTTGCAGCTGAATAAAGGATAGATTAAATATATGAATAACTGAGAAGCATGTTGGCTAATTAGGAGGACAGTAAGGGCAGGCAGAAAATTAGGTACCACAATGAATAGAGAGGTGGACCTGGAGTCAAGCAGACCTAAGTTCAAATCTGACCTCAGACAGTTACTTGCTTTGTAACCCTGGGCAAGTCACTTAACTTCTCTCTGCCTCAGTTTTCTCATCTACAAAAATGAGAATAATAATATTTACCTTCCCATGTTATTGTGATGATTAAAATGAGTTAATACTTGTAAAGTGATGTGCAAACATTATCAATGCTCGTTATCATCATCATCATCATCATTATTGACTTTGCGTGCTGTTACTGTAGTGGTAAGACCACTAGACCAAAACTCATGAGATCTGGATTCTAATAACAGTTACTAATTGTATAACTTTGGTCAAATCATTTAATCTCTTGAGACAGCTATCAGCTGCCTCATCTATGAAATGGAGATAATATAAGCCCTACCTTACAAATGGGATTTTTGAGGATTACATGAGATGATAGATGTAAACATGCTTTGAAAAACAGCATGCTCTTAATAATTCTTGGGGTTGCTTTGAATCATTCTTCTTCTGGAGGCCAAAAAATAGGGTGAATGAACCTGATCTGATGACTTCAATAAATGGCACTTGGGACCCTAACCCTCTTATTCTTCCCATTCCCTCTCCAAGTTTCCCCAAGAAAACACACAAAAACCAAAGAGACTCCTTTGGGTGATGAGAAAGAGAGTAACAGGGGCATGGAATCTCTCTTGGGGGCTTAAGCCCCATTAATGGTCAGCTTCAAGAAAAGAGTCCAAGCTTCCTACCTCTTACCTTAGGAATGTTCTTCTCTCCTTCCTGCCAGACATATCCCATGGTAATGAAGCTAAGTAGCAAGTGGGCCAAGTGTAGTTCTCGATGATCTTTCAGGAGGTGACAGCTTAGTAAGGGCATCTGTCCAAGAGAAATTACCGAGTTGGTAGTGGGACCAAGAAAAGGAAAGGGAGGAAATGAATGCAGTAGGGGTTGTGGTGGTGTTGATAAAGGCAGAGAGGGAAGATGATGAGAGGGGAAAAAGTAGAGGAAGAGAGGGAAATGTGGGACAGGAAGGGAGATGGGAAAAAAGCCTGGTTTGTTGCTGAGAAACTGAAAAATACTGTGTTCACCTACTTCATCTCCTCCTCCCTGATCTACAGCCTGGAGTAGCCCCAGGCAGTACAGGCAGAATAGGCAAGTGGGGAAGATAAATTAGACTCTACCATTGTCTAACTGTCCTCTCCTTAATTTCCTTTCACACATACAGTCATGCTGTTGTTGTCATTCATCCTTCATTTTGGGGGAGAATCAATGGCATCTTGGGATGATATCTTAACTTGTGCATGAATTGGATTTAAGTGATGGAGAGTTGCACAAAGTCATCAGCCTCATTCTCTCTTTCAGGGTCATCGAAGTCCAATGGAAAGAAGAGTCAAGATCAACAGTGATGGCCCAAGATGCAGTGGACAGCCTTGGCATCTTCAATGTCTGGTCAAGCTCTAGGCACACTATAATGCTTGTTTCAGTCACCTTCATGGCCATTGGAGCAAATTCTTCTCATCTGCTCATATAGACATCCCCCTAACTCACCAACACATTTGAGGCCTATCAGTCACTCTTAACCTGGTTTAGCCTGACTAATAAAAACCACTCTAGCTACCTTCTTGGGCAACTAGGTGGTTCAGTGGATAGAAGGCTGAACCTGGAGTCATAAAAACCTGAGTTCAAATTCAACTTAAATGCTTACTAGATGTGTGACCCTGAACAAGCCATTTAACTCTATTTGCCTCAGTTTCCTCATCTGTAAAATGAGCTGGAGAATGAAATGGTAAACCATTCCAGTATCTTTGCCAAGAAAACCCCAAATGGAGTCACAGTCAGGAACAACTGAACCACAACAGGTACTTCTCCCCTCTATCTTTATTATTTTCTCCCTTTGTAAGCCTATCTGTTCCCATAGACTCAATTATTATCTGTATGATGATGAATCCTGTAGCTATATATCACTACCTCAATCTCTCTCCTGAACTCTAATCTAATATTTCCAACTGTATCCTGGATATCTCCAGCAAGATGTTCTACAGGCATGTCAAACTCAACATGCACAAGATTGAACCCTTTATGTCCTGTCCCAAATCTTCCCCTCCTACCAGCTTCCCTATTCCTGCTGATGGCATCATCAGCATTCCTGTTGTTTTCTCTCAAAGCCTCTCGAACAACCTTGAATCTTCCTGCTTCCTCACCCTCATCTCCAAACAGCAGTTAAGGTCTCTTCCTTTTACCTCCACAATATCCTATCATCCATCCTCCCCTCTGTCCTCACCTAGCTACCATCTCCAGTGAAGCTCTCTTAATATTGAGCAACTGGATGATTTTTATAGCCTCTTAATCAGCAATCTCTGCTACCAACTTCTCTTTTATCTAGTACATTCTTCACACAATTGCAAAACTAATCTTCCTAAGATGTAGATCTGACCTTCTAATTCCTCTACTCAAAATCTTTCAATGAAGCCATTTTATCTCTCTGGAAAAAATGTAAACTCCTCAGCCTAGCATTCCAGAATCTGACTACAACCTACCTTTTCAAAATCATTTCTCTCTAGTCTCCTTTATATTCCATCCCTCCCATATATACACACTAAATTTTATCCCTAATTAATCCTACTTCTCCTATCTCTGTGAATTTTTATAGGCTATCTTCAATTTGTGAGAACACTGCCCCCATAATGAAATCCTTTAATTCCTTTTAAAGAGATCCATGATTCATATGACCATAGGATCATATATTCAGAACTTTATGGGACCTTGAAGTCCATTGACTCAAACACTTTCATTTTAATAGGTGAGGAAATAAGGGTCAAAAAGGTTATTTGTCACAGGTTCCCACGGTGTCTGAGGCAGGATTACCCCAGGTGAAAATGATCCCAGTGCTATACTGGAGCTGGCTCATTAAGGTACTCAAGAGTTTATTGTTAAATTTTCAGTGTGAATATTTACACCCTGGAAAATGGAAAATGCTACAAATCAGGCATTGATTTATTATTTTGTTGATTATATAGGCTTAAGAGAATGATGAAGAAAGTGTTAATAATTCATATTAAACTTAAAGTATGTCATGAGTCTACATTTTACATGCATACACACACATACGCTGAGAGTTGGTTGTTAGATATTTACTAGCACAACACTGGGTTTCTCCCTCCCTATATTTCTTCTAGTACTTTACCTAGATACTCTTTTTTGCCCTTACCACATGCTATCTTGTGTCATAGTAATTTTTATATATATTTTTCCCCTCTGAGAAAAGCAATATAGTACCTTGTTTTTCATTTTTATATTTCCTCCAGTGCCCAGCACAGGCCTCATATAGAGATGGTACTTGGTAAACACCTGTTGTATTGAAAGTTTAAGGCAAAAGAGGTAATTGGAGACAGAGGGCCCTTTCTTGCCCACAGTGAAATAAATAGCAGTAGGAATCCCACCCCCATATGTAAACACACACCCACATAGATACTATGGAGACTCTCTATTGACCCAGTAAGTCCCTGAGGGCTGAATGCAGAGAAGGAAGACAGAAGAGAGAAGCAGAGACAAGGGGAAGGGGAGAAAAAGAGAAAGATGAGGTGGAGAGGAAGTAAAAGAGAAATAAGGATGAGAGGGAGAAGGGTGAAGACAGACAGAGGTAGAGACAGGAAAGAAGAGACAGAAAGATCGAAAGTGAAAGTTACCACATCCACTCTAACTCGGAGCTGATGACTCTCGATCATGAGAGGTAAATTACTGGCTATTTCCACCCAGGGCTTGTAGTAATGGGAAAGTTCCTTCTGTGTGTAAAACAAAAGCAAATATCTCAGTACCTTGACCAATCTTGGAATCCCCATGCGGGATATAATTCCTCAGAGGCTAGGAAACAAGCTGCTTCTATTAAACAAAGTATGAAAAATTTCAAAACAATGTTCCTGTTTGGCAACCTTCCTTGTGTCAGAGCATTAAAAAGCAAAATCATTATTGCAATGACAGTAACCATCTGCAACCACAAAAATTCATATGCATAAACAAGATGAAAACAAGTAACAAAATAATAAACTCCCATAGTTTAAGAAAAGTTTAAAATGCATCTATTAACTTGAACGAAGCAGTTTGAAACTTATCAAATTTCATCTGGCTCATTTCCTTGTTCCCTTCTGAATCTGTATTTTTTTTTCAAGTTTTATTGCTCTTATCTTTTTAAAGTGACCTACATTACCCTTGGGAAATTTTTCAGTGTTTTAAAGAATACAATCCCCATAAGCCTTTGCTCTCTCTGAAACAAAGGCTTATCTTTCTAGCATAAGTGTTCTTCTGGTCATGCTGAAAGACTACCAGTTATGGAATATCACATTCTCTGAAAAATTCAAGTGGAGAGTCCCTCAGAGTAGGAAATGGGCCCATGAGGTTACAACACTAAATAAGCTTTATGCAGAAGAAATAGCATAAAAGATGTCATCTGGGGAGGTTTGACCAAAAAAAAAAAAAAAGATGGACCAACTAGTCACATAGGGGAACCAAGGGAAAAGTAATAGAAACCTGTTTGATCCATTAGCTTCTACTCAACATTAAGGGGGCTAGAAGAAGACTCACAGAAGAACATCAGCTAGATCTCAGTGCACAATTCATTGATTCATTCTGTAAGCATTTAGTAAATGTCTAAAAAGGGTCAGGCACTATGCTAGGCACTTGAAAAACATGACTTAAAGGACATACATAGTTCCAGCCCTCAAAGAACTTCTGTTCTATTGGGAGAAGGAAATGTATATAAAGATAATACAAAGTGATTTTAGGGATGTGCTACAAACTAGGGAGAGGGTGGGACTCAGGAAAGGCCTTCTGTGGAAAGTAGCACTGAGATGACCTTGGAGGGAGGTTAGGGATTCTGCAAAGCAGAGAAGAAGAGGGAGTGCACCTACCTGCCTCCACAGCAACTTGAAGGATATAAAATAGGATTACACAAATCATTTACATATCTATGTAGTGCCATTAAAACTTAGCAAATAGAGATTAAAAGAGAAATCCTATTTACAATAACTACAGAACGTATAAAATACTTGGAAGTCTGCCTGTCAAGATACACACAAGAACTATATAAATGCAATAGCAAGCCACTCTTGACAGAAATACAGATTTAAATAATTTGAAAAATATTAATGCTTATGAGTAGGATGAGTCAATGTGATAAGAAAGACAACACTACCTAAATTAATTCATTTATTCAATACCATAACAATCAAGCCACCAAAGGATTACTTTATAGAACTAAAAAACAACAACAAAAAAAACCCAAACCAGAATTTATAGGGAAACAAAAAAAAAGAAATGTCAAGAATATCAAGGGAAGTAATGAAAGAAAGTGAAAATAAAGGAGACTTCTTGGTGCCAAATATCAAACCACATAGCAAAGCAGTTATTATCAAAATAATTTAGTACACGTTAAAAAACAGAGAGATTGATCAGGGGAATAGATTTTGTACATACGTACAGAAGCAAATGATACTTGTGCCCCAGTATTCAGTAAACACAAAGACCCTAGCTACTAGGATAAGGACTCAATGCTTGGGAGAAAAAAAATTGCTAAGAAATTTGGTCAATGGTATCGAAGAAATTAGATTTACACCAACACTTACTTCATATACTAAAATAAGTTCCAAAAGGATATATAACCTTTTTATGAAAAGTCACATGATAAATTAAAAAGACAGAAAGAAAATTATCAGATCTATGAGTAGCAGAAAAGTTCATGAAAAAAATGAGCAATGGAGAGGATCAGAGAAGATAAAATGGATTAATTTTGGTTTTATAAAATTAAAAAGTTTTTGCACAAAATAATCCAAAACAAATTGATTAGAAAGAAAACAATTTAACCAGAAAAAATCTTTTTAGCAAGTTTCTCTTTCTCTCATTTCCAAGATATATAAGAAACTGGTTGAAATATAAAATAATAAGAGACACTTCCAAAATAATAAAGGGTCTAAGGATACAAATAGGCAATTATCAAGGAAAGACACCTAGGCTATCTATAGCCATTCATTTTTTTTAAATGGTCCAAATCACCCCACATAGATAAATGCAAATTAGAACAATTCTGAGGTCCCTCAGATTGAAAAGATGACAATAAAAGGAAAATGATAAATGTTGGAGAGGCTATGGAAACAATCATATTGGTGCACTGTTAAGTGGACCCAAGAATGGACACAACTGTGCTGGAGAGCAATTTGGAATTGTATACACAAAAAATTACTAAACAATTCTTTCCCCTTGACCCTGTTTTGTCACTACTAGGCTTGTAATCCAAAAAGAAAAGATAAAGAAATAGAAAAACGATGCTTTTCAGTTGGGGAATGGCTGAATAAGTGGTGGCATATGAATGTGACACAATGCCAATGTGGTGTAAGAAAAGGGAAAATTGGTGATTTCAAAGAGATATCAAAAGACTTATATGAACTGATGTACAATGAAGTAGGACCAGAAGAACAATTTATATTATAATACCAAGATTATAAAAATGAACAATTTTGAACACTTTTATGAACTGATTGATGAAAAATGAAATGAGCACAACCAGGAGAAAAACTTGTACAACAGTGTAAAGACAAGCAAGTCTGAAAGCCAAAAGAACTATTACCAATGGCATAACCATCCATGACTCTAGAGGACAAATTACGTTGCATACTATCCACCTCCTTACAGAGAGATGAAGGATTTAGGGTGCACGTGAGACCTATAATTTTGTATATAGCCAAGAAGGGAATTTGTTTGGCTTCACTATGCACATTTTGCTAGGAATTCATTTTTCTTTTATCTTTTTTTAATTGGTAAAGTGGAATGGGAAGAAGAGAAAATAAATTTCTGTTCATTAAAAAAAATTTAAAAGAGAGGTGAGGTGTTTGCTGTGATGTAGAATGTTGCATGCACTTTCAGTTGAGGTCACTATATAATTTAATTGTTTTTCTTTGGTACGATAGACTGCTCAAGGAATGGGGGTAATCTGTGAATATTTATAATGTGATTTGTAATATTTATGACAGAAAAATTAAACAGAAAAATTGAATAAACAGAAAATTTGAATAAAAAAGAAATTTTAATTTAGCAAATGTGTGGAAGATGGGTTGGAAAAGAGAGACTCAAGGATTTCTAGTATCACATTCACATAGGTATAAATGGATTTTAATTTGCATTTTCTAGGAGCTACTCAAATTGGAAAATAATGATAAATCAATCAAAACATCAAAGGATTTTATTTATTTAATTACTAATCACTGTGAATATTGTTTAGTTCTGCTTTCTTAGTTGGCATCACTTCATGTTAGTCTCCTCATATTTCTGTTTATTTTGATATTTCTCGTGGCATAATACTATTTATGGAGAACATATTAATTTATATCTGTATTACTTTATATTACTATGTTTATATAATATATTCTTAAATGTATTTATACATATAAGCTATGTATGTAATACTATTTATACATATATAATTTACACATAGTATAATACATTTATTTACCAGCATTGATTCAACTATTCCCCAAATACTCACAACTGGGTTGCTTCTAGATTGTTTTTCTATCAATGCAATCACCAGATCTGAGTCAAAAGGTATTTCAGAGGTTATCTAGTCTAACTTGTACCTATGCAAGTATCTCTTCTATAACAGTTGTCAGAAAGTGTTAACCAGCTTTCACTTAAAGAGTTCCAGAAAAGAATTAGTTGGTTTGTTGATTTTCCCCTCCCAAAATGGACAATTTCACTTTCAGAAAAGTCCAATTATTAGAAGGATTTTCCTTCTTTAAAGTCTGAATCGAACTCTAACTTTTTGAAATATCTATACATTTTTGATCAAGAAGAACAAATACAATCTCTCTTCCATATATTAGCACTATAATGGCTAGGTGGTACAAATGGTTTGAGTGCTGGCACTAAGTTCAAATCCAACCTCTGATATTTACTTGCTGGGTGACCCTGAGAAACTCAGTTAATCTTTGGTTGCCTTAATTTCCTTATCTATAAAATGGGAAATATTGGTTTTACCTACCTACCACAGTTGTGAGAATAAAATGAGCTAATATTTGTGAAGTGAATTGCAAATCTTAAAGTGCTACAAAAAGTCTGCTATTGCTATTCCTGTTGCTGCTGCTGCTACTGCTGCTACTTCCTACTACTGTTGTTACTACTACTACTATTCTACTACTGGCTACTACTGCTGTTGCTACTTTCTACTATTGGTAATTATTACTACTGCTACTGCTGCTTCTACTGCTACTGCCACAACCTTCTGAGGTAGATACTGTTTTTAATCCTCATTTTACAGATAAGGAAACTGAGACCACCAAGGGTTAAATGATTTGACCAAGATAACACAGCTAATAAGTATTTGAGGAAGGATTCAAACTAGAGTCTTCCTTAATCTACTCCTGCACCACTTTGATGTTTTTATTTCTTATGCATTTTGTCAGAAAAGCCAAGATGATGGAGAAAAGGCAGGCTAAGCACTACCCAAAACCCCTCCAAACAACTTTAAATAATGCCTCAAAACAAATTCTGGAGCAGCAGAAAGGACAGAGTGAAGCAAGCCATGGAAAAGGTCAAAAGGGATTTTAAGAATCAAGTAAGAAAGGCAGAGGGAAAAAGTGGGAAGAGAAAAGAGAGTGATACAAGAAAACCAAGGGAGGGGGAAGAGTCAACAGCTTAATAAAGGAGGCATGCACAAAAAAAATATTGAAGAAAATCTTTAAAAAAAAAAATGGTAAAATGTCAAATGGTAAAAGAGGCGCAAACATCTAATGAATAGAATACCTTGAAAAGCAGAACTGGCCACAAAAATTTACATTTTGTCCAAAATGGAGCACAGTAAAAACCCTGTGCCCCATACTAGTGTCTTGTATTGCAACCTAAGAACGCCTTAAACTTTTGACATATGTTGAGGCTATAGCCCACTAAACCCATGAAGTTCAGGTTTTTTAAAGATGTAATAATAATGGAAATTAAATAATAATGTTGCTAAGAATATCTTTTATTTTAAAAAGGCCTTTTTTTTGACAATGATAGTATTAGGATATGAGGAAAGGAAAAGGAATAATCACTTATATCACTCTTACAATCTACCAGGCACTTTACAAATATTATCTCATTTAATCCTTAAAACAGCCCTGAGGGATAGGAGCTATGATTATCCCCATTTCCAGTTAAGGAAACTGAGGCACAAAGAGATTAAGTGATTTGCCCAGAGTTGGACAGATAGTAAGTATCTATGTTTGGATTCATACTCAGTTCTTTCTGACTCCAGATCCAGTGCTCTATCCACTGTGCCACTTAGACGTCTTCTTGTTATAAAATCTTTGGGTCCAAGAGAGTAAACAGTTTGTTTTGGCCTCTTAGTTTCTAAAAAGATCATGCTAATTTGTGACTGCAGTTACAGTGTGATAACATCCCTGTTTTTCTAAAGCCCTACTAACTTAATTTGCATCTCTCTAATGATTAGAGAATTTTAACATTTTTCCACATAGCTATTGATAATTCATGTTTCCATTTCTGAGCATTGTTAACTCATATTTAACTACTTATATACTTCAGAATGGTTTTTACTTTTATAATTTTGTTTTAATTTAGAGATTTTATGTCAGACTTTCATCATATATGTATGTAGCAAAACTATTTTTCCAATCTGTTTATCTTCTTCTCTGAATGAATTATTTTGATTATTTTAAAAATTCTTATTTTTGTATTCTCCGAAGAAGACCATGCCATCAGAAAAATAATGGCATGACTTGCACTTGACTTTGTTTTGACTGAGGGAGGGTTGTGCAGGTCACCAGCCTCACTTCTCCTCCAGAGCCATCTGAATCCAGTGACCAGAATATTCATCAGGATGACTGGAGATGACCCAGGACGAGGCAGTTGGGGTTAAGTGACTTGCCCAAGATCACATAGCTAGTGAGTGTCAAGTGTCTGAGGTGAGATTTGAATTCAGGTCCTCCTGACTCCTGCACTTGTTCTCTATCCACTGCACCACCTAGCTGCGCCTTTGTATGCTCTATTATATTGCATAAAACCTTAGCCTGAAAGGGCCAGGGTCTCACATAGCATCCTAGGCCATCTCCAGCCATCCTGATGAATATCAGGCCACTAGATCCAGATGGCACAGGAGAAGAAAGTGAGGTTGGTGACCTTGCACAGCCCTCCCTCACTCAAATCAAAGTCAGCTGCAAGTCATGTCATCATCTTGATGTCATGGTCCTCTTCGAGAACTAAGGACAAACACAATATATGGTAATTTGTTGTATTTGCTGAATAGATATTAACTTTTCTCCCTTCCACAACTTCCATAAGCATACATTCCATTATACAATAGCATTTACATCACTCCTTTTGGCAGGCATACCAGCTTGCTGACTAGATTAGTTCTGATTGCACAACCTATGACAGCTTCACTGCCCTCACCTTCACTGTGGCCACTTCAGTTCCAACTCCAGTAAGCTGGCCTTCATTTGCCAGCCTTGCGTTTATGAAGTACTTTAAGGTATATAAAGTGCTTTGCATATGTTATCTCATTTGACCCTCCCAATAATCTGGTGAGGCAGATGCTATTAACATTGTCATTCAATAGATAAGGAAATTGAGGCTAGGAGTTAAGTGACTTGGCCAGGGTGACACAGCCAGTAAGTGTCTGAAGTAGGATTCAAACTCAGATCTTCCTGACTTCAAGTCCAACACTCTTATCTCTGTACCACCTAGCCATATTATCTTCTAACTTTGAATGATTTTAAATATATAATATATATGCATTTATACACATATAATTGATCAATTTGGAATGTACAATGGCATAAGGTAGAAGATGTGGATCTAGTCCAGTAGTGTTTTGTTATGTAGGATTTATCTAAATCTAGTTTAAGGTATTTCTTGAATTCTAGTTCATGAGTATTTCATCTATTCCACTGATCATAAGATCATAACTTGGAGCTGAAAGGGTTCTTATATAACATTCTGTCTAATTCCCTCATTCTCTAGATGAGGAAATTGAGGCATAAAATGAATAAATGATTTTTCTACAATAACACAGGCAGTAAGTGACAACAACAGTATTTGAACTCAGGTCTTCTGACTACAGATCCAGCACTCTTTCTACCACATCATTGCCCACCATTTTTTTTTAAATCCACTATCAGATAGTTTTTAAAAGTACTGTTAGAGTACAGTTTGAAACTTGGAAGCACAAGTTTCTTTAATTCCTTTTTGTCTCATAATTTATTTCATGTTCTTGTCTATTTGTTCTTTCACATAATAATATTTTATACACAAAGCCAGGGCTGAACTTCTTTCTCTTCTTTTCTTTTTTGATAAAAGACTGTGGAAATGTGACCTTGTAATATATTTTTTACTTAGGTGAATATTCAAAGGCTTTAGCTGATTGCATTATATGATTCAGAACAAAAATCCAGGAAATTTAACTGCATTATTCAGGGGGAAAAATAATAAAAAGATGGAAAAAGAATAGATGCTGTGAGAAGTAGGGAGAGAAGGAATAGGAACACATGAATTTGCCTTTTCCAAGGATCTATCAATGCTCAAAGATCCTAGACCTGGACTGCTATGTGATAGGTTGCACAGGAGTCCAACTTTTGCTCCAATAGTGAAATAAAAAAGAATACCAAATTATACTATGACCAATGTTAATATTTAATATAAATTTTAGACTTTAATAAGGGTCAAAGTTTGAATTAAGAAGAGCCTGGACCTAATAGTCTCCTTTGTTTAACTTAGAAGATACCTTTTGATGTCAAGCAAACAAATGGGACTTCCTTACCAGACCCTTCTTCTGGCGTCTTAGTGATAATCAAAGGCCTGATTAGGAAAAGATATCTGTTATCTGGGTGATGGGACCTTTTCCTTATCTTAAATCACAGAGATATGCTGTGATTTATGCTATGAATGAAGATGCCCATAGCTTGGGATCATAAAACCCAACTGACGCCACTTTTGTTTACAATGTGTCTATCTAAGAGAATTCCTTTCTCATGGCAAAATGTACTTAAGACAGTCGATTTCTGTACTAAGTCAGCCAGTTCTGATCCTGGCGCCATAGCGCTATGTAACTGTTTTCTTTATGGGGAATTGATTAATTAATTAAATCATAAAATGTATGCATTTAGCCTGTTGCCTTTCCTTAACAAGTTTTCAGGTCAACAGTTATGGCGCCCAAACGTGGATTGGAACTGAGGAACAGGACGGACATTTCCTCATCTCGCCAACGCCAGGACTCCGGCGCCAATAGGAACTATTTTTCCTAGAGTCCTGGGCCTTGACGGGGTCGGGGTAAGTCCTTCCATTCCCAGCTTCCAAAGAACTCTCACTTTAAATTCCCTTTAAAGGAAACTCTGGGGACCGGAGACCAAGTCGTGTTAAATCACTCTGTATTACTTAGGTCTCCTCTGGAGATCGATCTCAGGAAACTTAGCACAGGTATTGCTAGCACTAGTGTCAATCAACTAAAGATAGCCCTAAATTACGTTGGCCACCACAGGGCTCTTTTGGACCGGTCAAAGTTACTTTATCTTACAACCAAATTAAGTTCAAAGGCCAACAAAACAACTAGCCAGCAGCGAGAATGTTTCCTCCTGGGCTTGCTGACTTGGCTGAGTGAGAACAAAAGACATGTAGCCTCTTCCCTGTAAGGCTGGGAGCTGCTTCAGCACCTAGCCGTGTCCTGGCAAAAATCCTTTCTTCTTCAAGGGCTCCAGTCTGTCTTTACCTTCACTCCCTCCACCCTATTCCTTGCCCCTTTCTTTCCTCCCCTTCCCCTTGAAGGCCTCTGATCTGGGGAAACTGACAGCACCTAGATGCAATCTTTCCCCTCGCCTTCCCCTTCCCCTACCTTAGACCTGAGGAAGGCAGCCTCTGTTCAAGCCTCTGTTGCCTCCCTCCTCCCCATTCCCCCTCCCCACTTTCCTTTAAGGACTCTGGTCCTGAAGAGGACAGTTACAATCCACCTAAGAACTAGAGGCCTTGAACCTATTCCCATGGGGCCTGTTTCTTTAAGACAGTCAGAAACTTTGGGGCACCAAGAATCCCCACCCCTCCAAAGACCTCAGGGGTGCTCTGAGCAAAGGCTGCAGGACTCCCCTTTACTATCAGGTCTTGGATTCTTGCAACCTCATTGTCTCAGAATAATAATAGCCAATTCATGATGAGGATTTCTAGCAAGCTTCTAATTGCCTTCTCTCTCTGGGTTGTTTTTTGTGAGCTCAGTTTGTATTTGTCCTGTTGTCAATCTGTCGGTCAGTATATGTCCCTGTCCATATCGTGTGTGCTTTGAATGTCTATTATCTTGTAAGATTTAAATGCAAGCAGCCAGACTTTAGGGGCTGCAGCTAGGGAAATAGACAAAATTTTAACACTTTTCTTTGTTATTCTGGTCTGGCCAACCTGGAATTACAATGGAAAGTTAGATCATCTTAGGTAAAATCATTTTAGCAGATTTGTATGTTGTGAAATTAATCAGAAATATTTGGGGAACTGATCATTTGAAATGACTCCTAAGACTGTGGGTAGCCCACCTTTCTAGGTAAAACTTGGAAATGCCACCTAGGTCCTAGACATTCCTCCCACACTGTCCCAGCACCTGCCTATCGCCTTAGGGGCTCAGTAAATTCTGCTGCTGGGGAGGTTGGGGGAAATGTGGAAGAATTCTTTAAACTCTGCCTACAAAAATCACCACCACTGAGACATCAGTTTCTCTGCTCTTGGTAAGCTTCACTTCTCTGTTCAATTGCAAAAAAAGTATTTTATCTCTGTTTGACCCATTTTCTGATTTGTAAAAATAATTATGCTTGTTGTTATGGGATCAAAATGATAAAATGATTGTAAAATGCTTAACATAATGACTGGTATATGTTACATACAACATTATTATCTTTCTAATGTAATTGTTAACTTTGAAGTAGTTTTAATTGTTAAAAGTAATAAGATCAATAATTTCTGGAAATGCAAATTATACCATCTGCAGTTATTGTTGCGTTAAAACTGTATTTCTAGGATTGTATTTCTGAATTTCTCTTAGATTGTGAAAATTGAGTGACCACTATAATCTAGAAATAGTGTTAGAGCAATTTTTTATTTGAATTTTGTTGAAACTAAAAGATGTTGGGAAAATTGTGTAACACCAGTTATGTTACTTTATCAGTCCTGCTTAACTTTGTCTTATAATGTTTTATAATTGCCATTTAGAAAACCAGGTATTATCACCCTTGTCTGTTAAAAAAAGTTGAAGCTAAACAATTTGGCTATCTTCTATGAAGCTGTAGGATTGTTAACTAAGTTATTTGGGATTACTGTTTTAATGCTGAAACCTAAAACTGTTAAGTGATTCCTGTGTATGGAAAGGAGGGAATGGAGTGAAAATTAGACTCCCTCTGCCCATTGAGAACAGTCCCACAGTGGAGTGAAAACTTTATTTAAATTCCTTCTGTTCATTCAGAACAATCCTCCCATTCCTGTGGGTAAGATCATCAGTCCTAGTAAAGGAATTTGGTTGGTTAATGCAGATGCTAAATAATGAATATTACTTGCACAGAAATTGTAATAGAGAGAATTTTTAATCATTGGTTTTTCACATCAGGACAAGTTTTAAATTTGAGAAGGAAAGATGCTAAATGTAATCCTGCTGGGGTTGGAAGCTCAATTCCATGTGGACAGTCTCGGGCGGGTAAAGGTGGGAACTTCTAAATCTTAGAGTTCTCACGAGGCCCCCCAGGAAACGACTGGGAATCGAGGTGAACCGAGCTATCTCATGTATTTCCGCCTCTTCCCGTGAGAAACGTGATGGGAGAGAGCTCTCCCCACCCTCGAGATTGTCCCGGATCTGGGCACACCCATTGTTACCTAACAGGAACGGTATTCAGATGCAAACTATGCGGCTGGAGAGCTTAATTGGAGTCAGGAAAGCCTGAAAGCGCTCTTAGCGCGGGCGGGGCGGGGACAGGACAGAAGGCTCCGCTTTTCCTCTCTCCGCTCTTCCCTCCCCCTCTTTCCCCACTTACACTTCTACTTCCAATCTCTTATTGTAAGATCTTGCCTCCTTGGGAGATTCTTCGCTCCCTCCTGAGGAAGAATTCCCCTGCACTTGTAACCAGAACCCTGAATAAAGCTCAACCCTTGTTCAACTCTGATAGGTCTCTTCTCTCACATGAGTATCCGGTTTGGCCAGCCAAAGACCTCCGATAGAGGTAAGGTAAGACTCGGGTAGCCCACAGGTCTCTAGGCCTGGCATAATCCCTTATGTGTGTGTGTCCTGGTAAATCTTTATTGTTTATTGTAACTCCAAGAAACTGTTTTTAAGGAAGAGAAATAATTCCATCAAACTATAAATTTAGTCATTAACCTCTTTGCTTTGTTTAAGCTGGAATGAGATTCCAGTACAGTTATGCTAGTAAAAAGTAATAACTTAGGATCTATCTTGTCTTATGGTTAAAATGCAAAGGCAAATGGAATAATCTGGGTAATAGGATTGAGAGATTTGGAAAGATAAATTAAGTTCTGTTTGAAACTATGAAAGGTAGATAAGATTTGGGAATAAATATGGGTTATCCAAACCCCTCTTGCTCCTAGACAGTTGTTCTGGATACTTTTGTGTCAGTTTCAGATAGTTTAAAGTGTGAGGAAGTATTTTATCTGAGGGATACCAGCCAATGTTGATTTGCTATATAAGACTGGGACTGCAATTTACTATTGTTTGAAGCTCTGATTACAGGAATACTTGTCTAAGTTATCATAAAGCCAGTTGACATGTGCTGCAGGCTAATGGTGGATGCATGGAAAGGTTTTGAAGACGACCTTGGACACGGCCAAGGTAGGATCATCTTAACTCTATTTCCCAAAAGTGCTACTTCCTTTCTGAAAAAGGAAATTCCCCACCTGATTACTCCAAAGCCCTGCTTTCAGCACCTGGTGACCTCACATGTCAGATAATAGCTTATTCCTGGAATCAACCAGAACTAAGGAGATCTTTTCCTTCTGTTAACATTGTCTCTCTCTCTTTTTTTTTATAGCAAATCTTTATAATCAAGAAGTTCTGAAAGTACAATACTAATTCTATCAAATAATAAATGGAAATTGGAGCATCTCTGCGTTATTATAATGGGGTGTAGGAATGAATAGCTTACAACTTTAACCTATATTCCTGGCCAAATAAATAAATATAAAATAGAGATAACATCAAGGAAATGATTAGATCAGGTAATAAGACAAAGATGTAATGTGATAGATGTCTAATTAGAGTAGCAAATTTTGAGGAAAAAATATGCAAATGTATATGATTGGCTTCTAAAATTTATCATGCTTTTGATAATAAGATCTCAAATCTGGATTTTTGCACAAGATTGTATAAGATAGTGGTAAATTATTTCTTGTCTGTTAAAATATCTGTCCAACAAGTTAAAAGGCAGATGAGTTCATTATTTAGTTGAACCCTCACATTTTAAAAGATTCTTATTTCAGGTAGAAGATTTAGGTAAAAACAGAAACAGCAAATAAGATAAACTGAAATTTTCTGAAATTTCAAAAATGGAGAACAAATTTTAAGTAATTGTACTAATTTATACTGTCAGAAGTATCTGGGAACTTCCAGATTTGAACTAGAAAGGCAGAATTTTCATTTTGAACTATCCCAAGAATAAAACCTGTTGTTAAAGAAAAGATATCTAGGTATCAGATGACTACATGAGAAATCTGGGATTCAAAAGGTGATGTTTGAATGAAAATCAAGTATGGATTACTGAGATATCAGGAATTTAATGTTAATTAACGATTGCATGTATTTGTATGGTTCATGTTTAAGTTTTCTTGTTTTATATTGGTGACATGCGAATCTCCCTTTTTCAGGACTAGTCTATTGTGAGCCATACTTACCTGACAATGTAAAAATGCAGTTTTGTGAACTGAAAAAAAAAAAAACAAAAAAACAAAAAACACTTCAATGTGTTGTTTGAGCCTAGCCCTGCGTGGCTGGGAAACTAAACTATTGCTAAGTGCTTTTTGCTATGTTAACTATGTTGTATTGTTTCATTTCAATTATCAAACCATGTTTTCTGGGAGACCCTGTCAGGTTTTCTGTATAGACTCTTGGATCCATCTGTCACCTCCATTGCCGCTGCTCCTGAGTGCACCATGCCCTCCAAGTTTGAAAGGGCCTGAAGAATATGACATCAGACAGAGACAGCTTTCCCAAGACCTACATGAAGATTTAGTTTTTCATATCTTTGTTGGTCTACAGGCGAAGCCTTCAGCTTGCCTTTGACCAAAAGGAGGGAATGTTAATATTTAATATAAATTTTAGACTTTAATAAGGGTCAAAGTTTGAATTAAGAAGAGCCTGGACCTAATAGTCTCCTTTGTTTAACTTAGAAGATACCTTTTGATGTCAAGCAAACAAATGGGACTTCTTTACCAGACCCTTCTTCTGGCGTCTTAGTGATAATCAAAGGCCTGATTAGGAAAAGATATCTGTTATCTGGGTGATGGGACCTTTTCCTTATCTTAAATCACAGAGATATGCTGTGATTTATGCTATGAATGAAGATGCCCATAGCTTGGGATCATAAAACCCAACTGACGCCACTTTTGTTTACAATGTGTCTATCTAAGAGAATTCCTTTCTCATGGCAAAATGTACTTAAGACAGTCGATTTCTGTACTAAGTCAGCCAGTTCTGATCCTGGCGCCATAGCGCTATGTAACTGTTTTCTTTATGGGGAATTGATTAATTAATTAAATCATAAAATGTATGCATTTAGCCTGTTGCCTTTTCTTAACAAGTTTTCAGGTCAACACCAAAAATCAAAAAAGAAGCTTTAGTAGCTCCTTCATTCTACCCAAGTCTGCAAATATAATGAGAAGCTACAAACCCTGAAAAAGAAGTTTTCCTCCTCTTCCACCTCTACCTCCCAGAAACCACAGGGTAAACAAACTAGAAAACTCTGGCAACCAACTAGGAAAGCCCTAGGGAGTACATAGGTCACACAGTGACGTTATAAGAGATACTTGAGGAGGAAGGAGATAAAATTTGCAGCACCTTTTCTGGGAATGTACCAAAGGTAATAGAAAATCAGTCAATACCCCATCTGGGGAAGTTTCAGAGAAGGCATAAGAAACAATATTCCAGACAGGGAAATGATAGAAGAGAATGAAAGCAACCTCAGTGGAAAGCCCCAGGAGCAAGAAAAAACCACTTAACTCCCTGATTGAGGAAACACAAAGTGTAGACAGAAGAATATTCAGCACCCTCATAGGGAAAACTTCAGGTAGTACAGAAATTAAACAGTAATTAAATGAAACAGTAATCAAGGGAGTTCTAAGGGGGTAAGAGTTTGCCCAGTACCCTGTTCATGGAAGCTCTCAATGAATACAAAGATTATCCAGTATGCTGATGAAGGAAGCCCCCCAGGAAACAGAATGTTCCGAACAAAGAAACTCCAAAAGGGATAAAAGACGCTGAAGTACTCTGATTAAGGAACCCAAAGTGGGGACAATGGCAATCTAACACTCCAATCCTAGATAAACAACCATAAAGAATTGAATAGGGACATTGAAACCTGCTAGAATTCTGAGTTCAAAGAGACCAAGTACAAACTAGCAGAAGAAACCCAAAAAGTGAGGTAATGACCAGAAAGATCCTGACCACTGTTGACCTTAAAACTTAGTTAGAGAGAAAAAGCAACAGGCTAATGCATACATTTTATAATTTAATTAATTAATTATTCAATTCCCTATTAAAGACAACGGTAACATAATGCATTATGGAGCCAGAAATGTTCTGGCTGCCCAGTGCAGAAATCTTCTGGCTTATATACATTTTGCCATGAGAAAGGAACTCTCTTAGTTGAACAAATCATAAATTCAGCAAGACAGGACAATTAACAAAGCAATGTCAGTCAAATGTTGAGATTCCAAGCTGGGTAAACATATGTCTTGGTGACGAGGAAGGAAATCCCACCACTAGTGAGTGGCAGGCTTCCTGCCCTAAACAGATAACTGACACAGGAAGGGGCAAACAATGTTCAATAGAAATTATGACCTAAGATGTCTATATTTTCTTTACCATTAATATGCCATAACATAGTATGTGTCTATAGATAATAAAATACAAAGGGAAGTCCCATTATTCAAGATATGTCATAGGTTAAAGGTCTCCAAGGAATGCAGAGTCAGCTTTGGCTGGCTTTTGCTGACATAGGAAGAGGCATTCTCTGAGTTTACTTCAGAGAGAACAAAGAGATTATTCCAAAATTTTATATTAAACATTATCACCACTTATCCCAAGAATGTGGGAAGGGAAAAGTTAGGCACTGGCATTAAGGCTAACAAATTAATAAACACAAGAAAATACCAGTGATAAAGAAATAGTATATAGCCAGGTATGCTCAAATACAAATAAAAAAGAGAAATCATTTTCAGTGACATGCAAATAAATACCCAAAGAAAGTCACAAAATTAATACAAGCTCTATTAGAAAATTTTTTTCAAAAAGCATCTGAATGAAATGAGAGCTATAGAGGAACGAATAGAAAATTAAGTGGGAGCTCTAGAAGATATGCTTGGAAGTAGAATTAATAGATTTATGCAGAAGATAAAAACCTTATTTAAGTAAATGACTTCTTAAAATTTAGATTGAATTGGTTGGAGACCAATGACACAATGAGTTAATAAGAAATACTAGAACTGTATTGAAAGAATTAAAAATAGATGTAAATATAAGGTATCTCTAATCAAAAACAATTGAATTGGGGAGAGGGGGAGATTATCTAATAATCATTAGACTACCTGAAAACTGATCACAGAAAAGCCTAGATACCATATTTAAAGAAATCATGAACAAAAATTACCTAAACCTAGGAAAACCAGAGGGCAAAATGGGAATCCACTGCTCACGTCTTTAAAGTAACTCCAAAATGAAAATTACCAGGAATGTTATAACCAAAGTCCAGAACTTTTAGGTCAAAGCAAGGATATGGCAAGGAGTCAGAAAGAAAGGGTCAAATATTAAATAACCAAAATCAGAATCATACAATACACGGTAGCTACTTCTCCAACGAAGTGGAAAGCTTGGAATACAAAATTCCAGAAGATAAAATATGCAAGTTTAAAATCAATATTGGCAAATATGATTATAATCTTTCATGGGGAGGGAGAGAAGGTAGTGAATGGACTTTAAAGTAAATAGAAGACTTTCAAGTATTCCTGGTGAAGAGTTAAGAACTACGTAGATACTTTTAAGTATAAATATAGAAGTCAAGAGAGTCATAGAAAGGTAAACAGATTGGAGAAATTAAAAGGGACTCTACAATGATTAGATGTGTATATTCTGATATGGGAAATGAAACGAATGTCACTTCAGAGCCCTAATGTCTTCAAGAGTCAAAGAAGGAGTAAGAGAGAGCAAAGAAGTGACTTTATCACATTTTGATAATAATGGAAAAATTAGTGGAAAAAATGAAAGAAAAAGCAATATATGAAGGAAGAAAAAGAGAGGAAGGGGTTAGAACTCATGAGATTTTAAAAATAAGGGTGCTTAAGAAGAAGACTATAACCATGTATGAAGGGGTACAGGGAGTGGGCTATATGTAAACCTCACTTTTATCTGAACTGGACAAAGGTGGGTTGAAGTCATACAAACTTCAGCACAGAGATTTTATTGAAACAACTTCTTACAGCAGAATTTGGTGAAATAAATGTTTCATATTCCACAGGGAAGCAGGCAGGGGAAGAGGGAAGAATGGAGAAAGGGATTAAGAGTAGGGAAGGTGAAAGTAGAAAGGATTAGTCATAAACAAAACAAAAACCATATTTAGCAGGCAGAAAGGGAATAAAGCAGAAAATTAGGGAACATAAGGGGAAAACATTAAAGGATAGGATAGAGAGAAATACAAAATTCAAAACTGCACCTATTAAAAATGAATGGTATTAACTCCCCCAACCCCAACTTCCTGTGATCTAATTCTCCATCCTATTTCAGTCTTATACAAAGATGATTATAACCTTGATCTTAAATCAACCATAAATGCACTACAGACACATTCAAGAATATCCAAATCCCCTTATCTAATCATAACTTAGTGACTTTCTGCCTTCCCTTACCAAATCTTACTCCTAACCTTCAATGTGACCTCCAATCCCTTCACCCCTCAGTCCTCTCCAAGGCTAACTCCCTTTCAACAGTCACCCTCTCTTCTTTTCCCCATCTTGATCCTCTGGTGAACCAGTTCAACTCTACACTGTCTATTTCTCTTGAGTTTATACCCCCCTTATTATATAGCAAACTGCACCCTACCAAGCCTCAGCCTTGGATCATTCCTACCACCTGCTGCTTTCGCTCCTGTATGTATGCTACTGAATGCAGGCACAGAAAATCATGCTACCATTCTGACTGGATCTACCACAAGTCTATGTTACACAACCTCAACTACATCCTCATTGCTACTAGACAATTCAACAATACCTCCCTTAAGTTACTACTCCACTATCCACAGTAGTTCTTCTAAACCTTTTCCTTACTCACCAGACCTCACACTCTGTTGATAATATTGCCTCCCATTTTACAGGGAAAAAATGAGGCCATTCATTATGAACTCTCTCTTCCCCCCTCTTTTTCACCTCATTGTCCCTATGCCTTCTCCCACTATTTCCTCCTTTGCTCTTGTCTCACATGAAGAGGTGGCCTTACCTCTGACCCCTCCTTAATCCTCTCTCCCTGCACAATCTCAATCCATCCTGTCTCCTCCAATAGATTACCCCTTCTATCATTCCCATTTTATCATTTATCTTCAAAGTCTCTTTGTCTAATGATTCCTTCCTTACTGCCCACATATATTCCTGAGTCTCTCCTCTCATCAAAAAACTCACTTGATCCTTTCATCCCCATTAATTATCATCCTATATCTCATCTTCCCTTTGGAGCTAAACTCCTTTAACAGACTTTCTGCAATAGATGCCTCCACTTTCTCTTTTCAACTTCTTACAATCTGGTTTCTAATCTTATTATTCCACCAACTCTACTTTCTCCAAAGTTGACAATGATCTATTGATTACCAAATTCAGTGGCCTTTTCTCAGTCCTCATTCCTCATTCTTTTTGACTTCTCCATAGCCTTTGACACTTCTTATCATTCTCTTCCCCTTCAAACTCTATTCTCTCTAGCTTTTTGGTGCTTTACTCTGTGTGTGTGTCTCTCTCTCTGTCTCTCTCTCTCTGTCTCTGTCTCTCTCTCTCTGCCCTTCCCTCTCCCCCCCCCACCTCATTCTCCTCTTACATCAGACTATTTTTCTGTCTTCTTTACTAGATCCTTATTAAAATTACCCCCTCTAATTCCAGGTGTCCTACAGGGTTCTATCCTGGGTTCTTTACTCCTCTTCTACTGTATTACTTTATCTAATGATCTCATTAGCTCCCATGAATTTATTTATCACCTCAATGCTCATGATTCTTAAATCTACATATCCAGCCCTAACAACAGTGCTGACTTTCAGTCTAACATCTCTAACTGTCCTTTAGACATCTCCATTTGTCTAACAATCATCTTAAACTCTCCAAACCATATCCAAACCTGGATTCATCATCTTTTCCCCTAAACTCTACCTTGCTCCTAACTTCTTTTTTATTGTAGAGAGCAACACCATCCTTTCAGACTCAGATTTACAATCAAGATGTCAGTCCTTGGCTCCTCACTGTCTCTCATCCCTCATATCCAGTCTATTGCCAAGGTCTGTCAATTTCACCTTTTGCAACATCCCTCAAAAATACTGACTACTATAATAGTGCTGGTGTATCTGCCTGCCTCAAGTTTCTCCCCACTCCAATATAACCTCCATTCAGCCAACAAAGGGATTTTTCTAAAGCACAGGTCCAAACATATCACCCCTTCCTGTTCGATAAGCTCCACCATCTTCCTATTATTGCCTTCAAGACTAACTATAAAATCCTCTAATGTTCAAAGCCCATCCAAATCTAGTCCCCCTTCTACTTTTTCAATCTTCTTCTATTCATGTAATCTTCAATCCCATAATATTGATCTCTTTATTGTTTCACAAACAAAATATGCTATCTTCTAGCTCCTGGCTTTTTTACAGCTTATTATGCATGCCTGATATACTCTCCCTCTTTATTTCTGCCTACTGATCTCTCTAGCTCCCTTTAAGTACCAATTGAAATTCCATCTTCTACAGGAAGCCATCCCCAACCCCTTTTAATCCAATTGCCTTCTTCCTTTTAATTATTTCCAATTTATCCTGTACATAGCTGGCTTGTACATATTTAATGTCTCTCCCATTAGATTGTGAGCTCCTTGAGGGCAAGGACTGTCTTTTGTTTCTTTATATACCTTGTGCTTAGCCCAGTGCCTGGCACAAAGTAGGTACTTAATAAAGGTTTATTGAATTACTCAATGATTACTTAAAGGCATCATAGATAATGAAATGATGTTTATAATATAGCAAGTTATATAATATATTGGCATAGTATGTAAATATAGATATATTATCACAAACTAAAAGGTAAACAATGTATTTAAAGGAAGAAATATACAATCAAATGACAATAGATTTAGGATTTAAAAGCACTCCTCTCAGATCAAGTAAGTCTAAGCATAAGATAAAAAAGAAAGAAGTCATTCTATATAGAACTTCAGGAAATTTAGATATGATAGATCTCTGGTAATTACTGAATCAGTGCAGTAAAGAGTGCACATATTTCTCAGCTGTACCTGGCACCTTTGTGAAAATTGACTTCATTAACAAATGTGGAAATGCAGATATGTAATACACATTCTTTATTGACCACAAGCAATAAAAATAATATTTAATAAAGGGCCTTTTAATGGATCAAACAACAAATCACAGAAACAACAGAAAATTTCATCAATGAAACAATATACCAATGCACCAAGGTACCTGCCTGTAGGGAATAATTTATAACTCTTACTACTTTCATCAGCAACAAAAAAGGGAATCAATAGATCAATGATCTAAGCATGTAACTAAAAAATAATACTGGCAAGCTAGTAAATTGAAAAAATATATACATTATGGGGAAAGAAAATCACAATAAATGAAGAAGTAAATGAAATTATTTGAAATTATTTTACACAATTATATGCCAACAAAATTTCCAATTTAATGAATTATATATCTACAAAATATAAAATAAATATTAATGGAATAGAGAGTTTAAATATCCCAATATAAAAAAAGAATTTGAATAAGTCATAAATGAATTCTTAAAGAAAAAAATCCAAGCCATTTGGATTTAAAATTATATCAAACATTCAAAGAGTAATTAATGACAGCATTATGCAGTTTGCAAAAATAGAAGGGATTTATTCTTTCTTTCTAAGATAAAAATATGCCCATGATACCTAAACCACGGAGAGACAAATCAGAGAAAGAAAATTCTAGATTATATTTCCTAATTAATACTGACAAAATTTCATAAAATATTGATCTAGAGACTAGAACAGCACATTTAAAAGATTCTACATTATGATCAGAAAGGATTTATACTAGTAGCTCAAAGATGACTTTATATTAAGACAACTATAAACTGATAGATCATATTAATAAGATCAACAAGCAAAATCATAAGCTTATATCTGTAGACACAGAAATGTTTTGGATAAAATGCAACCATTTCTATTAAAAATCCTAACAAGTATAGAGATCTATTGACCTTTCCTTAACAATATTATATATAATATAAATAAATGAGAATCAAAGCCAATTTTTTATCTGTTGTTTCTCTTTTTTTTGTTGAGGAAAATGTTTAGAGTTATAAATTTTCTCATAAGGACTGTGTGACTGCATCACTAAAGTTTTGGTACATTGCTTTTCCAGTAAGATTAGAGGTAAGGCAAGGATGTCCATTATTATAATTGTTACTTAACTTTGTGTAAAAAAAAAAAACTATTTCAATAAGACAATATAAAGAAATCAAAGAAATAAGCAGCAAATAAAGTCATTCTTATACATATAATATGATAGTTTATCTAGACAACCATATAATCAACTAAATTAATTTTTAGAATGAATAATTTCATCATACTAGGATATAAAATAAGCCCCCACAAATTATGAGGCACTCAGAAGATTAGGAGAAGGGGCTCCTCCAGCAAAACAAAGTCCAGGGTGAAAAGAAGCAGAACACATTTGTTCCACAAAGCTGTATCCAGAATTGCTGGGTCTGCTCTCCTGAGAAAGCCCCAGAGTGATCAGAAAGCCTCGATGTGGGGACATGGAAGCCCCAGGGAGTGGAGGCTGGAAGAGATCAGTACAGTACCACAGTAATCAGCCCTGTAAATCAAAGGCCCAGGGGCTTTAAGACCCCTAATATTTGGTTTTGTGATACTAGAGAGGGCCGTGAAGAATCAACACTTGAACTTGAAATCCAAGATCCATAGGTGTCTAATCCAAGGAGGTCAAGGTCAACACAAGGAACCAGGAGAACCAGGACAAGACCAAGCAGAGTCAATCATCTCATCCAAAAGCACAGGGAGTGGAAGAGTTTGTCCAGGCATAAATTCCAATTTAGGAACCAAAATAGGAGAGATGAGTAAATACTCTTCTAATATGAAAAATTACTTTCATAACAACCATGAGTTCATTACTCTTCAATCAGAACTTATGACTTTCTGGACCTCAATATAATGCCTCAGCCAGTATTTGCCTGGAACTTGTCTCCATGGTACTCATCCTGAAGCATCTATCTTACTTATAACCTTCTCATCCTGGAATATCCCTCTTGGCATGCCATTGGTGGGTTTTTCATGGTGCTTTAATTTTGGAGGGGGGTATCAAACTGGTTTTCATTTCTCTTCAGGCTGTGTTTCTGACTTTCTGATATTCCTTATTTCCCATTCATCATCCCTTTCCACTCTTTTTTATGTTGTCTTCCCCCATTAGAATGTAAGTTCCTCGAAGAAAGGACTGTCTTTGTGGTTATATTTTATTCCAGCAGGTACATAGAAAGTCCTTAATAAATGCTTGTTCCCTGCCTACCAGCAAGCAGATACTCAAAGGGGGAAAAATGAGTTTTTCACAGGGATTACATTAATACTTAGAAAAATGAGGATAGAATTTTCTCTTTTTTAATGATAATAAAAGCTCTGGAGGAAAGAATTAGAAAAAGACAAAAGAGAAAGTGGTAAGCCTTACCAAAGAAATAAAATCTCTGCCAACTAGAATAAACTAAACAGAAATCAATGATTCCATGAGAAAGTAGGAAATATTACAAGAAAGTAAAATCACTGAAAAAAAAGACAAATCTATGATATTTGATATATAAAACAGCTGGTATAAAGAACAGATCAAGGAGGCATAATTTAAGAATCATAGGACTCTGAATTTTTTTAAACCAAAATAAATAATTTCGAGAAATCGTAATGAAAATTCCTCAGAACTATTAGCGCTAGAGGGCAAAGTAAAGCTAGAGAGAATTCATTGGTCACTTTCTGAAAGGAAATCAAACATATTAGAACCAGGAATTCGAGAGCCAAAATATGGAGCTCTCATCTCAAAGCAAAAATACTGTAAGCTCCCAGAAGGAAGCAGTATATAACAAGGAGCTCTGTTCAGGATCATAGAAGACCTGGCATCTTCTACTGAAAAGAAAGAAGAGAGTGAAATAATATATTTTTAAATGAGTTTTACAATCATGAATAATTTTCCTTACAAAGTTTAGTATAATGTTACAGAAGGGGAAATGGATCTTTAATTGAATAAAGGATTTTCAAACATTATTGACAGATCACTGAGGAGAAATTTTGAAATATAAAAACAAGAGGCACAGACAACATAAAAAGTAAATTCATTTGAGCAATTTGAAAGAGCTGTATAATGGTGTGGTGCTAGTATTCTAATGGGGAGAAGAAAGAAGAGTCTCTTTAGGATTTCAATGTCCTCAAAGGATATTAAAAGATAAGAAAAACAAAAGTCTTGGGTTTAATTTTTCTGTTCTTATGGTTTTAAGAAGGGAAATAAAAGGGAAGATTAAGGAGGAAGGAGAGTGGCAAATTTGCTATTTCTTTGAAATGGGGTTTATGGGAAGAATATACAATAGTGTACGAAGGGGTAGAAGGAGTGAACAACAAATGAACCTTACTCTTATGTGAAACCAAAAAAAAGATGAACTTCACTCTTATCTGAAAAACATACACACAAATAGTCTGGTGTAGAAATACATCAAACTCAACAAGGCAATAAAAGGTATAGGACAGGGGAGTAAGGCTAGGGTGTTACAGCAGATAGATGCAACTGGATACAAGTAAAACAAATTTCCTGATTATTTTTTTTTGTACTCAAAACTAGTTTTGTTTTAAAATTCCAAGTGCATAGCACTTATCTAGATTCCGTTGTTGTGGACTATTGCGTTATAAGCACTATTTGGAATTAATGCCACAACACATATATTTTGGTTTGCAGTCTGACCTTTGGTAGTGTATTCACTGGACTTTGGTAAAGCCCTCTTATATAAAATTAATCTTTTCATAGTACATGTTTTTGATGGTGTTGTACTCAGACAAATTCAGACCAGGCAATAAGTTAAAACAGAAAACAAAACCACAGACAGCAATAATGAATTGCTTTTAGACTGAAACCTGAAGCTTTAAAATAGCCAAATAAAAAGGGGTATGCAGCAATAATAACCAATTACTTAATCCCCTCCCTAAAATCAATCCACTGTTAATTGGCTGTTTGAACACAGACTGAAAATTATTGTTCTTTAAAAAAGTACTCTTTTGTAACAAGTATGACATTTAAACCAACAAAAGCATTTGACGAGACATTAAGTTACCATAGGCACTAGCTGTTGTTTCAAGTTGGGATCTCAATCCCAAAACTTTATATTCATCACATATCAAGGTAGTTAACATACTGAAAACTTGACTCAAGGTTGCAGTACTGTGAAATGTGAATATAACAGAAAGTTTCCTTTTGCATCAATTCCCCAAAGTAATTCAAGTTTTCTCAAGGCAAGAAACTTACACGTAAGGAAATACAGATAAGCAATGTTGTGGGGGAAAGCTGTTTTAAAGTGGCACTTTAAGAAAGCAAGACTTCCATATTGACTGTTTTAAAAGCCTTACCTTGGAGTTAACTGCTACCAAACTTAAGTACTGTTGGATGACTGAAGCACGTTAAGCACAATTTATTCTTTTAAGAAAAAAAGGAAATTGTCTCATAAACACTGTAATTCACATATGTGGAACTACATCAAGTATTTAAGTTTTCCTGGGAAAGTTTCCCTTCCTATGCTGAGTCCCTTCTCTATCAAGAGTGATATCACAACTGCTTTGACTCCTGCTGCATACCCATATCTTGGAAATCATGTTGACATTTGCATATAAGATGGCACTCAAATATCAGCCATGTGAATTCCTTTCTATTGAAGTGCTACTTCCAGGAAGACTCCCTTCACCACACCCTCTCCTCCCACAAAGAACAAAATATGTAGCTATCCACATAGTTATGGTAATATATTTATTTCCCCCTTTTAACTTATTACTTTCCCCACCCCCAACACTCCTCATCCCCAATTGCTCTTGTGGTCACGATTACACTGATTTAAAAAGGCAGTGGAATTTCAGAGAATAAGTCAGTTTGGGTACTGTGCAAACTAGCTACCATTAAAGCAATTTTGTATAAGCTCCTTTATTTGTTGGACCCAAAAGTTACTTATAAATCCCTGACTCTTGTGAAACAAATGCCATCCTGGCACAACCTTAGAACCTTTCCTTACAAATACTTTTTTTTTTAGGCTCTGCATTTTATAACTGTGCTACCTTTTAAAAAAACAAAAGAAAATTGACCTATCAAAATGGGGATAAGTCACGGATTGCGGTAAGAAATACAAAACCTACACATAGACATAAAATGAACCACAGGTACAACTACTTTGTAACCACTTCGGACCTGTGCTAAGATCTTATATTCTCATTTGAAAGCACATGGCAGTATTTTGGCCTAATTACAATTCATAAACATTTCTAAATTCCCCTCAAAAGCATGCTGCATTACATTAAGTGTTTCCAAGTAGTGCAAATTCCCTGAGTTTGTGTTTTCACCTACATTTCAGACAAATATGTATGTATATGAAAAACCATGATTTTGTAAACTGAGATAACTTTTGCCCTTAATCCATATATCCAAATAAATATACTGTTTGTAAAAGGTAGTTATGTACAATAATTTCTACTAGTCAATTTAGTATTATTCTACAGTACAGACTGATACTGCAGCACAGCACTCAATGAATTTGAATGTAGTCAAAGTTAATCTATAAATCAAGTATATTATTCAAAAACATCAGAACATACAAAAATGACCTCTTCAAAAAGTAATCCTGCAAATTTCCTTCATACAAAAACTGTTTGGCAAGTCCACAGAAAAGTGGTTTTCCTTGAGATAAATGTCAGCATAAACTTTATCATAAGACAAACCCCATTACAATGAAGTAGGAACTGTTCAAATTATTTTTCTTTCTTTTTGGTATTGAATAATGCTTGAAATAATTGGACCTTTGCCTCAGGTTTGGACATTTTTGCTATACAGAGATTCTTGTAGAAATAACATGCAACAGATTTGAAATGTACATAATTATTAGTTCAGTTTTCCCATGTGTACATGATGCAATGAAAACGATATTTTAAATTCAATTTTAGTGGGTTCAGTGTTTGAAATCTTGTTAGCATTCAAACTCTGCTTTCCCTCTGAATAGAGCTCTTTCTTTTTAATCTATGTTCTTGCAAGTTATGTGAGAGCATAGTTTGGATCAATGCTTACTTTGACAAATCATCACCTCTCAGAACAAGGAGTGATGCAAGGATAATGCTCATTTATTTGATAACTCCTGTTGTAAGAAACACTAAGACATGGCTTAACCTCTACTGGTATTGCCAGTGACATACCAACAGCAGTCTGCATGTGCCCAAGGCCCTGAACACTGGTTGGTAAGCCAGTTGGACAAGTCTGTAATGGGTAGGCTGAGGTGTGAGTGCTGTGGACAGTTTTGTTGCTCTGACACTAGATGACGATACTGCAGGGAGGTCTGATGTTCTTGATGGAGATAATGAGGCTACTGAATGTGGACTGTTTGTGTAGTTTGGATGTAGGATGAAACACATTCAGCTGACCTTGCTGTGGGCCAGGTTGTCCTTTTTGCTTGTTTGCTTCTTTTACACCATTATCATGGGCAATCAATAATCCTTAAATGCACTGCACCAGGAAATCCCAAGAGTATGCAGTCAGGCAATGTAGTCTAGTAGGCCATGTTGGGGAGAGATGAAGAATAATTCTCCATGAAGTCACACAAGCAGTGGCTACTAGAGAAGGTGCATAATTTAGAAAGGCATAATCTTGTAGTGACACTTCCAAAAAATAATCAGCATACTTCGCCACATATAACATGGTTTTTTTCCAGACAAACCATTGGCCAGCCATTGTGCAGGTCTGTTCCATGGACTGCTTCAGAAAGATAATACTCAATAAAGTGAGCAACTGTTGGAAGGCAGAGGTTCCACCAAAATGTTTCTAACAGCAATAGTTCCATGTGTGGTAAATTTTGTTTTGTTAATACTAGATTCATATTAGTCATACAGCCAAGGCTGTTCAGTTGCTCAGTTTGGGCACACTATCTTTCTTTTCCTCAAATTTACTTGCTAGAAGCAAACAGGAAAGCTACTAAATGTAGCTGCTGGATGGAAATGTCATAACGATCCATAAAGAGGTCAAGCAAATAGACAACAAGATGCCATGCTGCAGGGCAAAGAGTTAATGTATTGCTAACAAGAGCAATCAGGTCTGCAAAATACTACCTGGTTACTTGAGGAGACTGGCTTTTATAGGTGGGTAATTTCAGCACCTTGTATCTGAGAGCTTGATGGATATCAGCAGCCAGCTGTCCTTTCCACCACTGCCCCTCCAGCTCCATGGGATGGGATGGGAAACTTAGCCAGGTCCAACAGCTTCAGTCTGCAGGGTACCTGATTCAGGGCCAGGTGCCAGGATGCTGATACCTTCCCTGCCCTCATGGGGCTTACACCCTATCAGATTGGGCACCCCCAGAGCACACAGATTCTTGGTCCTCCACTACCTGCGGGTCATCAATTGGGTGCCCAGGAGCCAAAGTCCAGAGCAAAACCGCACCTGCCCTCACTGGGCTTCCATCCACCAGGGAACCCGCGCTGGCTCATCTATGCAAGATGTGTGGCGTGCTCCCTCACTCCCTGCCCCACCACACTGCTCTCCCAGAGGGCCTGGACTGACAGATGGACGTATCCTAGCAGGCAGGCAGGAGCTGGGCATAGCTCCTGGTCTGGAGCTGGCAAGCTGAGCCAGACAAAGGGCCAAATTTCCTGATTCTAAAGAGAGGCTAAAAAGGGAGAAAGATAAGAATCAGAATCTAAGGGGAAGATGTCTTAGATTGCCTCCTAGACAATTAGAAAATGACTGAAGAAGTGAGTGTAATTAAATATTACTATGGTATTAGGAAAGATGAAATAAATGATTTCAGAGAACTCTGAGTATGAACTACTCAACGAAGAAAACAGGAGCAGGAAAACCATTTATATAAGAACAAGAGCATTATCTCTACAATTTTAAACAGATTTTTGACCCAAGTAATGACTAATCATATCTGCATACTGAAGCATTTTATCTTTCTTCAGACAGAAGTGATGGACAATATCAATAACAAAATGAACAGAAATCATATGATTATCTCAATAGATGCAGAAACAACTTTTGACAAAATACAGTGCGCATTCCTACTAAAAAACACTATAGAGCACAAGAATAAATGGAGTTTTCCTTAAAATGATAAGTAGCCTCTATCTAAAACAATCAGCAAGCATTATATGTAATGGGGATAAGCCAGAAACATTTCAAATAAGATTGGATGTGAAACAAGGATCACAAATATTATTCAATATTGTAGTAGAAATATTAGCTTTAGCGATAGGATAATAAAAAGATATAAAAGGAATTGGAATAGGAAATGAAGAAGCAAAGCAATTACTCTTCGCAAATGATATGATAGTGTGCTTAGAGAATCCTAGAGAAGCAACCAAAAACTGCCTGAAATAATTAACAACTTTCACAAAGTTGCAGAATATAAAATAAATCTACATTAAATCACTAGCATTTCTATATTCTATAACAAAACCCAATAGCAAGAGATAGAAAAATTCCATTTAAAGTAATTATACACAGATTAAAATATTTGGAAGTCTACCTGCCAATACAAACCCAGGAACTATATGCACAAAATTATAAAACACTTTTCACATAAATAAAGTCAGATCTAAATAAGTAAGAAAATATTAGCTGTTCATGAGTAGGCCCAATTACTATAACAAAAATGAAAATTCTACCTAAATTAATTTATTTATTCAGTGCCATACCAATCAAACAACCAAAAATATTTAATAGAGCTAGAAAAACAATAACAAAATTCATCTGGAAGAATAAAAGTTCCAGAATATCAAGGGAATTAATGAAAAGAAATGCAAGGGAAGGTAGCCTAGTTGTACCAGATCTAAAACTGTATTATAGAGCAGTAATCATCAAAACTACTTGATATTGGCTAAGAAATAGAGTGATGGATAAGTAGAATAAGTTAGGTACACAAGACACAGTAGTCAATGATTATAGTAATCTACTGCTTGATAAACCCAAAGACTCCAGCTTCTGGAATAAGAACTTACTATTTGACAAAAACTTCTGGGAAACTGGAAAAGAGTATGGCAGATTTGGGAGGAAGCATGAGGATGCCAAGAGAAGAGGAAGGACATCAAGATCCTATACTACTAGAAGTGTGAATTTTCTTATCCACATGTATTCATTAACATGTATTTCTCACACTCAGCCTCATACTCTCCACTAAAACTATGTATTTATAAGAAAGTATATCCAACACTTGTAGGGGGAATGTTTTATGGCTACTATATTTACCATGCCATCTTAGTAAATACATTTGTTTTAAGCTAAAAAATGTGGGGGCCTATTGTAGCTTTTTTTTAAAATTTACAAAAGAAAACAGAAGGAAATTCAGTAATAGGCAGTTAGAGATGTGAATCTGGAGGTTAAGAGACAGATTAGGGCTGGATAAGTAAAAATAATAATCACCAGCATAGGGATAATAATTCAATTTAAAGGAGCTGATGAAATCACCAAGTGAAATAGTTTCAAGGAAGAAGAGGAGAATCTAGGACAGGGGTGGGGAAGCTGAGGACTTAAAAGGCCACATGCGGCCTTCTAAATTCTTAAGTGAGGCCTTTTGACTGAATCCAAATAAATTCTTTGTTCTGCAAAATTTGGATTTGGAATTTGGCCCCACTTAAGAATTTAGAAGGCCAACGGATGGCCTTGAGGTTACTTTAGGACAAAGCCTTAGGAGCACCAATCTACAATTAGTGAGCATGATGTGAATAAAACCCAGCAAAGAGCCTGAGGAGTTTGAAAGGTAGGAGAGAGTGGTGTCATAAAAACCTAGAGAGAAGAGTATCAAGGAGAAGAGGGTGATTAACAGTGTCAAAGTCTGCTGAGAGATCAAGAGGAGAAAAGGCCACTAGATTTGGCAATTAAGAAATCACTGGTAACTTAGGAAAGAGTAGTTTCAGTTGAATGATGAAGTCTGAAGCTATATTGTAGAAAGTTAAAGAAAAAATGAGAGGAGAGGAAGTAGAGGCAACTATTATAGATGACCAAATGGTTTGACCACAAAGAACAAAAGAAGTATAGGACTGTAGTTAGAAGGGATGGAAGGATCAAGTGAGGGGTTTTTGAGGATAAAGGAGACACAGGTCTGTTTATAGGCAATAGGGAAGCAGACAATAGGCAGGAAGAGACTGAAAATAAGTGAGTGAGTGGGGATTACAGAGGAGGCAATCTGTTGTAGAAGACAGAATGGAATGGGATTACTTGTGCATATGGAATAGGTTTGCCTTGACATGGAGAAGAGCTACTTCTTCTTGTAAGACTTCATGTAAGTGGACTTCTTCATATGAAAAATACTAAAAAGCATCTGAGTGATGAGAGACGAGGAGGTAGAAATAAGAAGGAGTTCTCAGGGAATGGCCTCATTTTTTTCAGTGAAATATAAGGCAAGACTCTCAGTTGAAAGTGTGTGTGTGTGTGTGTGTGTGTGTGTGTGTGTGTGTGTGTATGTACATGCACATGCATGCATGTATAGGAAACTATGGGAAGTTTTGTGAGGACTGAAAAAGTTTGGAAAATCTAATTTGATGATTAGTGAGATAGTGAAGTTAACTGGGGACTAATAAAAGAATTGGGGGGGGGGGGGGTGGAGCCAAGATGGCGGAGTAGAAAGACGCACATACTCTACCTCCAAACCCACTGCCCATAAAATATCTGTAAAAAAAGAACCACCAGCGAATTCTGGAGCAGCAGAAGCCACAGAACAACAGAGTGGAGGAGATTTCTGCTCCAGAGAGCTTGAAAACCTCTCGCAAAAGGTCCCTCACTCCCCAGACCCAGAGCAGAGCCCAACCCTGCCTCCACGGCGCAGCATGGAAAGGTGCGGATCCAAGCAGGCTTCAGGGACAGAATCTCCAGCAGCCACGCGGGTCCCTCACCCACAGGTGACAAGGGTTGGTGAGAGGGTCTCTTCAGCGGGTCGAGAGGGGTGTGGGGTGCCCCCATAACTCAGGCCCCCTCAGGAGGCAGCAGAGGAGGTGGGAGCAGACTAGGGCTCCCCAAGCAGGCAGGAGCCAGGATCCATTGTTGAAGGTCTCTGCATAAATCCCCTGAGGGAACTGAGCCCAAGAGGCGGCCCTGCCCTGACCTGAGCATCTGAACTTAATCTCACACTGACTAGCAGTCCTGCCCCCACCCAAAGCCCTGAGGCTGGGAAGCAGCATTTGAATCTCAGATCCCAAGTGCTGGTTGGGTGGAGCTGGAAGTGAGGTGGGGGTGGAGAGGACACTTAGAAGTCAAGTCACTGGCTGGGAAAATGCCTAGAAAAGGGAAAAAAAATAAGACTATAGAAGGTTATTTTCTTGGTGAACAGGCATTTCCTCCCTTCCTTTCTGATGAGGAAGAACAATGCTTACCATCAGGGAAAGACACAGAAGTCAAGGCTTCTGTATCCCAGCCCACTCAATGGGCTCAGGCCATGGAAGACCTCAAAAAGGATTTTGAAAATCAAGTTAGAGAGGTGGAGGAAAAACTGGGAAGAGAAATGAGAGACGTGTAAGCAAAGCATGAAAAACAAGTAAACACCCTGCTAAAGGAGACCCAAAAAAATGCTGAAGAAAATAACACCTTGAAAAATAGGCTAACTCAATTGGCAAAAGAGGTTCAAAAAGCCAATGAGGAGAAGAATGCTTTCAAAAGCAGAATTAGCCAAATGGAAAAGGAGGTTCAAAAGCTCACTGAAGAAAATAGTTCTTTCAAAATTAGAATGGAACAGATGGAGGCTAATGACTTTCTAAGAAACCAAGAAATCACAAAACAAAACCAAAAGAATGAAAAAATGGAAGATAATGTGAAATATCTCATTGGAAAAACAACTGACCTGGAGAATAGATCCAGGAGAGACAATTTAAAAATTATGGGACTACCTGAAAGCCATGATCAAAAAAAGAGCCTAGACATCATCTTTCATGAAATTATTAAGGAAAACTACCCTGAGATTCTAGAACGAGAGGACAAAATAAGTATTCAAGGAATCCACAGATCACCGCCTGAAAGAGATCCAAAAAGAGAAACTCCTAGGAACATTGTGGCCAAATTCCAGAGTTCCCAGGTCAAGGAGAAAATATTGCAAGCAGCTAGAAAGAGACAATTCAAGTATTGTGGAAATACAATCAGGATAACACAAGATCTAGCAGCTTCTACATTAAGGGATTGAAGGGTGTGGAATAGGATATTCAAGAAGTCAAAGGAACTAGGACTAAAACCAAGAATCACCTACCCAGCAAAACTGAGTATAATACTTCAGGGGAAAAATTGGTCTTTCAATGAAATCAAGGACTTTCAAGCATTCTTGATGAAAAGACCAGAGCTGAGAAGAAAATTTGACTTTCAAACACAAGAATGAAGAGAAACATGAAAAAGTAAATAGCAAAGAGAAGTCATAAGGGACTTTACTAAAGTTGAACTGTTTACATTCCTATATGGAAAGATAATATTTGTAACTCTTGAAACTATTCAGTATCTGGGTACTGGGTGGGATTACACACACACACATGCACACGCACATGCACACACACATAGAGACAGAGTGCACAGAGTGAATTGAAGAGGATGGGATCATATCTTAAAAAAATGAAATCAAGCAGTGAGAGAGAAATATATTGGGAAGAGAAAGGGAGAAATGGAACGGGGCAAATTATCTATCATAAAAGAGGCAAGCAAAAGACTCGTTAGTGGAGGGATAAAGAGGGGAGGTGAGAGAAAAACATGAAGTTTACTCTCATCACATTCCACTAAAGGAAGGAATAAAATGCACACTCATTTTGGTATGAAAACCTATCTTACAATACAGGAAGGTGGGGGATAAGGGGATAAACAGGGTGGGGGGGGATGATGGAAGGGAGGGCATGGGGAGGACGGAGCAATTTCAGGTCGACACTCATGGGGAGGGACAGGATCAAAAGAGAGAACAGAAGTAATGGGGGACAGGATAGGATGGAGGGAAATATAATTAGTTCTTACACAACACTACTATTATGGAAGTCATTTGCAAAACTACACAGACTTGGCCTATATTGAATTGCTTACCTTCCAAAGGGAAGGGGTGGGGAGGGAGGGAGAAAGAGAAGTTGGAACTCAAAGTTTTAGGAACAACTGTCGAGTACTGTTCTTGCCACTAGGAAATAAGAAATACAGGTAAAGGGGTATAGGATGGAGACAAGGGCAGAGAGGGATGATAGAAGAGAGGGCAGATTGGCAGACAGGGGCAATTAGAACACTCGGTGTTTTGGGGTGGGGTGAGGGGACATAAGGGGAGAAAATGTGGAACCTAAAATTTTGTGAAAATGAATGTTAAAAGTTAAAGAAAGAAAGAAAGAAAAAAAGAATTGCCTTGCTGTCTTTAGGACCTAGTTAGGATTACTGTGGTGCCTTCCACAAGAATAGAAAAGTTAGGATGAGGGGAGGGCTTAAGGGGAAAGAAAATGAGTTCTGTTTTGAACATATTGAGTTTAAGATGTTCCATAGACAGCTGGATATGTGAGTGTAGATGGTAGAAGAGAGGATAGGACTGTGTAAGTAGAGCTTAGAATCATCAGCACAGAGATAATAATTGAATCAGGAGAGAGGAGGGGAGGGAAAGAGGAGATATCTAGGACAATCTAGCAAGCATGACCTGCATGAAAATCCAGGAAAAGAGACAGGTAGATACAGGAGAGAACAATGTCACAAAAAAACTAGAGAGAACAGAGTACCAACGAGAAGGGCTGATTGACAAGGTCAAAGGATACATAGACTTCAAGAAAGATAAGGACTGAGGATATGCAGTTAGATTTGGTGATTTTCTAGAACTTTAAAGAAGACAGTTTCAGTTGAATGATGAAATCAGAAGTCTGACTATAGAGAGTATAATACAGAGCCTTCTCAAGGAGTTTAGTTGCAAAAGGGATGAGACATATGGGACAATAGCTATGAGGGAGTCCTGTAGTTAGCATTTTAATAGAAAGCTCTTTAAGTTTTAAATATATACATAATACACACACATATATGTATAATATGTGAATATTATATATAAATAATATATGCATAAATATATACATATACGTAACATATTTAATCCCATTTGATCATTATAACAATCCTGTTTTTGCTATTGTTTAATAATTTCAGTCATGTCAGACTCTTCATGACCCCATTTGGGGTTTTTTTGGCAAAGATCTTGGAGTGGTTTGCCATTTCCTTCTCCAAACAATCTTGTTAGGTAGGTGATACTACTAGCATTAGCACCATTTTACAGATGAAGCAATTGAGGCTTAAGGAATTGCCCAGGGTCAATATCTAAGAATCAAAGGTAAGATTAACTAATTCTTCTGTATAACATGACTAATATAAAAATATGTTTAATAGGAATGCATATGTAGAGCCTATATTGGATTGCATGATATCTTGGGAAGGAGAAAGGAGAGCAAGGGGAAGAAAATTTAAAACTTATGGAAGTGAATGTTGAAAGCTAAAAATAAATTAACTTATTTAAAAAAAAAAAACAAGAATCACCTACCCAGCAAAACTGAGAATGATTCTTCAGGGAATAAATGGATCATTCTTAATGAAAAGATCAGAGCTCAGTAGAAAATCTGACTTTAAATGTGAGAGTCAAGAGAAGAATGAAAGGGTAAACAGGAAAAACAAATCATAAGGCACTTACTAAAGTTGAACAGTTTACATTCCTACATGGAAAGATGATATTTGTAACTCATGAGACCTTTCTCAGTATTAGGGTAGTTGGAGGGAAGATAGCTATATAGATATATGATAGAAAGATAGACAGACAGACAGACAGACAGACAGACAGACAGACAGACAGACAGATAGATAGATAGATAGATAGATAGATAGATAGATAGATAGATAGATAGATAGATAGATGGCACAGGGTGAGTTGAATATGAAGGGGTGATATCTAAAAATAAAATTACAGGGTGAGAGAGGAATATACTGGGAGAAGGAGAAAGGGAGAGATAGAATAGGGTAAATTGTCTCACACAAAAAAGGCAAGACAAAGCTTTTGCAGCGTAGAGGAAGAAGGGGAGGTGAGAGGGAATGAGTTAACCTTACTATCATCAGATTTTGCTCAAGCAAGGAATAACATACACATTCAACTGGATCTGGAAATCTATCTTACTCTACAGGTGAGTAGGGGTGAAGGGGATAAGAGAAAGGGGGATGATAGAAGGGAGGACAAATGGGAGGAGGGAATAATCAGAAACGAACACTGTTGAGGAGGGAATTCTCTCAAAGAAGAGAATAGAATAAATGGAGGGGTGGGATAGGATGAAGGCAAATACAGTTAGTCTTTCATAACATGACTATTGTTGAAGTGTTTTGCATGATTGCACATATAGAGTCTATATTGCTTGCCTTCTCAGTGAGGGTGGGTAGCAGAAAGGAAGGGAGAGAATGCAGAGCTCAAAGTTTTAAAGACAAATGTTAAAAATTGTTTTCACATGCAACTGGAAAATAAGTTATGGAAGCTAAGATCTATAAACCTCAATTGATTTGGTCAAGGTCTCACAGTTAGCAAATACAAGTCCACAATCTTCCACAAGTGTTCCAGAAACCACACTGCAATTAACTTATCAGTCTTTCTGCTGATAGACACCTTCATGTACAAATTATCATTTACTAGTGTGTGTCAAATCAGTAATATTTCCTCCACTGAGTCTTTTGGAAAAACAAATACAGTGTAAAGGCCAGTACCTTCCCACAGAGCCCAATGAAAATTTCAATTTACTACTGTCTACTAGCCTTAAAGGCAAACAAATGCTTGGCAAGGTGGACCTGGACAGTGCCCAATAGATTTGAGTTTCTTTTCTCTACTTTTTGCCTATTCCCAGAAAAGGAAGTAATTTAAAGAAACTGAACAAATAGGTGATAGTGAAGAAAGAACAGAGTGGTCAGTTAAAATAACCCAGGCCATCTAGATAAAGATCAGTTCCGATTGTTCTAGCCTGCTGAGGGGAGGAAGAGCAAAGAAACAGATAGTCTGCTTATCTGCTGAGATTAGTATCATTTCTTGGTGTGAGGTATCCTTAAAGTTTTAAGCTTTAAACTAGATGAAGATTTTTGAGATATCCTGTATATTTTTTAAAGTTTTCAGTAAATAAGTGAATAAATTGGTTTTCTAAGGAAGTGCTGTCCAAAACCCCAAGAAGATTATAAAATTCTGTATCTGGTCAGACAAGATCATAAGCAAGTGAAATAACTGACCACTTCCTCAACTTAGTTCCCCTATTCATAAAGAGAAAGAGAAAGAGAATTCTATTACTGCTACTCCTTGAGTTGCCAGATATTTGTATCCAGACACCCTTGAAACTGATTCCACCCTGTTCTCTCTGAAATCTCCACTGGGGCTGTTCTTTCTCATCTTGGCGTGGACTTCCCCTGTGTCTTTGGTCACAGATTCCACTTCCTATTTCTGTAATGGACTCAAACTTTCCAAATTAATCCAATTGCAAGAAGCATTTATTAAGTACCTACAATATATCAGGCATTGTGCGGGGCATGGGGATTTTGTTTTTCAGTCATCTGACTCTTCATGAACCCATTTGGGGCTTTCTTGGCAAGGATGCCAGAGTGGTTTGTTCTTTCCTTCTCCAGCTCATTTTACAGATAAGAAACTAAGGCAAATAGGATTAAATGATTTGCACAAGGCCACACAGCTAGTGAGTATCTGAGGCCAGATTCGGATTCTAGGCACTACATTCTATCTACTGTACAGCCTAGCTGCCCTAGGCACTGAGGATACAAGGAAGAGAAATAAAAGGTCATCACCTTCAAGGAATTTACATTCTATTAAGATGGCAGTCGAAATGTTGGCATTTCTCCCTTTATTCATCAAGGACCAACTCAGATGTCACCTCCAGGAAATCAGTTGTCTTCCTCCTCCCTCTCACTCCCTCAAATGAAAATGGTATCTCATATATTCCGTAGCTTGGATCTCTCCTTTGTCCTTGTCACATTCACCATTTTTTTCAGAGTTATTAGTGTGAATTCCCTTCCCACCCTATCCCACCTTCAACCTCCCACCAACATTAGATTGTTCACAGAGCAAAGATCTGTGTTGTATCTATGTGCTTTGCACATAGTCATGGCCAGCATTTATACAATGCTTTATTTAGGTTTTGCAAAACACAGTACTTCATTTTATCCTCATAACAACCCTATGAGGGAGGTGCTATTATTATCCTCATTTTTACAGATAAGGAGACTGAGGCAGAGAATGGTAAAGTGACTTGCCCAGGGTCACACAGCTAATACATACCTGAATCATTTTCCTGACCCCAAATCCAGCACATTCTATTCATCATACCACTCAGCTTGGCAGTAAGTAGTTAATAAAAGCTATTTGTATTCAAGTTCATTCAGTATATATAATATATAGCATAATATAATATAGTATGATATAATAGTATATATAATATAATATAATATAATATAATATAATATAATATAATATAATATAATATAATATAATATAATATAATATAGTATAAAATATATAGTATATAAAATGCCACCTGGATAGAGAATGCTCAATGTGAGGCCCTAGAGAATATACAAAGTTTAGATAAAACAGCCTCCTTGTCTTCCAGGTGAATTCAATTGAGTTCTTCTAACACCAAGAAGAGCTAGGAATTAGGAGATTGGGCATAGGCTTATTGTCCTCGTATTATAAATAGCAAAATGAGGCATGCTAGTAATAGGGAGTCTGCTGAAGGCAGCAAGAACCAGTGAGATGACTGTACATTTTCAATTAAATTTCAGAAATCAGCAAATACTATAAACCAGGGCTTGATTTGTTTTGTTTATTGTCTATTGTCTATTGTTTATTTTCTTAAGAAAGCAATGCAGAAAATATTAATAATGCAGATTCAGTTGGAAAGTATGTACTGTGTACATTTTCTTTTTTGGAGTCCTAGCAAAAGGTGACAGAGCCAGCAAGGAGACACAGTGATTAGAACACTAAGTGAGAAAGATTTGAGTTCAGATTTGGCCTCTGACTTTTACCAGCAGTGTCCAGTGGCAAGTCATGATCTCTGTCTGCCTCAAGTTTCCTCAAGTGTTGAATATGATAATAATAGCACCTACCTCCCAGGGTTGTTGTGAGGCTAAAATGAAATGGTATTTGTGAAGTACTTAGCACAGTTCCTGGTGCTTAATAAATGCTTATTTCCTTCCTCAAACATTGACCAATGTACTCATGTTAATAACCGTTACATTTATATAGTGCATGGTACTTACAAATTTCTCCTCATTTGATCTGTACCACAGTTTTTTGAGGTAGATAGGGTTGGTATTAATATCCCCATTTTATAGATGAGGTGGAAGTTCAAAAGGTTTTCCCAAGGTTCACAATTGATAAAGTGAAACAAACTCAAATTCAGGTGGTCTGAATCCAGTTCTTTCCGACAATATTGAGTTCACTCTAGAGAATGATCTTTAAAAGGGGGATTTCAATTATTGTGACACCTGAGAGATGAACTTCATATAAGGCAAGAAGCCTTATGCATGTTCCTCAAATCAGCTGGAAAAGGCTATTTTGGAGTAATAGCATCACTCACCCACTATACTTAAAGCTCTATTTCCCTATTTTAAATGGCTGCAGCTAAATTCCTCCAAGAAAATTATCTTTCTGCTGTAGAGGGAATCCAGGGTCCCCCAAAACTATGAATAAAGACTAAGCAAGATGGAAAGGGTTGGTCTCCACCCAGTACTAGCTCATGTGTTTTTTCTTGTATCAACCCAAATAAATTAGAAAAGGTTCATCACCAAAAGATTGGTCACCAAAGGATTATTTTTTCTTTCAGTCACAGTAAGTTGTAAAAATTATCTTATATCAAGGACATAGAGCTGAATGGTGAATAGAGCACTGGCTCTAGCGTCAGGAGACACCTTCCTGAGTTCAAAAATAACCTCAGATACTTACTAGCTGTATGACCTTGGACAAGTCACTCTTGTTTGCCTCAGTTTCCTCATCTGCACAATGAGCTGGAGAAGAAAATGGCAAAACATTCCAGTATCTTTGCCGAGAAAATCCCAAATGGGGTCACAAAGATTCAGACATGACTAAAATGATTGAAAATAGAGCTGAAATGGACTTTAGAAATCATCTAGTCAAGGGGTTCTTAATCTTTTCTGTGTAATGACCCCCTCTGGCACTCAGTCTAATGAAGCTTATGAAACTATCTCGGAGTCATGTTTTTAAATGCATCTAATAAAATATGCAGGATTACAAAGAAAACCGATTATATTGAAATATAGTTATTGATTTTTTAGGTTCACAGACCACAAGTTAAAAACCCCTAAGCATAACCTCCTTACTTTATAGATGAGGAAGCTAAGGTCCACAAAAGTTAAGTTACTTGCCATAGATCATACAGTTAGTAAGCAGCAAAACCAGCATTCAAACCTTGGTCCTTTGGTTCTGGGACCCCAGGGGGTTTTTCAGTAGGTTGTATTCCCTCTTTATTAGAGCATGGGGGGGGGGGGGGGTCAATAATGACTACAAGCAGAGGAAATGGTCAACACATATTCAATCACATGGTTTTTGATGTATGAACCAAGAGCTAAATAATTTGTGCTCCATGTTAAAATAAAGATTGACTCGTATTGTTCTCAGTAAGCTTTTTTGGCATGTCCAGTCAGGGGAACAAGCAAAAAGTTAATTCACAGCCCTTCGATTAACCCAAAAGTACATTTTGAGCTTTCCATCTGCTATGGAATTTTCTCCATAACAATCACATTTTGTTTTATTACATTATCATCTCTACTAATTTTTAGACTAGATCTATTAACCTAGCCTGTGTCTCTAGAGCACGGTTTCTCCCTTTGGGGCGTGGGACCCCTGATAAGGCTAAGTGGTTACTGCAAAGGGTTTATCAATCCATATGCTCAGGAGTTATCTCAGTAATAACTCACTACGTTCCTGATGGCAGTTACAGCACTAAAAGGTCAAAAGGGATAGCTGCTAATCGTGTTGAAGGTCTGCAAGGCACTTTACAGACTTTCTCTTACTTGAGATTTAAAATGCTCTTTTTTTTCTTATCTACATTTTACAGTTGAGGGAACTGACCCTCCAGGTTTAGTGATCTGTCCATGGTCATGCTGCTCATAAGTATCTGAGGTAGGATTAGAACCCAGATCTTTCTAACTTCAGATCCTGACATCTAGCAACTATACCACACTCCCTTTAAAAGGCATGGAAATGTGCCTTCTGTCACCTGAAAAAAGACTGTGTCACACATTTTGCTATTCATGGTTTTGAAATATACGCTGATAGAATTGAAGAATAAAATGTAAATTTATTTTAGAGCATTATTGAACTCAAAGTAGCTTTTTGTCCTTACTGGATGGTAATAGTATATTTAATAATTTAATAATAGTAACAGTATGTTTAATCATTTAGTTGGGGTCCTTAAAAATGAACTTTCATGTTCCAGAAAGATGATGGCCATTATTACTATTATCATTAGATGAAGAGGGGAAATAATTCATCCTGTATCACACTATGTATTATTGTTGAACTGAGAGTAGAATTGGGGATTGTTGACCTGATTAGCCAGAGTTCTTTCCACTACATTCTACTATCTGCTCCCTTCTGGATCTAAAATTCTATGATTCTAACTTCTAACTATTTAAGCAAGACTTTAAAATTTTGTTTAAACCATACAAAGTGTGAACCTTGAAATCCTGAGTCATAGCTTTTACCTGTTCTTATTCTAGTCCTGTGGCACAATGTACAGTCCCCTAGAGTTAGGCCTGAGAATTAGGAGATGAGGGTTCAAATCTCATCTCTCACACTGCCTAGCTGCGTAACATTGGACAAGTCACTCCAAGTCGCCACATTTTATTCGTCTGTGCAATGAAGATTATGATACTTACATTCTTTCCCTCTCACAGGGTTATTGGTGAGGAGGGTGCATGCTATAGAACGGCAAATTATGATTACAAGCAAGCAACCTTACCAGGGGATCTGGAAAGAGAAAGCCATAATCTTCAGAAATGTGAAACCTTTCAAGACTCAATGGTGGGGATTTTTTCAGCTTCCTCTTCTGAGCCTCCATGTCTTTCACTGTGCTGGTCATATGCAATCTCTCCATGGAAATCCCACAATAAGAAACCTTTCTTTTGTACGTCTAAATGCTTAGGCCAATGCAGTTGAAACAAGAACCTTGCTTAACTAATGCAGAGTCGTTTCCCCAGAATATGGGAGAACTTTGTCCTGGGATTACAATCTGGACTCTCTGCTCCCACCGGTAGGAGACTGAGTAAACAATTCAAGGTTACTGATATCAGACACACACACACACACACACACACACACACACACACACACACACACACACTCCAAAATAAACAAATAATACTCTTACCCACCCCCTCAGCAACAAGCATGTTACAAATACAAACTCTCTTTTCCCTACAACACGCCAGGCATTAAAGGATTTGCCCTTACTGTAGTGTACTGAATAAGCCCAGGATTTGGAATCTGAAGGTGTGATTTGGAATTTCTACTTTTACCACTTGATCTCTGTGTGCTCTTGGTCAAATTCCTTCCCTTCTTTTGCCTCCCCTGTAGAAGAAAGGGGGTGGACTAAACCATCTCTGAGGTCCCTCCAACTTGTAGGATCACATGACTCTGGAGAAGGTGCTCCATCTTGGCTGAGGAATCTCAGAAGGTTGCCTTCATTTTATCCCCTGGAACACCATGCCTGAAGAAAATCGCAGTTCTCATTTTCGTAACATGTGATGGTCTACAATGTCCTTTCCTCATAGTAGTCCTATGAGTCAGACATTCTCATATCTCCATTTTACAGATGAGAAAATTGAGTCCCAGAAAGAAGAGATTAACGTGTAGTTACATAACTATTGCTAGAAGAAGGACCTGTAGCAAGGTCCCTGGACTCTAAGTGAAGTGCTTTTTTCATTACACAACATGACCTCAGTTTTACTTAGAAACTCCCCCTGGTTGACATCTTTCTAACTACAAAGTTCATTAGAGTTTGTGCTGAACCAAGTCATCCCAGGGGCCAGATTACAGCTATCAAGCATCAAGCTGTCAAGTAAGTGGACTTGGTGGTGATCTTAGAATAGTTGAGCCCAAAGAAGTATACTATCCTTCATAAGATTTTTGATCTAGAGCTGCTCCCTCATTTTACAGGTGAAGAAACCAAGACCCAGAAAAGTAGAAATCATTCACCCAGTGTCCTTTAGGTATGAAGTATTAGAGTCAAGATTAGAACCCAGGTCCTCCAACTCCAAATTCAGGTCTCTTTTCACTACAGGTAAGTGAGTCTATAAGAAACAGGGACAGGAGAGAATGAATAAATGTTGAGTATATGTCCTAAGAAACTTCCCAGGGCTTCCTCCAGACTTCTCTCAAGGAGGGAAAGAAAAGGTACCTCTGCCCATTCTTTACCACTTCTTAATCTTTATTCCCTCAGGAAGATATTCTGAACCCAATAGGTAAACATACCAAGTTATCCTGGGGGTTTGTGGGGGATAGGGTGACACCTGGGGGCTTGGGGACTCTCACCAGATTATGACACTGATAAAGCCTGAACTAGATCCCAGGGGATGATGCATCCAGAAAAGGATATCTGGGTTGAGTGAGGAGCCTTTGGATATGCTATTGTGCCCTGGTCTGGTGGGAAACATTAATCACCTTCCATTATCTACTAATAAAAGACAATGCATTTGTTGGTGGAGTTGTGAACTGATTCAATCATTCTGGAAAGCAATTTGGAACTATGCCAAAAGGGCTATAAAACTGTGCATACCATTTGATCCAGCAATAGCACTACTAGGTTTGTATCCCAAAGAGATCATTAAAAAAGGGAAAAAAAAATGCACATGTACAAAAATATTTAGAGCAGCTCTTTTTGTGGTGGCAAAGAATTGGAAATTGAGGGGATACCCATCAATTGGGGGAATGTCTAAACAAGTTGTGGTATATGAATGTAATGGAATACTTTTTTCTATAAAAAATGATGGGCAGGCAGATTTCAGAAAAATGGGGAAAGGTTTATGTGAAATGATGATGAATGAAGTGAGCAGAGAGAGGAGAGTATTGTACACAGTAACAGCAACATCATGTGATGACTAGCTTTGATAGACTTAGCTCTTCTCAGCAATGCAATGATCTAAGACAATTCCAAAAGTCGTATGACAGAAAATGCTATCCACATCCAGAGAAAGAACCATGGAGTCTGAATGGAGATCCAAGCATGCTATTTTATCTATTGTTTTTCTTTCTCATGGTTTTTCCCTTTTGTTCTGAGTCTTCTTTCACAATATGACTAATGTGGAAATATGTTTAATGTGATTGCACATGTATAATCTGTTTGTATGCCATCTTGGGGAAGGGAGAGGACAGGGAGTGGGAGAAAATTTAGAACTCAAAATCTTATGGAAGTGAATGCTGAAGACTAAAAAAAAAAAAGAAATACAAACAACTCAAATTTTTAAAAAGACAATGCAGGATTTCAGGTCTTAAACAAAATTCAATTTACACACACTATTACTTTTTATTTTCTTATAGGAGTCAACAGTCAATGGACTGAAGTCCTAGTCACATTGGAGTATTACTCTCCCCTCTCCCATATTTTCCCATTTTCTCCATCATCATCGTGTCTAGTCTAGGGCCCAATGTCTCTGTACTTGACAGAAAGATACTTAACCATTTTAGGATTACTGGATTTAAAACTGAAAAGGCCTTTGAAAGTCACCTAATCCTGCCCTCTTATTTTGTAGATGATGAAACTGAGGCCTACAAGGATTAAATGATCCCCCCACCAAAGTTCCACAGGTATTAAGTGACAAAACCAATATTCCTATCATTAGGATGATGTAAAAATACTAGACTTCTTCCTCTTACCAGCCTTTACCATAAAGCAGACCACTACAATGTGATATAGTAGAAAGCGCCTGGAATTTCTAGTCAGAGGATTTGATTTGCCAGTTACTCTTTCTGTGACCTGGGGCAGCTAGGTAGCACAGTGGATAGAGCACCAGGCTTGGGATCAGGAGGACTTCCTGAGTTCAAATTTGGCCCAGGACTTATTAGCTGTGACCTTTGGCAAGTCCCTTAACCCTTTTTTGCCTCAGTTTTTAATCTTTATCATGAGTTGAAGAAGGAAATGGCAAACCACTATAGTATCTCTGCCAAGAGAACCTGATACCAGGTCACAGAGTCAGATATGACTCAACAACAACTGCATGTAACCTTGGAGGAAAGGCAGGGGGTATAGATGTAGATCTGGGAGTCATCTGCAAGGCAGGGATAATGAAATCTTTGGGAGCTAATGACATCATTGACATAGAATACAGAAAGAAGAGGGCCCAGATATCAATTGGCTCCAGGAGGACTAGCAAACAAGTACTTACAGCTGATCTGCTCACTTGAACACAGCTGAACAGGGGAGAAAAAAAGGGAAGAGAAAAGACTTGCTTTGACCAGCTAGTAATTCTGAATAAAACCCAGTTCTGACTTAGCAGCAAACCAATAATCTATCTCTTCACCAAAGAGGTTACAAAATCTCTGAGCATGCTATAAATCAGGAAAAATGGCTGTTTTGTGGCAAGTTATCCTCTCTTTCCAGAAGCAAGATAGCCTGAGTCTCCTACATGGGGATTGCATCAGTCAAGCAGGCTGCATGTGCTCATCAGCTCTCTCCCCCATACCAATTATATAAGTAACCATTTACCATCCCTCTTTTAGAGATAAGGAAACTGGGCCACAGGGAGTTTGAGTCTTTCAACTCTAAAGCCAGGGATCTTTCCACTACCCCACCTTCCACTCGCCTTTTTAAGTTCCCATGGTTGCAAACCCACAGTACAGTACCCTGTGACTTCCTTGGTTCCCTGGTCTAATGACCAAGTTCACAGGTTTCTGGATTTCTTGTCTTTCTTCTTTCTCACACAATGTAAACTCCCCAGGCTCTCCCACCCGACATCACTTAATCCCCTTGTCACTGATTACGTACTCCATAATACAAGTGGGCTTTTGCTAAGGTATTTTTTACAAAGGAAAAAGGCCTTAAATAACAACAATAAGACTAAGCTCATCAAAGGGATGTCTAAAATAATGATTTTTATTTTTTATATGATTAACTTATTTTATTTCAGATATTGAATCATCAAGTAATAATTTCAATTGGTAATTTACACCAAATTAAATAAATTAGGATTGTTTGCATCTAGTGTGTACTGGGGAGGATTCTTTAAGATCAGTATTTTATTAATATTTAATTATATTTTGTTCTGATAGTGCTTAATTCAATGCTAGGAAGAAAGTCTAGAATAGATGCAAAGTTGTTATCAATTTTATTCCTGCTAGACCGGATGGGGTACTTGTGTGCCTATGCTTGGACCCCAATACTGAAATCACATTTTTCTCAAAAATTACATTTCTCTCTAGCCTCCAAACATTATCCCAGGCAGTTTCTCCCCAGACCAAGGACACAGACTGCCCCAACAACAACCATTATCTCCTTTTCTGCTACAGTAGTCAGCTTCACCTATAGAGTTTATTAGTTTGAACCATCCGTGTACTGGCTAAACTGGCTGTGTACTGGGTCATAATGACATCTACTACTCACTGATCAATCACCTAGGCTTAGATATACATATACTCCTTTATATTTATCTTGTCTAACAAGACATTGATGAGAGCAGCCTGGTCCTGACCATTAGCTGACTTACTGACATTTCAGGCCTATCTCCATGTAGCCCCCACTTTGGCCTATTTCCCAATGAATTCTGGGTAAAACACTTGTGCAGTAGATACTAAAAGTACATGTTCGTTTAAGAACTAATCACTCCTTAACCACTCCCTAATCCCACCCTAAATCACCCAGTTAGCATATTTGGCACATGCTTTACTATAGAACATCCTATATAAACTTTACCTGAACCTCATTCAATTCGCAGGTTCTCTAACAACTCTTGCCTGCTGAAAAGCATAGTAAATCTTTACCTTGACCTCAAGAATGCTTGAGTCCATGAATTCATTCCAGGCAATTTACCCTTATACTCCAGTCTTTGGGGGATTTCAGAATTTCATCCATCCCATCCCTCTTTCCAGCCCCCATCAGACCTAACAAGAGAATTGAATCTTTTCTTCACAATCCCCACCCTTTTCATTCACTCATGCTCATGACTTCTACCAATTTGGGATTGACCAAGCCAGGAACTATGTATGAAATTTGTTCTGTGTTTACCATTTCAGGCTTAGTTCAGTAAAGAAGCTGTCTGATCAGTGGTTGACTTTCATGCTCCAGTCATACCTTCCCAATTAATCACTGTCTAGCTAAGCCACTGTCCAGGCCTTCCTACAATGAAGAGCATTAGATGACACAAATTATGCCATTATAGCGGCATGAAATCAAAGAAGCAAATGCCCCATTTTTTTCAGACTCCCCCATTTCATTTAGTCTAAGGAATTAGAATGCTATAACTGAAGGAGCCCCAGATTGTGAGGAAGGCAGGGGTATGCCTGCTCAAATTAGTCACAAGAACCAATTTATTCATTTTTTTGATAAGATCATTTACAATTCAGAAATTGGCAAACTATAAATCAAGGATTGATTTATCATTTGGTTGATTGTCTAGACTTAAAGTGTTGGAGAAAAATGTTAATACCTATTACCCGTTAAAAGTGTGTTTTTTGCCTTTTGAGAGCCAATTGAACATTTAACAGCATGCTATTGAAAGCAGGAGACATGGATTTGAGCCATGAAACTCCCCTACTGTGCTTCCTTAATCAAATCTCTTTCCCTCCCTTGCCTTAATTAATCTGTAAATTAAGAGTGTTTTATTAGAGCTCTGAGGTATCTGCCAACCCAAAGAATCTCTCTGATTCTATGACCTCTAGCCCAGAAACTCACTGTGCAATACTGGATAAATGACTTGTCCAAGTTTCCTTAGAATGAGGGTGTTGGACTAGAACAGGGTCTACAAACCATGACCCAATCTGGCCCCTGGCCAACTGAGAATGTTGGTTTTGGAGTGCTTTTGTTTGTTTCTTTGTTTCATAACTCCTCTCCCAGGGTAAACAAATGTAGAAAAATAGGCAGTAGCGGGTGAGATTTGGCCCTTGAGTGACAGTTTACCAACCTCTAGATTAAGTTATCTCTAAAATCCCATCTACATCTGCTAGTCTATGAATCAATGAGAAATAGAAGTACCAAGCAGCCTAATAATCTAATCCTATAGTTCTGCCTCTCCTTTTAGGATCCAACCTAATCTAATTTAATCTCATCCAATCCGATTTAATCCAACAAACATTTATTAAGCCTTGCTATCTTTCCAGTCAAAATATTGAGTGAGAGAAACATTTTAAATAGACTTACAGCTTTTTGTTTCACTATGACATAAACATTTTTATGCAGATGAGACAAATTCATTGTGTCATTCCATGACCTACTTGTGGTCACAGGATTATAAACATTGAGATTTTTAGAGCTAAAAAGGATTTTTTTTTAGTTACTCCAGTTCAAAGCCTTTATTTTAGAAAAATGAGGAACCTGAGTCAGAAGGAGGAAGTGACTTCCATAAAGTCAGAGATAATATCACAGAAATTCCATCTTAGAAGAGACAACAGAGCTCTACTAGTAGAGGCTCTACCCAAGCAAGAATCTGCTCTACGATATTCTGATAAATGGTCATCCATCCATCCATCCATCCATCCATCCATCCATCCGCTTTTGAAGAATTCCAGGAACTAACTACATTCCAAAGCAGTCCATCACACTATTGAGTAACTCTATTAGGGAGATTTTTTCCCCTGCACAATAGGTTTAATTATATCACATATACCCAGCCTGATCCTCCCCCCCCCCCCCCACTCCCAATAGACTACACTAGTTCCCAATGGGATCAAATATAAGCTCTTCTTTGGGGCATTTAAAGTTCTTCACAACCTGGTTCCCTCTTTTCTAGTCCTCTTACACTTGACAACTCCCATACCACAGATTCTACGATCTTACTAACTGTTCTTCCTGCAGTAGGCTCCATCTTCCATCTCCATGCTTTGGCATTGGTTGTGCCCCATGGCTGGAATGCTCTTATTGCTCATTTCTGCCTCTTATATATATCCTGGATTCCTTCACGTCTCAGTTCAAATCTCACTTTCTGCAGGAAGCCTTTCTCTGTCCTCTAACTACTAGTGCCTTCTGCTCTGAAATTAACTCCTATCTACTCTGTATATGTCTTGTATGTGTCTAGTTATTTACATGTTGTCTCCTCACTAGAATGACCTATTTTTTTTCCCCTTCATTGTATTTTAAGTGCTCCACACAGTGCTTGGTATATAATATGCTTTTAAGTGGTTCTCATGTGACATAGTCTCCAATACCATCATCATCTTGATTGCCTATCTCAGGACCATCTTCAGGTAACCAATGTTCTTCTTCCAATGCCCTTTCTACCACCAACAAACCCAGAGGACTTTGGTAATTGGTGCCACCTATTTCTAAATGCTACTATATTTTCTCTCTTTGAACCAAGTATTAACACACAGGCTGGTCTTTGGGGTTAGCATAGGCATCACCTTAGTGATATTTCCAGGAAAAAGCAAATGATGTTTCTTTTAGACATTTCAAAGGAGTTTACCACAAATTACGATAAAGTGATAAAGAAAGAGAATTTGATAACAAATATCAAGAGAAGGTTACAAGGGTCTTTATGGTCAACTCCTTTCTTCTCCATCCCTATAAAGGGAATTAAGCCTATGTCCTTCATAGATGACACAGTGGATAGAGCATCAAGATTGAAGTCTGAAAGACTAATCTTGATGACTTCAACTCTGGCCTGGGACAGTTACTAACTCTGTGACTCTGGTTAAATAACTTAAACCTGTATACATCAATTTCCTCATCTGTAAAATGAGCTGGAGAAAGAAATGGCAAACCACTCTGTATCTTTGCCAAGAAAACCCCAAATAGGGTCACAAAGAGCCAAACACAAATGAAATCGAACCATCAATAACCTTCTCAGTTCCTCCTTCATTGTAGTTGATAGACTTTCAGTCTCCATAGAGAAACTCATGCTATCTGAACTTCATAATATCTCACCTCTTACTCTTTAGCCAATGAGTCACTCAATATGAAAAGAAAAACCACAAAAACATAAAAAAATCTACTTTAATTCAGTGCTTAATACATTTCATCTATTCTCTCTTTTGATCCTGTCCCTCCACAAGAGTTTTAACTTCTAATTGCTCCCTCCTCCCACTGCCCTCCCTTCCATCATCCCCCCCACACTGTTTATCCCCTTGTCCCCCACCTTCCTGTATTGTAAGATAGGTTTTCATACCAAAGTGAGTGTGCATTTTATTCTTTCCTTTAGTTGAATGTGATGAGAGTAAGGTTCATGTTTTTTCTCTCACCTCCCCCCTTTTTCCCTCCACTGAAAAGTCTTTTACTTGCCTCTTTTATGAGAGATAATTTGCCCCATTCCATTTCTCCCTTTCTCCTCCCAATATATTTCTCTCTCACCCCTTAATTTCATTTTTAAGATATGATCCCATCCTATTCAACTCACTCTGTGCACTCTGTCTCTATGTGTGTGCGTGTGTGCATGTGTGTGTGTGTAATCCCACCCAGTACCCAGATACTGAAAAGTTTCAAGAGTTACAAATATTGTCTTTCCATGTAGGAATGTAAACAGTTCAACTTTAGTAAGTCCCTTATGACTTCTCTTTGCTGTTCACTTTTTCATGCTTCTCTTCATTCTTGTGTTTGAAAATCAAATTTTCTTTTCAGCTCTGGTCTTTTCATCAAGAATGCTTGAAAGTCCTTGATTTCATTGAAAGACCAATTTTTCCCCTGAAGTATTATACTCAGTTTTGCTGGGTAGGTGATTCTTGGTTTTAGTCCTAGTTCCTTTGACTTCTGGAATATCCTATTCCATACCCTTCGATCCCTTAATGTAGAAGCTGCTAGATCTTGTGTTATCCTGATTTTATTTCCACGATACTTGAATTGTTTCTTTCTAGCTGCTTGCAATATTTTCTCCTTGACCTGGGAACTCTGGAATTTGGCCACGATGTTCCTAGGAGTTTCTCTTTTGGGATCTCTTTCAGGTGGTGTTCTGTGGATTCCTTGAATATTTATTTTGCCCGCTGGTTCTAGAATCTCAGGGCAGTTTTCCTTGATAATTTCATGAAAGATGATGTCTAGGCTCTTTTTTTGATCATGGCTTTCAGGTAGGCCCATAATTTTTAAATTGTCTCCCCTGGATCTATTTTCCAGGTCAGTTGTTTTTCCAATGAGATATTTCACATTATCTTCCATTTTTTCATTCTTTTGGTTTTGTTTTGTGATTTCTTGGTTTCTCATAAAGTCATTAGCCTCCATCTGTTCCATTCTAATTTTGAAAGAACTATTTTCTTCAGTGAGCTTTTGAACCTCCTTTTCCATTTGGCTAATTCTGCTTTTGAAAGCATTCTTCTCCTCATTGGCCTTTTGAACCTCTTTTGCCAATTGAGTTAGCCTATTTTTCAAGGTGTTATTTTCTTCAGCATTTTTTTGGGTCTCCTTTAGCAGGGTGCTGACCTGCTGTTCATGCTTTGACTTCATGTCACTCATTTCTCTTCCCAGCTTTTCCTCCACCTCTCTAACTTGATTTTCAAAATTCTTTTTGAGCTCTTCCATGGCCTGAGCCCATTGGGTGGGCTGGGACACAGAAGCCTTGACTTCTGTGTCTTTGCCTGTTGGTAAGCATTGTTCTTCCTCATCAGAAAGGAAGGGAGGAAATGCCTGTTCACCAAGAAAGTAACTTTCTATAGTCTTATTTCTTTTCCCTTTTCTGGGCATTTTCCCAGCCAGTGACTTGACCTCTGAATATTCTCCTCACACCCACCTTGCCTCCTGATCCTCCCAGCCAGCACTTGGGGTCTGAGATTCAAATGCTGCTCCCCAGCCTCGGGGCTTCGGCAGGGGCAGGGCTGCTATTCAGTGTGAGATTAAGTTCAGGTGCTCAGGTCAGGGCAGGGCCACCTCTCAGGCTCAGTTCCCTCAGGGGGTTTATGCACAGACCTTCAACAATGGATCCAGGCTCCTGCCTGCTTGGGGAGCCCTGGTCTGCCACTGCCTCAGCTTCTGCCTCCCGAGGGGGCCTGAGTTATGGGGGCACCCCACTCCCCTCTCGACCCGCTGAAGAGACCCTCTCACCAACCCCGTCACCTGTGGGTGGAGGGACCTGCGCGGCCGCTGGAGATCCCGTCCCTGAAGCCTGCTCGGATCTGTTCCTCTCGGTGCCGTGGCTGCGGCAGGGCTGGGCTGGGCTCCGCATCCGCAGTGCGAAGGACCTTTTGTGAGAGGTTTTCAGGTCCCTCTGGAACAGAAATCTCCTTCACTCCACTGTTCTGTGGCCTCACTGCTCCAGAATTCGCCGTGAGTTACTTTATATCGATGTTCTATGCGTTGTGGGTTCAGAGCTATGTGTATGTGCGTCTTTCTACTCCGCCATCTTGGCTCTGCCCCCTTTAATGTGGAAGCTCTGGACTTTGGCTATGATATCCCTGGGAGTTTTCATGGTGGGGTGGTGGAAAGGGGGGAATAGGATTCTTTCAGTAGATGAACTCAATATATTTTTACTTTATCCTTTGTTCTACTATGTTTGGGAAGTTTTCTCTCAAGATTTCTTGAAATATGCTATCCAAACTCCTTTTTGTTGTTCGTAGCTGGTTGTTGTCCTTCATTCTCGAAGAGGACCGAAATGACATCACTATGTTAGAGTCAAATTTCAGTGTATTGATTGAGGTTGATCAGACCAGTACAAGCTCAGAATGTTCTACTACAGGTCAGGCACAAATAGTCCATGTGAGCATTTGGGGTGGATTTTCTAAATTTGCACATCTTGCATTTTTTTGAGTTATTTCAATTCAGCTTTGCTCATAGAGCACAGCACCTTTTCTGATGCAGGTACACCGTGCTGAGAAGCTCTGTGCCAGTGTCTCCCATGTCACTCAATCAATTCCAAAGTTCTTAAGAGAGACCTTGAGAGTATCTTTGTATCACTTCTTCTGACCACCATGTGAATGCTTGCCCTGTGTGAGTTCTCCATAAAACAGTCTTTTTAGCAAGCTTACATTTCACATTTGAAAAATGTGGCCTGGCCAACAGAGTTGCACTCTCTGAAGTAGAGTTTGAATGCTTGGCAGTTTAGTTCAAGAAAGGACTTCAGTGTCTTGTATCTTATTCTGCCAGGGGATTTTCAGAATCTTCCTAAGACAATTCAAATGGAAGTGATTCATTTTCCTGGCATATAGCTGGTATACTGTCCAGGTTTCACAGGCATACAACAATGATGTCAGCTCTATAGACCTTCAGTTTGATAGTCAGTCTAATATCTCTTTTCTCCTATATTTTCCTTCAGAGCTTCCCAAACACTGATCTAGCTCTGGCATTGTGTATGTCAATCTCATTATCAATGTGTACATCCCTGGAAAGTAAACTGCCAAGGTAGATATACTTATCCACAGCATTCAAAGCTTCTCCATTTGCTGTAACTGATGGTTCCACACATGGATGGTGTAGTGGTGGCTGACAGAGCACCAGTGTTTTTTTAGTGCTAATTGTTAAGCTAAAATTAACACAAGCAGGAGAGAATCGATCTACATTTTGTTACATCTCAGCTTCAGATGCTGCATTGAGTGCACAGTCATATGCAAAGAGAAAATCATGCACCAACACTCCTTCCACTTTGGTCTTGGCTTGTAGACTTTTCAAGTTGAAGAATTTATCATCAGTGTAGTAGCTGACCTTGATACCATGTTCATCCTCATTGAAAACACTTGACAACATGGCTGAAAACATCACACTAAAAAGCACAGGAGCAAGCACACGGTCTTGTTTCATTCCATTGGTGACTGGGAAAGCTGAAGAGCACTGCCCATTATCCAGAGCCTAGGCAAGCATGCCATAATGAAATTGACATACAATGCCAATGAGATAATCCAACGATTATATAATTATCTTGTCCTTTATCTGTTTTCTAGTTCAGGCTTTTGCTTCTTTTGCCAGAGTCAATAACTTTTAACTTTGTCTTAGCATTTCTTGATGTCCCATGTCACTAACTTCTGTTTGGTCAATTCTAATTTTCAGGGACTTTGTAACTTAGACAAAGCTTTGTACTACTTGTGCTAAGCTGTTGATTCTCTTTCCACGTGAACAAAATAAGTCAACAAATATTTGTTTAAGTTTCTGCTATATGTCCAGGCACTGTGTGAAGTGCTGGGGATATAAATAAAGGCAAAAGGATGGTCTTTGCTGCTGTGGAGCTCAGTCTAACATGGAAAGTAACATGCAAACCACTAGGAACAAATTTTATATATATATGCACATATATGCATATATGTACACACATACATAAATATATGCATGTATAGTATGTGTATATATTATATACATGCAATATTTATATATTAAATTTTATATACATTATATATTATATTATATATAATACAAAATATATTTATATGTATTATATGTAATAAATTTACATGCATTGTATATGTGTATATATAATACTGTATATACAATACTGTGTGTGCTAATACTTTCACCAGCTTAATCATATATCTATCTATATATACATATACGTGTATATATATATACATGTATGTGCAAGATAACTTGGAGAAAACCAATCAAGGGAAAGTTTTAGCATTTAGTGAGATTAGGTAAAGCTGCTTCTAAAAGGTGGGGTTTTAGCTGGGAATTAAAGGAAGTCAGAAAAGTCAGGAGTCAGAGATAATGAGGGAGAGCATTTCAGGCATTGAGGACAACCTGCAAAACTGCTCAGCATGGGGAATGGGTGTCTTATGTGAGGAAGCTAGTATCCCTATCCCAGTTATTCTGAGTCTCTGGTTGTCATTGTTCAGACTCCATTCTTGGTCCCCCCACTAACCACTCTCATGTTGTTATCTCTCTCAACATAAAACCCAACCCCAATTTCAACCTAAAGGTACTCACTCCTTTACTATGATACTCTTTGAAATACCTATTCCACAGGTTTAAAACTTGCTTTCGTCTTGTGTCTTTTCCTTTCCCACTCTTTCTGTCTTCTGGCACTAAACAAAACTTGACTCCTTCCTGATGACACAACCTCCCTATCCACGTTGCTGCACTAATTCCTCTCAACTTACTGATTCAGGTAAAGGAGTTAGAATACTCCTTGCTCCCTATTGTCACTTCCAGCTTCTCCCTTTACCACCATTACTCTTCTCCTTTGAGGTTTATTCAATCTATACTTCCTACTCAATCAAGATTATAGTAGCTGTTTTTTGCTGACCCCCAGGAAACTTCCATTCTTTCCTTCACAAGTTTAGAGCCTGGTTTATAGTCTTTCTGTCCTTTCCAAATCAGGCCCATACACTAGGAGACTTCAACAAATACACTGATACCTCTGCAAAGAACCTACAAACACCTGTTTCTCCTATCTTCAAAAATCCCTCATTTGGTCCATCCTACCCCACTGGCTATCATTTCATATTTCTCTTCCCAGCAGTGGATAAATTCTTTGAGAAGACCATCTGTAATCTGTGCCTCCAGTCCGTCTCTTCTCACTTTTCTCTTAACCCTTTTCATTCTGGTGTCTTCCTTCATCACTCAACTGAATTTATGCTCTCCAAATGACCAATGATCAATGAAGAAGTTAAAGTTATTTATAGTCATATAAAAAAATGCCCTAAAACACTACTGATTAGAGAAATGCAAATTAAAACAACTCTGAGGTACCACATCACACCTATCAGATTGACTAACAGGAAAATAATAAATGTTGGAGAAGACATAAGAAAATTGGAACACTAATGCATTATTGGTAGAGATGCAAACTGACCCAGCCATTCTGGAGAGGAATTTGGAACTATGCCCAAAGTACCATAAAACTGTGCATAACCTTCCATCCAGCAACACCACTTCTAGGTCTGTATTCCAAAGAGATCATACAAATGGGAAAAGGACCCACATATACAAAAATATTTATACCAGCTCTTTTTGTGGTGGCCAAGAATCAGAAGCTGAGGGGATGCCCATCAATTGGGGAATGGCTGAACAAGTTGTGGTATATGAATGAGATGGAACATTATTGTTCCATAAGAAATGATGAACAGGTGGACTTCAGAAGAGCCTGGAAAGACATAAACTGATGCTGAGTGAAGTGAACAGAACCAGGAGAATGTTGTACACAGTAACAGGAACATTGTGAGATGACTAACTTTGATAGACTTGACTCTTCTCAGAAATGCAAGGATCTAAGACAACCCCAAATGACTCATGATGGAAAATGCCATCCACATCCAGAAAGAGAACTATGGAGTCTGAATGCAGATCAAAGCTGACTATTTGCTCCCTTTTTGTTTTTGCTATTTCTTCTTTTTTGTGATTTCTCCCATTGGCTCTAATTCTTCTTTACAACGTGACTACTGTGAAAATATGTTTAGTATGATCATACATAGCCTACATCATATTGCATGCCATCTTGGGAAGGGGTAGGAGAAGGAGGGGAAGACAATTTAGAACTCAAAATCTTATGGAAATAAATGTTAAAAACTAAAATTTGATAATTTTTTTAAAAAGAAAGTGGTGGCAATGTTTTTTTAAAGGTATTAATAAAAAATTGTAAATTAAAAAAACTAAAGTGACCAATGATCTCTTTATTGCCAAATCTAATGACCTTTTCTCAGTCCTTATCCTTTTTAACTTCTCTGTACTCTGGCACTGATGCTTTTTTCCATGATTCTCTCTTCTCATTAGGTGACACTATTGTATCCTGATTATGGTTCTTCCTGTCTATCTCTCTTCAACTTCTTTGCTGGGTCTTTATCCACATTTCACTTGGTGATGTCATCACTTCCTTTGAATTCAATTATCATCTCTACAATAATTTTTCTCAGTTCTACTTATCCAACCATAACCTCTCTCCCAACCTTCAGATTCACATCTTCAACTACCTGCTAAGCATCTTCAACTCAAAATATCCCAAAAAGAACTCATTATTTCCCCCAAATCCTCCTTCCTTCCAACTTTCCTATTACTGTGAAGGTCACACCATCCTTATAGCCACTCAGGCTAGTAACATCCTCAACTTTTCACTGTCTCACATCCTATTTTCATTCTACCTTCATAACATTATTTATATACAACCTTCTCTCTTCTAAAATTATCACCCTGGTACAGGTTCTCTGGTACAAGCCTAGACTATTGTAATAAGATCTTTTGGTTGAATCCCTGCCTCAAGTCTCTCTACTGGAAACCATCCTCCATTTGGCTGTCAAGCTGAATTTTCTCAAGTATAGGTCTAGCCAATGTCACTCACCCATTCCCATCCAATAAACTCCAGAGTCTCTAACTCTTCCAGAATCAAATATAAAATTGTATTTGAAGTTCAAAGCCTTTCATAACACGGTTCCTTCCCACCATTTTAATCTTCTTTCCCTTGCCACACACACACACACACACACACACACACACACACACACACACTCTATTCAGTCCATTGATACCTGCCTTCTTTCTATCCTTTGCTCAAAACACCCCATCTCCTGAAGTCATTGTTTTTTATTGACTCTCCTCCTTACCTGGAACTCCCTCCTCCTCATCCCTGCCTTCTGGCTTCTCTGGCCAGAGGATCTAAAATCTTACTTTCTATAAGAAGCTTTCTTTTTGTTGATTATTGCTGATATATCTTGTATATATCTTGTTTGTACATAGTTGTTTGGCTTCCATCTTTCACATTAGAATGTAAGCTCCTTGAAAGCAAACACTATCTTTTGCCTTTCTTTGTAACCCCAGTGTAGCACTGAACCTGGCATATAGTAGGCACTTAAATGTTTGTTGACTTGGCTTGTTAATTTGGAAAGACAATAAACAGCTTAGCATGAAAGGTATAAAATCTTATTCAAGTAATAAACTCCCTGAAAATTAGAAGGGACCAAACAAAAGTTAGTAATAGCGTCAGACAACAATGGTTGTTGGTTGGTTGGTTGTTGTCCTTCTTCTTCGAAGAGGACCAAAATGACATGACCATTGTAAAGTGAAAATTCAGTGTGTCTGACTAAGGCTGATCAGACTCAGAATGCTCTACCACAGGTTGGGCACAGATAGTCCATATGACTATCTGGGGTGGATATTCCAAATTTGTGCATCCTGCCTTTCCTTTGTACTGTCTCAATTTTGCTTTGCTAAAAAAGCACATCACCCTTTCTTATGTAGGCACACCATGCTGAGCGGTCCTGTGCCAGTGTCTCCCATGTTGCATAGTCAAATCCAAAGTTCTTGAGAGAGACCTTGAGAGTGTCCTTGTATCATTTGTTCTGGGCACCATGTGATCGCCTGCCCCCTGCAAGTCCTCCATAAAATAGTCTTTTTGAATTAATAATCTTTAGAATTAATGTCAACAAATTAGAGCTCTTCTCTGAGCATGAACACTTTGCTGCTGACTTGGAGGGAAAGTTGAGCCAACACACAGTTGGCAACAGTGGAGCAGAAAAGGAGTGGGCAGCTCTCAGAGATTTGGTGTACAGTACCGCATTTGCTTATCTGGGTCAGAACACTTGCAAGCACCAGGACTGATTTGATGAAAATGATGGGGAAATTCAGAAGCTACCAAATGAAAAATGAGAACTCCACAGGATTTACCAGAAGGATAGTTCATGCACCTTTAAGAAGGCACTGTTTAATTCCATCAAAAGCAAAGTACAAGCAAAACTTAGAGAGATATAGGATTCCTGGCTCAGTAAGAAGGCAGATGAAATTCAGTTTTATGCTGATAATAACAATCCAAAGTACTTTTATGATTTCCTGAAAGCTATTTATGGACCAAAGACCTATGGTGCATCACAACTGCTCAGTGCTGAGGGAGCCACATTGATTAATGATAAGGACATGATCCTAGAGAGATGGGCTGAACACTTCCATAGTGTTCTCAACAAACCATCATCAATCAATGCTGAGGTCATTGACCATTTACCTCAGGTTGAAGTCAAGCTCTCCTTAGCTGAACTTCCATCAGACAACAATAAACACTAAAACAAAGTCAAAAGATTGAAAAAAATCTGGTACATAGCAAGCACTTAATAAATATTTTCTGATGCACTTGTTGGAATGTAAACTGATTGGACAATGGAATAAAACAAAAAGAGAGACAGAATGGATAAGAAAACAAAACAGCCATCTGCTTTAAATATAAGAAACACATTTTTTAATAAATAAAAGGACTCATACAAGAATGAAAGTGAGAGACTAGGGGGAAAATCTACTATATATCAGGTGATCAAAAAAAAAATCAGGAATTACCATTATGCTATCTGACAATACAAAAAGCAATGCATTTAAAATTTAAAAAGATAAAAGGGGAGACTACAGGAAAATAGGCACAATACTAAATGATTGATGGATCTGTGAACTGGTCCACCCATTCTACCAGGAATTTGGAGTTTTATAAAAACATAAATCCATATATACACAGATTCCACTTCTAAGTACATGACCCAGTGAGGTCAAGGACAGAATGACAGTCCTTGTGTGTATCAAAATATTTATAGCAGCATTTTTAATATTAGTAAAAAATACCTGGAAACTAAGTGCATGCCCATCAATTAAGAAATGACTAAAAAAAACTGTGGTATATGAATGTAATGGAAAATTAGTGTCCTATAAAAACAACATAACAAAAATTTAGAGAAGCATGAGACGACAAAGGAATTGATTCAGTGTGAAGTAAGCAGAATCATAAAAACAATATGTACAAGCATTGAACAAAGAAAATATAACAACATACATAAACATTGATGTAACATATACATTGTACTTCTCATCAAATCCATCAACCTCATTGAATCCCATGACTTGCATTTTTATTCCATTTTAATTACCCACAGGGGTGACCACACTTTAGATTTCAATATCAGCTAGAACAGTGTGACCGACTGTATAACTGTAACCTCTGCTACTGACTTAACTTTGCTATCATAGACATAATGCAAATAAACAAAAATTGGGAGGTCTTTATTAATTTTTTAAAAAATATAAAGAGATCCTGAGATCACAATCTTTAAGAACTGCTAAACTACACTTTCAAAGGATGGGTAGGACCAAAATTTTACTAAGGAAATTGTGCCTGGACAGGTAGGAATCTCTGAAGAATGATATTCTGAAGACAAAAAGGAACAATTCTGATGAATTAGGGGGAAATGAGAATTATCTAAAGAAACCATTATGAACACAGAAAGGACTCACTGATCAACTTAATTTTTTTAATATGACCAGAAAATGGAATTAAGGGTAGGTAATAGAAGAAGAATATAAAAGTACAAAATAATAAGGGGAGTATTAGGAGTGTTAAAATTCAGAATAAGCTGAGGCTACTGAGAAATGGGCAGTAGGTGGCACAGTGGATAGCATACCAGGCCTGGAGTCAGGAAGACTCACCTTCATGAGTTCAAATTTGGCCTCAGACATTTAGGAGCTATGTGACGCTGGGCAAGTCACTTAATCCTGTTTGCCTCAGTTTCTTCATCTGTGAACTGGAGAAGAAAATGGCAAACCACTCCAGTATCTCTGCTAAGAGAACCTCAAATGGGGTCACAAAGAGTCTGAAAAATTACTGATCACAGAGGCAATAAACAAAAAGAGGATTTTTAGAAGTATTAAGAAGAGTGATACCATCTGAAATAAACTCCCTCATCTCCTTTCTGTTTCTCTAAATCTTTCAGTATCCTCACCCATCAATTCCTTTCTTCCTGTTCCAGAAAAAGAAAAAGTGCAACTGCCATCCACATCACTGGTATCATATGGGACCTTGCTGTACTTAATATACCTTACCTGTCAGGAATCTTGAGGGTTCTAAAATCTTGCAGGTTCTAAAACACTACATAAAAGTCCACTATTTTATTAGTATGACTGACTTCTGTATCTTGAGGGCACAACACAGCCTGGTCTTTGATACAAGGAATTTGGAAACTGACACAGCATCCTTCTTCTGTGCTTACTGTGATACTCAACCACAAAATGAGGGCCGCCACAGCATTAGACTTGCACCAGTTCAAACTAATGGAGGGGAATGCTGACATAAATCATGGATCTGCACCTCCTAATCACTTGCTTCATTAACCAACTTCACTGTTACTCTAGACTGATCCCCAATTGGTTATTAGCATTTTCCCATTCCCTGAACCCTCTCCATCCCTGCGATACTACACTTCCTAGACACCTCAGAACAATGACCCCTCCCCAACCTCAGCTATTCCCTCAGACCCTCAACCCTAGCTACCTACCCCCTTCATTGTCCCACTGCAGATCTACTCTTCCACTGTGCCCTCTGGAGCACTTACTCTGTAATTAATAAACTTGCTTTCATCTTCAATTTCTTTCTCATTCCTTTCATTTTTGGCCCTCACTGAGAGTTGGCTCTTTCCTGATGACACTGCTTCTCTCATTCACCACTTTTTCTTCTCTAAATTTACCACCTAATTAATATTCTGATAGTAATTATATACTGATGCCTTGGACATTCTACATCTTTTTCTGAATGAGTTCAGGACCAGACTTATAGTCATCATCTGTACCTCATTCTGAGACTTCAACATATGCTAGTGTTTCTTCAAATACCCTAATTTCCAGAATCTTTAATCTACTCAATTCCTATGACTCCACTCCATTTCAACTACACATTAGGAATATTTTACCTTTGTTCTTACCAATATCCACATCCATTGCACTTTCATGTTTAGGAACTCTGAATTAGTTCTATCTGATCAAAATATTCTATCTTTCCATATCTCCCTGTTCCTCATTTTTAAAAACTTACTTTTCATCCTCATTGTGACTTCCAAAGTCACAAAAGTCACAAAAAGACCTATATTTCCTCAGTACCATACTAGGTTCTTAGTCATTCTTTGGCTATACTCCCCTTTCTTTTCAACTATAACCAGAAAAAAATCCAGTAAATAATTCCAGATAATGCTTCTCTATAATTACAAGTTTGAAAGCTGTTGTTCAGACTTATTTGCTTATGAGCTAATTGTTTTTCAAGGTATCCTTCACATTCAAGAAGTAATCTAATTTCCTATGAATAAATCTAATCAACCAAGCAATTTCTCTAATCACATTGTTCAGGAAAAATCCTGAAACTTTAACAGTTTCATCTTGCTTCTGGAGGGGGAAATAAAATTATTCTGTCTCCCTCCTATAGAAGAGTAGGTCAAACCCATTTAAATAATTTAATAAACTGCTACCTTTTCCTGGATATTACATCTTCACTAGGGTTTTGTGACACTAATCTCTTCTGATTCTCCTCCTATCTGTCTGACTGCTTCTTCTCAGTCTCTTTTGTTGGATCTTCATCCTTGTCATGACTGAGTATCTTCCAGGGCTTTGTCCTAGGTCATCTGTTCTTTTCTCTTTATTCTCTCTCACTTACCAATCTCATCAGCTCCTAAAAGCTCAATTATCTACTTTACTCAGATGATTTCTAGATCTATATTTCTAGCTGTAATCACTTTGATGACCTCAAGTCCCACAGTACCAATTCCCCAATGGACATTTCAAACTGGATACTCCATAGGTATCTCAAACCCAGTATGTCTAAAAGAGAACTTGTTAACTTTCCCCTAATATCTTCCCCTCTTCCAAACTTTCCTATTACTGCCAAGGGAACTACTACCTTTTTTATTTTAGCTCTAGGCTCAAAATTTCATTGTCAACCTCAACTCTTCACTCTCACTCATGTCATATATCTAATTCATTGCCAAATTTTGTCATTTCTATCTTCAGAGCTCTAGTATATATCTCTTTCTCTAAAATCACACATTCATTATTACCCTTTTATAGGCCCTCATCATCTCTAGCCCAGACAGTTGCATTAACCTTCAAATTTTTCTCCATGCCTCAAGTATCTTCCCACGCCAATCCATCTTCCACTCAGCTGCCAAAATGTTTTTCCTAAAGCACGATCTGATCAGATCAATTTTTCACACATACCTCCCACTCAGTAAATTGTAGTATCTCCCTATTATTTCTAGGATATAATATAAAGTCTTTAATTTTCATTTAAAGTTCTTCACAACCTGGTTCCTTCTTTTCTGTTTGATTTTTCTATTCTATTCCCCTCCAAGCACTCTATGACATGACTACACTGGTCTACTTGCTATTCTTACAATTCTTCATTTCCCACTTTTGTTTCTTTACAGTGACTTTTTCTTATGCCTGAAATGCTCTCTCTCTCCAAACCTCTGACCTCTGACTCATAGGTTTCATGGTTTTCTTTGAGACTCAGATCAAGTGTCCCCTCTTCCGGGAATCCTTTCTTGGTCTCTCCACCATCACCTCAGCTGCTAATGGCACCCCTTCTAAAGTTACCTTCCGTCTACTCTGCATTTATCTAATATGCTCTGATTTTTATATGTCATCTCCTCCAACAGAATATGTTTCTGGATGGCAAAGACTATTTTTGTGGGGGTTTTCTTTATAACTCTAGCTCTAGTACAATGCCTTGTACACAGTAAATGAATGTTTGTTGACTGATTTAAGAACCTGTGCAGTTTCCCTATAGCTTTTGCTCTGCCACTCTTAACTTAATCATTCTGTCTTTCTTTCTTTGGCTAGAAAAAATCTCCTAACTCCACCCCATTACCTAGAAACCTATCACTCTACCCTTTTGTCTACCACTTCAAACCAGATTAATCCCAAATAAGCAGTAACAACTCCTATTAAACAAGAGAGGGATAGAGGGGAGACAGGAATATTCTTTCCAGTTTCTTTAAATGGGGATTCCACAGACCTACTCAGTCACTGTAGCCATCCCAGAAAGTTTGCCTCCCTAGTCTCCACAGCAAAATCAAATGAACTTGTGAATTTCCTGCAGTTCAGGCATCTAAGGGAGTGTGTGTACACATGGTGGGATTACACAGGTAAGGTAAAGTCAACCCTTACTGGGAGAGTGAACCCCAAAGGACTCATTTCACCTTGAAATAGCTTTTGTTTATTCATTTTAAACAATTACATTATGATGCAGCCACATTGACAACATAGCATTAATGTCATTCAAAACAAAGCTTTTTCTTCTTGTTCAAAATCCTTGTGATCATTTAAGGAAGACATAAGGATTCCTTGGAACTTACAGAAGACTTTTCTGTGCAACCTCTATGTGTAATGTGAGCTCCCTGAGGGCAAGGATTTTTTTTTTATTTTTTTACAACCCAAACTTATCATCTTATATACAGTAAAGTGCTTAATTTATGCTTATTCATTGATCAGCTGATAGATTGGTTAATAGAAGATCATTAATTGCATATTTAAGTAGAATGTAATATTATTGAAAGCAGAACTTAATAACTGATGTTGAGTGAGTAATAATTATCTTGCGTTCCATTAGCTCTCTTCCAATAGAGCTTTTTCGGTTGTGTCCCTTACAGTCTTAAGGAAAGTCATTATGTTTGTACCACCTGTCCCTTTTTCTTCATCATCTGATGATTTCTTCCCTTTTTCATTGTTCTGTTTATTTGCTGGATTTATGATGTACTTGGTCACCACTTGAATGTGATAGCTCCTGAGAGCAACTAGAGCCCTTATGCATTCATTATACTCCTTCCTCAGTGCAGCATCATCACTGGAGATGACAAAATCTCTAAGAGATAGGCTAGAGGTAATTGCCTCAAGAAAGTCCTTGTGAGACGATGGCATATAGTCTCTCATTTCCTCAAGGAATTTAGCACTGGTTTTCTCTGAAAGAAGAGGAAAAAGTAGGGCATTAAGGAGAAATGACAATGATATTTATCAGTAGGATAAGAAATATGTCCATCCCAATGGTAGTGGGATAGCTGGGTGCCAGATTATATATAATAATTATGCATAATTGTAATAAACTTGTTGTTAAGCTATACTTTACAAGTTTACAAAATGTTTTCCTCATGACAAAGCTGTACATTACATAAGGTAATTACTACTATTCCACTTTGTAGATGAGGAAACTAAGGCTCAGAGAAATGATGCAATAGACTTAGAGTCAGAAGCCCTGTCTCTGACATCTACTGACAACCATAATACCTTAAGGATATAGATTCACCTCTTTCAGCCTCATTTGCCTCTTCTATAAAATGGCCATACTTACTCTCATACTGCTTACTTTAAAGGACTGTTACACAAAATATTCCTTATAGACCTTAAAGCATAATTGAATTACAATTAGGATTTATTAATATATTTTATTATTGTTACTATTATTAATGAGAGTTATTACTACAACTATAATAGTGGATAGTTCTGTGTATATTAAACCCTGGAAAAATAGATGCTGATGAGGAATTATCAGAGCCTCCCAATCTGCTCTGGGATAGCCCATTGTAATCAAATACCTTCTACTTGGATCTCTGGGTCTTGGCTTCCCTCAACCTTTCACCCATACTCCTGCTTTCTTACCACATATAACAGAAACACGTTTCTTTATGAAGCTGATTTATAAGTCATCAAAAGTCCCATTTCTATGAAGTACTTTCCTTAATACAGCCCAGGGAAACAGGCAGTACTTCAAGTATCCTTGTCTGTTTCTACTACACCATATTGCTAAGTTCATTTGAATCTCAAATCTCAATCAGGACCTCAACTTACCCTCTGCAGTGTCATGTTGGATTCCCAGCAGGGCGTCAAAGCATTGCACTACGCTGCTTTGGGCAGCACTTCCACCAGAGAACATCTTGGGTGTGTCCCACACTCCTTCATACATCAGGCCATTTGGCAACAGTGGGTTGTTCTTCCAGCTAAACCAAAAGAGAGACAAAGATATATTTATGTTTGTCAGAGAAAGGCTTTTGCCTCCATTAATTTTCCAAAATCAATTTTTATAGGTATAGAAATAAAGGATAGGGAGAATAAGTAATTCTATTAGCTTTTTGTTTGATTTTTGATCATGAGCTCTTCCTGTTCCCAGCCAAATCAATCTCTTAGAGAAAGAGTCATTTTGGTATCACAGACATAAGCAAATTTGGTAGCTACCATAAGAGAGTCATACATTAGCATCTTAAGTGTCTACACACATTATTTAATTTCATTCTTACTACTGCACTGTGAGATTGGCAATACAATCCTTATTATCCGCACTTTACATATGAGGAAACTGAAGGTAAGAGGAGAGGTAATTTGTCCAGTTTCACATCAGGCAATGAATGTGAGTCAAAACTCACACTCAGTGATGTTTCCATCACACCATATTATACTCTTTCTAGAAATGGATCTCTGTCTTCTAAACCAGAATTAACCATTTTGTCATTTCTAAATAATGGCTCCCAGACCCAGCCAAAAAGAAGGATCTAGACCAATAATTTGCAAATAGCTCCATGCAACCTCTAACATACTATGTGAGGTCATTGGGAGCTCATAGGAGTGAGTTATCAATGGGCTTAAATACTTAATGCTTATTCATTGATCAACTGGTGGATTGGTTAATAGAAGACTATCAACTGCATATTTAAGTAGAATGTAATATTATTGAGACCAGAGACTGTTTGATTCTTGGCTTTCTGTAGGTAAAGTTTCCTTTGTTCAAAGGCAATGGTGAAAGTAGGGAAACACATACCCAGACAAGTAGATACGAAGAGTACCAAAAAAATCTTCAGGATTCACATGTTCTGTTGAAAGATTGAACCAGAAAGAAAGATGATGAATTGTCTTATTGACTTGTAAGGAAAAAAAGAGCAGTTCATGTCCTGTCATCACTCGACATTGTGAGACCTTCAGAAGGAATTCTCCACTGGCTAGGAAAGTGAGCTCCCTGACTAAAGGACTGCTAGTCTAACTTCACACAGGAAATCTTCCACCTATCAGGTTCTAATCTTTATGTCATTTTCCATGCTCTTTCCTCCCCACACAGCAATAGCCTTACACCCTTAGATGAGTTTGCCTCAAACTTTCCATTTTTAAAACTAGCAACATTTCTTTGGGGATCATATAGTCTTCTGTTTCTCCCAATCCTCTGTTCTTACCCACAACAAAGAAAAAAAAAGGAAGACATGGATTCCCAGCTTAAGTTCCCTATGGTCAGAGTAGAAGAGAGAAGCAGGAATTGCTTTGCTTCACCACATTTGACTTACTGGTTGCTTTTTCTTTGTTTTCTTTGAAATCTAAAACCCTGAACTATAAATATCCTCTTTTTATAAATTCCCTCTTTTGATGATATCTCTACCCATGACTTCTAGCCACAGCAACTACCTACTGGATGACTCTACCTGGTTGTCCTACAAGGAGATCAAACCCAATGTGTCTGAAACTTGAAACTGAACTTTTTAATTTACCCTCTCTTCCACCCTCTCCAACCAAAAGAGAAAGAGAAGAAGAAGAAGAGAAGGAAGAAAAGAAGGAGGGAAGGAAGGGAAGGAGAGAGGGAGGGAGGGAGGGAGGGAGGGAGGAAGAAAAGAAAGGGAAAAAAGAAATTCTGCATCCTTGTCCTAACTTTTCTATACTCTATTGAAAGCATCTTCAGTCCCAGTCCCCTTTAACTCCTCTCTCTCTCAGACCTGGAATTCAGACTGGTGCTACGTTTAGTCAGTTATATTTCTGAAATCTCTAACTGCCCCACTGTACACACACACACTTGCACACAAACACATTTCTTTTTCCATTTTCACAATTCAAATTCAGTCCTTTATCATCTCTTCCCAAGACTAATTGGAAGAGTCTTATAATCACTCTTCTTGTCTCTAACCTCTCTTTCTTCCTAGTCATCCTTTATACCATTGCCAAAACAATCTTTTCATTGCACTATTCTTCTATGCAGAACCACCCATGACCTTTCATTGTCTACCAAACAAAATAAGAACTCCTTGCTACAGATTTCTTTGCTGTAGAAAGGAGCTCTCCAATCTCTTTTCAAACTATGTATCTTGAAGAGGATCTTGTACATCTTCTGCTCACTTACTTTCAGTAAGTGAAGATAGACTTTACTTTAAAGAAGACTTTAAGATAGACTTCTCGTCTATCAGAATATCTATCCCAGAACTTAGTATAAGACCTTGAACGCAATGAATGCTTATCACTTTTTTGAAAATCAAATTGAACTGATCTATAATTTCTGCATAAAATTAAAGTTATTTTTTGTTATGTATTTTTACCTCAGGCTAGCAATTACACATATTGCTTAGCATTTGAAACCATTGACCATGAGACCTCCAAGAGCCTTTGGACATAATCTGGGATGACTGTATCTTTTGGCAGATGAAGAGACTGAATTGCTCAAGATCATTTGGTGAGTTGATGCTACAGCAGGTCTTAAAATGTAGATTTCCCACATCTTATTAACTCAGCAAAGACAATTTTCAACCATCTATTGATAGTAATTCCTGCCATTAGAAACTTTAAAGTTATAGTTTATATGATTGCACTGAATACATTACATACTGTGAACAAGGTTGAACACTTCAATTGCCTCATGAATAGAAGAGGCCACAGTACGAAGACTTTTCTTCAGGGACTCCACGTTCTTACTTTTGATTGCTTCAAATATATTTGGAATTACCTTAAAGGAAAACAAAGCAAATACAATCAGGGTCTCTTAAAACTGCAAAAACTCATGGTCTTCAATTCCAAAAGTATAGGTTATATTATATATTACATTTTCTTCCTGGGTAAAATACCAGTAAAATGGGTCAAGCAATCCAACTACCTTCCATTTTGTTCATGCAATCCTTCGATTTGTAAGTTCATCTAAAGGAGCTACACCAATAAATTCCAAATTTAGTGAGAATGATGGATGATCAGGTTAAACATTGCCTTCATGAGTAGCAGTAGCTGAAAAGTTCTCCTGGTCAAATAACCATCTGATGATTAGTCACTTTGTCCTTACTTGAGTTGGCTCCAAAGAAACAGATCACAATGACAGATTACAACACATTGGTGAGCCTTTACTTGAAACCTCTCCAGCTTGGTATGAACTGCCAGTGTTTGCCCTCCATTGGCATAAGTAACCTTTGGTAACCCAGGTTCTCCACACCGCAATGTGACATTGGAGTAGGACTTCAGAGAATATGGCTACAAATATTCAATTTTCACATGGCTTTATTATCTATGTTGATATAAGATATAAATCTTTTTATGTAGACAAATATACCTTGATTGCAGAAGCAGCAGCTTTTTCAACCAATAAAGAAACAAGGAAGAATCCTTTGCTGCAATCCCCACCAGGAAATGCAAATAGAGTGTCCATATTTCTAAGAATAAGATGAAGTCTCAAAATTAATATAATAATTATAATATTATAGAGTAATTACTAGAAAGGACATTATAGGTCATGTGTTTCAACCCCATCATTTTATAGATAGTGAAACCGGGCTTCAGAAAGGTTAAGTACTTGTCTATGGTCTCAAAGTTAGTAAAGTGTTAAAGGCAAGATCTCAACCTTTGTTTTTATGTAGCCAAGCCCACTACTCTATTTACTATGATTACCTTAAGCAGGTGATACCATCTATAACTAGAAGTGAACATTTACAGACCAATGCTGTAACCAAACCTGTATACATACATACATACACACACACACACACATATATACATATTTATGATCACATCTATCTAGAGTTGTAAACACTGTTAAAAAGGAAACATTCTTTATAGAGACTTAACTACACAAAAAATAAAACTTGACTCATACAGTTAAAAAAGATCTATTCACCATCCTACTATACGCTCAGTCTAAACAAGCTGTAGGAGTTGACTTGTTCTTGCCATGTCTAGCCATTTTTAAAAAAGTTACTGTGTATGTTTATTGTGTGTGTGTGTGTGTGTGTGTGATTCTACTCTAAGTCTACTCCTACTCAAAATAATTCCTTGAAAAAAATATATAATACTTACTCATAAGTCATGGGCCTTGTGGAAGCATCCAAAGGATAAAAGAGAAAGAAAGAGAAAAAAATTGTTACATCCAAAAGCTTTAGAGTTTCATCTAATGTTATTACTATCCCCATAGTGTCCTTTGGCCCTTTTATGTTCTGTACTTATGCCTGTACCAAGGTCAATGCAACTGTACTTCCTTCTTGTTCTCTTTGTTTAATTTTCTGTTGATGTTTCTAACTTGGCACTTTTTCCTTGCCAGGAATATTCCTAGATAAAAAAGAGGAGGGCTAATCCTCCCACTCTGAATTTCCATTGATTGCTGCTGCTCATATTGTATGCTTTAAAGACTAAAATTGGAGGGCACATACCATTCCTACTACCTGGATTGGATTCCCCCACCCCAACATACCAGAAGCCAACTAAAATTCTGCATATACCCTCCACTCCTATCTCACACATACACATACTGTCTATGTGAAGTTAAGCTATATTTCTTTCTTCTTATTCTTTTTAATTTTCTGCTTACACAAAAGTCCTCTGTTAGATACCACCTCCCCCATGAAGCCTTCCTTGATCCCCATAACTGTAAGTAATATGCCTCTCCTTAAACTCAATTTACTTCAATTCGGCGCTTATCTAGTTCTTGGGATGTATAACACCCTGAACTCAGCAATCAATATCCAGAAGGAGAAGGTTATAGATCTTCCCCCCATCGAGGAGCTTACAACCTAATAGAAGAGATAAAATATACAAAAAAGAAGCATGATGCATCATAAGATATGATGCATGGTAGAATGTGGGAACAGCAAAAGACATCTCTCCTAGGCATTTATTAACTATGTCCTTATTTTTATTACAGCTGCTTATGAGCATGTCTTTTTAGGAATGGTTGAGTTTTTTTTTTCCTTTAATTTTTATGTTCTCACCACTAAATATAAGGTCTTATGTATAGAGATTATTCTTGCATCCCAAGGAAACAGGATCAGGATTTCAGCTGGGAGGAAGTAAAGGCATCTGAGAGGGGGAATAGAGATTGTATAGTAGCTAATCTTATGTTAAGGTAATATATAAATTGAATGAACCTAAGTAGGAGACATCCTGGATGTGGTTCTTAACTTGGCATGGGACTTCACACAAGCATAGCTTCTCGAATGGGAAAAATAATGATCCTCTTATCCTCTGCTGTATTCAGAACTAATCCAAAAAATGGTGTTCAGTTGTAGGACTCTTATTTTTGGAAGGACAGTGACAAGAGAAAACATTCAGAGAAGAGCAAGTGAAATAAAATGGGGGTGGAAAACCAGGTCATAGGATTGATTGGAGGTAATAGAGATGCTTAAGCAGAAGAGGAGAAAAATAAGGTGGAGATGGATAGGTAATAACTGTATTCTGATACTGAAGAATTTTTATATAAAAAGTCTAACTTCTTCCTTTTTTCCTTCTATTCTTTTTCTCTTTTCCTTCCTTCCATCCATCCTTCCTTCTTTCTTTCTTTTCTTCCTTATTCTTTCTTTCCTTCCCTCCTTCCTTCCTTCATTCTTTCCTTCCTTCTTTCGTTCTTTCTTCTTTCCTTCCTTCCTTTTTGGCTTAGCCCCAGAAGTCAGAACTGAGAACACAAAACAGCAGTTACAGGGAGGCAGATTTCAGCTCCCTATTAGGAAAAACTTAACATATAGAGCTGTCCAGCATTGGAATGGGCTGCCTATGGAGGTTAATAAGTCCCCCATTATGGAAGTCTCCAAGCAGAAGTTTTACAACGTCTTATACAGGATATTGTACAACTAGGTCTCAATTAGTGTGAATAAGAAATCCCAGGAAGTGATTGCTTCCTTCAAATTCACACTGAATATTCTCTTTTTACTGGAACCAATTATCATCTATTACATAATTGTAATTTTGAATAGAGTGAATTCAAATACATGAAACCATTTCAGGGACTTCGTTGTTCACATTAGTGGAGACCTAACTATAGTGGAAATTCTTTCCTCTGGAATAGGTTGGACTAGAATCAGGGGTGGGGAACCTGTAGCCTTGAGGCCATAAGTGGCCTTCTAGGTCCTTGGGTGTGGCCTTTTGACTGAGTTCAAGTTTTACAGAACAAATCCTTTTATTAAGGGGATTGTTCTGTGAAGTTGGATTCACTTAGGGAGAGGAACTTAAGGGCCTAGGGGGCCACATGTGACCTTGAGGCTACAGATTCCCACCCCTGGACTACATTATTTCAGAGGTCCTTTCCAAATCTGAACTTCTATGCCAATGTTCCTGGTTAAGTCACTTCTTAGAGCCTCAGTTTCCATGTCTGTTAAATAAAGGCTTTATGCTACATCTCTAATGAACTTCCAAGTTCTATTAATCAATGAGCCTGTCAGTGATCACGTCTGCTAAACTTTCATATCAGTTTCAGTGGGGGAGGAGGGGGGACAGAGAATGTTTATTCCAAAGACTTTGCCCAACTTCACTGAATTCTTTGCCCCAGCTAAGGCAACTGCTACGTACCCTAAGGGATCCTTTTTCTTCCAGTTTGCCAAAACACAGTCTGCATACACCATTATTGGAGGCAAACCAAGCTGCCTGGAGATTTCACAGAAAGGGACAGCAATTTTCCTGGGCAGTACCTAGTTAAAATATGATTTATTTATAAACATTTAAAATAAAATGTTTTATTTTAAAATATTAATAAATATATATAAATATAAAATATTATTTTTAAATATTATAAAATATTTAAAATAAAATGAAACATCTACTTAAGCTTCATAGTAACCAAAATGAGGCTATTTCTAGCATATAAAAATAAAAGCACTGGTTTGTGTTACTTAGCACTTCGTCATTATAAAAAACATCATATATGTATATCTGTATATATATATATATACACGTATATGCACATAGTCACACACATACGTGTGCATGTGCATTACGTTATTTGATCATTCCAGCAAACCTAGAAAGATAGGTTGTCAGGAAATAGAAATATTATCACACTCAATTTCACAGAGAGAGAAGCTATAAGGCAGGTGAAATGACTTATTTTGCTAAGATCATATGACCAGTTATGAGCAAATCTAAGACATGAATCTATATTCTAATTCCAATTCTGATGCTCTCCCCAATGCACAAATAGTTGTTTGAAATACTCAATTAGAGTAACATTCGGTCTGTCAGTGAGCTTGCTGTAATGGCTGTAATGTAAAATCAGTGGACTTGGAACCAGAAGGCCTGGGTTCAAGCCCTCACTCTTCTACTTACTAGCTATGTGACCACAGGCACATTTCAACACCTCTGAGCCATAGTCTATTCATCTACAAAATGTGATCATGCCCATAATATCTACTCCCCATGGCCAGTGTGAGTGTCAAATAAGATAACGTATATAAAGGATCTCTCAAATCTTAAAAAGCTTCATAAATGTCTATTATTATTATTACAACTACCTATCTAGATGTTTGTAGAGATGATGCTATTGCTGTCTCTTTGAAGATTAAAATTGTAAGACTACTCTGAAAATATAATTACAATTGCTCAACTGAAATAAATGTTTGCTGTGAAAGGAGTTTTTGTTGGGTTGTGTGTGTGTGTGTGTGTGTGTGTGTGTGTGTGTTTTAACATTTCTTTCCACTGACATAAAGATGTTTAGGAGGCAGAGAAAAGATACAGAGAAATGATAATCTGAATTTGAAGTTGGGGATCTGGGTTTGCATCCTCAACTCCACTCCTAACTATATGAACTTGGACAAGTCACTTGCTTTCTTTGGGCCTCAGCTTTCTTATCTGTAAAATTAAAAAATTGGACTACATTTAAGGTCTTTCCTCTTCAATCTATGATCCTTTGGTCATATGAGCCTTCCCTGACTCATTTCACCAATGTACCTCAACCCCCAAGAAAAGAAAATAAAGACTTTCAATAGATTATAAACCCAGATAAGCTGTGAAAAATAATAGTTCACATTTATAAGCAATTTATATTCATTATCTCACCTCATCCTCAGAGAAACTTTGTGAAGTAGGTATTAAAAAAAAGCCTAGTCCCCTTCATTTTACAGATTAAGAAAATGAGGTCCAGAGGTGAAGGGATTTGCCCCAGGTCACACAACTAGTAAATAATAATTAGAACTTAATTCCTTCTGATTCCAGATCCATCACTCTTTCCACTGTGCTATGGCCACTCTAAACTTAAGCATAGTGTGACAATCCTCATAATTTCCACCATCCCAGTAAAACTGAAGTGGTGACTATTTCTCAAATATTGAGGATTTTAACATGGACAAAGTTGTGGTATTTAAAATCTGAAATGAAAGACTCTAACAGAAAAGCAACAAGATCTCCAAACCTGCATGACATCTTTGTCTTGCCATACATAGCCCATGGTGATAACTGCCAGTGCCAGATGTGCAAGACGCTTTTCCTTGTGTCCTTGGAGTTGACTGATATTAAGTTCTGGCAGCTTCCAGGAAAAGAGAATATAAGGAATACAGTCAAACATGGCTTTTCTGAGATAGCAAACAACATAACATGAAGATGAGAGTAGAAAAAACTTCAAACCTGTTCCACTTCTTTCCGAAATTGGCCATTCTGAATCAGAAAGGGCAGATTTTTCGCAAGGGTCACCCAGACCTGATAGCAATCAGGAAGTTCCTCCTTGATAGAAAGAATAAAAATGTAATTTACTCATCTTATTTAGTTGAGAATAAGATTCCATCACCTAACAGTCTTCCAGTCAACCTGTTTTCATCTGAATCTCTTGCCCTTTTCAAATCCATCCCGTCTACCATCACCAGATTCTTCTTCATTCCCAACGCACACTCTCCACTCTAGGCACGCCCATCTCTTTACAATCTTCAGTTTTACAATCTTCATTACTCACTCTCATCTCTGTACCTTTGCTCTTACTCTTGCTTTCACTTCCAACATTCTACCATCTCTCACCACCTTTGTTTATCCAGATCAGATCCATCCTTCATCTCAGCTGAAAATTCCCCAAAGCAACTCCAATTATTTTAGTCACTATTGACTCACCACTTTTGGATTATTTTTTTAATTTTATTTTTTTCAATTAATAAGAATCCATTTTCCTTCCCTCCTTGCCCCCACTGTTGAAGAAGAACAAATATACAATGTGAAGTAAAACGAACTTTTGCATTGGTTGTGTCCAAAAAAAAATGCCTTAACCATCACTCTGAGTGCAGGACCTCTCTTTCAGGAAGTGGGTAGTATGACCTTTTGTATTTCTACATATCCTTCAGGGGTGTGGATCCTAGAAGACTGAAATGATGTCTTTCTATGACAGCCATTGAAAATGGGGAAGTTAGGAGGGTGAAAGCAAGGTTGGGGTAGATAATGACTTCCCTAAAAAACAAAAACAAAAAAAAACCTTACATAACCCTGTCTGGATTGGACACCCTCCACACCCCTAATGATAACTCACATTACTGGAAGTACTTTGAAATTTATAATGTGTTTTCTATTCAACAATCAATGAGTAGCAGATAGGTAAGTATTATTATATCCATTGATCAAATGATAAAATTAAGGTTCAGAGGAGTTTAGGATGGCAAAAGAATCTTGGTGAGGTAAACTCAAGCTCAGATCTCCTGCCTCCAAGACTATAGTTCTCACCATTTTTGATGCTCAGTGAGTATTAGTCTTCTTATTCCACCCACCTATTTTAGCCCCTCTAGAACCATACCTTCACCATGGATGACTTTACTACTACTGATTCAAAACTTTTCCTTCTTTATGCATCTGTCCAAACTGCTACTACAGAGTAGGGTCTGAGTTTAGGTGAAAATTTTGGACCACTTCTTTTTGGTTACTGAGGTCTTCTTTGGCAGTACCATAGAGTATCCTCTAAATATGATATGAAAAGGATTTTATGAGAGAATTTTATTCTCCTTTGCTTAACAGTAGATGATTCTGAGATTCTTTTCAGTTAATCTATGTCACCATCTGGTAGGTGATTTCCATATTCACATGGGTAGGGAACTTCCATCTCTACTTATAATACTAACATTCTCAAAAATCATTATGTCAGCATGGGTATACAGAATAGGTCTAAATGATGATAACCAAAGTGATACAATTTTAGGAGAATGTGGAGGGTAGGGTTAAGGGGATTCCTTATTCTACTCATTCTTCCAATTCTCCCTACCTTGTTGTCTTCTCTTAAATTATTTTAAGAGAAAATAAAAACTTGTTTATAAGCAAAAAAACTGAGACTCAGAAAGAACACAAGATTGAAGATAAAGTTTAAAATTCTAATATTATGGAATCACCAGAAGAGGTAGCAAATGGACCTGGTATAGGGAAAAGAGCATCGTATATAGGATAAGGACTTATATTTCCATCCTACTTCCATCACATTTACTCTATATAATCTTGGGCAGATTATTTAATCTTTTTGAGCCTGTTTCCTTATTTGTAAAATGAGAAAGTTGGAGTAGATGGTATCTAAGGTTTCTTTCAGTTCTAAAGCTATGTACAAATATTACTATGACAAAATCCATCTATTCACACTAAGACATAAGTGACTGATAATCTATTCTTTCTTAATACATATTCTCTCTCCTTATTACAGAATCAGGGGAGAAGAAGAAAGGCAGGGGGTACTATGCATTTCAGGGGATGGAGATCATACTATAAAAAGGAAAAGAAGTAAAGAAACTGGAAATAAACCTAAATCATATTAGATTTCTAACATTAATGCTTTAAGTACATTTCCCCCAAAACAAATGAGCTGGCAAGCTATAATTCAGTGGCTAATGTAAAGCATCATGTGAAATAAATATTTAATTTTAACTATCCAAATGCAGTATTAAAAGACTGACCTAAGTTGATGACTTTAAGAAATCTTAACCATAATATGACATTAAATAAATTACACCATACCTACCCCTATATATAATGACAAAATACCACACTAGTTTGAACAGTCATGATTATTCACATTTCTGTAGGGCTTTATGGTTTATAAAGACATTTTCCAAAAAATAACCCTATAGTTATATAATATTGCTGGGGATCCCTCCCCAGTACCTCAAATGCCCAAGTGCCTCATCCTGCTTTAAGATCTCAACCTGATGAATGCTAGGCTTCTTTCAATAAGGTTCTGCTGGAAATCTTCTAGATTTGGCTTGTCAATCTAGCTATAAAGAGAAAGGTATTTACTAAATAGCCATTAATTTGGAAACCCTTAGTAGCTAAGCCTGTCCACTCCAACTCTACGTCTCATGTTTTTTTTATTTCATTCTGGAACTTAACAAATACATAGTGATATTAACCCAACCCATGACCTGCCTGATTTGTACTATCAAAAATGCAAATTGCACTTGTTTAAATATATAGTTTTACCTTCTTTTGATTTACAGGTCATTTTTCCAAATATGATTTATTTTGAGTCAATTTTAAATTGTTATAATACCTTCTTTTGCAGAACTCAAAGTCCTCTCCACCATAGCCCTTAAGGCCTTCATATTATAGTGCTGATTTCAACATCAGTACCATCATCTTCATTTCCTAATGAGAATCCAGACATGTTGGGTTTTCATTCATGCCTAACAGTAAGGCATCATGGTATAATGAATGCACACTAGTCTTGAATTTGAATTTGAACCTGAATTTCAATCTCCACTCTGACATTCACTGCCTATGTGACCCTAGGAAAATCACTTAGCCATTTTGAATGTTTCCTTATCTGTAAAATAGAGGTGCATATATATATATATATATATATATATATATATATATATATATATATATATATATATATATATATATATTCATTCATTCATTCATTCATTTATTTATGTATACTGCTATGAGACAAGCACTTTAGAAGCATTAAAGGACTATATAACTTTGAATTATTATTATTAACAAAACCCTAAGTAGTATGCAATATCTCATTTTATCCTCCCTATCACCCTGTGAGATAGAGAATACAATTATTATTATTTGAATTATAGTTAAGTAAATTGATTGCTCAGAGTTGCATAGCTACTTGTAATGGCAGTGCTGGGGCTCAAACCCCAGTCTTTTGAGTTCAAATACAGACCTGCATCCACTGACAGTCAAGGCTGACTTTTGAAGTGGCTTCCCTATCCAAGAATAGATAAGTTAAATGACTTCTTGCTTATCTCCAAACTCAACAAAGCAGGTATTTTGCTTTTACATTTGGTTAATTTATCAGTTGTTAGACAGCATGTTATAGCCCTGGATCCAAAATCAGGAAATAGAGTCACATCCTAGCTCCTATTTGCTGCTTAGTGTCTTTTTTGACTTCAGCAAAGTCATTCTATCTTTCTAATCATCAGCTTTTTATCCTGTAAATTCAAATGGTTAGAATAGGTCATCTGTAATATCCCTTTCAACTCTAACTCTTATGGACTCTGTTGATTTCTCAAAGCAATATTTCTGTTACTCTAACATGTTAGGAAAAATTTACAAAAGCAACATCAAAAAGACCTTCTCTGTAGTTGGCATCCTGTATCTATAGAATTAAAAGAAATAGAACCCAATAAATAAAAGCATTTTGCTATATGTTTTAATGCTATCATCTTACCAATGGGTCTTCCAAGATAAAGCCCAAATTTTTTGAAATATGAAATTCCTCTGGGTAGCCCAATGGGTTCTCCAGGAGAGCCATTTCTTCTTGAGCTTTGCCTCTAGTCTTGCCTGCAGGGATCTACTCCTGCGTAGAAGAATAACTGGGTAGACACAGAGAGCCTATTTATGGAAATCCATGACTCCACACACCCTCTCAAAAGAACATGCACAATAGGAAGTTGTTGTCACCACATTTATGACATGGACCAAACTGGTTTCATTTTCTGTACTGGAAGATTAATCAAAGAACAAAGCTTCTTAGCCCTCCCTACCTCTATTTAGAAAGAGAAAGTTATTACTCCAAAAGATGGAATTTTTGATTCCAGTAAGTCTACTATTCATCTCCATTATAGGATGCTTTCAGTCAAGCAGATACAAATATTCACCTGGGCTGGTTAGGACACTCTTTCCCCTAAATGATGCTAGGGATATAGTGATCTGTTGCATTTTTAGACTTGATGTATACTTCTACCATATGTTAATGACAATCTGAGCTCATAATAGATATTAAAGGCAAGTGAAGTGGTCCCTTATCTTATCTTGTCTTAACTTATCTTATCTTATCACACCTTATCTTATATTAACTTATCACAGGATCATAAACTTAGAACTAGAAATCACCTTAAACATCATCTAGTTCAATTTCCTCTTTTTGCAGATGAATAAACTGTGGCACAAAGGAACTGGTCCAAGGTCAAATAGATAATAGATGGAAGAGTTGAGGTTTGAATCCAGATCCTCTGATTTTAAATCTACAGCTCTTTCCACTGGGACAAGGGGATGATGACAATAAGTGACCTGCCTGTGGTCACAAAGACAGTCTATATCAGAGGCAGGATTTGATCTCAGGTTCTCCTGACTCTAATACTGGCCCTTTGCCCACTGTGTCATATCATTATTCCCCAATGGTTTTACTAAAAATAAGATTACTATTTATCTCACGTGTTGGATTTGAGTTGATACCCATTCAAAAAACTATCTGTTGTGGTTTCTTCCCAAATGCCAATTGCAAATGACAAATTGCATCTACCCTACCTTTTTTTTACTACCAAAGCCCCTTACTTCTATACCCAAAAAAGTAACAAAAGTGATCCCTCTTACTCTATACAGCTTATTCCTACAAATTTTTGCTATCTCCTTCTACTCAGCAACCGATCTCCACCACTGAGTTAGAGAGAGTCATGCTCCAAAAGCAATGGAAAGTAAAATGATCTACAGTTGCTGGTCCACAGAGTAATATGGATTGGGAAACATTGTTTTAGGGTAGACTAAGAAAAAAGCAACAACGTTGAAAATGCTTACTTTGTGCAGAGCACTAGGGGGAAATAGCAAAGTTTAGACAAGACAAGACCCCTCCGCTCAAAGAGTTTGCGGAGTAGTTGGGGTCTTACAGTATATAGCTGTATGGACAGTTACTATTATCAATTTTGTTGATTGTCATTCATTGCCATTGGCTCCATTTTCCAAGCATCCTCTCCAGATTCCAGGGAGAGACACTGCCTTGTCAACTGCCTTGACATTTCCCTAACTATTGACTAAACAGACCTGGAACTACCCTGTTGGGGTCCTATCACTTCTGACACAGTTACACCCAAGAGAAGAGAGGACAGTTCAGAAGGGATAGCCAAAGACATTAATAAGGGGCATAGATTTATCACTACAGAATCCTTTCATGCTCTGCCTATCCCAGGCAACACAAACACAGTTACACAACAAAAGTGAGCATGGACACTCAAAGTCTGAAGCCATACTGTTCCACTGAAAGTGAAAAAAGAAAACCAACCTTCACAAGAGTTCTTTCCCTGCCATCATGCTCATCTGCTCATTTCTACCCTTGATTCCCCTGTCTTATCTTGCCCAGAGCCAGTCCTCCATATCATTTGCTGGCTGTCTTCATACCATGTTGCCTTGTGTTGACTCATCCTTTATTTATCGTCATCCTTTACTGTATTTACAAGGAAATGGGTCTGGTTCACTTGCTTTTGCTTCCTCTTTGCTTAGCATAGTTCCTGATACATAGTGAATATGCTGTTAATGCTTTAAATTTACTTTCTTCAGGAACAACCACTTCTACAAGTAGTAATAAAATAAAAGCGTACAGCCTATGTAAAATTGTTTATCTGATACCTACCAAAGATCTTTGAGCAGGAGAAGGTATACTCCTCAAGGCTATTGGCAACATTTTCTACCTTCCACCCCCAAGAGTTCAGCAGTCCTGTTTCTCTGTCTGTGATAACCCTCAGGTTAGGAAGACAGTCATCCACAAAGAATAAGAATATCCAGCATTTATAAAGGTTTATGCTTTAAGTTTTGTAAAATGTTTCCCATGTTACTGTCTTAGATCGTTATGACAAATATATGAAAGGTGCAACTATTATTCCCATTTTACAAACAAGAAAACTAAGACAAAACTTAAGCTCCTTATGCATAGCTAGCTAATAAGAATCTGAGGCAAGATTCAAACTTGGATCTTTTTGACTCTAAATCCAATGTACTTACCACTTAAACACCTAACTGCCTCAGGAAAAACACAATAATAAGAGATACTTTACAATATAATTTTTATTTTTTAATTGCACTTTTTTTGTTGTTTTGTGAGGTAATCAGGGTTAAGTAACTTGCCCAAGGTCACACAGCTAGTAAGTGTCAGAAGCCAGATTTTAACTCAGGTCCTCCTGACTCCAGGACCAATGCTCTATCCACTATGCCACCTAGCTGCCCTGCCCCCATTTTTTGCACATTTTTATGCTAGAAATTCTCCTCTATATGGAATATAGGAATTTATTTTTTGAAAACTCAAGTTGCATGGATTATGAAAACATAAAATCTCAAGGGGAAGAATGACACTCAGGAGATGATTTTCAAACATCCTAGGACATTTGAATGTCTTATGTTAATGCTAGAGACCCCAACCTCTGATTTCTATGCCCCTTCTCATATAATATAAAGGGAACTGAATTTGGAATTGACATATTTGGAATGGAATTTTAGCTTTGCCACTTACCTGTAACACCCCTGAGGCAAATTAGTTTCCTCATTTTAATAAAGATAATAGACTAATAAGGTCCCTTCCAGCTTAAGATCCTATGATTCTATCACCATTTTCAAGTCCTCAGTGGGATTTGAAAATGTTGATTTTGCTTAATCGGCAAAGAAATGCAGCCAGTTCTGCAGGAGATCGGATCTGCTGTTAAATCACAGCAAGTTAGGAAAGCATGAGATATTTCAGTTATAAATGCTGAATGCCTAAAAATTCAGTACTTCTTTCTCCTAACCCCATTTCCTCTCCTTCAAATTTTTGGTCTGGGATCAGTGGAGATTGGATACATATTGGGAATGACCAGGCTGCTGGGAAAACAAGCACTGACCTTAGGAGGCAGTATGGTTCAAATCCCCTCTCTGACGCTCACGGCTCTGATGGCCATGGACAAGTCATTTAATCTCCATGTATTTCAGCGTCCACAACTATAAAGTGAGTGGGTTGGATTGGATGACTTCTGAGGTCAACTCCACCTGTATATCTATAATTTTATGATCTGGAAGATGGGAAAGTGAGACTATATGGTCTCTAGGGTCCCATTTAGTTCTAATTCCTATGAGTCTATGAAAATTTCTACTCCAATAAGATACCTTTAGAAAGCTTTTCTTACAATCTCACACTCATTCTATTGAAAATGACAACACTTCTATATTTTCAGAGATTTTGAAATATGAATATGAAATACATATTTGCAACATGAAAAAGATAGGACAAAATCCCTTTAAAATTTGTTGTTCAGTAGTCCCCTTTGTGACCCCACATAGGGTTTTCTTGGCAAGGATACTAAGATGGTATGACATTTCCTTCTCCAGGGGATTAAAGTAAACAGAAGTTAAGTGACTTGCCCAGAGTTACACAGCTAGTGAGGGTCTGGGACCAGATTTGAACTCAGGTCATCCTGATTCAAGGCTCAGCATTCTATCCACTGAGACACTTAGCTGCCTCCATTTAAAACTAGTGTTCCTCAAAGTATGATTCAACCAATTCATATTGTATTTGGCAACCACTATTTTAACTGAAGACAACAATGGCCACATTGGGGCACTATATTACAAAATGTTACTAATAAGCTGATGATTTACAAGAAAAGAAAAGTTGGTACTTTTTTTTTTTACACTTAAATGACAATGTGTCTCAGTCTTCCCAAGATCATTTATGAAAATCAAATAGAAAAAAACTTCTGGTCTCCAAGATAATCTGAGGAAATGAGGAGAGCAGAAGACAGGACAAAAAGAAAAATGAAAGATGCCAAAGAGACCTGTGTTCAGTTACCTGGGTATTCGTGTCCTCTCCTTGTCCTCAATTTCTTCATGAAAGAGGTGGACTAGATAATCTCTAAAGTCCCTGCCATCTCTGGACAGGTAACATGATCATGAGAAATATGGATACCTCTTTTTAGAGTTACTAGTACCTTAGAAATATAGTGTTGGAAACCAAAGAGATGTAAATTGGATAACTGGGAAATGGTCAAAAGCAAATAGAATTAATCAATGATGAACTGCAAGAAAATAGCGCATTTGGAATGAAAAGTAAGCTTTCTAAAAGAAAGTCTGCTATACAAAAATATGACAGAAGGAAGCTAATACAATAGAAATAACAGTTTTGAAAAGAATGGATAGGAATAATGAACAACTAATCAAGGCACTGGGGATACAAATGCAAAGAATGGAACAACCCCAACTCCCAACCCCAAGGAGGGAGGAAAGAGAGAAAGAAGGTAGAGAGAGAGGGAGAGAGGAAGGTAGGGAGGAAAGGAGGAAGAAGAAAAGAAGAGAGGGAGGGAGGGAGGAAAAAAGGGAGAAAGGAAAGGATAGAAAAAGAGAAGAAGAGAGGGAGGAAGGAAGGAATAAAGGAAACAAGAGAGGGAGGGAAAGAAGGAAGGAAAAAGAAAAAGAGAGAGAGGGAGGAAAGAAGGGGAAAAAGAATAAAGGATTTATTAAGTACTTTCTATATTTATGTCTAGCATTTTACAAATATAATTTCATTTCATTTTCACAATCACCCTTCATGGTAGCTGCTATTATCATCCTCATTTTATAGCTGAAGAAACCGAAGTTGAGTGTGGCTTGCCCCCAAGTTCATATTTGTACAGCAAGTGTCTAAGGGCAGGTGTGAATGCAAGGCTCCATGACTCCATATCCAGCATTCTATCCACTGCATGCCAACTTGTTGCCTCTAAGACAACAAGTATACGTATATATATGTAAAAGTATACAAAGAATAAATATAAAGCTGAAGAAACAGTAATCTAGGTAAGAGGTTATGAGGACATGAACTAGAAGGGACAGCACCATACATTCTTAAATTAGAGAACCTCTTTAAATAGCCTAGCAAACTAAGTGATAGATGTAAGGATAGGAGGGTGACTCTTCAAAAGCTTCTTCATGAAATGTATTATTGTAGGACAGAGGAAACTCTGACTCACAGTTATGCCAAGAAAGGCCAAGCAGTGGTAAATTCTACCCAATTGTAAGGGCTTTGAGTGTTGATCTATCAATGAATTTTGAGTGTGCGCATTCAAAGAAAAATCAAACTAAATCACCCCTGGTGATGAACATCAGTTGATTGTTATCACACCAATGTATTAAACCATCCATTAAGGCTTGGAGCAGGGGTGGGGAACTTGAGGCCACATATGGCACTCTAGGTCCTTAAGCAACCAAATCCAAACTTCACAGAACAAACCCCCTTAATAAAAGGATTTGTTTTGTAAAACTTGGATTCAGTCAAAAGGTCACACTCAAGGACCTAGAAGGCCACATGTAGCCTTGAGGCTGCAGGTTCCTCACTCCTGGCCTGGAGGTATTACAATTTGAATCCATGCAGCAAATATCTACACTTGATAAAATCATAGATCTTTTTGAAGAATTACACTATACATAGTAGTATAAAATTACCTCTAAATTATTGGAGGAACTTGTTCACTTTACAAAAAGCCTTGGACAAGAAAGATATTAAGTAAATTAGAGAACTGAAAGAGAAAGAAAAGACATAACATCTGAATGACACACTGCTTGAGAAGGGTGAGGTTTCTTGGAAGCTCTGTTGATTCTTAGTAATCAGTTTGTAATTGTGAGGTTATGAAAAGGCCATGGAACTGAGACTTGGAGTTTCTAGTCCAAGTACAGCGTTTATGAGCTTTGTGATGTTTGCTTTGTGATCTTAGACAATTTCTTTCCCATTTAACCACAACTGAGACAGATAATCTCTGACATTTAATCTTCCAGTATCAGAAATGGCATTCTAGGGTTCAAGATTAAAAATAAGTTATGAATTTAAAGAAATCTCATATTATAATGTTAATTATGTTAATGAAAATTAAAGGTCTTCCCAGGCCATTAGTGGGACTGGTCATTAAGGTAAGCTTGATTAGAGGAGACTTGTTATGTAGGAAGGCCCACAACTTTCGTTAATTTCTAACGAGGCACTGGGTCATTGAGGGTCATGATGCTCTCCAGCTCTGAAAAGTGTATATATACTCTGAGGTGATGTTTTACTTTGGTGCTTACTCATTGGAAGTGTTTGTTTGGCCAGAGGAGACTCTGGGTAGCCACTAAGGAGCCCCCCTGGCTTTGAAAACTCAGATGTTGGTGCTCTCTCTCTCTCTCTCTGGTAACTATGTATGTATAGCCAGACAGTTGGATGTGTCTGTTGATCTGTTGTATTGCAGATGGTCAGACAGTTGGAAGCCCTGTCTGTTGGTCTTTATTTCTTGTACATTCTCTGTTGGTATATGTTTGATTAAAGTGATTGTTGACCTCTCAAAAACTGCTTTCCTTTTAGAGAAGCTGATCTAAGAACCTGTCCAGCAGCAGGCCCCTCTGTGTATGACAGGTGCTTACTGATATATGTGTTCATACACATGAGAAGAATAAGTGAAGGGAAAAGCAAAAGCAAAAAACAAATGATGGCTATAGATGATCAGTTCAAATGAAAATCAAGAATTGCCTAATGGAGAGTTATTCAGCATTTTGCTTATTCTTGACTTTCTATTGTTTACTGTACTAGGGAGAACAGAAGGCAAGCAGAAAATTCCGCTCCCCCCACTCCCCACCATATACTAACTTAAAACAAAGGAAGAACATTTGAGACTTTGCCTTGGAATCTCCATCCCTGTGCTAACCAATTACTGGCCATTTAGGAAGAAAACATCCCCCATTCCCTTCTCATGTTCTCTCATCTCTATCCTCCTCAACTCTAGCCTATCCATGTCCCACTGTAGCTCCACCTCTTCTGTCCCCTGTGCCCTCTAGAATTCCTCTTCCAGAGTAAACACAACATATTCCTTTTCATTTCTGACTTCTTTCTCTCATGATCCTTTCATTACCCTTCACTGAAACACTGGACCCCTCCTAATGATACTCTTGTTTAGGTGTTTCAGTCATGTCTGACTCTTCATGACTGCATTTGGGGTTTTCTTGGCAAAGATGCTGGAGCAGTTTGCCATTTCTTTCTCCAGTTCATTTTATAGATGTGGAGGAAGAACTCCTTACTTTCCAATGTCACCAGACTCTCTCTTTACCTCCTTTACCTTCTTCACTCATCAATCTTTCTCCCTTCAAAATCCCTTGATCAAAATTTTCTGCCCAATCCAAATTATAATGGCTGTAGCATACTGAGCTTCACATAATTCTCCCTAACTTCTCTTCTCACTATTATTGTAAGAAAGGTTTCATTTTCTGTGCTTTGTTTCAGAGTTGAGGCTTGGGCCTGAGTGTTGGGAGAAGCCTTACTCAGGTTAATGCAAAGGCCCAGCTTCTACTCTACTTCAGACTGAGCCTCTTGTACATGTACCCAGCAAGGTGTTCAGGAGGTTGCCAAGGTGCTTCAGTAGCTTCACCTCCTACCCCAGGGAAGTGGCTCATCAGGAAGTCCCAGAGATGTGGGTCTCCTTGACTGGAGTCTTGGTCATGGAGCTACAGTAGGAACTGGCTCAGGACTCATTCTAGGGTCAGGTGAGCCTCCATGGCACCCAGACTATAGACCTACTAATTTTGGACAGATTTCTGCACAGCGTAAAGGGGGACATAAGCCCCCATGTTGGTTGTAGAACCATAGAAGGCACTCTTGAGTCCTCTCACCAGCTTATAGGAAAAGTATAACTTTTGCATTAAGGTCTACTCTGTCACAGTAGCAATAGAAATTCAGAGATATGGAAGGAGTAAAAGACCTGCAGGTAAGGTTGGCCAGGTTATTGACATGGCCTCTGTCTTTGGAAAGGTTTTGTGAGATGGAGAAGGTGCGACTTATGACATCTGCGGTCAGAACAACTTTGTCATAGTGACAGAGATGGTTGTTAGTCTCAGAGGAAGGAAGGGTTCCAGCAGAAAAGGCGACTGGTCCTAGAGTCAGAAGGCTGGTCAAAAAGAAGACAGCTAGTCTGGGAAGGAGGGAGGGGAAAGCTGAGGTGGTTGGTCCCAAGGGTTGTCCATCAGAAGAGTTGTGGTGGTCAATGATGAAGCATAGTAGAGAAGGAGGGACTTGGATAGCTTCCATCCAAATATGGCTGAGTCTGGATAACATAGTCTGGCTCTTATTCTGCTTTCTCAAGGAGTTCTGCACCTAGCTTACCATGTTCTCCCCAATTCTTATCTTTATATCAAGGGAATTTTATATTACATAGATGTTCCCTCAAATGCCCTAACTTCCCACATTCTCAGAATTCTTAAATTCCACGACCTATTCCTTTGCTCCACATCAGCCATAAATAGGAACAGCCACACACTAGAATTCACCATTACCCATAAGTGTTCTGCTTCCCAAATTAGAAATTTGGACATTATCCCAATTTGATCACAATCTTCTATCATTCTACCTCTCTCTATGCTTTGCCTTCTTAAATCTATTCTTTGCCCCCAGCAGATTCTCCAGGCCCTTTACCCTTTAGCACTTTCATAGCCCATTACTCCTCCTCTGACTTCATTTTCTTCACTTTCCAAATACCAGCACAATAGCTACTCATTTCAACTCTCCACTGTCTTTTGTTCTTGAATCCCTGACCTAACTGTCCTATTACTGCTATTCTTTTGCCATATGTCAACCCTGAATTATTTCCAACATCCATTTCCTTCATTCTTATGTAATTATTCAGTCATTCAGTCATATCCGACTCTTCATGACCCCATGGACCATAGTCTGCCACACCCTTCTGTCTTCTACTATCTCCTGAAGTCTGTCCAAGCTCTTGTTCTTTGCTTCTATGACATTATTGTTCCATGTCATCCTCTGCCATTTCCTTTTCCTTCTGCCTTCAATATTTCCCAACATCAAGATATTTTCCAATGAATCCTACGTTCTCATTGTGTGGCCAAAGTATTCAAGCTTCAGTATAAACAACTGAATTGGCTAGAGAAAGTCCTACAACTGTGCTGACTGGGCATATAGCAAACTCATCTTTATCCCTATCTCAAATGGACCCTTATTGGGGTAAGATGTTCCCTTCTCCCTCCCTCTTTTATTTTTTTGTCCCATCTCACTTCCCAAAGAAACTGTTCCAAACCCTTTTCCTCTTCAACCCCTCCCACACACACCATTCTTACACAGAAAGAGAGACAGAGAGAGAGAGAATGAAGGAGGGAGGAAGGGAAGGAGGAAGCACTAAAGACCTTGCTCTTTACTGAACTCATCATCTCAAACCCTCTGGGCATCATCTTCCATTTTCTTCTCTTTCCCCTGGCCTCAGACAAAGAGGCGGCCCATTCTCTTTGCCAAAACCAATCCTTCTATACATACACTTGACCCTATCTTCCACCCCATCTTCTCCAGCAGTTTATGTCCTCAAAAATACTCCATCTTTCTTGAGTCATCTTCTCCCTATCAAATGGCTCCTTTCCTGCTGCCTTTGAACATGCCAGTCTCCCTCATCCTTAATAAAGAAAAAAAAAAGAAAAACTTTTGACAGATCGTATATTTTGTTTGCCCTATATTTTATTATTTTTTTCCTCCTCCCAAAGTAAAGCACATATATAAACTCAATTACATCTATTCTTGGCATACTCGTTATTTATATAATTCTTTGCCATCTGCTCTATTATATAGTGGATGGAATAGTTAGAAAGACTTGGACTCAAAATCTATCTCCAACCCTGTTGTTGGACTTTGAGGCAGTCATTTGCCCTCTCTAGGTCTCAGTTTCCTCACATAAAATGAGAGAGTTAGACTAAAATGACCTCTAAGTTCCCTTCCAGGTCCAAAATTATGGCCTTAGGATGATTCTGATCCACAGTCTACTGAGCCTCTCCTAACTCAGACTAGCATCCTATTCCTAAATACCCCAGTTTTGTCAGTGGTACCATTATTCTTCAAGTAACCCAGACCCAAGTTGGTTTTGCTCCTCCCTTTCCTTCATTCCATTTCTGCCCAGTTCCCAAGCCTTCTTGACTCTTTGAAAATTCACTCCACATGTTGTTAGACATGGTGTGAGTTTATCTTGCTTAGCTATGCTTCTTCATTACAACAGAGGATTCTGTTATGGAGACTGAGATATGATGGTGATATCCTAAATAATATATTTAATTTTAAAAATTCATTTCAAGAAGCATTTGTTAAATGTCTGGTGTAAGTAAGACACTGTTTCAATTTCCACTGTAATACTGAAGTCTCATACATTGCCATTCAGTCCCCCATCAACTAATGACTCAGTTTCTGCTATTTACCTCTTAACTAGTCTTTCTGTCTCCAATTTCTAATTGCTTCCTTATCCTGAACATCTTCTCGTTATAATCAATGACATATTTCGTCTTCCTAAAACTGCTTTGAACTCCTTTGTTTAAAAATCTTCAAGGACAATCTCCTTCCCACAGGATAAACTCCACATTACTCATCCTAACATTCAAGGTCCTCAGAATTTGGTCCAAACTGCATAGCCATAACTCCCTAACAAAAACTCTTCTCTCAAACCATTGTGGTCTCCACCCTGCCTCTAAATAACCTTATCATGCCCTTTCTAGACCTCCAGCTTTCACTAATTCTGTTTCCTCTTTGGGAAATACTGTCTCTTCTTCTGACAATATCTATCCTCCTTTCTTCCTACAGAGTCTTTCTGTGCTCACTCCCTTCTTAAAACTTCTGTAATCACAGACTGGACTCAGGCTGGGAAAGGACTTTACAAGGGATCTATTTCTGTTCACACCTGAATAAGAATACTTTTTGCAAAGTGTCCAACATATCATCATCCAGTCTTCAGTCTATGACCTTCAGTGGTGTAGCAACCCATTATTACCCAAGGCAGCCCATTCCATCTATGGACAGTTGTGGTTGTCAGATAGCAAATTGAAACAGAAAATGTGTAAGAGAAAAATGAAATGAGTCAAAGAATAGTAGGTGGGAGTTTTATGTTAAGTCAATATCTTCCCCTCTTCCACTTGAACTTATTTCTCTTATTTCTGTTTTCTGGGGCAAAAAAGAACAAATTTAATCTCTTTTTCTATTTGAAGACTACTATTTTATTTCTGCAGATTATTCAACTGATCCTGGATTTCCAGTCCTTTCATTGTTCTCCATCACATCCTTCACTCATGGACATTAGGCCTTAATCACCTCTCAACTGTACTATTACAATAGCCTCCTCATTGGCTTCCCTGCCTCTAGGGTCTCATCTCTCCCATGCATTTTGCAAACAGCTTCCAAAATGATAGTCCTAAAGCATGGGTTTCTTCATGTCACCTCTTACTCAAAAAGTTTTACCAGTTCCCTACTGTGTCTAGAAAGAAAATACAAACCTCTCTGGAATCCTTTCAGAATCTATTCCATACAGGTTTTTCTAGACTAATATTCCATTACCTTTCTGCCTTACTCCCTCCCCATACACCACATTCTAGTCAAATAGTTCACTTGCTATTCCACATACATGACATCTATCTCTCACCTTTGGGCTATAACCAATGCCTGGAATAATCATTCTTGCCTCTGCAGCTCAGAAGTCCTAACCTCTTTCAAGATTCAGCTCACATGGAGAAGGACCAGAAGAACGTGTACCCAGCAATATTATATGATGATCAACTGTAAATGACAACTCTTCTCAGCTATAAATGATCCAAGACAATTTCAAATAACTCATGATGAAAATTACTGTCCACCTCTAGAGAAAGAATTGATGAAGACAGTTAGCATGCGGATTGGAGCATACTGTTTTTTCAGTTTCTTTTCCATGGATTTTTGTGTGTGTTTGTTTTCTTTCACAACATGAGTAATAAGGAAATATGTTTGGTATAGCAATCAAAGTGCTTATTGTCTCAGTAAGGGGGGCAAAGAGAGAAGGAGGGAGAGAATTTGTAAATCAAAAATTTTAAATGAATGCCAAAAGTTATTTTTACATGTAATTGTGAAAAAATAAAATATGATTAAAAAACAAGATTCAACTTACATACTACTTCCTACAACAAACCTTTCCTGATTCTCTGTTGTTTTTAATGCTTCTTCTCCACTTTTATAACTACTACACTTATCCAAGTAGATATTTTTCCTCAGCAAAATGCAATACCTTTGAGGGTGGGAACTAATTTTGTTTTGTCTTAGTATCCTAACACAATCCTACACATAGTAGACAATTAATAAATGCTTTTAAAATTGAATTTAGCTAAGTTTGAGTAACTATCCTCTACATATAGTTGAGTCTCTCAATGCTCTTCCTGAAAAGAGGTGCTGGAACAGAATGCACTACTTGTCCTGGAAAAGTGACTTATGAGAGAATTGTGATGATATATAAGGGAAGTGCCTAGAAAATACTGTGGAGCATGTGCTGTCATTCTGTCACTGGTTCTGGTGGAAAAGATGCTCTTTGACTGTCTATGAGGGAATGTAAAAAGGATCATCTCAATTACTTACTCTCTGCCACATTCTCTAGTCAAACTTCAATTCCTGACTCCTTCACCCAGGATGTCCTACGAAAGACAATGCAGTAAAGGGGATGGCCTTGGGCCTCCTTTCCCTCTGAAGCCATATCACACCATCACCGCCTCCAAATAGTCCTCGGTCTTTGGTCTCTTCGTTCTTTTTCCTGTCTAGGTGAAAGGAGTGGAATTTCTGACTTTGGTCAAGAAATTGAACCATGAGAACTAGGAGCTTGACTCCAGACTGGGATTCACAACCAATGCATCATCCACAACCCCAAAGAGGAGCAAGAAGCAATCTTCAGGAGTGACATTAGGGACCTAGGCCCAGTGGAAGTACTTACCTGGCAGATATGTTGTATCAGGACATGAACTTGGTGAGACAAAAACTAGTTAGGAGCAGTATGAGCCTCATCCTCAAAAGATTGAACTGGTATAGGGGTGAGTATGTCCTGGAGTAATGAAGGAAATACCTATCCAGGGGTGGGGAACCTGCAGCCTCAAGGCCACATGTAGCCTTCTAGGTCCTCAGGTGCGGCTTTTTCACTAACTCCAAGTTTTACAGAACAAATTCTTTCATTAAGGGTACTTGTTCTGCAAAGTTTGGATTCAGTCAAAAGGCTGCACTTGAGGACCTAGAGGGCCATATGTGGTCTCAAGGCTGCAAGTTCAACACTTCTGGCATATACATTTCTCCCTACTATATCTTTGAAGTAAATTTCTCTTTGTAAAAGTCAATCGATGTTTAATTGAACTGGAAAGGTAGATCCTCCCCCCCAAAATGGGCAGGATAGACACAGCTCTAGGGGGTTAGGGCGCTCCTAGATCCTGAGGGAAGATGTATCAAGCCTGGTTCTAGGAGGAAAATCCAGGTCATATATTTTAAATATATGTTAAAATAGGAAGAAGAAAAGGTAGAGAGTGATTCACCTACACAAGGATCACACAGAAATATAGTGCCAGAGAAGTCCTCATATTGGCAGTGATGTAGCCATGGGGATGAGAAATGAAGGCTACATTACTATATCCTTTGGTGTTGCTCCCTCTCCTCCCTCCCTCTCCCTCTCTCTTTCCTTCTCTCTCCATCTCTCTCTCTCCCTCCCTGACTCTGCCTCTCCCTCTTTCCTCCTCCTCCTCCTTCTCTCTCCCTCTGTTTTTCTCCCCCTTCTCCTTCTTCCTCTCCCTCTTATTTCTCCCCCCTGTTTCTCTCCTTCCCCTCTCTTTCTGCCCCTCTCCTTCTCCTTCTCCCTCTTCTTCCTTTCTCCAGCTTAGCCCTTTAGGGAGAATATGACACTGAGAAGCATTCTTTGCTCTGTGCCTGAAAAAGAACAGAGAATTACCCTAGAGTGTTCGTTCTATGTACCATTGGGAAATGAGGCAGAGGCAAAAGGAATACCTTACACAGATAAGGATGAATAACTCTCTAAAGTTTCACTTTCAGCAATTATAAATGCAGATTCTTGTAAGTCTTTTCAAAGTCACAGAGTCATAAGGAAGTCTTTCTCTACAGGGTGTCCCAAAAGTCTATAGAGCTATTATTAAAGCTAAAGGTTTTTGAAGCTTTTAAAACTATTAAAGCTTAAGTACACTCTAAGACTTTTGGGACATCCTCAACCTGCTTGTCTGGTTGGGAAAGCGAGCCTTACACTAAACAATGACTAATAACAGTTTTAAATTTAGAGACAATTTAATTTTGGGCTTAATTCTTTAAATTTTGCAACACATAGGATCATAGAATTTTTAGAGCTCAGGAGTACCTTAGAGATAATTTGTCCAACATTATCAACGTACTGATAAGGGAACTAAAATAGAGATTTGGAATGACTTGCTCAGGGTCACACAAGTAGTAAATATATTTCTTTATAATTATTTCTAATAGTAAAAAGTTAACTAGATCATACTACTATTCTTTCGGGAAAAATCATACTGAGAATTTTTGTTTTGTCTTTCTCTGTTTTTCAGTGTGGTGGTAGAACACTGAGCCTGGAGTCAGGAAGACCTAGGTTCCAATCTCTCCTCTGATACTTATTAGCTTTGTGACTCTGGGCAAGTCACTCAACGCCTGTCTGCCGCAGTTTCCTCAACTATCAAATGCCAATGATCATTGCACCTAACTTCCACGTTTGCTATAAGGATCAAATTAAATAATATTTGTAAAGCATTGAGCATAGTTTCTGGCACATACTAGGCCCTTATTAGATGTTTTTCTCCTTCTCTTTGTTATTCACACTTGGAAATAGCTTGACTGCTGGGTCTACACAACTCATAACAGACACCACATTTTACTTTGTAGGAACCCCCAGAAATGAAGTGTGATTCAGTCTCTGGGAAAGTCCATTCTGATCTAATTTATGTAAGATAAGAACAGAGGTTTCACTGAGATGAGATGACTAAGTTTCCTACCAAATGATTCTTATTATCTTTGGGTATACAATAAAACCAACTCTGCCAACTACTTAGTTATCTTTCCAAAGGGATCCTATGAATCTTGCATTTAGTTACAACTTCTTGACGTAGTCTGATTTTCTTAGTGGAATGTCAATATCAATATTCCACCACTAGCACATCAACTCATTGGTCGGTGGACAGTTATTTCACATTTTGAAGACCAAGAGGAAGATGGATGGATATAGATAATCTAAAACCTGTGTGAGTCATACTGACCTCTTTCCTGACTCTTTGCCACTGTCACTGCAGATGCAAAACAGAGTCGCTTTCTAGATCATCTTTTTGTGGCTAAACAAGTGGTGATGGGATTCTCCATAATAATATAGGCCTTTACATGTAGTACAGACAATGTATCACCAGGACCATACTTGAAGCTTTTCTAGCTTGGTTTTTGTTGTTTTTATTCAATTGTTTCAGTATGGTTTGACTCTCTGTGAATCCATTTGGGGTTTTCTTAGCAAAGATACTGGAGTGGTTTGCCATTTCCTTCTCCAGCCAATTTTATAGTTTATATAAACTGAGACAAACAGACTTTCTCAGGGTCACAAAGTTATTAAATATTCTAGGCCAGATATGAACTCAAAAAGATGAGTCTTTTTGGTTCCAAGTCTGTTATGGCACTCTATCTACTGTGCCATGTAGCTGCCCCTTCTTGCTTGGTAGAATCTACCAAAAGTTATACTTTACCCCCCATACCTCCTACCAGCTCCCTTTTATTTTTTATCTTCCTATATTGGGATATAAATCCCTTGAAAAAAGGGAACATCTTGCAGTTGTATCTTCCATGCTTAGCAGGAAGTTCTTGATAAATATTTCAACTGTGTATGTATGTATGTATGTATGTATATTGATCCATAGCTATCAATTGATGGATCAAGTCATCTGTCATCTCTCTGGCTATCTGCCTGTCTCCCTACTACAAAGTGCTTTTCCCACAGTGGTTCTAAGAGATTTGTGCGGTATATATTATCCTTATTTACATATCAGGAAAGTGAGACTCAGAGAAGGAAAATGATCAATGTTGCTACCCAACGAGGTAAACTTCTCTCTAAAAAGATGCAAAATGCAACCATAAAATAAAAAGTGATAATAGTCAACATAGTATTGGGAAACAAAAAACAGAAGTGAATTGTTGCTGATTTCAACTCAGAGGGAAGTTTTCAATAATTCATTAATTTCAGTTATTCTTGTAAGTGGCTTTGCTTAATAGACAGTGTCAAAACTTAAATTTCCTATTCATATTCAAATGTTTAATTTTTTGTATGAGTGAGATGATTACCAAGAAGACCAGTCTGTCTGGACCAGAACATGCAGAAAGCAGAGTAACGGAATTTATGACGAGGCTAGAAAGGCAGCATGGGACCAGACTGTGACAAGTTTTACTTGTCAAACAGAGAAGTTAATATTTCATCTCCAAATCAAGAGGGAACTGTTGGAGTTTATTGAATAGATTGGGGTGACTAGTCATACCTACGCCTTAAGAAAATCATGTTTGACAATTCTGTGAAGGACAGACTGAGGTGAAGAAGGGCTCAAGGTAGGGACATCAAATAGAAGACCATTGCAAACGTCCAGGTGACAGATGAGACCCTGAGTCCTCATGCTATGTGAGTGAAGAGAGGGGGATGGATATGAGCCATGTGGAAATTGAAACAGCAAGATTAACAATTACTTGGATATGTGGGGTAAGGGAGAGTGATAGATATCAAGAATGACGTCAGTTCTGAGAATCTCTCTGGCTAAAACTATGGTGGTGTCTGTAACAGAAATTGGGAAATTCAGAAAATGTGGTTTAGGGGGAAAAGGTAGTGTTATGAGACCGACAATGCAAAACACAATCATCCAAATGTGCTCATCTTATGGAACTCAGTCTCTCCAACCCAAAATGGAGGTGGAGGAGATGGGTCACTCCCCCTTGGAGTACACAGCCCATCCAGAGGGGCACTTTCCATAGCCATGAAGTTATCTGGGGCAAAGAGATGGGAATATTGTGAAACAGCTAGTGTTGCAGGAATTTTGGCTGTAGATTATAAATGCCTTTGTTAATAAAATAAAACCAGTTTGGGAACTTCCACAGAGCTGGGAAGGGGTGAAATGGTGGGGATAGGTATGATTAGAGACAAGTCCTATAAATGCCTACCCAAAAAAGGGTTGAATGTGACCCATCTTCCCATCGTTCACATCTCTTAGGATCACGCTTTGGCCCCCTATTTTAGATATCTCTAATCCAGACTAGATCATAACTTAGGTTCCATGAATTTGCTTTTTGTTTGATAACTCTATAACAATTGGTTTCCTTTATAATCTTATTATTTTATTTTATGCATTTAAAAACATTGTTCTGAGAAGAGTTCCATAAACTTCCCCAGACTGCCAGCGAGCCATCAACACACACACACACACACACACACACACACACACACACACACACACACACACACAAACACACACTTAAGAACCTCTGATCTAGAACAAACAACACCTTCATTACATGAATGAGAGAGCTGACACTCAGGGAGATGAAGGGTTTTGCCCATAGTAGCATAGGTAATAATTAACAGCACAGCAAGAATTCAAACTCAGGTCATCTGCACTCAAATTTAGTGCTAGTTCTCCCATGCCAGCCCGTATCTCCACCTATTGCATAGTAGAAAGGGCACTGGTCTTGGATTCGGAAACCCAAGTTGAGTCCTAGCTCTGACACTTATCAGCTGTGTGAACTTAGACAAGTCAAATTATTCCATTCCTTTGAGTCTTCTTATTTATAAAATGGAAACGATACTTACAAGCGTTCTAAGGTTTGTTATATTGTTTTTTAAGATGAAGATAGCAGTGAACATGTTTATTTTTATGACTCTTTTCTGTGGAATGAATAGAAAAAGCCAGTCTTTTTCCTCAGTGTCAATATGGGAATAAATTCAAGTAAGCAAACATTTAAGCATCTCCTAGGTGCTAGAAAATGTCCTAAAATACAAAGAAAAAGTTGTTGCTGAGAAGAAAAACTTAAGTAACCATCTAGGCTGCAAGAGGTAAACACACTCTGAAATACATGCAAGGGACTATTATCTTTTCTTAGTTGAGATAAATCCTTTACCTCAAGAGATTTCTTAACTTCCAGGAGTAATAACTGAAGGCCACAAGTTTCCTATGCAATGAGACTAGAACCAGGGTTATGCTGGAGCCAGTTCAAACAGGCTTTCCAGAACCAGTTGTTAAATTTTCATGGTGAACATCTCAGATACTGTCTAATGCTAAAAATCCAGGCTTGATTTATTACTTATTGATTGCATAGACTTAAAGCAATGGAGAAACTATTAATACTGCAGATGAAGCCTAAAAGTGTATCACAAACATATGTGTGTGGTATTGGGGTTTACTTGGGAAGCTGGTTGTTAAATATTTAACAGTACACACCTTCATGTAGTATCCCCAAACATAAACCAAACTCACCATTCCACAAATGCTTCTGATACCTAACACAACTGGATTCCAGGCAGTGTTTTCCTTGTGATCCCAATGGACCTAGTTCAGTTGAAGACAGTGGGGTTAGGGACTCATATATCCCCAGCTTTCAGGCTAGAATGAATGATCTCTCTGAAAGAAATCCCTGCATGCCCTCTGGAGGTAAACATGTAGCAATTCTGGAAGAGGGTTGGTGTCATGGCAACGATTCCTCTAATTCCCTATGATTGGTTCCGTTGGCAGAAGCATTCTGTAGCCTGAGCCTGACTGGACAATGATCCCAGCATTCAAGAGTGTTTGTTTCTTGTTTGATAAAAAGTTGGAGCCTTTGAATTGGGAAAGTATTACCACCCCATCTCCTCCCAGCCCATTCCTTCCTCCCTCACAACTATTCATCCTAAAGTGACAAGGTAAACAGAACCAGATCCTTGAATTCTGCTCCCCTCAGATCGACATCAACCTGTCTCTCAAATGACTTTTAGAGAGAACATTCCAAAGACTGCCAAACTTGTCTTTTCAAGGAATCAGTCTACAATCCAACTCGAAAAAGTCAACAGTTCTCCAAAAGCATGTAATGAAAGGGCATATAGATGCCTACTTGCCAACATTACCCACCCTTCTCACCACCACCTTCCTCCTGAGCCTGCTTCACTCTAGGCAGACTTTCATAGTCCAGATCAGAAAGCTCCAACACAGTCAAAAGAATACATTGCCTCTCCCCCACCCCCAAGACATTGGCTCAGGTTTCCCTGACAATTTTACCTAAAAAAGAACTTAGTCAATTCTCATCAGACCTACTGTCAAAATTTAATTCAATTCAATAAACATTTTTTTTTAAATGTCAAACTTCACAATCCCTGAACTCAGGGAACTTACATTGTGTTAGTGAATTCAAAGTGCTTGTGCAATCAATGTTTTTGGAGTTCTTCTGAGAGGGCTTGGGCATGAAGTAAAGGGTATAGGGGGGAACAGCTCCCCACCAGTGGGCAAGGCCCTTCTCATGTCTCCCTGAGCCAGACTCTCCCCAGAGTCTTCTTTGTTTGGCCAAAAAAAAGCCAAATGATAGACAGATAGATGGATGTGTGGAGAATAGCAAAAGTTGGAGACAGAGCAGCCCCTCAGCTAGTCTAATTTGTGGCTTAAGCAGTTGGACCTGGAGTCACAAGGCTGTGAGTTTGAATCCTGCCTCAGGCACTTAGTAGTTGTGTGATCCTGAACAAGCCTCTTAACTTCAGTGTGCCTCAGTCTTCTCTGTAAGAGGAGGCTTAAAAGAGCACCTACCTCCCAGGGTTGTTGTAAAGATAAAGTGAGATAAGTATGAAAGGCCCTGAGTAGCCAGGTGTAGACACCCCAGACCAGTCACTGACTATGTGAGATGCAGGAATCCCAACCCAATTTCCCCAGCCCAGCCCCTTTGCTTCCCTGGGAGGTAGAGTGCTTCTCACCTGTTACCAACTCTGCTCCTATGCTTTACCCATTCTGTAATGGAGAACTGGATATTGGGGGGTCCACCTACTCTTGTTCAAGCTCTCTTCCTCACCCTTATCTCCAGCAGCAAATTGTGACTGTTTTTAAACTGCTAACTTTTAAAAATCAAATTACTTTATGTATTTTTATAGTATGTATGTGTGCGTCTATATAGTAAAAATCTGGATGGTCATTTCAATCTGTGTTGATTTTACTTACTTAAATGCTGCTAGTGAAACGGGAAATGAAGGAGGACAAACTCTTGGATGAGAGGTAGATATGAAATATCAAAGTTTATCCCAATGGGATCTAAATTTAAGTTGACAGTGAGACTTCTGGCTGGGGGTTCAAGGAATCAAACGTTAAGAAAAATGAATTTATTTTGAGGAGAGAGCAAATATGCCAATACTTCTGATCCTTCTAGCCATAAAGGTGAATAAACCACAAGGTGACCACCCTGTCTTCCCTTAGCCCTGAAATCTCACACTTGAAAGGAGAGATTTTCCCTCTGAAGTGGGGCCAACCATTAAGGAAGGGAGAGCAAATTGTTCCTCCTCTGAACTTTCTTCCCAATCAGGCATTCACCCTGCTAGAAAGTGACTGATACTCTTGGGTTCTACAAGTACCTAATGGACATCCAGTCCTGAAACTATGATCAAAGCTTCCATCATAATGGATTTGCCATAGTCAACTGCTAGCCATATTTAACTGTTAGAAAAGTATTTACTAAGAAGGCACAGTAAAAACAGTAGCTGCAAAACATTTTCCCCATAATCCTGAGGTACCTTCTTCTACAAGTACACATGGCTTCTAAAGGAAGAATGGACACAGACTCAATAGAAGGGAGGTCCTATGTAGGGAAAATGTGTGACCAAGGTAATTCACAAGTGCAGAACTGCTAGGCCTCCATGTCTTCTTCCTTAATAGTCATATCAACAAACCTATTCAATGAATGGGTATTGCCTCACCCTAAGTGAGTACCTGCAAAAACCTTGGCCTAAAGGGCCCAAGGTCTCCCAGTGCATCCTAGGTCATCTCCAGTCATCCTGATGAATATCTGGTCACTGAATTCAGATGGCTCTGGAGGAGAAGTGAGGCTGGTGACCTGCAGAGCCCTCCCTCACTCAAAACAAAGTCAAGTGCAAGTCACATCCTCATTTCTCTGATGGCATGGTCTTCTTAGGCAACTGAAGGACGAACCCAAAGAATCTGCAGAGCACTCCTACATTTCCCGGGCTAACTCACTCTTGAATCCATGGTTGGCTTTTTCTCTGTATTCAGAAGTTTATATTCCCCAAAGCCATTTCTGACATGGACTATTTCTTTGCATTAATGTCTAGGCTCCTGCACTGATTGGACAGGGTAACCCCTTGACTGACACAGGGGAAGTAGGTGGAGAAAAATCTTCTTTTTCATAAAAAGTTAAGAGCTTAGTTCTTACCTGACTTCTGGATATTGTCCTGACTCATTCAAACTGACCTCTTCATCTAGGAATTAGCTATTTGAAGCCCTCAACAGAGTAGACAAATGACATAGCCCCCTTCAGATGTTCTTTAGAGAAAGGTGTTTATACTTTGCAAAATGATAATTGGATATTAGCACCTTGATATCTCCAATATCCTCCGAGCTGGGAGTTAAGCATAGGACTAAATCTCTCATCAAGTATGCCATTTGGTCCCTGATTCAATGGATAACTTAGGGGTTGGCTGTCCAATGCCACCCAGTGCTTAAATACATAAAATCATTTGGGGGATGGAGCATTAACAGTTGAGTGGATGGGGAATCCCTTCCTGTAGTAGCTTGTACCTGAGCTAATCCTTAAAGTAGACTAAAGTTTCTAAAAGTGGTGATAAGGAGGGAGAACATTCCATGCATAGGGGATATCCAGTATAAAATCTCAGGGGCAAGAGATAGGACAAAGTGGTATACAAAGAACAGCAAATAGGCCATTTTTAGGGAAAAGATAATAAATTCTGTTTCAGATAAGGTGAATGTGAGGTACCTATGGGACCTCCAGACAGAGATGACTGGTTAGTTAGGTGATGATGTGAGATGATAGGAGCAGCTCTTGGGAATAGTTCAGATTTGAACCTAGGCCATAGGACTAGCTTCTCTCCACTTTGGGTTGAAGGGGACTTTAGAGAGTATTTATGTCAATTCCTTCATTTTAGAGATAAGAAAACTTATCTTCTGGATCCCACTTCAGTACTCTTGAATGCTGTACTCTTGCATTCTTGCTGCTTCTTCAAACTATAAATACACAGCCTTCCTCATAATCACATGGTTTATCAACCCTTGAAGTATATCCCAAGCATCATTTTCTGTTAGGCTGCATTCCTCCAGGTGAATTGCCAAATTACTTGGCCTCACCAATCATGCAAAGAAGTCACAAGGAGCAGCTTGTTCAGAAAGAAGGAAAGAAAGAAACCTAGGCTGGGCAGAGGGAGATAAAGGGAACATCAAGATTGCTGTCTTTTGAAACAGTCTTCAAATATGTGAAAAACTAAGTGTACCACAGTGAGTTTGACTGAGCCACTGTTGAATTTGTCCCTTCTATGTCATGGAAAAATGGGCTATTTAAAATGACGAGGGTCAGCTGAAGACAGGCTTCTTCATTCTCTTCACTAAATCCCCTGAAAGAGCCTTGTTTCCTTCTCGCCAAGGCTTCCCTTGGTCTTTTTACGTCTTCCCTCCACTCACTGTACCTATCTGCCTATCACTTCAATGAGCAGTAAATGTATGGGTAACCCAGGATATCCATTAACTAGATGCTTTTGTTTCTTTTTCCTTCCTTCCTTTCTTCCTTCCTTCCTTCTTTCCTTTCTTCTTCCTTCCTTTCTTCTTTCCTTCTTTCCTTTCCTTCTTTCTTTTCTTCTTTCCTTCCTTCTTTCCTTTCCTTCTTTCCCTCTTTCCTTCCTTTCTTTTTGCTTTCAGTGTTGCTACTCATTCTTCTTTCATCAGAAGATGATGAGGTAAGAGACAGAGACATGCTTTCAAATAGAAAGACCTGGATCCAAATTCTATATCTTACCCATACTAGTTGTGTGACCCTGAACAAATAATAATTTAAAAAAACTCCTTAGATTTCTTTCCTTTTCTGGACAAAAATTTGCATGTGGGAGCAGAGGTCAGATAAGACCATCTCAAAGATCCCTTTGAGCTCAAAATCCTATGAACCTCAAATACTGCAATGGTTGATTCTAATCCATTGGAGAGCCCAGAAACGGTGAAGCATGACCAGGGATGTACTGGTAAATATTTAACAGTTGCATCCCTTGGTGCGGGGGGGGGGGGGAAGGGGGAGAAAAAAGGGGGGGAAAGGGGAGTGTGCTCAGAACACACTTTTAAATTTAATCTGCATTTCTTCATCACTTTATTAAGTCCAAACAATCAACAAAACAAGAAATGAAGCCTTGATTTGGAGTACCTGCTGACTTCCCAGGTGTCAACAGCCACGATGAAAATTTAATAGTCAGTTCCTCCTGTAGCCAACTCCAGCACAACCATGGGCATATCTTTCTGGGTAAAAGGGAGACACAAAAAAGCAGACAGAAGGAAAGTAGAAAGATAGTAGGGATTAAGAAACAGGCACAAAGCAGGTCAGAAAAGGATGTGTGCCTTGGAAGAAGCAGATACCTTTCCTGGACCCTCATGGAGCTATTTCGCAGATATTCTCCCCTTTGGTGTATATACTATGTTCTGATGTAATCATACTACTGATAATCAGGCAGCTTTGGCAGCGCAGTATATAAGTGAGGAAGTGAGGCATACGGTGAGGAAGGCAGTTTCAAGTCCTACCTCAGACATTTACTATCAGTGTGTGACCCTGGGCAAGTCACCTCACCTAATTGTGCCTCAATTTCATTATTTGTAAATTGAAAAGATTAGCTTCAATGCCCTCTGACTCCTTTTCATTCTAAATCTATGATCTTATGTTATGTTATATATTACATTATGTTATATATCTACAGAATCCCCCTGATTTCTCTCTCTAGTAGCCATGTCAACAAGAGACATGAAGTTAGCCTGTCATGGCATGGTTTGGTTAAAGTCATTTAGCTACTTAGAATCGCTGGTTCTTTAACCATCTCTTTAATAATATGTCAAACTAAAGGTCATGCAGTCAGGAAGGTGTCTGAATGTTTTCAGCATGATTCCTCCAACCTAACAACCTCACATAAAGGAAAGACACACACAATCTATAATACTTAAATCTGACTCATCAAAACTAAAGGATCAAAATGGTGCACAGGATAGCAGAATATGGAATAACTTTGGAGAATTGAAATATTTAAAGCTACCATTTACTCCAACAACTCCAGGCATCATTCCCTGGTCCCCACCTTCCTACTACCTCTACCAGAAGCTGCCAGGCTTGTGTTAAATGGTCTGCCTTGGATTAAAGGGTTACAGTCACAGTAGTGACTCAGTCTGAAGTCCTCACACCCCATTAGAAGAAAACATTGATCCTGTCCGGATACACAAAGGAAGAGGAGCAAACTTGCAGTGGAGAGGAAGGAAGACATGGCAGTATAGGGTCAGTTAAGAGTGGAAGGGGGTTCTGTGCTTAAGTGAAAGGTGACTAGAAACATAACTCGGGTCAGTCCTCTCCTTTGGGAAGTCTACTCCAAGCAGAGAAGTAACTCAGGTCCCAAACTCCTAACTAGTAGAATCACAAAATCAGTGATTTCTTCATAGTAAAAGGAGGAGGTTCCAAACAGTAAAGTGGGAATCTAGAGTGGAATATAAGAAAAAAAACTTAAAAGAAAAATAAAAGAGTCCAAGAAAAAAGCTGAATATAACCAAAATGAATGTGGCTCAATAAGACAGAAGGAAAAATTTTTTAAAAGCCATCACACAAAGAACAAATCTTATTCTTTGAAGGAAAGTAGACAAAAATACCCAATGAAAAAAGATAACTCTTGGAATTCCCCAGATATTATAGAATTACAGCAAGAAACTTCATAATAATTTTTTTTAAAGCTCCTAGAAGAAAAACTAAGGCAGAAATTAAGTTTAAAAGGTAGAATTTTAAACCAAAATCTACTAAAATAAACAAAAGAATAGATAAAAAGAACAAGCAACAGAAAATGTCTCCAAGTTAGTACAGGATCAATAAATTAGTTAAGAGAATGACAGATGTAAGTAGAAGCAGAAGGAAATTTGATAAGGAAAAAGTAAAACAATAACATTGAAAAGATAGATTCTATGTAAGTCAATGCATCTGATCTTAATGACATTATGTACAGAGGTAACCTAGGTCAACCAAAAACACAGGACACTGTGCTAAGTACCAGGGATATAAATACAAACAAATCATCTCATTCTCAAGAAGTCTACATATATATTACATAGAGAATGCAAAGATATTTGCATTTTACGCTACAAATATGGATATGTATACATACATATTTTAAAGAATATCTTTAAAATCTTTAACAGCCCTATGAGGGAGTCATAGGAAAAGAAAAAGAAAAAAAATGCAAGAGAACAAAATCCAGAGATCCTAGGCATTTCTTTCCCCTTTCAGAAGGACCAGATCTCAAGTCTCAAAATTTAACCTGTATAATGTAAGCTTAGACTTAATAAAATGATGAAGAAAATATCAACAATTCAAATTAAATTTAAAAGTGTGTTCTGAATATGCTTTTTCCCCCAAGGGAGGCCACTGTTAAATATTTACCAGCACATCCCTGAGCATGCTACCCGTATAGTAGGTGATGCCAAATATTTGCAGTGCACAGTGTGTTTATATGCAGTCAGCCATCCCCAGGATCATCAGGGCCAGACCACAGATGAGAACACCTCTGATACAATCACAGATTCTTCTCCTGACGTAAGGCTGTAACGATAAGCAGGAACAGTACCATCAAGGCCAATTTTAGGCAATTTATCGCAGAAGTAGGATCACCTGGAGTAAAGTTCCTAAGAGGTCATAAGTCTCTTCCATGTAACTTTTCCTAGGATCTAAGTTGATATGGAGATGATGCCAAGGCTCTTCCTGTACTGCCACTCACTGAATATCTCCCAGCTCACCAACTAAAATCTTCTTGTTCCTAAGGAACCCATGTTTGTGGAGGTAGTTGAGGGAGAGGCCACTTTCTTCCATAGGGGTCAGAATAAAAACTGTCCCTCACCTTCATTCAGATACTCATGATTACTACCAGGTGGGCTAACAGATCTCTTTTTCTTCCATATAAATTCTCACTCACCTTAATCACACAGAGACAATTTCTCTTGTACTATATCATTAGAAAGTAGGGCACCTTCTAATAATTCTACTCCATGATCTTCCAAATCCTCTATGGGAAAGAGTTAGCTGAATCAGACTAGGGAAAACAGAACTGTCAATTGAGGGGGAACTGAGTTTTTCCCCAGGGCATATGGAGGCCAGGGTGGGAGCAGGAATCTTAAGTAGCAAGTGATTCTGTTCAGAATGTGAGGCAAGCGAGGGTCAACCAGATTTATTTCTAAAAGTTGTCCCTCCTTATCAGATAATTCTTCCTAGAGGTCAGAACCAAGAAATTTTTGACCTAAAATACCTTTCCCTTTCCTGGGCTAATGTAGGCTTGTTATGAACACAGCGTCTGGGAGGTAAGGCACCCAACCATGAAAGTTAGGAGCATAGCAACAATGAAGCTATTATTTTAAGAATCCAGTCCGATGTTCAACAATGGCAGCTGCCTGAGGAGGTATGGGAAGTAAAGGTGGTGTTAGTGGACTCAGTCACATATCTTCATGATAAAGTGAGTGAGTCCCCCGATCAGAGGCAAGGGGGACCACAAGGAAGAATGATGTATTCAGTGAGAGCATTGCTTCTGTGGCAGACTATCTGCTCTTAAATGATATAACCTGCACAGGCATCATCTTCAACAAGGGCAAATCTCTTTTTCTAAGATGGTGAAAAGGGGCAACATAATTAATTTGCCAGTTGAAGCTAGCTCTGAAACCATAAAATAGCATGCCATACTGGTCTTTCAGAATGGGATACGCTTATTGGCAGGAGACACACGGTTGGGCAGAAGTAGCTACTTCATTGTCTGTCAGGAAAATCGTGTGGTCTCCTACTACAAACGTGGTGTCATGGTCCCTGAGTCCAGACTGGTAATAGTACCATTCCACCATCTCTGTTGTTCTAGTAAGGGTATCAGTCAGCTTCATTAGTACAGTCAATGGCCCAGAGTATCTATAATGAGCACAGATATGCCCCCACAAACAACTGTACGTAGTGGTAGCCATCAGCAAAATTCTCCTCAAAGAGGAGTACCCTAAATTGTCTAGTGTTATTCTTTCAAAGCTCCAGACCATTGTGGAAACCCATAATTACTGCCCAGGAATGGATGATTGAAATAAAGGTGGGGTAGATAAAATTAAGATCTTATCTTCCCCATCCCTCAAGTCCTTCTCACATACTACTCGTACAATCTGAGTCTCAGTCACTCTTTATAGTCATCCATCATCTCTCTGTCATAAGGTAGGTGGCATTCCTCATCAGTCCCTGGAATTATGGTTGATAATTGTGCTGATCAGAGTTCTTAAATCTTTCAAAACTATTCATCTTTTAAAATATTTGATGTTATAGAACAGATTTTTCTCCTATGGCTTCCATATTTTATGTTTAATTTTGTTCCTTTTGCTTCCATGGTGATGAGTGAAGAACTATATATTTAAGCCATACATCTGGCTCCATTGTTACTATGCAAGTAGGACTTTACTGAAATTCAATTAAGGGAAGTGGGCAGAGTTTTCCTAGGGGGAGTAGATGCCCATATAAGAGTCTGACTAGAAGATCTCAGCTTTAGACTAGTGGTTCTCAAACTTTCACATGGGATATAAACAAAGCTTTGGCAGCAGAACATCCCTGGTAAAATTCTCTAAAATCATTTGTAATGCCTAACAAATAACATAAGGTTCATTTAAAAAAAATCCTTTGGGTATTGTATTGCAGGGTTCCTTTCAGGACAAGTTTGAGAAACACTTCAGTGAGATGTGCCACTTGGTCGAGCCAAGGCATAGGGGTTTAGGAATGTGGAGGGGTATCAGACTCTCTTATGCTGAAAACCAGAAACATTTATTGTTTCCCACAAGCTCCCTCTAGTGTTTGGTAGAGCACATAGCTGTTGAGGGGAAGATGGGACTGCCAATATTTATTTGGTCCTTCCTTTTTGTTGAAAAGGGGAGGGGAAAGGGAATAAACATTTACAGAGGGCCTACCATGTGCCAGGCACCATGCAAAGCCTTCTATCTTAACCTATAACCTTCTTATCTCATTTGATCCTCACAAGAACTCCATGTGGTATATGCTGTTAATATCCCTACTTGACAGCTGAAGGGAATTGAGACAAACATGCTGAATAAGTGAGAGCCTAAGTAAGCCCAGGTCGCACAGCTACTAAGTATCTAAGGCTGAATTTGCACTCAGGTCTTCCTGACTGCAAGCCCGGGGCTCTCTCCCCTGCACCACCAGGTCGAGTGGCCAAAAGTTGTCCTGTGGACATGATGATTTCATTCAACAGACATTTATTTAGCAACCAGCACTGGGTTAGGTGCTAAGATTACAAAGACAAAGTCAAGACATGTGTCTGTTATCTCTCCTACTAAATGTTAGCATTGAAGTGCTGGTGCCTTTCACGCAGTAGGTACTTAAAGTTTGTAAAAGATCTTTGGAACTGAATACTCTTCCTTCATTTTCCACTGAGAATCAGTATGGTAGAGCAGAAAGCGTTTAATTTGGACTCATGAAATATTCATTCATTTATTCATTCACACACATTAAGCATGAGTAAAAATCCCTTCTTTGAACTTACAGGGATTCACCATGGTGCAGCAGCATGAGTAGAGGATTGGAAGTCAGAGGATCTGGGTTCAAATTCTGTTGCTGGAATGACCTGTATGACCTTTGCAAATCATTTATCCTTTCTGGGACTAGGTTTCTTTGTCTGTAGGCAGTCAAGCAACTTAGTGTTGGGGCTTCCTAGATTTTCTCTGCCATCTTGGCTACACTCCTCAATCCCTCATTGCATCACTTTTGACACTACTAATATGCAACCAGATTAACAAGGCCAGGATTACTTTGGTAATTTAAGGGATACATGGTTTTATGGGTATGGGTGCTGCTACTGGTACAGGCTGGAACTTCTCATTCTATTTTTAGATTTTTCTATAAATCCTCTTTAAAAAGACCAGCCTGACACGTTGGAAGCCTTCATCTGGTTCTTTTAATATCTCAGGTGTACCAATAAACTAAACTTTTATAATGTTTCTCATTCTTGCTACATGACAAACTCATCTCCTTTTAGAGACATGCCAGTTTCTTGTCTTTTATGAGACTTCTCTCATGGAAGTTAACATTGGCAAGGTATTGATGCCTACTTTGTTCATTATCTATATTTCTATCACTCCTAGTTGATTTGTAATTTTAATTCTCCTGACATCATAGACTTTCATGACTTGCCTTATGGAGCATGTCAGCCCCTGAGTTTTGTCTAAGAAGGACAGGCAGAACTAGATTGTATGCATGTTTTATTTATCTCAGGCTGGTGGCATGAAGGTGGAGTTGCATTCAGAACTAAGTTCACTTTGGGTTAGGCTGCACAGATTATAAAGTCAAAAAGAAACCACAAAGGTGGAAGGAAATGACTGTATCATGGCCACAGTCCCTCAGGTTCAGTTTCCATTTCCCAAGGAGGGATCATTTCACAGAGATCATGTGATTCCTACTTAGAATGAAAAAGAGCATGGGGCTGAAAAGTTCCCTAAGGTCCCAGAACTAGGATGCTTGTGCTAGTTCTGTCTATTATAGCTGGTGTGAACCAGCTTAAGTCAGTTCTACCATCATCAGTACAGTAAAGACTTTAACAAGAGAACACTGCAGGTGTTCTCTGATGTGGCAAGCTCAAGAGATCTCAGTCTGCCTCCTGATGGGCTCATCCTGATTCCCAGGTTAGCCTGGCCTTCTCTTTTGAGCTCTAAGGAAGTTCAAGCAAATCAAGGTGGTTAGTAGAGTCATTAACCATTCCATTTTCACAAGAGAATACAGGTACATACACGGACTTTTGGAAATACCAGCAGTTTGAGGTCATTCCAGGTCTATTTCTATCCAATGTGATACAACCTTAACTTTTATAACACTCAATTCTGGTCAGAGCTCATTGCCCATCTCTAGTTCCTGTCCCAAGCTTTTATATTAATGAGTAAGTTTAAAAAAAGCATTTAGTAAGTACTTAGTATGTGTGGCAAACAAAAAAGGAATTTTGTTTCCACAGGGTTAAAACTCCCAGATTTAAGTGACAGCAGTTAATCAGAGTTGTGACCGAGCATGGTCAGGTCAGAAACTTGTGCGCAGGCTTGACCAGCTGTTTGAGGGGAAGCCTATCAGAGAGGAGAACATGAAGTGGGGTCTTCAGGAGGGCGTCTTCTAGCCAACAGATGATGAGGTGGGAGGTTGGAATTTTAGAACAGAATAAAGGGGCTTGCACTGGTCTGAGCACATTGTAGCACTCCCCTAGGAGCTACCCGTTCATTCAGGGGGATGAATGTAAAAATGAACAAATGCTTTCTGATTTCACTGCAAGTATTGTACTTTGTTTGAGGCAAGCACTTCTCTCATAGTGGGAAATTTGCCTTCTTCTTGTAAGGATCGTAACAAAAGATTCTTCTTCCACTCCAGACGTCAGTTTTGTTACCGAACTGGGTGTGAGCCTTCCTCTAGATGGGGAGGGGACTCAGATGGGGCCCGATTTATAACACGATGTTCAAGGTATTGTACTAAGTGTTCGGAATACAAAGAAAAAGCAAAAATAGCCTCAGCTCTCCAAAAGGTTACATTCTAATGGGAGAGATAACATAGGGAAATCAGAATGTACAAGATATAAAATAAATTGAGTGGATAGAAGGTTACTTTAAAGGAGGGAAAGGAGACCAGGAAAGGCCACTTGCAGGAGGTGGCACTTGAAGTGTCTCTAAAAGAAGTCACAGTTTCTAAACGTGGACTGTTGAGAGCAAGTGCTTTACAGGAAAGAGGAACAACCAGTACAAAGATAAAGATCCAGGAGACTGAGTGTCATGTGTGAATCAATGAATGAAGGAAGTCTGACTGGGCAGAATCCCAGGAGAACTACCACTCCCTTCATTCTGGACACTATGATGTTTTATGCAATCTAAGCTCATCTTGGAGTCAGGAAGAACAACTGGGACACCAGCTGTCTGATCATATACCAGTCACCTGACCGCTCTGAGCCTAGTTTTCTCATCTGTTCGATAGTATTGAGCTTCTAATTCACTAAAACACTGATTTTTTGTTGCAAACTAAAACCACTCTTTCCCCCCTCCTCCACGTCCCCAAGAGAAGCCTTTCTTTATAAAATGTATAGTCAAGTGAAACAAAGATATTGGCCATGTATGAGAATGCATGTCTGCCTGCACGGCAAAAGTAATGGGCAGAATAAAAAAACCTTTAATCTGCAATGGCAAATGAAACAAAAGAGAGAACAGATCATCAGGAATGCAAATACACAGAAGTGTATTGGAGGAAAGCAAAAAACATTAACACTAAAAGAAAACAAGCTCATTATGCAAGCAAACTGTAGAGTTCTCTGAAGACAAGATGCCTATGGACGACCTAAGAATCATAGGCCTCCCAGAAGAACGTGACAGGACAAGAACCCTTATCACCATAATGAAGGAAAGGGGACTACCCAGAACTTCTAAACAGAGGAAATGAAATTCTAATAGAAATAATTCACTGATTGTTTCCAGGGGAAGGGGGTTAAAAAAACAACTAAGGCTTCAAACTTTAAGATACCTTATGGTTAAATTTAACAGTTCAATTCAGAAACAAGGTCTACAAGCCATCGGTAGAAAGACCTTTGAATAAAAAAGAAAGGATATTTGAATAAAGACCATTCCCCATCCACTAGAAAAATGAGGAAGGAGTAAAATATTACTTTCCAATCAGCTGTGAAGCTCAGGATGGAGCCCAGGGTGACCTAGCTTGAAAATGTGAACTTAACCAAACAGGACAAAGATAGATGTTCAGTAATAAAGAAAAGTTTAGTTAGAAAAAAAATCAGGATTGAAGAGATTATGGACCTCTCAAATACCCCAAACAGCACAAAGACAGGAAGAGTGATAAGTGCTTTGGCAGAGCATAGCAGCAGTGTTTCAACAAGAGACCAGTAAAAGACTTTTTTCCAAAGGTACCCAAGAAGACAGTGGTGAAGGCAGAAGTCTGGTGGAAGCAGCGGTGAGAATGTTTAGCAGACAGGGAGGATATTATGGACAGAACCTGGTAACACCCTCACTACAGGTGAATTAATGCTTGTTTTATGGGGCTACATTACAACATGGAAAGGTACAAAGAGAGGAAGACAGGGGCAGGGGAGAAAGAGGTATGAGTGAGGTACAGGGGTCAAATCAAGGGCTAGCAGTGAGGGGAAGGTGACCTCTATGGTCCCAGGAGAGTGGGGAAGGAGGATAGGGGAGATTGAAAAGGGAGTATGATTGAAGATTTTACTTGGAAGGTGAATGCTTATAGGGAAGAGAGATGGTCCATGAAGGAAGATGAGGATCTTACATCGGATGAGGCCTGGGAGATTTTATACTTGAAAAGTCTACTTAATGGGGGGGGGGGGGGGGGTTGGAAGCCCTGGGGGCAATTGGTATGTGGAGCATTGATAGAGCAGGAAGGAGATTTCCAGGCAAAAATAGAAAAAAATAAGCGGGGTCAGCAAGAGAGGATATAGATCAATGGTGGACTGCATAATCAGGGACATGGTGGGGAAGGAGCCCTACCACAAAGCAGTATCCTCTCTGACATTTATAATAATTGATGTTGTTCTGGAAGTGAGACACACTGGCAGTGGCAGACAGTACCTGGATGGGAGTGCCTAGAATGGGTACCTTGGAAGCTCTGATTGCATGAGAGAGGTCAAATAATTACAGGGGTCAAGAATCAGACAATGAGGGTTTAGAGCAGAGGTGGGGAGCCTGTGCCCTTCTAAATCCTTAAGTGTGGCCTTTTAACTTAAGGATTTAGAAGGCCACAGGTTCCCTCTCCCTGGTTTAGAGTAAACAGAAAGATGAATAATAAAGAGAAAGGAATCCTTTTTGGAAAGGAGCACAAAAGTGAAATTTTAAAACTGAGAAACAGGACTAATGAAGGGGAGCAAAAGGGGGAATCTACTTGACTGAGAGGAAAGACAAGGGGAAAGAAATATATAACCAGATAAAAGCAGGAGACAACTAACAAAACTGTAAAGGGAAAGAGGTATCATAGAAGAAAAGAAGATCAGGGGTAAGATGAAGAGATGCTCTTTTACAACATGACTAATACGGAAATATTTTGCATAATTGCACATGCTTAACACATCCAGTCATCCAATTGCTTTCCTTCTCAAGGGGAGGGATGGCAGAGATAGGAGGGTGGGGAGAGAGAGAGACAGAGAGAGAGAGGGGGAGAGAGAGGGAGGGAGAGAGAGAGGGAGAGAGGGAGAGGAAGGGAGGGGGAGAGAGAGAAGAAGGAAGGGAGAGAGGGAGGGAGAGAGGGAGGGAAGGAGAGAGGGAGGGGGAGAGAGATAGAGGGAGAGAGAAAGAAAAGGAATTTGGCACTCAAAATTTTTTTAAATGAATATTAGAATTGCTTTTACATGTAATTGAGAAAAATAAAAATTTTCTATCGCTTCTCTATTAGGAGATAGGCCTCCTCATTGGTCCCCTCAAATTTTGATTGGTCATTGTGCTGCTCACTGTTAAGTATTTCAAAGTCGTTTGTCTTTACAACATTGTTGTTATTGTATGACTTTTTCTCTCAGTTCTGTACTTTATTCTGCATCATCAGTTCACATAAGTTTTCCCAGGTTTATCTAGTGCCTAGTCTTCTCACAAGGGTTGCTGCACACCAGCTCCTACTGCATTCCCTTATCACCCTTCTCCCAGGGGCCAGCATGAAGAGGGGGCAACTACCCCTAAGTCTGAATGGGGTCAATTAAGACAGGCACAGCTTGTGCACTTCTCTAAATCCCGTTAAGTCTCAATGGGGCCTGTTGAGTCAAACACAGCATTCCAGTTTGTGCATTCAAACCTAAAGGTTCCCCCTATAAAAGGTCTACTCTCTCTATTAGAAGTCTCCTCTATCTATCAGAGGTCTCATCTCTTTACTAACAGCATCCACTTGTTCAGGGGAAAGGTCAGCACCCTGAAAATGGAAAAAAATAACCAAACAGAGAGAGCAACAACATCTGGGTTTTGTACAGTTGGGTAGTTCCTTGATGATAGTTACTTAGAGTCCCGGTTTGGGAAATCAAAAAGGTCTCAGGCAAAGCGTCCTTCTGATGAGTGAACCCCAAGGCAATATCAATCTCCCAAAATATACGTTCACTTTCTACTAATAGGCTCAGGGCCAGAAGATGCAATAGCCTACATGACTCAGTACCTGATGTGTTTGTTACAGCTGTGAACTGGGCCAGAGTTCAAAGGGGTAAGACATCCATGATTGATAAGGATATTCTCTTACCTTTAGGTAAGCACTGAGAAAATTGAGATTGTTATGGCCGTGGATCCTGGGAAACTGAACTCCAAGAAATAATAACAAATATCCCGCCTTGTTCACAGTTACAGTATTCCATTATGTGTTCAGCCTTTCCCCAACTGACAGACATCCCTTAGTTTGTAGTTCTGTACCACCACAGAGAAGTGCCCTAAATATTTTTGTACATATAGGTCCCATTTCCTTTTTGTCATTTTTGTTATATTTCTGGATCACTTTGGGGGGTATAGTTCCAGACTGTTTCTGGAATGGCAGGACCAATTCATATCTGTACCAGCATTGCATTAATGTGACTGTTTTTCCACAATCCCTCTAGCATTTATCATTTTCCTTTTTTGTCATATTTAGGAATCTGATGGGTGCAAGGTGGAATCAGAGAGTTGCTTTAATTTGCATTTCTCTAATTATTAGTCATTTGGGTCCTTTCTCTAGATAATCTGGGTTTCTTCCTTTGAGAAGTACCTACTCATATCCTTGGATTATTTTTCATTTGGGGAATGGCTTGCATACTTACACATGTGAATCAGTTCACTATGTATTTTAGAAATTAGACCTTTATCAATGAAGCTTTCTGCAAATATTTATTCCTCAGTTACTTCCTTCCTTTTCCATTTCAGCTTCACTGATTTTGTTTGTATATAAATTAATATTTAGAGTTCTCTAAAAATAAGCTGGACTGCATCACTGGGTAGTGAAGGTACTTAAGGGGAGGCAGGATGACCATTTGTTTGAGAAAGGGTAGAAAGATAGAATTCATAACTTGGGTAAGGGTTACAATTCCCCTCTAACTCAAATATTCTGCCATGGTACAGGTAGCTCCTGGGAACTAATGGACAGGAAAAGACTGAGCCAATTCTTGCATTTCGGCAATCTCAGACATTCCAGAATGTATAATTCAGGGGTGCACAGGATAATGCATTTCCATATCACACAAAGTGGATAAATAATTAGACGAAGTCAAGAACTTTGTTGTTGTTATCATTCAGTTGTGTCCTATTCTTCATGACCCCATTTTGGGGTTTTCTTGACAAAGATACTGGAGAAGCTTGCCATCTTCATCTCCAGCTTATTTTATAGATCAGGAAACTGCCTGGAACAGGGTTAAATAGCCTGCTCAGAGTCACACAGCTAGTAAGTGTCTAAGCCTGGATTTGAATTCATGAAGCTGAGTCTTGATGATTCCAATGTTCTATCTATGTTTGCCACCTAGTTTCAAGAGCACCTGAGTTCAAATCCTCCAACCTCCTACCTATATGATCTTGGGCAAGATACTTATCTCTCTTTGCCTTGGTTTCTTCACCTGTAAATGAAGAAGCTTTGATCTCATGATCTTATGTACAGCTGGAAAGGATCTTAGGGATTATCTAGTCTAACCCTTTCATTTTACAGACTAGGAAATTCAGACAGAGATAAAGTGACTTGCCCAAAGTCACACAGGCTGAAGATGGCAGGTCTAGGTTCTGAATCCACATCCCTTGACTCCAAACCCAGCACTTATTTCAATAAAAAGTCTTTACAAGAGCAGCAAGAACCATAGAAATATGAGCCAAAAATGACAATTTTGTTAAACAAAAGCTATTCCTTCATAATGATCTTCCCTAACTAACTAAATGCTCTCCAGTCTGCCATAGCCAGATAAAATATAGATACACACACATTTTATTTCATATAAACTAATTCTTGAGAGAGAAACTATCATATTAGACAAGATACAAAGAAATTCCTGAGTGTTTCTATCACTTCCAACCAACTAAGGCCCAACCTTGCCCAGTCCAGGCAGTCAGCTGTTCCCACAACTTCTGCTTTTAAATCTGTAGAAGAGACAACAAGGAAATAAGGGTGACATTAAAATCATTGAAAATAACTGACAAACATCAGAACAACAACAACAAAAAAAACCTTAATTAAGATTTTTTCCAAGCAATCAAGGACACACAATTAGCTGTAACCTGAAATGCTAAGAGTTCACATTGATGAAGGAAGTGATACAAGCCACTTAATATTATCCAAATGATAATATCCAAATGAAAATCTTTATCATTAAGAAATAAATCACTGATATTGATAACTCACATGTATATACATGTTAGGATTTACCAAGCACATTTCCAACAGCAACTCTATGAGGAAATGGAATCTCAGAAACATTAAGTGATTTGTCAGGGTCCAACAATGGTGATCCACAATTCAGACACAAGTATCCCCTGAATTCTGCCTTTTTGAAATTAGAATTTTTTTACTTCTGTCTTTTTGAAATTAGAATTTTTTTAACAAGTTTATCATTTCAGTGTTTTAGTTTATGTGAAAGGAAAATGTATTTAAATTTTAAAACTTTTCAAGTTGTACCTATGTAAGTGTACTGGCATCAAAAATTAATATTTTCTATTTCTATATTGAAACACCTAGCAGATGAGCAGGAATTGGCTTCATAGTTTATGTTCACATAATAAAATAAAAAGTTTGATATCCTAGTCTTATCATCTAGTACATGATCATTTTTTTTCAAGAAGAATTTTATATCACATATCAAAGTAATAACTGGAATTTTAAAAAACGCTTTCTTTTTAGTTGTATTGACTTAAAAAGGTATTGATATCTCTTGGTTTTTACTTCTACTGCACCTGTATTTCCCAATATATCCTTCTCCCTACCACTCCCTCCTTCCTTGTAACAAAAGAAATATAAGTTAAAAAAAAAGCTGGCAAAAATTAACCAACAAGTCAGTCAAGTCCAACACTATATATAGTATTTTATACCCAGAATCCCCTTCTCATTCTCCTCCCTTCTTGCCCCTCTCTCCACCTCTCTTTCCCTCCCTCTCTCTCTCCTCCTCTCTTTCTCTCATTCCCTCTCTCTTTTTCCTTCTCCCTCTCTCTTCCAACCCCCTCCCCTGGGCTCCCATCTCTCCCAGTTTTCCTCTATTTGCAAGTCTGAACCTGCACTGGTAGAGGGTGTTTCTTTCATCCAAGAGATCCCTATACCAGTAAAGTCAAAGGTCTCAGTTCTTATCTTTTCTCTTGATATTTTTGGGGTTTCAACAATTTTTTACATTACCCCATAGCTTCCTCTCTGGCCTTTCCCCTTTACTGATTGGTGGATAACTGAGGTTAGATAACAAGACTGCCTCAGTACCCTCAGCTGTGGGGACATAGGCTTTATGAGCTTGGATCACAGGTACAAATGTTCTGTATGGAAACACAACTGACCCTAATTGGGTTTCAATCTCCTTTCCTTTAGGGAAGGAAGTGAAAAAGCATTTCTAAAGTGCATACAAGGTACCAGGCGTGGTGCAAAGCTATGCTCTTAGATATTTTACAAATGTTATCTCCTTTGACACTCACAGTAATTCTGGGAGGTAGGTGCCATTAGTGTTCTTATTTTACTGTTGAAGAAACTGAGGCAAACAGAGGTTAGGTAACTTGACCAGGGTGACACAACTAGTAAGTACATAAGGTGGGATTTGAACTGGGGTCTTCCTGACTCCAGGCCCAGCTCGATCAGCTGGCTTTAACCCCATATTGCTCTTTCCTTTCACCTTGTTTTCTTCTTATGGCTTGGAAGAATCAAGTTGTGATACTTTTGGTACTGTGAAGAGAGCCAGGGATGTTTGTACTAAATCACTTTTACCTGGGAGCTCTCTAATCCAGGGTCAGGCCCTAGTCAGGAAGCAGCACATTTTTAGCCCACTTAATGTCTCTCCTGCCTTTTTTCCCCTTAATTTAGCTGGCAAGTATCAACATTTGCTTCTTCTTGTAGAAGAGAGAGGGTAGGGTTATTTCTGCAGTGTTTGAGGATGGGTCATCCCTAATTGAGTGTCCAGAACGAGGCAAGCCTGTAAATTGGCTCTTCATGCTAAAGCTTCTTGTAGTCAGAAGTGAGAGTTGAGTGCCCAGGGAGAGACCAAAGGTGGATGAGCAGCCCTAAAAAGGGCTTGGCAAATGCTCACACCAGAGGTGTTAGTCTTCCCTGAGCACCCCACACAACCCACTGTTGTGATTACATGTAGGCTGATGGGGGAGGGGAGCTGAGGGAGTACTCTAAGGATTAACATTCTCTGGTGTTACTTCATGAAAAAGGTTTTTTTCTTGTCTCGATTTCCATATTCTGTGAATTTGACTATAATTATTCTACATCTGGCATGCATTTTTTTTTTTGATGGGGGAGGGAAAGGATGGGATCGAAAGGCTGGAGTGGTTTGAAGAAAATGTCTAATCTACCACCTTGTTGGTCACATGAACCAGAAGTTCTGCATAGAATTTTAACATTTTATTCCTTGAAGTCATAAGCAATAATAAATCACACCTAAGAGAGTAGTGCAAGAATTGGCTTGCAGAGGTAAATGTATTTTTAATTATTTTTTTTTTTAATTTTCAACTTCCACAAGATTTTGAGTTCCAAGTTTTCTCCCCATCTTTCCCCACCCCCACCCCAAGACAACATGCATCCTGATTACCCCTTCCCCCAATCTGCCTTCCCTTCTATCACACCTCTCCCTTCTCTCATCCTCATCCCCTCCATTTTCTTGTAGAGCAAGATGGTTTTCTATGCCCCATTGCCTGTATGTGTTATTTCCTAGTTGTATGTTACAACATTTTTTAACATTTATTTTTAAAACTTTGAATTCCAAATTCTCTCCCTTCCTCCATCCCCACCCACCCCCATTGAGAAGGCAAGCAATTCAACATGAGTTATGTGTACTCATGCAAAACACTTCCATAACAGTCATGTTGTGAAAGACTAACATATTCCTCTCCATCCTGTCCTGCCCCCCATTTATTCTATTCTTCCTTTTGATCCTATCCCTCCTCAAAAGTGTTTATTTTTGATTACCCTTCGTCCCATTTGCCTTACCTTCCATCATCGCCCTCCCCCTTATTCCCTTCCCTACTTTCCTGTAGGGTAAGATAGATTTTCTTGCCCAATTGAGTGTGTATGTTATTCCCTCCATAAGACAAATTTGATGAGAGTAAGGTTCACTTATTCCCTCTCACCTCTCCTCCCTTCCTCTCCATTGTAAAAGTTTTTTCTTGCCTCTTTTACATGAGATAATTTACCCCATACTTTTTCTGTCTTTCTCCTTCTCCCAATATATTCCTCTCATCCACTAACTTTATTTTTTAGATATCATCCCTTCATATTCAACTCACCCTGTGTCCTTTTTTTATATATATATGGAGAGAGCAATTGTGTGTGCGTGTGTGTGTATATGTGTGTGTGTGTGTGTGTGTGTGTGTGTGTGTGTGTGTGGAAAGAGAGAGAGAGAGAGAGAGAGAGAGAGAGAGAGAGAGAGAGAGAGAAACTGTATATTCTCTCCAACTACCCTAATACTGAGAAAACTCTCAAAGGTTACAAATATTATCTTTCCATGTAGGAATGTAAACAGTTCAACTTTAGTAAGTGTCTTATGATTTTTCTTACCTGTTTACCTTTTCATGGTTCTCTTAACTCTTGTGTTTGAAAGTCAGATTTTCTATTCAGCTCTGGTCTTTTCATCAAGAACAGTTGAAAGTGCTCTATTTCACTGAATCGCTATTTTTTCCCCTGAAGTATTATACTCAGTTTTGCTGGATAGATGGTTTGGGGTTTTAATCCTAGTTCCTTTGCCTCTGGAATATTATATTCCAAGCCCTTTGATCCTTTAATTTAGTAGTTGCTAGATCTTATGTTGTCCTGATTGTGTTTTCACAATACTTGAATTGTTTCTTTCTGACTGCTTGCAGTATTTTCTCCTTGGCCTAGGAACCCTGGAATTTGACTACAATATTCCTAGTTTTCTTTTTGAGATCTCTTTCAGGAGGTGATCAGGGGATTCTTTCACTATCTATTTTACCCTCTGGTTCTAGAATATCAGGGGAGTTTTCCTTGATAATTTCTTGAAAGATGATGACTAAGTTCTTTTGTTGATCATGGCTTTCAGGTAGTCCAATAATTTTTAAATTATCTCTCCTGGCTCTATTTTTCCAGGTCACTTGTTTTTCCAGTGAGATATTTCACATTGTCTTCTATTTTTTTTTCATTCTTTTGGTTTTGTTTTATAATTTCTTGATTTTTCATAGTCATTAGCTTTCATCTACTCCATTCAAATTTTTAAGGAATTATTTTCTTCAATGAGCTTTCAGACCTCCTTTCCCCTTTGTCCAATTCTGCTTTTTAAGACATTCTCCTGCTCATTGCATTTTTGAACCTCTTTTGCTATTTGGGTTAGTCCATTTTTTAAGGTGTTATTTTCTTCAACATTTTTTGGGTCTCCTTTAGGAGCAGTAGACTTGTTTTTCATGAATTTCTTGCATCACTCTCATTTCTGTTCCCAATTTTTCTTCTACTTCTCTTACTTGATTTTCAAAATCTTTTTTGAGCTCTTCCATGGCCTGAGACCAATTCATATTTTTCTTGGAGGCTTTGGATGTAGGAGCTTTAACTTTGTTGTCTTCTTGCACTTGTATGTTTTGATCTTCTTTGTCACCAAAGTAAGATTCCATAGTCTGAGTTTTTTCCCTCTGCTCATTTCCCCAGCCAATTACTTGACTTTTGAGCTCCTTGTCTAGATCGTTCTCTGCTTCCAGGGGAGAAAAGGTGGGGGCTGTGTATTGTCCCAAGCTTCAAGGATTTTGTGCAGCTGTTTTCAGAAATACTTCTTGGGACCTGCAAATTTTCAGCTCTTCCAAGGATGTATGATCAAAGGAGAGGTGTTTACTCCTCTCCTGGTCTGTACTCTGGTCTGTGAGTGACCTCAAGTACTCTTTTCTACCTTGGAACTGTGAGGAAGATTCCCTCTCCACTGCTGCCACAAGCTCTACTATGCCAGCACTCCTCACTCCAGGACTGCCATTCAAGACTGGGACCCAGATCCAAGCAGGGCAAAGCAAAAGAATCACAACACAGCACTTGTAAAGAGATCCCTGCAGTTGCTCTCTTATCAGCTGTTCCATCCCCCTACAATATGTGGTCCTAAACTCCAGAAATAGCTGTTGTTGCTACTGCAACCACCTTGGACTCTGCTATCTCCTCTGCTGCCCCAGGCCTGGGGCCAGATCAGACGTCTCTCTCACACAAGTCTGACAGGCTTTTTCTACTGACCTTCCAATTTGTCCTTGCCTTTTGGGGGTTGAGAAGTTTGGAAACTGCCTCAGCTGCCAATAATTCAATCCTCTGAAGCTTGCTCTGGACCCCTCTGTGCTGGTGCAGCCCACACTGGACTGCAATGTGCTCCTGACCCACTGTGATAGATGCTTCCTATCAACCTTCCAGGCTCTCTTAGGCTGGAGATTTGCTTGACTCCATCATTTTGTGCGTTCTGCAGCTCTAGATTTTGTTTTGAGTTATTTTTTATAGGTATTGGAAGAAGTTTGGGGGAGAACTTGAGCAAGTCCCTGCTTTTACTCCACCATCTTGGCTCTGCCTTAGTAAATATACTGTAAATAAAGAACCTATAACTCTTCTCTGTGTTTTTTGTTATAGTGCAAAATATACAAAACTCACCTTCGCATCTTAAATTTCGGTATTATCCTTGGCTTCTTTTGAATCGTCCTCTGCCAATGATCTTCATATGTAAAAGAAAAAAAATTTAAGCATTTAAAATAAAGGAAAAGAAAAGAAAATACCACTCTTCCAGTTACATCACACTTTCTAATTAAATATATCATTATGTGAAGGTTTTTCTTATTATTCTGCCTTCAGCATAGTTTCATTAAGATTTAAATTCAGAAACTTCATTTCAACAAAAATTTAAGGTGCAGGAAGGGTGACTTGCTCTAAATCATGTCTCAGAGTCTGAATGACATACTGTGTGATATATGGACCTATTGTACCTCTCAGTGATGTTAGGAGTAATGATGTTTGATCTCGCCCCATGCCAACTGATCTTTTTCCTTTGGGACATTTGTACCCTTACCATAAGAAATGTTTTTCCTAGAAAAAGATTTTATATGTGTTCCTCCTTTCTGAAGTGAAAACTTCTATCACAGTTGCTAACGTACACAGACAGGTCTCCTTATTCCTTGGCACTGCTATTTATATTACATTTGATTATGTAAATCTTATACAAAAGGAAGGGAAGAAGGGGAATAAGCATTTATTAAGTGCCTGCTATGTACCAGGCACGGTGGTAAAGGCTTTATAATTATTATCTCATTTGATTCTCACAACAACCCTGGAAGGTAAGGGCTATTCCTACCTCTTTTCCTTTTCCCTATTTCTGTTAAAGGCCCTGCTAATCAGTTCCCTTGACTCAAGTCAGTTCTAACTTTAGTCTATTCTCCACACCACTGCCAAAGTGATTTTCCTTAAGCACAGATCTAACCAAGTTACTCTTGTACTCAGTCAACTCTAGTTCATCTTTTGGTTCTCATTAAGACCTGGCTCCCTCCTAATGAGATAGAATCCCTGACTACCCTTCCCAATACTGGTTGTACTTTCACTCATACATACCCTTCAACTTTCTGGTCATGCTAAGAGAACAGTAATACTCCTTGGTTTCAATTACCACTTCCAGATTATCCTTTTATCACCATCACTCAGTAATTCCTCTTCCTCTAAGGTTCATTCAGTATAAATTTATCACTCCATCAAAATTCTGATAACTGTTAGTGATTGACTCTCCTCCATCCCCAACATTCTCCTTCCCTCAGTGAGTTTAGTGAGTTTAGTACCTGGATCGCAGTCTTTCTGCATTAACTCTTGTTCATGTACTAGGGAACTTCAGCATACATATTGATTCTCTCTCAAACACATCAACTTCCCATTCCCTCAATCTGCTCATTTCCCATGACCTATTCTTCCATACCAGTTCAGTTGCACATGGAAATAATAAAACTCTTGATTTTGCACCTACAAGGGTTTATACTTTCATGTTAATGTACCCTGAAGTTCCTTTGTAAGATCCTAATCTTCTACCGTTCCATCTTTCCTTCTGCCTTATGATCACTAACCCTGTTTTTATTCTTCACTATGATCTCCAATCTCTCCACTCCTCAGTTCCTTTCTAGGTCATTAATCCTTCATTAACTATAACTCCCTTCCCCATATCATCCCCCTGGCGAGTCAATTCAATGCTAAAGTATGATCTGCACTGAAGTCCCTTTCTTTCTTTCCCTATCACTTGTTATGCCTTGCTAAGCCCAAATTTGGATTGTTCCCGTCATCCACCAACTTTGTTCCTTATCATATTCTACTGAATGGAGTTAGAGAAAAAAATCATGAAAATTGCTAACTAGGTCCATTACAGATTTATGTTACATAATCTCAACTAGGCCCTCATTGCAAAAAGGTAATCCTTTTATACCTCCTTAATTAACTCACTATTCCACTCCAAATAACAGCTATCCTAAACTTTTTTTAAAAATTCTTCCTCAGGCTTCACATAGCATTTACTCTCTCACCCTCTTGACTGAGAATTTCTCTTATATTTGATGACAAAATTCAGGCCATTTGCCAAGACTCCCCCATCTCCATTCTTCCTTATCTTGTGTCACTCAGATGTAATCCCCTACTATTTCTTCAATATCTGTCTTGCATTAGGAGGTAGCTTTTCTCATTTCCCAAACAAACCATTCCACATGCACCAAGATCTCATCCCATCCTGTCTTTTCCAATAAATTTGCCCCCTGTATCATGCTCACTCTCACTAATCTTCAGTCTTTCCCTATTTACTGGCCAACCTACTGGGGATGAGCCTTTCTTTAGCTAGATAAAAGTTTATTATCTAAAAGGAAACATAATCTGTCAAGGTTATACTCAAAACCTTTCTAGCATAGAAGAACCTGTCAGAGCTTACATCTCATGGCACTTCTTTTGAGAACTTGGGCAACCACAGCAGCTCTGAATGGGAAAGAATTTTTGTGCCACACAAGTTTACTAGCGACAAAAGTGAGAAGGGAATCAGGATAAAAATAGTGAAATGTTTCATGATTGCTTGCTAACCTATGCTCCACCCAAAATGAAAGAAACCAGTCTCAACTGAGATGTTATTAAAAATTGTTTAAACAAAAGCAAACTTTAGTTCTGTATTAGTAACAGTGACTAGTACAAGGAATTTGTATATTAAATGTGTTAGTAATTTTTCATAAATTTTCAACAAAAAAGTAAAGTTACTCATCACTTGCTGCATCCTGACGTATACATATTTTTCTCTGGCAAAAATATATTATTGCTAAAATGATTGCCGCTGTAAAAATAACTGCTGCAGGGAAGCCAATTAGGATGCCCCAGTTTTTAGATCTGTAACCTGAAGACATTGCAAGTAAATCTAGAGGAAAAAATAAAAAATAAAAGCAAATATCAACCATAATGAAAAGTATTTGCTATGAAACTGGAAAGTTTTAATTCATATTGTGATTGATAATGCAACTTTAATTTATTTATGTAGACAAATTCAATTAAAACACTATTAGATATTTTACATATAATGTACATATATACAAGTATGACATTTATTAATCTCTCCTAAAGTTTCCTTCTGATATATCATTGTGTAGTGAAAATGACAATGACAAGAGAGCATTAGCAAGCTGGAAAAGCTGCCTCTATAGACAAGGAAAAGAATGACAGATGCATGACCAGAGTGTTTTCTGCTCAGGCTAGAGTGATGCCAAAGATCAGGTTAACTTTTTTAGGCTTCCATATCACACCATTGATTCACATTGAGTTAGTAATCCACAAAATCTGCCAGATATCAGTCACCAATTTCATGGCTCTCCCATCCTGTATTTGTAGAACTGACTCTTTAAACCTGTGTACTACATTTGTCTCTATTAAATTTTAGATTAGATTAGATTCATTTTAATTTGCCAAAATTATTTTGGATCGCAATTCTTTTTGCATAACATGTTAATTATTTGTCCAAGTTTTGTGTCATCTGTGACTTGGTAAGTATGTTATCTGCACCTTCATCCAAGTCATTGATAACACTATTGAAGAAGAAAGGGACAAGGGAAAATGTCCAAAGGGAAGTTGAAAATGTAGAATTGTAGTTCTGTGGTATAATTTGGACTACAAATGTGAATTTGGAAGTCATCTATTTGGAGATGTAGCTATAAAAGAACATGAGATGATCAAGAAGAGAGTATAAAGAAAAAGGACTGTGGCCTAGATATTTATGAATTATAAAGAAGACAATGAACCAGTGAAGAAGACTAAGAAGAAATAGGTAGGTAGGAACAGGAGGTGAGAGCAGTGGAAGTGGAAGCCAGTGGAATGTAGAGTGTCCAGGAGGAATGAGGTACTTAGCAATATTGACAGATCCACAAAAGTCAAGGAGGATGAGTACTAAGAGGAACTTAAAAATTAAGAAGTCATTTGGAACATTTGCAAGAGCAATTTCCATAGAGTAGTAGGAGTCAGACCATAAAGAGGTGAGGAAGTAGAGGTAGTGAATGCACACTATTATTTCTAGGAATTTAACAATGAAAGGAAAAAGACATGTAGGATGATACCAAGGGAGAGGAAATCATCCTTCCAAAAGATACTGACAGGCTAGGGTACTGGGCCATATGAAGAAATTTAGTGAGACGCACATATTGAAATTGAAATTTTAACTTCATAATGTACATTCAAGTGCAAGTTACCCAAAAGGGAGTGGGTTTTTGGTAGACTTAAAGGTCAATGTAAGTCAACAGGGTGACATAGCATTGAAGAAAGCTAATAAAAGCTCAAGTTACATTAAGAAAGGCATAATGTGAAGGCAGAGCCAAGATGGCAGAGTAAAGGCAGGGGCTTGCCTGAATTCTCCCCCAAACCCCTTCAAATACCTTTTGAAAATGCCTCTAAATAAATTATAGAGCAGCAGAATGCACAAAAAGATGGAGTGAAACAAATTTTTAGCTCAAAACAACTAAGTCTGTCAGGAAAGGTCTGCTACACCTAGGCAAGAGTAGAGCAAAATCTAGCACAGGCCACACCAGCACAGCCACAGCCACAAAAAACCAGGAGCAGGCCTTGGAAGCCACTGAATCAGTAATGGCAGCAGCTGCTTCTGAAGCTTTCAGCCTACAGACAGTAAGAAGGTAGAACAAGTGGTCAGAAGGAGATTACAGGGTATTTCTGCTAGCACTGAGGCAGGACTCTGTTGCTTTGCCCATACTCAGATCCCGGTCGTAGTCCTGGGTGGCAGTTCCAGGATGAAGGGGAGTACTGGGACACCAGAGCTTGTGGTCACAGTGAAGGGTGGACCCTCCTCACAGTGCCAGGGCAGAAAATAGTGCTTGTGGTCACTCACAGATCAGAGCACATAGCAGGAGAAAAGTAAGCACCTCTCATCATGCTACCTTGAAAGAACTGAAAACTTATAAGTCCCTGGAAATACCTCTAAAAACAACTGCACAAAATCCCTGAAACTTTGGACAGGGCACCCTACACAATGGAAGCAAAGCACTAACTTACCAAAGAGTTAAAAGTCAAGTAATAGGCTATGGAAATGGACAAGCAATAGAAAAAAAAACTCTGTCTATAGAAAGTTACTATAATGACAAGGAAGATCAAAACACACATGCAGAAGACAACAAAATCAAAGCTCCTACATTCAAAGTCCTCAAGAAAAATATGAATTGGTCTCAGGCCATGAAAGAGCTCAAAAAGAATTTTGAACATCAAGTAAGAGAAGTAGAGGAAAAATTGGGAAGAGAAATGAGAAGAGAAAATCATGAAAAAAGAGTCAATAACTTGGTAATGGAGACACAAAAAATACTGATGAAAATGACACCTTAAAAAACAGACTAGGTCAAATGGTAAAAGAGGTCCAATAAGCCAACGATGAGAAGAATGTTTTAAAAAGCAGAATTGGCTAAATGGAAAAGGAGGTATAAAAGCTCACTGAAGAAAATAATTCCTTAAAATTTGAATGGAGCAAATGGAAGTTAATGACTTTATGGGAAATCAAGAAATGATAAAACAAAATCAAAAAAGTAAAAAAAATAGAAGACAATGTGAAATATCTCACTGGAAAAACTACTGCTTTGGAAAATAGATTGAGGAGAGAGAATTTAAAATTTTTTGGATTTCCTGAAAGCCATAATCAAAAAAAAAAAAAAGAACCTATACATCTTTTCCAATAAATCACCAAAATTTCATCTTCCTCTTCCTGCTTTTCTTCTAATCTTGGCAGCATTTATGTGCAAAATCTTTTAAATTTGATGTAACTAAAATGATCTGTTTTACATTCTGTAATGCCCTCTATCTCTTCTTTGTCATAAATTGTGTTTGTCATAAAATTTCATAAATCTGACAGGTAAAACATTCCATACTCCTCTAATTTGCTTATGTTATCACCCTTTATATGTAAATCATGTACATTTTGACCTTATCTTGGTATATGGGTGTGACATGTTGGTTTATACCTAGTTTCTGCCAAATAGCTTTCCAGTTTTCCCAGTAATTTTTGTCAAGTAGTGTATTATTGTTCAAAAACTCCTTGGGGTCTTTGGGTTTATTAAACACTAAGTTATGCTAGTCATTTACTACTTTCTACTGTGTACCTACCCTATTCCACTGATCTACCACTCTATTTCTTAACTAGTACCAGATTCTTTTGAAGTTTACCACTTTATATTACAGCTTGGGATCTGGTACTGCTAGGTCACTTTTCTTCACATTTTTTTTCTTTGATTTCTTTGATATTCTTGACCTTTTCTTCTATGGTTTTTTTTCTAACTCTATAAAATGTTTTAAATCTTTCCTATTTTATTACTTTTGCTATTGCTATTATTTATTTTGTTATTTTTCTAACTCTATAAAATTAATTTTTGGTAGTTTGATAGTTTGTATAGCACTAAATAAGTAAATTAATTTAGGTAGAATTGTCATTTTCAGTATATTGGCTTGGCCTACCCATGAGCAGAAAATAATTTATCCAATTATTTAGATATGACTATTCATGTGAAAAGTGCCTTGTAATTGCATTCATACAATTCCTGAGGTTTTTTTGCAGGTAGACTCCCAAGTATTTTATATTGTCTCCAGTTATTTTAAATAGAATTTCTCTTTCTAACTCTTCCTGCTGTACTTTGTTGGTAATATGCAAAAATGCTGATGATTTGTGTGGATTTATTTTATATCCTGTAACTTTGCTGAAGTGGTTATTTCCACTAGTTTTTCAGTTGATCTTCTAGGGTTCTCTAAGTATACCACTGTATCATTTGCAAAGAATGAGTGTTTTATTTCCTCATTGCCTGTTCTAATTCTTTCAACCTCTTTTTCTTCTCTAATTGTTATAGTTAGCATTTTAGTACAATATTGAATAATACTGGTGATAATGGGCATCCTTGCTTCACCCTTGATATTATTGGGAAGACTTCTAGTTTATCCATGTTACAGATAATGTTTGTTTGGTTTTTACTTCATCTAAAAACTGACCATACCATCATATCTTTTGATCATTTGTCAAATGGGGGATGGCTCTTATTTTTATAAATTTGACTCAGTTTTCTATATGTTTGAGAAATGAGGCCATTATCAGAGAAACTTCAAAATTTTTTCACAGTTACTATTGCTAACTATGTTTTCCTCCATCCTATTCCACCCTATCCCCATTTATTCTCTTCTCTCTTTCTTTTCACCCTGTCCCTCCTCAAAAGTGTTTTCCCTTTGACTACCCCCTCCCCAGTCTGCCCTCCCTTCTATCACCCCCCCTACTTCTTTTGTCCCCTTCTCCTCCAACTTTCCTGTAGAGTAAGATATATTTCTATACCCAATTGAGTGTGTATGTTGTTCCCTCATTGAGCCAATTCTGGTAAGAGTAAGGTTCACTCACTCTCCCTTATTTCCCCCCACTCTTTCCCTTCATGTAAACACCTTTTCTTGCCTCTTTTATGTAAGATAATTTACCCCATTCTACCTTTCCCTTTCTCTTTTTCCCAGTACATTTCTCTCTCATCCCTTAATTTTACTTTTTAGATAGCATCCCTTCATATTCAACTTAAATGTGTGTCCTCTGTCTATATATACTCCTTTAAGTACCCTAATAATGAGAAAGATCTTAAAAGTTACAAATATCATCTTCCCATGTAGGAATGTCAACAGTTTAATCTTATTAAGTCCCTTATGATTTCCTGTTTACCATTTTATGCTTCTCTTGATTCCTGTATTTGAAAGTCAAATTTTACATTCAGCTCCAGTCTTTTCATCAAGAATGCTTGAAAATTCTCTATCTCATTGAATATCCATTTTGTCCTCTGAAGCCATTATATTCAGTTTTGCTGGGTGGGTGATTCTTGTGTGTAATCCTAGTTTGCCCTTTGTAATATCATATTCCAAATCCTCCAATCCCTTAATGTAGAAGCTGCTAAAACTTGTGTTATATTGATTGTGTTTTCACTATACTTGAATTGTTTCTTTCTAGCTGCTTGCAATATTTTTCCTTGACCAGGGAACTCTGTAATTTGGCTATAATATTTGTGATAGTTTTCATTTTCAGATCTCTTTCAGGAGGTGATTGGTGGATTCTTTTCAATTTCTATTTACCCTCTGGTTCTAGAACATTAGGATATAAAATAAATCCACACAAATCATCAGCATTTTTGCATATTACCAACAAAGTACAGCAGGAAGAGTTAGAAAGAGAAATTCTATTTAAAATAACTGGAGACAATATAAAATACTTGGGAGTCTACCTGCAAGAAAAACTCAGGAATTGTATGAATGCAATTACAAGGCACTTTTCACATGAATAAGTCATATCTAAATAATTGGATAAATTATTTTCTGCTCATGGGTAGGCCAAGCCAATATACTGAAAATGACAATTCTACCTAAATTAATTTACTTATTTAGTGCTATACAAACTATCAAACTACCAAAAATTAATTTTATAGAGTTAGAAAAATAACAAAATAAATAATAGCAATAGCAAAAGTAATAAAATAGGAAAGATTTAAAACATTTTATAGAGTTAGAAAAAAAAACCATAGAAGAAAAGGTCAAGAATATCAAAGAAATCAAAGAAAAAAAATGTGAAGAAAAGTGGCCTAGCAGTACCAGATCCCAAGCTGTAATATAAAGTGGTAATCTTCAAAAGAATCTGGTACTAGTTAAGAAATAGAGTGGTAGACCAGTGGAATAGGTTAGGTACACAGTACACAGCAGTAAATGACTATCAAAATCTAGTGTTTACTAAACCCAAAGACCTCAAGGAGCTTTTGGAACAATGATTCACTATTTGACAAAAATTACTGGGAAAACTGGAAAGCTATTTGGCAGAAACTAGGTATAAACCAACATGTCACACCCATATACCAAGATAAGGTCAAAATGTACATGATTTACATATAAAGGGTGATAACATAAGCAAATTAGAGGAGTATGGAATGTTTTACCTGTCAGATTTATGAAATTTTATGACAAACACAATTTATGACAAAGAAGAGATAGAGGGCATTACAGAATGTAAAATAGATCATTTTGTTTACATTAAATTTAAAAGATTTTGCACATAAATGCTGCCAAGATTAGAAGAAAAACAGGAAGGGGAAGGGTAAATTTTCACAAGAAGTTTCTCTTATAAAAGTCTCATTCCTCAAATATATAGAGAATTGAATTAAATTTATAAGACTATGAGTCATTCCCCCAACTGACAAATTGTCAAAGGATATGTACAGGTAGACATCAGAATTAAAAATCAAAGCTATCTGAAGTCATATAAAAATACTCTAAATCACTGCTGATTAGAGAAATTAAATTAAAATAACTCTAAAGTACCACCACAAGCCTTTCAGATTGGCTAATATGACAGAAAAGGTAAACGACAAATGTTGGAGAGGATGTGGGAAAAGTGGGATATCTATAGTCTTTGGAAGTTGTGAACTGATCCAACCATTCTAGAGAGCATTTTGGAACTATGTGCAAAGGGCTACATAAAAGTATGCATATGCTTTGACCCAGCAATATCACTACTAGGTCTATACTCCAAAATGATCAAAGAAAAAGGAAAGGGATTTATATGTACAAAAATATAACAGTTCTTGTTGTGGTGGCAAAGTATTGGAAATTGAGAGGATGCACATCAATTTCAAAATGGCCAAACAAGCTGTGGTATGTGATTTTGTGGAATGATATTTTGCTATGAGAAATGACAAGTTTGAGAAAAACCTGGGAAAACATATGAACAGATACAAAGTGAAGTGAGCAGAATCAGAAGAGTATTGTACACAGTAACCGCAATATTATATAATGATCAACTGTGAATGACAAAGCTATTCTCAGCAATACATTGATCCAAGACAATTCTGAAGGACTTATAAGAGAAAATGGTATCCACCTCCAGAGAAAGAAAGTATGGAGATCAAAAATACTTTTTGTCTTACTTTCTCTATTTTACTTTTTGGTTCTGGTCTGCATATTCTTTTGCAACACAACTAATGTGGAAATATGTTTTACATGACTGCAGGTGTTTAATCTACATCAAATTGCTTGGCTTCTCAGTTGGGAGAAAGAGGAGAGAAGGAGGAAGAGAATTTGGAATTCAAAATCTTTTTTTTTTAAATGAATGTTTAAAACATCTTTATCAGTAGTTGGGAAAATAAAATAAGAGAGAAAAAAGACCAGCAAATAGTATATAGTAATACACAAAAAAATAACATCTTGAAGCCAGAATCAATGTCAAGACCAGGTTACAATGTAACAAAAAGTGGACTTCCATTCTCAGTGTACTTTATCCATGACATTTTTTTAATACCATCAAAAATGGCAAATTTAGATCAAATAAGTGTGGTACTTTTGCTGCCTCTATGTCTTAAGATCCCAGGACAGAATGGTTGACAAATAGATGATCCTCAAGAAAAGGAACATATAAAATTTTTCAAATACAAATTTTTTTAATTTATTTATTTTTAGTTTTCAATATTCATTTCCACAAGATTTTGAGTTCCAAATTTTTTCCCCATCTCTCCCCTCCCCCACCCCAAAACACCATGCATTCTGATTACCCCTTCTCCCAGTCTGTCCTCCCTTCTATAACACCCCTCCTCTTCCCTTATCCCCATCTTCTTTCTTTTCCTGTAGAGCAAGATAAATTTCTACACCTCATTACCATATTTCTTATTTCCCAGTTGCATACAAAAACAATTCTCAACATTAGTTCCTAAAACTTTGAGTTACATCTTCTCTCCCTTCCTCTCTTCCCACCCATCCCCACTGAGAAGGCAAGCAATTCACTATAGGCTATATATGTGTAGTTTTGCTAAAGATTTCCATAAGTCATGTTGTGAAAGACTAACTATATTTCCCTTCATCCTATCCTGCCCCCTTTCTATTCTATTCTGTCTTTAGACCTTGTCCCTCCCCTAAAGGGTTTACTTCCAATTACTCCCTCCTCCCATTTGCCCTCTCTTCTATCATCCCCCCACCCCACTTATCTGCTTCTCTCCTACTTTCCTGTAGTGTAAGATAGATTTTCACATCACATTCAGTGTGCATGTTGTTCCCTCCTTAAGCCAAATGTGATGAGAGTAACCTTCCCTTTTTTCCTCTCACCTCCTCCCTTTTCCCCTCCATTGAAAAAGTTTTTTCTTGTCTCTTTTATGAGAGATAATTTGCCCCATTCCATAAAATACAAATTTTTAGAAATACAAATTAAAGCAATTCTTAAATTCAACTTTATACCCATTAAATTGGTAAAAGCAAAATTTACTACTAAAATGTCTTTGGTTTAAAAAAATGCAATGTACTATTACACTCTTAATAGAGTTGTGAATGGGTTCAAACTTTTTGGAAGATAATATCAAATTACATACTAGGGGTTACTAGTCAATAAGTAGTTTAAAAATTCTGCTTTGGTGGCAAAAAAATCTATTTTTAACACTCACCAGATTTTGAACGGATTCCACTGTCGATACTTCCTCCTATTCCAGTGGTTGGAATGGTGCAGTTTGGAGGGAGCCACCCATCTTCACAGTGACAGTGTTTTAGATTATTGCAAACCTGAAGCCAAGTGGAAATATGACAGCAAAGCTGAGATTTTCAGAAAGAGGCTATACTCTATTATCTACCTTTTTATAAGGGAAACATTTAGGAACATGGAACATCCTCATTAATAACACTATTATGATAATAAGATGTGCTGAATCCAATTCTCATACATGCATAATTTACAAAAATACCTCCAAGCCACTTCCACTTACCCCACGCCCCATGCATTTCTTAATATGACAGTCAAATCCCAGGTCAGCAAGATCCACACAATGCCGCTTCAAACAAACCTGAAAATTAAATGATGTGAGAGATAAATTGAAAGTAATTCTCCAAAAGAAGCCTTTACAATTCAAAGATTATTTGGATATTTAAATGCTTAAGTGATTGGAATAAATCAGAAAGGGTGGGAAAGTAGCATAAGAACTTCAAAATAATCAAGTGGAGAAGGTACCATTATTGATGGTATAGAAGGCCAGCCTCTTCTGAGACTGAGGTTCCTAGTTGATAATTATTGTAAAGGAAGTAACATTCTAATAACAATAATTATATTAGCCATTATCTTATATATCATTTTAAGGCTTGCAAAGTGCTTTATAAACATGAGTGAAGATTACAAATATGATTGGTTCTCACAATAACCTTGTGAGATAGGCATTATCATTATCATCCTCATTTTATAGATGAGGAAGTTGAGTCAGGCAAAGGTGAAATGATTTGCCCAGAGTCATACAGCCAGCCTGAGCTAGTTAGGCCAGATTTGTATTCACATCTTCCTGACTCCACTCTCTCCACTGCACCACCAGCTGCCTTGTTCTTTTGCTTTGTTTACATCTTTTTCAACTCTTCTAGTTCAATTGTACATATACCTTCACTGAACCCTACCATCCCTTCCTTAATCTATCATCTTATATCTCACCTCACTTTCTCATACAAATTCCTTGAAAAAGCTGTCTACACTCAGTGCTTTCTCCAAAGTTAACAATGATTTCTTCTAAGCCAAATCTGAACATCTTTTCTCAGACCTCATCCTTCTCAGTCAGCTGTATTAGACACTGCAGATAATCCTTTCCTCTTGGATACTCTCTCCCTCTCTGAGTTCCCTGCACTACTCTCCTTCGGGTGGCATGGACTACTCTCTCTTTGATTGTTTCTTATGTTTCTATTTTTTTTTTCTATCTCCTTCACTGGTCTGATCATCCATATGATGACCCTTTACTATGAGTGTTCCTTAAGGCCATGTGCAAGGCTCTCTTCCCTTCTTTCTTTCTATTTACTTTCTTGGTAACCATTTAAGCTCCCAAGGATTTAACTATTATACCTATACAAATGATTTCCAGATCCAAATATTCAGCTCCAGCCTCTCCTCCTGAGCTTCAGTCCTAGATTGCCAGCTGCCTGTTGGACATTTCAAGTTAGATTTTCTGAAGACATTTTAAACTTCACTGAACTCAACATCTTTCCCCTTAAACCTTCCTCTGTCTCAGATTTTTCTCTTTCTGTTGAATGTACCACTACCCTTCCTTTCTCCCAGCTTCATAACCTTGGTATTATCCTAGGTTCCTTACATTCCCTCACTCCACATATACAATCAGTTGAGTATAAATCACAACAACATCCAGCCCTGTGTGCGTGTGTGTGTGTGTGTGTGTGTGTGTGTGCGCGCGTACTTTCCCATATCCTGTCTGGGTTATTGCAACAATCTCCTAATTGCCGTCTCTGCCTAAGGTTTTCCCAACTCCAGTCTCTTTTATACACTGCTGCTGAAGGAATTTTCCTTAAACATAGATTGGGTTATGTGACTCTTATAATCAATCCCAGTGGCTTTCTATTGCCTCTAGAATAAAATATAAACTCCTCTTATGTTTTGGCCCAATAAAACCTGACCTGAACCTATCTTTACAGGCTCACTGGACATTACTCTCCCTCCCTCATTCTGTGATCCAGCTAAATGGATCTTCTCTCTGTTCCTCACACATGTCACTCCATCCTCTATCTCTCTGCCTTTGCACTGGCTGTCCCCCCATTCCTGGAATGCATTTCCTAACATTATCTCTGTCTCTCAGAATTCTTCTTTTCCTTTAAGATGTAGGGCAAGGATCATTTTCTTTATGAAACTTTTCCTTTTTATCTTTAACTGCTCACTCTCCTTTTGTCCAACAGATCTAATTTGCTACCAAATCTTACCATTAGTGGCTTTACAACATCTCTCATATATGTTTCCTTCTCTCCATTCAAACAGCCACCTCCCCTCATCACCTCTTACCTTGACAATTGAAATGCCTTTTACTGGTCTCCCTGCACTGTCTCTCCTAAATCCAATTCATCCTCCACTCATTTGCCACTGAAATTTTTCTAAAGAATAGATTTGATCCTATCATCCCCTTGCTCAGTGAGCTCCAGTGGCTCCCTATTACTTCTAGTATCAAATATAAACAACTGTTTGTCATTTAAACCTCTTTATAATCTTGCCTCTATCTTGCCTTTCGAGCCATCTTGTATTTTAAACCTCTCTGTGTATTTTACAATCCAGTAACAATGGCCTTCTTGTACACATGATATTCCATCCCCTGTGTCTATACCTTCAATTTGACTATCCTCCATACCTTGAGTGCTCTGTCTCATTGCTTCTAACACTGTTCCTTCAAGATTAAGACCTTCAAGTTTATTATAAAGAAATAAGCATCAAAACTATTTGTTACTGGTTTAAAAATTGAAGTATAGGTCAATAGATGAAATTAGATAAGGAAGAAGCAGAAATAATTGCACTCAATAACCTAGCATTCATTGAACATGAGAATGTAAGTTGCTTATGGAAGAATCCCCTATTTGACAACTATGGGAACATTGGAAAGCAGTCTGGCAGAAATTAGTTTTAAACTAACATTCTATATCATGTACAACAACAAACTCCACATGAATAAGTGATCTGAATAGGAAAGGTCACACCATTAAAAGTTGTTTGTTTGTTTTCCTTTGAAAAGAATCACATCAGGTATCTTTCATAGTTATTGCTAGAGCAGTAGTTCTTAATAACAACAACAAAGGAATAGAAGCAATTATGAAAGATAAAATGGATAATTTTAATGGATAATAATTAATAATTTTATATGAAATTTAATCTCCTACACAATCAAAAAACAATGTACTTAAGAAAAGTAAGGATGCTATCATGGCAGGAGGTATCTTTGTATGCAGTATCTCTTCTAATAGTCTGATATTAAGACATAAAGAGAGCTAAAACAAATACATAAAACCAAGAGCTATTTTCCATTGTATATATAATTAAAGGTTATGAACAAATAGTTCTCAAAATAAGATTTGTAAACTATTAACAAGTGTATAAAAAATAAAATCACAAATAATAAAAGAAATGCAAATCAAGCTATCTCTGAGGTTTCACTTCATACCTAGTAAATTGACTAAAATGAGAATAGTCAATGTTGGAAGGACTGTTGCATGTTAATATACCACTGCTGGAGATATAAATCAGTTCAAATACTCTAGAAACTAATTTGAAATTATGCCAAGAAAATGACTAAAATATCTCTACTCTTTGATTCAGGGATCCCACTGCTATGCATATGTCCCAAGGAGGTCAAAGATGGCAATGTTGGGGAGGACATGGTCCCCTACATGCTAAAATATTTAGAGAAATGCTTTTTGTGGTTGCTAAGACCTGAAAACAATGTGCTCATCAGTTGGGGAATGACTACATAAATTGTGGGACATAAATATAATGTAACATTACTGCTCTATAAAAATCTATGAATATCAAGAATTCGATAAAGCACAGAAAGACATATTAACTGATGCAAATGAAATAATCGCAACTAGCAAAACAATAATGATAACAACCATAACTAACATTTGTGTAGCACCGTAAGGCTTGGAATAGATTTTATAAATATCTCATTTTATTCTTATAACAATTCTGGGAGGTTGATGTTATTATTATTCCCATTGTATAAATGAGGAAACTGAGGGTGAGAAGGCTAAATGACTTGTTCAAGGTCACACAGCTAGTATGTGTTCAAGGCTGGATTTAAATTTGAGTCTTCTCAACTCAAATTTATGAGTCAGGAATTTATGACTCAACTTTCTGCACTGTTGCTGCAAAGTAATATCCACAATTACTAACTGAGATGTGCAGTCAGAAGGCTGTACAAAGAGGGAAGCAGTTTGGGATACAGCTAACACGTGAACTTCATTCTCATCTGAAATGGTCGAAGAAGGGAAGAATACATGCACATACATACAGTTGGGTAGAGAACTACATTTCACTCAGCAGGGAAATTTGAGGGAGGGAGGGAGGGAATTGGAGGAAGAATATGGAGAAATTAGTCCTAAGCAATGCAAATGGAACAAACATAAAAAGTGAAATTGAATGCTATGTGAGGCTAGTAATTATGCTCATACCCAAAGGGAAAAAAAAATCTATCTTTTTTCCCTTCTTTATAGAAGTGGAGGACTATGGATATGAAAAACTATTTATACTGTCAGACTCAGTTTATATGTTTGTCAGTTTTACTGGGGGTTTTTTTTATTCTTTGTTACAAAGGATGGCTCAAGGGGCAGGGGATGGAGAGGGGCATAATCTGGAAATGAAGATATTTTTTAAAAGATATTAATAAATATTTCAGAGAAGAGTTAAATACTTTTGTCCAATACTCTAAGAACAAAAGCAGAAATGTTTAAGCTCAGAATAAGCTAAGGCCAGCAAGGACTGGTAAAGACATACAATAGGTGCTTTTTATGAATTAGTGCTGTTGCTTGGTAGATAATAGCAAATGATGATGGAGAGGTGATAGAAAAGGGGGAAAATCTTTAAACTAAAATAGAAACAATAAAAATGGCTAATGGTGAGGATCTAAAATCCAGGATGAGTAGGGAGATAATAATTATGATTAGCTAACCTTAATGAATTAAATTCAAAGGCCCAGATAAATTTCATCCCAACTCCCAGAAGAATTGATTTATGTGATTGCTGAGCCACTGTCAATGATCTTTGAAGTAGCATGAAGAATGAGAGCAGTGCTACAGGATGGAAGAAAGTTGGATATTTGTCCCAATTTCCAAAAAGGAGTACGACAGTGGAATCTGAAGACTATATGCCATGAATCTGGACTTTTACTGGAAAAATTCTAGAGATGGCTAATGATCATCTAGCAAAGGAAGCAACTAGAATAAAAATTAAGCATATACATATCATGCTTATAAAATGTATAGACAGCACAAAGCTAGGTAAGGTATTTAATGATATGTACCCAAAACCAAGGAAATCTAGACAGCTAATTTGATCTTGACCATAGTGTCCAGAATAAATGACTTTCTGTACCCTGCCCTTATTAAATGATATCTGTATGCTACATATTGAGAAAAAGTCATTGGTAAACTAAAAAACAAACAGAACAGAGTGACCAGAATGATCAAAGGCCTCAAGCAGATGTTATATAGGGTTGGTAAAAGAATTGGGGATGTTTAAGCTGGAAGAGTGAAGACTTAGGGGGACATCACAAAATTGAAGAATCTAAGAGCTGAAAATGACCTCAGAGTCAAGAATGAAGAAGAAGGAAGAACTGATTTTTTTTTTTAAGTTGGTGTCATAGATGAAGAACATTCAAAGAAAAATGCAAAGAGAAATGAAGGAATCTATAAATACATTCATACTGGGGGATCCACTGAAAAGACGAACACTTCCCCTTTAGAAGTCTCAACTGTGCTGAGGCTTCATTTAAAAAAACAAAACAAAATAAAGAGAGGCTGAAAAGTCTATTAAGTGGACAGAAAATTATCCTACAGCTTGAATGGAATGGTAAAGGGTTTGTTAATAAGATCATGGATATGGAGAGGGAAGGAAATTTGGGGAGTGTCTATTCCAAACATCTCTATTTTAAGATGAGAAGTTTGGGGTTCGGAGTGAGAGTGTAGCAAGGTATGCAGGTAGAGAATAGCAGAGCACTGACTTAGCCCAAGTCAAATCTTCTGCTGGGAAATCCAGTGCTTCTTTCTCCACACTGATCTCCCTCATTTATTAATATTTCGGGAGGAAGTGTGGGACTGTAAAGATGTATTAACATTAATTATGTTAATGTCTGGGGGTGGGGCTTTCAAAAGGAGATATGAAAAGTAAAGGGAATGAGGAAGTCTAACGATACCAGTTGGCTCTGGACAAGGCTTGTCTTTTGGATCTCACACTTTGGTGAATGTTTTTGGACCAAACATTGCCTTGGTAGGGTAGGAAACTTTAAAGGCCTCTCTCTTCATGTGTCACAGCAGGGCAGGGAGAAGAGGGAGTGGTTCTTTGCACTAAATGTTTCTTAGGGAAAGGAGGCCTTTCAGGAGCACCTATTATTAGAGAGGGTATCTGTTTCACCTGATCATGTGCCAGCCCTGGAGAGGAAGATTCTAGATTCTAGATCTTGTGGTCCAGCAAGATTAAAGGATCACAGAATCAAGGATCTTGAACTTCTAGGTACCTTGTCTAAGAATGAGGCCCAAGTTCACATGGATGGTAAACTGTAAGAAGCAGAATTTGAATCCATAACCCCTGACTTTGAAGCCAGTGCTCTTCACTCTATCACTCTTCCTTCTGATGACCTCAGTTGCCTCAAGAAGATGGAAGGAGGGAAAGGCAGAGCCTGGATTCCTAACTGTATCACTTCCACATGCTATCTTTTCCACAAATTAATATTTTAAGGAATGGAGCTCCTCCAAAGAATGTCAAATAGAAGGAGAAGGGAGAAGTACAGGTCAAAAATCATATATTTAGCTGGGTTAAGAATTTTTGTTTTGTAAAAGCCTCACCATATATGTGAGTCATAGAAGGCATAAAGAAATAACTCAAGAAAGAAGACAGATTATATCCTAGAGTATCCCAGTAAGAGAAAATTCTGCTGGTTCTTTCTATTCTGCCTTCAAATTTACCGATGTATCTCCTATCCTTAAAAAAAAAAAAAACCCTTCCTTGGACCTCAATCTTTTTTTCTTCAGCCAAACTACTAGAAAAAAGTGCTGATCATACTCACTGTATCCACTTCCTTTTTGCTAACTCACCTCTCATCCCTTTGCAATTTGGCTTCCAATCTCATCACTCAATTAAAAGTGCTTGCTTTTTAAGGGTACCAAAAATTTCTTAAATACTAATTCTAACGGCCTTTTCTCAGTCCTTATCTTTATTGCCTCCACATTGAACACTGTTGACTACCATCTCCTTCTGGATACTCTTTTTCTGGAATTTTGTGTCATAGGTTTCCTAGTTCTCTGACTACCTGCGTGATCATGCCACAATATCCTTTGTGGACCATCATTCGTATCACCCTACCTACTTGCAGGTGTGCCAGAAGAATCTCTCCTGGGGCCTCTTCTCTCTCTACAATTTGTGAACAGGTCAGCTCAAATGAGTTTAACTATCCTTTCTCTGCAGATGACTCTGAGATCTAAAAATTCAGTCCTTTATTCCTCTGCGCTCCAGTCTCAAATCCTCAGCTGGCTGTCGGGCATTTCAAGCTGGATGTCTGAAAAGAATCTCAAAGTCAACCTCTAAGCACGGTGCTTTACATGTAGTAAGCACTTGACAGAGGTTTTTTCATTAAATCATGTATTCACTTATGCCCAAGTCAGAATTAATTATTTTCTCCTCCAATCAATCAACAGGCATTTATGAAGCTCTTACTATAAGCCAGGCATTGTGCTAAGTCCTGGGGATACCAAGAAAGGCAAAAAATTCCTTCTCTCAAGAACCTAATAGTTTAATTGGGGCAATAATATGCCAACAACTATGTATAAACAAGCTATCGAAAGAACAAACAGGAGATACCCAACAGAGGGAAAGCACTCGCATTAAGAGAATCGGGAAACACCTCTTGTAGAAGATGGGAATTAAGCTGGGGCATGAAAGAAGAGCGGAAGTCAGGAGACAGGAATGAGGAGGGAGAGCATTCCAGGCATAGCAAAGCTGAAATGAAGTAAAAATGCCTACAGTCAGGAGATGCAGTATTTAGTGCAAGACACAGCTAGGAGCCCAATGTCACTGGAGCACAGAGTAAGTGGGGGGTAAGAGAACTTTAAGGTATAACGAGATTCGAAAGGTAGGAAGGAGTCATTATAAGGGGCTTTGAAAATCAAGTGGAAATGGATTTTCTAGGTTATGATCCCAAATTCAGTCCTTTTCTGACCTTCTGACATGCTCTTTAAAGAAATTCTTTTATGTATTTCTGTAAAAAATGTAAATTTTAACTCCAAAGTTCACAAACTTCTGAGGAGTCTTTGCCTCAAAGCCACTATACTTTGCTTTGAGACTTGTTTGTGTAGAGAAAGGATTAGGAATGTAAGATTTGGAGTGTTTCTTGAAATGGGCTACTACCATTTTGTAGTATAGATTTGTCCAATAAAATCTAAGCAGACTATAAAAAGACTGTAGGAATAAAGTAGACATAATTGCTTCTAGAGCTGAATAAATTGGGATCTTGCTTAGCCAGGAAAATGCCACACCCAGAGTAGAAAAGATTAGGAAAATAAAAGGGCAATGGTCCTGATGAGAGCTTGCTTGCTGATGTCATTGGCCCTGATTGCTGTAACAGTCTCAGATATTACTATTTTGTTTTATGATTGTTCCCTTTCTTGAAGAAATCACTGACTGAACTAGTAGGACACTTGCTAATACTGCTACAGGAAAGAAAATAATTAGCTAGTTACATATTTTCTATAGAGGTTGTTTGCTTATGATCATCTTTTGAGCCCAATTCAATGTATTTGATTGAATATATCTATTTTAGCTGAGCACTAAGCTGATGTTAGAAATTATCATTACTATGGTAAGAATGCTGATGAATTCTTTGTCTATTGACAAAGCATGCTGTCAGTAAGTGGTTTATTTATTAAGTGTTTATGAAAGACATGATGAAGGCATAATAATGAATGTGAGCGGTACATTTGATGAATCAATTGGCCCTTTGTGGCAACAGGAAGGACAATTATGAAAAGATTACCTGGGGTTCTCTAAATGCCTTTTTGTTTCTTTGTCTTAGAAGTGGTCATAGGTCTATCTACCATACTTCTTAGATAATAGAAAGACATATTGCATGGAATGGCAGCTCTGAACCCAAGCTTTACCTAGTATCAAAATATGATTAAAGGAAATTAGGACCAAAAGAATTATGTAAGTCTAAGGACATCTTCAGTTATCTAGATAGCTGGAAAGTAGACCTAAGTCAAGAGATGGCTAGGGATGCATATGGCCAAGGATTAGCATGTGTCAAGGTCAGGGAGCCCACCTCCAGAAAGTATTTATGAGTTAAATCAGAGGTCACTTTATGGGATGGATACATCTATCTCTCTGTTAGAAAAGATATATGCTAGAGAGACTGTTCCTCCCCCTAAAGGCTTTCTTTTTTTTTTTTATTTCCATCTCTCATTTAAAGCTGCTAATTCCACTACCTCCAGGTTGCAATGAAAACAGAAAGACTGTCTGCTCACCTCCAATCCATAATGACGTCATCTCAATCTAGATTAACTGTTATGTCTTCTACCTATGTACCCCCAAAATATTCTAGATCTTATATCATTTTTTAAGGATCTGAGAAAGTTTACAGAATTTAAGTTTGAAGTTTAAGATAACAGAAAAAATCATTTCCAGTTGTTTTGAAGGTCAGACTCACATTTTAAGATATAAAAATAAATTGTTCTTACCTTTTTATAACCACAAACGATTCCATCGTGTACCCACATGGGGTCCTTTGAATCATCTTTTGTTGGGAAGTCTAAGGTGATACACAGATGTTCTTTTGAATTAACATAAATGACAGTTGCTTGTGTATTAAAAAATGGTCTTGGATTTGTATATTTACATATTAATTTAGCACAGAGGAGGTTCCTATAAATGTGTCAAGAGAAGGAAATTATTATTATCCATTTAGCATTTGATCACAATATTCTAGCTTTATGACAACTAAAATACTTTTTAAAATTCTGATCTAAAAAAAAGAATTCTTTAAAAAGAGTAAATCAATTATATTGCCAATATTAAACAATGAAAGGGCCTGCCAAAGTAAAAGAATGAATTATATAAAAGTCTCTAAAGTCTGTATTAGGCTTCCCTAACTCCTTTAGGAGGAAGCTAGGTCATATAGTGGATAGAGCAGTGGTCTTGGAGTAAGAAGATCTGAGTTAAAATTCAGCCTCAGAAATGTCCTAGTTTTGTGATCTTGAGCAAGTCACTTAACCTCTGTCTCCACTGGAGAAGAAAACGGCAAGCCACTCCAGCCTCTTTACCAAAAAACCCCATGAACAGTACGGTCCACAGGGTCACAAAGAGTTTGACATAACTGAAGACTGAACAAAAACTCCTATACTGTCCTGATTTTGCTTTTATCTTTCTGTCTGGCTTAGCTCCTACTTCTTATATTCCTTATAAGGGATGGGGGTGGGAAATCATGTGGTCTTCTAGGTCCTTGGGACCTTTTGACTGAGTCCATATGAGGCGTCAAGACCACAGGTTCTCCACTCCTGACCACAACCATTGTTCCAACAGTTTTATTTTCCCCTCCAGACTCTAACCTAACAATCTCCACCTCCACTACATACAGACACACACACACACTCACACACACATACACACACATACACACCACATTCACAGTAAATAAACTAGACTATTACTTAAGACAGAATAGTTGGGTCAATTTAGTATATCTTTCTCAATTTCCATCTTTCTACCATTGAAGTGTACATCATTATCTTTCTCCTCTCTAGTCACAGAGGAAGAGGTAATATTAGTTCCTCTTGGCTTCATCCCCTTCTACCTCCTTTAGAATCTTGTTCCAATAATCATTTCTCCTCCATCATTTATCTTCACTGATTCATAGAACTTCAGAGTTGGAGGGTCTTAGTGGTCCTATAACCCAGCCAGTGCCTGAAAAAGAATTCCCTCCACAACATACCTGACAAGTAGTTATCCAATGTTTGTTTAGGATATCAAATGAGACATTTACAGCATCTCATCAATCTATTCATCTCCAGTGACTTCCTCCTGACTATAAACACATTTGGGTTTCTCCCATCCAAGAATTATATTAACCCTTCTACCCTATCTAAATACTATCCCATCTCCTTCCTCCCCTTCATAACCAAACTCTTGAATAATCTATCTCCATCCAATGCCTCCACTCTTGCTAGCTAATCTTTTTTCAACCTTTGGTGACCTCTTAATTACTAAATAAAATATTTTGCTTCAGCCTTCAACCTTCTTGACCTCTCTGCAATATGTACTTTTGGTTTCTCCTTCCTTCTGGATACTTTTCCTGCTTTCCCCCTTCCTACATCTACATCAAAGATCAGTGGAATAGGCTAGATATACAAGACTCAGTAGTAAATGGCCTGTATATGAAGTGTTTGATAAACCTGAAGACCCCTTCTTTGGGGACAAGAATTCACTATTTGACAAAAACTGCTGGGAAAACTGGAAAACAGGATGGCAGAAACTAGGTGTAGACCAACATCTTATACCGTATACCAAGATAAGATCAAAATGGTACATGATTTAGATATAAAATACCATAAACAAATTAAGAGAGCGAGGAATAGTTTACCTTTCAAATCTATGGAGAAGGGAAGAATTTATGCACAAACAAGAGAGAGAGAACATTACTAGATGTAGAATGAACAATTTTTATTATATCAAATTTAAAAGATTTTGTACAAACAAAACCAATGCAAACAAGAAAAAAGAAAAGAAAAAGCTTGAAAATAATTTTTACAACAAATATTTCTGATAAAAGCCTCATTTCTTAAATATATAGAGAACTGAGTCAAATTTGTAAGAATACAAGTAATTCCCTAATTGTTAAATGATCAAAGGATATGGAACAGTTTTCAGACAAAGAATTCAAAGCTATCTATAGTCATATGAATAGATGTTCTCAATCATTACTGATTACAGAAATGAAAATTAGAACAACTTTGAGGTGCCACTTTACCTATTAGATTGGTTAATATGACAGACAAGCAAAATGTTAAATATTGGAAGAGATATGGGAAAATTGGCACACTGATGCACTGTTTGTGGAGTTGCAAACTGATCAAACCATTCTGCACAACAATTTGGAACTATCCCCAAAGGGCTATAAAATTGTGTATACCCTTTGGTCCAAGAATACTGCTCTTAGGTTCATATCCCAAAGAGATAAAAAAAGACAGGGGGAGGGAAAGACCTATTTGTATTAATATATTTATAGCAGCTTTTTGTAGTTGCAAAGAATTGGAAATTGAGGGGATGCCCATCAATTGAGGAATGTCTAAACAAGTATATGATACATGATTGTAATGGAATATTATTTTGCTATAAGAAATGATGAGCAGGATGATTTAAAAAAAAAACCTGGAAAGACCTTTGTTAACTGACACTAAGTTAAATGAAAGGAACCAGGAGAACATTGTACACTGTAACAGTAATACTTTACAATGATTAACTATGAATGACTTAGCTATTCTTAGCAGAAGAATGATCCAAGATAATTCCAAAGGACTTATGTTGAAAAATGCTATCCATTTCCAGAGAAAGAACTGATGGAATTAGAATGCATATCTAAGAATACTATTTTTCCCTTTCTGTATTTTTTTCATCATTTTGTTTTCCTTTGGGTCTGTGTCTTCTTTCACTACATGACTAATACGGTTATATGTTTTTCTTGATTGAACATGTCTAACTGATATAAATTGCTTTCTGTCTCAGGGAGAGGGTAAGTGATGGAAGGAGAGATATTTTGGAAATAAATTTTTTACATGATTGTTAAAAATTGGCTTTGCATGTAACTGGGGGGAGAAATTAAAAAAGAACATACCTCCATCGGCACTGTTTGAATCCCTCTGGAATACGACCACAGTGTCCTGACCGATCTCCCTTACTATTAAGTTCTTCAAAACATTCAGGAGCACCAAGAGATGAATCTAAAAAATGACAGGCAAGTTAGTTATATCATTAATGTAAAAATATAATTAACAGATATTTTTAAAACAGAATTCAAAATGTATCTTTTTTACAAACATTAAGATTTCAATTTATCCATTTCTCAAAGCTTTGTAAGGCTACAGGACAACACGGATAATTATCATAATTACCTTGACCAAATATTTCTCTACACTGAGCATTTGGATCTGGGCACTTTCCTTTGTAGCAGAAAGCTGTTCTGGAACGGCAAAAATGTCCATCTTGAACATGTAAGTCAGGCATACAGAATTCAGAGGATCCATTACAATATTCAGGGAGATCACAGTCCAAATCAGCACGTTCTCTACATTGCGTACCTCTTTCACGAAACTTACAAAGTCAGGGGTAAGGGAAAGCAGGGAGGGGTACAGAATAAAATGGAATATGAATTCAAAAGTATTAGGATATCATGGATAGCAGGTACTTATCAACTGAAATAATGCAGGTCTTACCCGACAGTTTTGACAGCACTCTCCATGCGCACACACTGCTCCACGTCTCAGTCTACAATTTGCAATATCACAACATGTAGTACAACTCTGAAAATAAATAAAATATTATAAAGTTTTGACCAATCTAATTTTGGTTTAAAATATGTTTTAATGTTGATGAAAACTTTTTAAAAACTATATACAAAAGATAATCTTAATATCACAGGACAAACATAATGTAAGCATTTATTTTATCCATAATGAATTGACTCATGTTTTTAATAAATCATGCAATTCAAAAACAATTGAAATGAGAGTTTTCTCTTTATTTAAGACAAAATTTCTCTAAAATCTTCTGATAGAAAAATATACTCTGTGGCTCTTGAGGATCATTCAAGGCCCTAGAGATTATTTCAAACCTACTTAAAGTGACTTCTCCAAAAGAATAGAGGTGAAAAGAGAGAAGGGGAACAGATACACATGCATTCATAATAATGACACATGCCCTTGCGCTTTACATAAAACACTGTGTATATTTCACTCGTGGTTTTTATGTGGATCCATATTTTTAATTCAAGATATAAAATAATTAGAAGAAAATCCTTTAGTATTTTTCTGGGCACTTATTATATAAATCAATATACACTCCAGGAGGATAGTGGGCTTCCTTCATTTTAATTTATATGCTCCTGAATCAGAAGACACTATTACTCTAAACAATGGTAGACATCACAACTCCAGGTTCTGTTTTCTTCAGTGTTGTTCCTCATCTATGTCTGGAATCATTTGCTCATATACCAGTATTCTAAATGATGGAAGTTTGAAAATAGCAGACAATACACACTTTAAAAAAGCACATAGATACAAAAGACTCCAGGGAGTACAACTCCCATTCTGGGATTCTCTGAAATCTGGGAATATCTAGCAACATTTCAGGGAACTATTGAAAAAATTGGAAAAGACCCAGTAATTTACCAGCAAACAAATATAAACGTTGGATGAGAATAGGCAGAAATGCAGAGGTACTAATTTTTAAACGTAGCAAGGGTAAAGTAAGAAGCTCACAGGTATTGTGAATCCTAGTTCTGGCTCTACTTTTCATTAGCTGGGTTATCTCAAGCAAGTCTCTCTAGGTTTCAGATTCCTGAGTTCTAAGAAGGTTAAATTGAATGGTATCTAAGTTAGCTTCCAGCTCAAATTTAGAATCACAATCTTTTGGGAAGAGCTTAAAGACCACCTGGTTCAGCTCTTTAAATTTACAGCTGAAAATACTGATAGCCAGGAAATTTATGTAAGCTGACAAAGTTCTCTAAGCAGTGAGTAATTGTACAAGATGGGTTTTTGACCCAGTTTTCATGATTTTTAGTCCAGTCCTGAAATCTATACCATATCTAATCTCACAATCATACTGACTGAATTCAATATAAATTAATGTTATTCTGGTGTTCCAGTCTGGGCTTATTAACTCAATATGTTCCCCTGGTATTTTGTGTTTGATGTTGAAATGAAATGAGTTAATTGTATAAAGACAATTCAACAGTTAACAAAAGGAAATTTACTTAGCCATAGGAGAATATCAATAAGTATATGTAATAAGGACATCTTGTTGAATCAGTTGATTCAGCTGAATAATGTTCTTCCCTGCCCAAGTTTTCCTTTGTGGTCTGCTAACCCAAGCATCAGAGCATTCTTGGAGCTCCCTGGGACTGTTGTGTACTCAGGTAACTACAAGTGGCATGAATAATCTAAGCCTTTAGTCCTATAAACTAGTCAATAGTAAGGATGGTTTCAATACCAACTGGGGAAAAGCTAGGATAATTTACATTAGGGAGGGAGGTTAGGATATTATTTTCCCCACACTACTAGAACAATGTGAAGTCTTTTTCCTTCCAGATTTCCTATCTTAATCTCCTGAGAAATTATTCTAAATCTTTACCATTTTCCTGCTATGTCCCCTGCCTGATCTCCAGGCTCCCATAGGAAGAGGAGAAGCATCATTCCATTGTACCAATCTCCTGTTTCTGTGGGGAGGGGAAAGGGAGCTATTCCATTGTGCACCATTCTCCTGCTTTTGAGATAAGAAGAGAAAATGCCATTCTATTATCCTAGATTTTCTGGTCTCTAGCCTTCTCAGTAGGAAAAAGAAACGTTTTCTATCACACACCAGTCTCTTGCCTTTGGGGTGAAGACAGAGGACATGATTCCATTGATCCAGGTCTCCTGCCTGGTTTCCTATGTCGTGTTGGAAGAGGAGAAACAATGTTCTATAGGGTACCAAGTCTCCCCTGTCAGGGAAGAGGAGAAAGGCCACTGCATCAAGTCTCCAGCCCAGACTCCTGCCTTGAGATGAGGAGAGTAACACCATTCCTTCTTCTCAAAGTGCTTGTTCCCCGAACTATATAAGGCACTGGAAAGATTCCACATGAAGGCCAAACCTCTATGGGCAATGAAAATCTATGTAAATTAATTCCTCAGTGATTAACAATTATCCCCCCTAGTTGTACCTTTTCTTTCCCAGTGATTCTGAACTCCCCATGGTCATCTTTTAAATTCTGGTCCTTATTCTCCATTGCCCAATATTTTAAACTTTCTCTTCAGTTCCTCCCTCTAAAACTATCTATCTCTTCTGCTGTGCTCTCCAAAATGCCTGATTTAATTGTCAACAAACTCGCTTTCATCTTAAATCTTTCCCTTTTCTCCTGACGGCACAACCTCCCAAGTGATTCTTTCCAGCACTGGTTATATTTTGACTCCCCTGGACTTACAGGTCAATGTGAGGGAACTGAAATATTCCTTGCTTCCCATTGCCATTTTCCACTTTTCTTTCTACCACTATCACTCAGTTACCTTTCTGCCGTGGAGGTTCAATCAATCCATATTTACCACCCAATTATAGTAGTTGTTACACTCCCCTTATTTCCTTAATGAGTTCAATGCCTAACTCACAATCTTGCTCTCTTGATTTCCCACTTTGAGACTTCTAGACTTCTCCACCACACCTCAGGAAGTTTATCATTGTGAAAACTTCATCATCCTGCAAAATCCAATCAATCTTGGTATTCACACCCTATTACAACTCTCTACCCTTCTATTTGGAGGAAAGAACTTTGAACTCTAAAACCTCCATTCAATGGGAGGAGGGGCTCAGCAAAGGTATCTCCTCTCACCTGACTGTACCCCTTTGGTAGTTTTCTATTTCTCTACCATGTATTCACACTGGGTGCCTTGACCCCTACATAACTGCTACCTTTTGGCTTCCTTTTATGTATTATTATCCCTCATTAGAATGCAAGCTCTTGGAAGCAGAGATTATCTCTTTTTTAACTTAAAATTTATTAACTTCTATTGTCTAACTTTCTCATTTTTACCCTTTTCCTAAAGGACTTTAACATATATAATGATATTCCCTCAAAGACTTTAATCTCATGCTTCCTCAATTTACTTATTTCCTGTGATCTACTTCTCCCTCCCATCTCAGCCACACACAAAAATGGTCATACCCTTGATTTTGCCATCATTCACATATGCTCCAGTGCTATGTTCATGAATTTTGAAATACCCTTCTCTGGTTACAATCTATTATCATTTTACCTCTTCCCCTGCATTACAACCCCTAATCATTTTCTTCATCCACATTGTGACCTCCAAACCAAGGCTCCAAACCAAACTAGGGCTGCACTTTCCTCCACTCCCCATTTTGATACTTTGGTGAACTAATTCATCTCGATAATATCCTCTTCTCTTGAATCTCTTATCTCCTGATCATATTACTATCTTTCCCTGCCAAACTTCATTCTTGGATCACTCCCCACCTTCTGCTGCATTTCCTCCTTTTCTTGCTAAAGAAAATCATAAAACTATGCTGACTGGATCTACTATAATTTTATTTCACAACCTCAAGTGGGCCCTCAATGCTGCAAGGCAATCCATTTATATCTCTTCAATTAACTCATTATCTCACTTACCAAGAGTGGCTCTTTCAAATCTTTTCTTCCATCCTCATGTCCCCCATGTCTCCCTCTATCCCTTTGCTTCATATTTCAATGAAAAAATTAAGGTCATTCACTAAGAACTTCTTTTCACTTCTTTGTCTCATATTATCCAGAAGCCTTCTTCCACTATCTTCTCTTTCTACTCTGTCTCACATGAAGAAGTATCCTTTCTTCTTATCAAGTGATCCTTTGACATCCTATCTTCTCTAGCAGATTTCCCCCTCTATCTACCTTATTTTCCTTTTTGTAAATATTTTCCCCCAATTATATGTAAAAATAATTTTAACATGTATTTTTTTAAAAGTTTTGAGTTCCAAATTCTGTCTGTCATTCCTTCCCCTTCCCCCTCCTTGAGATGGTAAGCAATAGGTTATACATGTGCAATCATTTCCATACTAGTCATTTTGTGTAGGGTGTATTCAGGAATGACCAATAACTTTAGTGTGATGACTGTTGAGCCCTTTTCAGGGTTGCTTTCCACCTTTGGTGTCCATGTGTTCCACGCACCTGTGGCTCCAAGAAGCTGCAGCATGCACAGTGGCCACACCCTGGTACATCATTTCAGCAGATGGGTCAAACCAGATCGACAGTAACCAAAGTGCCACAAACCCATTAGTGAGTTAGGGGGGTTTCTACCCCAAGCATGTGAACACTTCTGTGGAATGGGCAGATAATAACAATTTGTTCCCATGGCCATGAAGGTAGCTGAAGCAGGTGACGTGGAGCACTTAGAGCTTGCTTAGACACCAAAGATGCCAAGGTCATCCACTACATCCTAAGCCATTGCCAGTTGTCTTGATTCTCTCCTGCCCCTGGACTATGATGACTCTGGAGGAGAGAGGGAGACTGACCACTTCATACAATGCTGTCCCACTTAAATCCAATTTATGCACAAATCAAAAGATATCACCCATACCATTTTACTATTATACCTCAAAGTTCTGTGGCAACAAGCAAGCAATGAAGCAGCAGGTGTGGATATACTGGGAGATATAGTCACAACCTTGCACATAGGTGGCCCAGGCCATAGGGTCATTGCCCACTGGAAGAAACAGTGGGATCCAGCTGTCACCTGGGTGTCTGAACAGCCTTTTAAGGATCACACTGCTCACATCCAGGTGTGAGGAAGGGACTAGAAAAGATACCCTAAAAATTGTCTGTTTGCCCTGGCCTGATTACTGTGGCAGGCAGGGAATCCCACTCTGAGATGTTTCAAGACCTTCAGTATTTTAGTGTCATCACTGCTAGGTTTTGTGTGATTCTAATTGTGTCACCACCATATTTAAATTTTTTTTAAATTTTCTTTTTGGTCATATTTTCTCCTTGAACTGGGGGTTTCAGAATTTGACTATGATATTCCTGTGGGTTTTCCTTGTAGAAGCTCTTTTAGATGGTGATCGGTGAATGTTTTCTATTTCTATTTTTCCTTCTTATTCTAATGCTTCAGGACAGTTTTCTTTCATTATTCTATCACTGTATCGAGTCTTTTTTGGCTAATAGCTTTTGGGTAATCCAATTATTCTTACATTTTCTCTTCTTGAGCTGTTCTTCAGATCTGTTGTTTTTCTTATGAGATGTTTCATATTCTCTTCCATTTTTTCATTCTTTATATTACATTTTATTATTTATTTCTTACAACTCCACTAGCTTCCCCTTGCCCAGTTCTGATTTTTCAAGGAGTCATTTTGTTCCTTAAGATTCTGGATCTCCTTTTCTAATTGGTTGACTTTCTTCTTATAATCTTCTTGTTTTTCTTTCATTATTCTTTTTTAACTTAGCTTTTCCCCTCAATTTCTCTCATTTGATTTTTAAAGTCTTTTTCAAGTTCTTCTATGAATTCTTTTGAGGCAGGTGACCATTTGACATTTTTCTTTGAGATAGAAGAGGTTTTTTTTTTTGTTTCAGTATCTTCCTCTGAAGATGAACCCCCGTCCTCTCTATTTCTATAGTAATTCTCTACAGTTGAAGTCTTCTTCTTTGCCTGTTCATTTGTTTTTATTTGTAGTAGCCTAATTTTTATATTCATCTCTAGCCTGGGGTATGGTAGGTGGCACCTCTGGCCTCAGATGCTCCTTTAGTTTTCCTCTCTGGTCCAGAACTAAAACCAAGACCTCTAATTTCCTAAAAGTCCCCATTGCTTCTGCATTCACCAGGCTGTGCTGGTTCCTTCTCACCCCCAGCTACATCTCCATAGCACAGTTGGGTCTGGCATTCCTTGTCAGCAGAGGTTCCTGTGATCTTCTGCAGCTCAGATGCCCAGCTCCCCTCACTATCCCAGGGGTAAAAGTTTCTGTGCTTGGGGCTGAGGGAGTCTACTGACCCAGCTAACCCCTAAGCTTGCCACTTGTTTAAACAGACCTAGCCTCAAGGTATTTACTCTTCACAGGGACCCAACCTCATCCTGGATTTTTCTTAAGATCTTCTCCAGTTGTCCAAGGAGGAACACTGTTCTTCCCCTACTCTTACTTATTTTTAGGATTCTCTGTTTTCCCTGAGGTGCTACTAATATCTCATTTATGGGGGAAATCTGCAGAACTTGTGTGTTGGATGGGTCTTGAGACCTCTAAAAATAATCGATCAGAGACTTGTCTTAGGAAAGGCAAAATGGAGTTTGTTGCTTTCTCATGAGAAAGGGTACCCCCCCTTCATCATACTAATAGTGTTGGCCAGGGGGTACAAACAGCAAGGTGGATTATACCCTAAAATGAGATCCTCCTCCCTAACCTCTTCCTCTTATCCCATTGGCTGGATTTCAGGGGGTAAAACCTATTTATGAAAATCTCCAGAAACAGAACATACAAGTTTGGTGGGAGGTTTTGCCAAGGTATGCAGTTTAGGCGGGGGAGGGGAGCAGGCAGGGGTAGGGCATACACTTCACTATGTAATTGAGACAAGGTAGGATAAAGGGGTAGTTGGGTACAATACAAGATATGTTACAAAGCGTATGTCTCTACAAGATTAGCTACTGCAGATGTTCAAGGCAGTGTGTTTTAATAATTCAAGAAATGATTAACTCTTTGAGGAGGCTTCACTTCTTAGAGATCATCTCTCACAATCCCCCTCTTATTTCTTACAATCTGTAAACTCTTCATATTATTGGAATACTTCTTCCACTATAACATGGTACATAGCAACAGAAATGGCTAAGACCTAGAGGTCAGAAGCAAAGGAAAATACCTGCAGCAAGGCAAAGAAAAGGTATAGCAACTAACAAGAATAATAAACCAACAACAGTGTTTTCAGTCATGAATAGATGGGTCCTTTCTTCGAAGTTAATTTTAAGGTTCCAGGATCTTGTGATGCCACAGTTCACTGGATCAGTCCCTTCACTTGGGTATGAGGTTGATTGACATATTGACAAATTGCACCATAAATATAATAAATAATCATTTTTAACACAGTACATATCACATCATAAAATAATTCCAACTTCTGGTCATGTGATACTTCTTTTAAAGCCTTTACAATATAGACCACAAGACATTTTTCTTTTAACATTATCCGAGACAAAAATAATAATGACTATGTATGCTAACCACACAGGCCCTTGACCTGAAGGTCTCCATGTTATTTGTCTAAAATTCTAAGCCTAATAGCTTAATTTTTGGACTTAACCTCTAAGCTTCCCCTACCAACAATCTATTATTTAATAGATCTGGTATTATGCTTACGAAACTTTTGATAATAGGAAATTGCCATTAAGAGTAGGGATATTTCAGGGGACCATCTCCCTAACTTCATGTCAATTCCAGGCAGGAGTAGATTGTCAACTGGCAACCAGCCAGGCTTAAAGTCTGCCACGTGTCAGTGGGGAAATTGAGTCAGGAGAATCCTACCTCAGCCGAGGCTGAATAGTCGCACTCCCAACCTTCCCATGAGGTCACCCCTTTGCAGTTTATACCAGCATCTCACAGGCTTGCATGGATCAGTGGCTCAGACAGTCTCTCTTGCTATCCACACCTGGAGTTAGACTCAGAAGAACAGCCAGTTACTAGTCCTATAAAACCTTAAAATAGCAAACTCCAATAATCAGTTTCAGATATGACTACAATTTCACATTGGCTAAGGAACATCTTTTGAAGCAAGTCTTAAGTAGCTTGCATGCTTTTCTATCCATGATTAATATTATTATAAATATATTATATTATTAATTATATTATTATTCCTGATTAATTAACAGTCATAAAATCAAATTTACCATTAAAACCATGTCATTTCTCTAATAGATTTACATCTATTTCCCAAACTACTCTGTACCTTTCTAACCATGCTCAACTTAAAAGAATGAGCTACATGTATGATAAGTTCAAACACTAACTTCAACTTATGTTCATGAAATGAATTCAAATCAAAACAGAAACATTTAGCTTTTCCATCAATGCAAAATATTACCAGGGTTATCAACCTCTAAGAAACTACAATGAAATTCTTTTCCCTAAATTGAAGATGTCTCTGATTTAGTCTCAGAAATTTGATCCAGTCAATTGTTTTAATACTAATTGTTTTTATATCATTTTGTAATAGGTAAAGAGACTTTATTCCAAGTTGAGATCTTTGTCCCTTACTCCAAAGGAGTTTTAGTCCTATTTGTCTAAATGGGCCCTGGAAAACCTCACCTTGAAAGCTCTTTGGATTTCTCTACTTGATTTGGCTCTCTAGGGGCCCATAAACTTTTCTTTATCATTATGCCCAAATCTCTGTTCTATTTCCCATCTTTGATACTATCAATCCAAATCCCCAAGTTACTGGCCACTCCCATCAAGACCATCCCTGGAACCCCCAGGGCCCACCCCCAGACTCCTTCAGTCCCTCTGTAGATAAGATAATAAATTTTGAACTTCTTTAGCTGAAAGAAGGCTTGAATTGAATTCATTTGAGCAAGACTCAATGTGTCACTATTTTGGGGTTCCAAGCACCCCCAACCTCAACAATTCCATACAATTACAATTAACTTTAAATCTCAGTCTTGCTCTATGGAATAATGATACAACATTACATTTATATTTTGGTTTTCTTTCCTTCCTATGCTATTTAGAAAGAATGTTCTGTTTCAGGGATTTTATCTTTCACACCAGAGTACCCATATACCCAATTAATTGAAAACAGCAAGATTCCACTACTTGCCTTGTGCTTACATCTTAAACTATGTGCTTTAATTATAGAAATATGCCATGAAGATGAAAAGCAAGGACCTAATTAGATATCATCTCCACTTTATAGTCAGACTCAGAAATAGTCAAGTGGGAAAACATTCCTTTTCAAAGGAACACAATAGGGAAACTGAGATAGAAGAATTCCATCCCAAGTGAAGGACAGAATTGTCTCCTGAGGCAAATTTCTGCCTGTAACACTCACATTCCTCTCTGAGTATGGTCCTAGAGGCTTATATGTTAGATGGCAGTTTTCACTAATCAAAAATTTTACCAGGACTCACATCTTAAATCTTAAATTTGTCCTAAAAATCAATCACTGGAGATTATCATCAACACAAATTCCTTGTTCAGGAACTCCATATACAGTTTACACTTTACATAAGAGATTACAACTTTAACAAAGAGAGGCACCACACCACTTGGGTGATGATTTTAGTATTTTCGAGTCTTAGGGCCCTAGGATGAGGCTGACCCACCCACTTTCCTTTGACAATAGGAAACAGTTACATCTTTTCTCTGGGCATTTCTGAGTACAGATTAGGTCCTAAGAAGTGCTTGTGTAATGACTGGACTTGAAAAGGAAAGGGGAATGGGACCAGAAGGCTTTTTGTCTTAAAATTATCACAGAGCTTCCTGGAGCCATAATATTCCTGGTCTACCTTGTCTTGTCCCTTATCTTCCAACATTCATAAACCTTTAATTATTTTAACAAATTATCTTACAAATATAAATTTGGTAGGTAGGTCTTTCAGAAATCATACAAAAGATTTTACCAAATATTTCTTCATTCAACAGATATCTTTCTCTTTTAGGAACACTTTACAATTAATTGACAAACATTATAAGATCTAAAGCCAAGTACTTTGCACATTTGCCCATAAGCAAATTTTTACAAATCCTTTTACAGACATACTTTTGTAAATGTTTGTTTGATAGCAAAAATAATTTTAGTTAAAACTTCCTTCTTAACAGCAGAAATAAACTTTTCAATATACTTAATACATCCTTAAATGGAACAGGCTTGAAAATCACACTCATAGAGGGATGGAGCCAAGATGGTGGAGTAGAAAGATGCACATATACTAGCTCTTCCCCCACAGCCCATAAAATACCTGTAAAGAAAGACTCTCAACAAGTTCTAGAGCAGCAGAAGCCACAGAACAACAGAGTGGAGGAGATTTCCAGCCCAGGGTGACCTGAAAGACCGATGGGAAATGTCTGTCACACCAGATGCAGAGCAGAGCCTAGCCACAGCCTAGACCAGGTAGCGTGGCTCTGGGAGGAGGACCAGAGCAGGTCTCAGGGGCAGAATACCCAGTCACAGTAGCAGCGGTTCACAGATTCCCTCAACCCATAGGCACCAAAGCTCAGTGACAGGGATTTTTCAGCTGGCCTCAGGTGGCCCCATCAAGTGGGTGGCAGCACCTTCCACAGCAGCCCACATCTGTTGTTGGATCATAAAACCCCTGGGGGCACTGAGCAGCTGATTCTTACCTCAGCCCTGGGTAGAGGCCCTGCCCCCACCTAATACTCCTGGGGGATTTGAGCAGCTGATCTTTATCTCACACTGAATGGTGCTCATGCCCTTGCAGCTTATCTGATTCTCAGCCCTCAGTGCTGGCTTGGCAGAACTGGAGGTGGGGTGGTTGTAAAGAGGAAACTCTATTACTCAGATTCTGGGCACAAAAATTTCTTCTTGCTCCAAGACCAGTGTACACGCTTGATTGTACCACCTTGGAGGAACTGAGATCTTACAGACCCCCAGAGTATACCATACTCTTAACAAAGGACCCAAAAAGTCAAGTAACTGGTTAGGAAAATGCCAAAAAAAAAGGGGGGAAAAAATAAGACTATAGAAAGTTACTTTCTTGGTAAACAGACACCTTCTCCCATCCTTTCAGATGAAGAAGAACAATGCTTACCATCAGGTAAAGACACAGAAGTCAAGGATTCTGTATCCCAAACATCCAAAATAAATATTCAATGGTCTCAGGCCATGGAAAAGCTCAAAAAAGGATTTTGAAAATCAAGGAAGAGAGGTGGAGGAAAAATTGGGAAGAGAAATGAGAGAGATGCAAGAAAATTATGAAAAGCAGGTCAACAACTTGTTAAAGGAGACCCAAAAAGATGCTGAAGAAAATAACACCTTGAAAAATAGGCTAACTCAATTGGCAAAAAAGGTTCAAAAAGCCAATGAGGAGAAGAATGCTTTAAAAAGCAGAATTAGCCAAATAGAAAAGGAGGTCCAAAAGCTCACTGAAGAAAATAGTTCTTTAAAAATTAGAATGGAACAGATGTAGGCTAATGACTATGAGAAACCAAGAAATCACAAAACAAAACCAAAAGAATGAAAAAATGGAAGATAATGTGAAATATTTCATTGGAAAAACAACTGACCTGGAAAATAGAGCCAGGAGAGACAATTTAAAAATTATGGGACTACCTGAAAGCCATGATCAAAAAAAGAGCCTAGACATCAACTTTCATGAAATTATCAAGGAAAACTACCCTGACATTCTGGAACCAGGGGGCAAAATAGATATTGAAAGAATCCACAGATCACCTCCTGAAAGAGATCCAAAAAGAGAAACTCCTAGGAACATTGTAGCCAAATTCCAGAGTTCCCAGGTCAAGGAGAAAATATTGCAAGCAGCTAGAAAGAAACAATTCCAGTATTGTGGAAATACAATCAGGGTAACACAAGATCTAGCAGCTTCTACATTAAGAGATTGAAGGGCATGGAATATAATATTCCAGAAGTCTAAGGAACTAGGACTAAAACCAAGAATCACCTACCCAGCAAAACTAAGTATAATACTTCAGAGGAAAAAAAAATGGTCTTTCAATGAAATAGAAGACTTTCAAGCATTCTTGATGAAAAGACCAGAGCTGAAAAGAAAATTTACCTTTCAACACAAGAAGCAAGAGAAGCATGAAAAGGTAAACATGAAAGAGAAATCATAAGGAACTTACTAAAGTTGAACTGTTTACATTCCTACATGGGAAGACAATATTTGTAACTCTTGAAACTTTTTTCTGTATCTGGGTAGTTGGTGGGACTGCACAGAGAGAGAGAGAGAGAGAGAGAGAGAGCACAGGGTGAGGTGAATAGGATGGGATCATATCTAAAAAAAATGAAATTAAGGGATGAGACAGGAATATATTGGGATGAGAAGGGGAGAAATGGAATGGAGCAAATTATCTCTCATAAAAGAGGCAAATAAAATACTTTTCAGTGGAGGGGAAAAGGGGGGAGGTGAGAGAGAATACATGAAGCTTACTCTCATCACAATCGACTCAAGGAAGGAATAAAATGCACACTCATTTTGGTATGAAAACCTATCTTACAATACAGGAAAGGGGGGAGAAGGGGATAAGCAGGGTGGGGAGGATGATGGAAGGGAGGACAATGGGAGGAGGGAGCAATTAGAAGTCAACACTCTTGGGGAGGGACAAGGTCAAAAGAGAGAATAGAAGCAAAGGGGGGCAGGATAGGATGGAGGGAAATATAGTTAGTCTTACACAACACAACTATTATGGAAGTCATTTGCAAAACTACACAGATATGGCCTATATTGAATTACTTGCCTTCCCAATGGGGATGGCTGGGAAGGGAGGGAGGAAGAGAAGTTGGAACTCAAAGTTTTAGGAACAAACATTGAGTATTGTTCTTGCATACAACTAGGGAATAAGAAATACAGGTAATGGGATATAGAAATTTATCTTGCCCTACAGGACAAAAGAGAAGATTGGGATAAGGGAAGGGAGGAATGTTAGAAGGGAGGGCAGATTGGTGATAGGGGTAATTAGAATGCTCAGCGTTTTGGGGCAGGGGGGAGAAACGGGGAGAAAATTTGGAACTCAAAATTTTGTGGAAATGAATGTTGAAAACAAATAAATTAATTTTTAAAAACTGTAAAAAAAAACAAAAGAAAAGAAAAAGAATATCACACTAATATATAAAAATATATGTATTTTTGTAAGGATTCTCATCTTCTCAGTAGGAATTCTACAACACTGAAACTATTACACAGAATTCATAACAGCCTTTTGTAACCAGTTCACCATTAATTTAACAGCGCAATTCCCAATATAACAACATTTAGATTTACTTAAAGATTTAAAGAATTTGAGTTTACTTAAAACTTAAAATAAGCCATTACTCATTCAGGTGAATGGATTTCCACATCACCTTGCACAGTAATTCATCTCTTTACCACCACATGGCCACACTCTATCACCTGATCAGATAAAGTCATCTCAAATCTGATTGAGCTATTAATTATCAAATCAAGTTATGTGATTTTCTGTCTTCTTAAAATACTGCCTCACACCCTCACCATTTGAAACAGACACAAAGGTCCAGAACAACTATCTAGGGACAGGAGAGATTTGAATAACCCCTATTAGTTCCCAAACCTTATCTGCCCTCCATATTTTCATTCAAATCTTTATTCATCTTTCCAAATTTCTCAACCCCATTACTTAGATTATCCAGCTTTCCTTTACATTTTAACCATAAGACAAGATAGAGCATGTTATTACTTTTTATTTAAGTTCAATCTAAATAAACTTTCTCCTTCTTTTCTTAAAAGGTTTAAAATTATGTTCACTTAAAATGTGCTAAAGTTAACTGTTTTAGCCTGGGTAAAAGAGATCTTATTAATTCTGAACCAGTGTTAAATAGGTGGGCTTGACTTACCCTCCAAGCAGGTAACTTGGAAACTTAATAATTCATTGAATTGTAACAATTGCCAATCACAATAACTTTCTGTCAGTTTTCCAATCAAGTTACAAATTTTCATTTTCTCAACATACCCAAATCTTCTGAACTGATATAGGGAAGGGAGTGGCTGAAAGTGCATGGGTCTGTTGCTCCCCCATCTTCCATTTTCCTTTACACCATCCTTTTTATTTTCTACCTCTACTCAGACTACCTTTATTCTCCTTTATATTCCAAATAAAAACAAAATGCCTAATTTTCTCCTACCCCAAACTTTAAAAACTAGGAGTTAAATTTCTAACAATTTACAAACCAAGAAAGCCACATTTCTTCTCCTCCCCCTCTGCAAAATAAAATAAAACCCCTTTTCCTTATCCTAAAGCAATCACCTTTTAAAGACAGAAAAAACCTCTCCTTTTTATTTTTATTTTTTTGCCACTTTAAACACATTGTCTGGTATCAGATGCATTGACTTAATTTGAACATAAAGTACCAACTTTATCTTCAAGACCTAATTAAACCTAAATTCAAAACGCTTAGCCCTTCTTCTAATTTGCCTGCTTGAGATTTTTTACTTGTTGATCTTCCACTTACTTCTACCAGACTTTGATAACTTCTAACGTATCTTAAACATTAAATTAAGAGTGACACATTTCACCTTGTCACAATTCCAAATACGAACAGAATGAATTCAATTAACTTTCTGTTGTGTCCCATTACACAAAAATTTCTCCTTTGGGTGAGGCAGGAAATGGTTAAATGCTGGTTATCCTGCCTTTCCTTGGTGTGAGAGAAAAAGTGAAATTCCCTCCCTCCCTGTCCATCTGCTCTGAGAGGGTTGAAGAAGGGGAATAAGAGGAATTTCAAGTTCAATCCAGCTCAGCCTTTCTGCTCTTGTTGGCTGGTTGGCTAAATATGCAACCTTACAAAGTGTCCGATAAAACAGAGACACAGACTTTCATTCACACAGAAATATCAATACGACATATACAGACAAGACATTTGACAAAACACATATATAGATTAAATTTTTGGCAAACCCAGTCCTCTGAGCATCCATACTTTGGCCAGATGACATTTCCTCTGAGCTGAGTGCCTGCCCAAACTATACAACAATACTTACTCATTTTCTTCTTATCTTTCCCCTGATACTTTGACAATTCCCAATTACTCATCTTAGTATCTAAAGGTCTTTCTTCCTGAACTTTCAGAACACAATCATCCAGCATTCTGGAGTGAGACTCTTTTTTCTTTTTTAGACTTAGATTGAGCTTTGCCATGGCTCACAAAATCTTGCCTCTCCTCTTTAAGAGAGAAGCTCAGTGATATTGCCTAAGAGAGCAGGCAGAGACTCATAGTTCTTGCCCCTTTAGAGAGGCTCACTGATTTTGTCTCAACCCAATTCTATGGTGACCCAGGGGCTCACCAATCTTGCCCTCCAAGAGGACTCATGGGTGTTGTTTACCTGGGTCTGTGTGCAAAAACTTATGTGACCTGCTTGATTGAGTTTCTTCTTCTCCATGGTTGTTCTACTTTCATTTTTGCCTTTCAAGATCATCTCTCTTTGGGTCCATTCCTTAAAAGTGAAAGGAAACCCCCAAACCATTCCAGAACCACTGGCAAGTGGCCAGTAGGCAACTGGCTAGGAGACCTTCCCCAAATAAGGAGGAATCCTGGACAACCTCCCAAACTGTGTGGGATCGATCATGAGACCCCCAAAAATAATGATCAGAGACTTGCCTTAGGAAAGGCAAAAAGGAGTTTATTGCTTTCTCACGAGGAAGGGTGCCCTCCGCGCCCCCCCCCCCCCCTTCGTGGCACTAATAGCGCTGGCTAGGGAGTACAAGGGAGTACAGAAAGCAAGGTCAATTACACCCTAATTCAAGCTCCCCCTCCCTAACCCCTTCCCTTTATCCCATTGGCTGGGCTTCAGAGGGTACAATCTATTTGCCGAAATCTTTCCCAGTAACAACAAAAAAAAATAAAACATACAAACTTGGCAGAAAGTTTTGCAAAAGTATGCAGTGTAGGTGGGAGAGAGGGTGGTGTAGGGCATATGCTCTTCTATGTGCTTGAGACAAGGTGGGATGAAGGGGGAGTCGGGCACAGTCTCTACAAGGTTAGCTAGCTGCAGATGTTCAAGGGAGTTATTTTAATAATACAAGAAACAATTAACCCTTTGAGGAGGCTTCACTTCTGAGAAATCATCTCTCACATTTGGAATTTTCTGATCTACTCCACTATCTTCCCAGAATCCTCTCCAATAGTATTTTTTAGCATGAGTCCTTTGGAATTGTCTTGGATCAGTTTCTTGATCAGAGTAGCCAAGTCATTCATAGTTCTTCATCATACGAGATTGCTTTTACTGTGTTCATGTATGCCTTTCCAGGTTTTTCTAAAATTATCCTGCATGTCATTTCTTACACTACAATAATATTCTATTACAATTGATTCCCCAATTAATGGGCAACAACACCCCCACAAGTTAACAGTCAAGGGCCAAAGGTAATGCAGACATTTCACACACAGCAAGCTGAAAGGCAGTATTGCACAGTGAACAGGTACTGGATTAGAAAGAAAAGGCTTGGTTTCAAGTTTGTAACCACCTCTACAAGCCACATGACCATATGAAAGCCACTAAGCCTTATTACATTTCTTCATCTGCCAGATATGGTTAATGATTCTTTTACTATGCCAGGAGAAAAGTATTTTGTATATCAGATAATGATATATAAACATATGTTTCTCTATGAACCATGTTTACTTTGGAATGTAAGATCTATAGGACTCTATCAACCTTGGGATTCCATCTTGCCACTACCCTCTGTCTCTCTGGGAGGTTATGAACTCCAAACCTCTATTGAAGAATAAATCCCATGTCAAATATCCTTTCTTTTTTTACCATCTCACCTGAGCTACTTTGAGACTCTTTGGACTGATTCCTCCATTATGCTCCCAAATTAGTTAACTCTCTACCCACTATGTCCCCTCTTTTCAGCTTCCTTTCACAATTTTATCTTCCCCCATTATATTGTAAGTTCTTTAATGGCAGGAATCATCTTTCTTTTTTTCATCTTTGTATCCTTAACGCAATGCCTGGCAATAGATATTTCATAAATGTTCATTGACTGACTGACTGGGGGCATTACAGAAAGAATAAAGAAAAGCAGCATGAAATTATTTTTTAAAAATCCTAATATTCACCACTCACTTGGTCAGAGCCACAGTCACATTCTTCACCAATTTCCAGGATGCCATTACCACAAGTGGAAATCCTGTAAGATGGTTCTATGCGTGGTTGATTCTGAAGACATTCAGGCTTTTTTGTTGATACAAAATTCTTAAAGTCTGCCATACTACAGGTACTAAATACTTTCATGCCACTGGACCTCCTAAAAATAAATTGTAACATCAGGTTTTTTCTTTAAATCCAGTCCATGTATTTTCCCTAAAATGTAACATTAAAGAATCTACAATATGGAGTTCATGCTCAATTTTGCTATGTTAAATTCACCAAGAAGTATGGAAGAGGGAAGTTTCCAATTGTACAAGTCCTTGAAGTTATATTATGAGAATGCCCTCAAATTGTTTAAGTTAATTTTTTTAGTATCTTATCTGGAAATTGAGATGATGGACTGCATAATCTATATCACTTCTTATAAATCCTAAAACCTAGTTATTTATAAAAAATAATTAAAATTAATAATTACAAAACAAGAAGTACTGGTTCCTAATTCCAAAGAGATTTTTTAAAAGTTACCAAGGTTAGATGATTAATACCAAAATTCCCTACTATTACAGAACAAAGGAATACTACAGTTTTTCCTTAAGAGAAATTTAGATCTGACTTTGTGTGAAAAGTAGGGGGTTTTTTACTTTTCATCATTATTGTTATAAAATTTTGAGTTCCAAATTTTTCTCCTTCCCTCTGTCTCCTCCCCCTTCCCTGAGATAGCAAACAATCTGACATAGGTCATACATGTGCAATCATGTTAAACATATTTCCACATTATTTATGTTGTGAAAGAAGAAACAGAACAAAAGGGAAAAACTGTGAAAAAAAAAAAAAGAAAATACTATGCTTCCATATCCATTTAAACTCTGTACGTCCTTATCTGGGTGTAGATAGCATTTTCCATCATGAGTCTTTTGGAATTGTCTTAGATCTTTGCATTGCTGAGAATAGCTAAGTCTATCATAGTAGATCATCACACACTATTGTTACTAAGTACAATGTTTGCCTGGTTCTGATCACTTCACTTAGTATTAGTTCATTAAGTCTCCCCAGGTTTTTTCTGAAATCTGCATTCTCATCATTTCTTATAACACAATAGTATTACATTACATTCATGTACCACTTGTTTAATTGATGGGCATTACCTCAATTTCCAACTCTTTGCCACAGCAAAAAAAGCTACTATCAATATTTTTGTACATGTAAGTCCTTTTCCCTTTCATATGATCTCTTTGGAATACAGACCTAGTATTGATATTGTAGGATCAAAGGGTGTGCACAGTTTGATTGTCCTGGGATAGTTCCAAATTGCTCTCCAAAATGGCTGGATCAGTTCACAACTCCATCACCAGTAGACATTAGTGTCCCCTCCAACACTTACCATTTTTCTTTTATATCATATTAGCCAATTTGATAGATTTAAGGTGATACTTCAGAGTTGTTTTGATTTGCACTTCTCTAATCAATAGTGATTTAGAATATTATCAGAAATTTTATTTTTAAGGTATTTTGTTTCATTAAATATGTCTGAATTACATATAAAAATTTCTAACATTCATTTTTAAAATTTTTGAGTTCCAAGTTTTCTCCTTCCCTTCTGCCCCTCCTCCTCCATGACAAGGTAATCAATATGATACCTATTATACATGTGAAGTCATGCAAAGCACATTTTTATATTAGCCATATTGCAAAAAAGAAACACAGACCAAAAAGAAAAAAGAAAAAAAGAAAGTTTTAAAAATTGTGCTTCAATATGCATTCAGAATTCATCAGTTCTCTCTCTCTCTCTCTCTCTCTCTGGAGGCAGATAGCGTTTTTTCATCATGGTTCCTTTTGAATTGTCTTGGGTCATTGTCTTGGTTCTGTTATTTATATTCTGTTATTTCACTTTGCATCAGTTCACATAAATCTTCCCAGCTTTATCCGTATGCATCCTGCCTGTTATTTCTTATCACACAATAGTATTACATCATAACCATGTGCCACAACTTGTTCAGTCATTCCCTTCTATTTCCAGTTCTTTACCACCACAAAAAAAAGAGCTGCTATATTTTTGTACCTGTAGGTACTTTTGTTTTTTTCTTTGATCTCTTTGGAGTACAGGCCTAGTAGTGGTATTGCTGGGTCAAAGGATATAAAAGTCAAAGGTCATAGTTTTTATAGTTCCTTGAGTATAATTCCAAATTGTTCTTCAGAATGGTTGGACTAGTTCACAACGCCACCAACAGCACATTAGTGTCCCGTTTTTCCATATCCCCTCAAACATTTGTCTTGTTCCTTTTCTGTGTCACATTAATCAATTTAATAGGTGTAAGGTGGTACCTCAGAGTTGTTGTAATTTGCATTTCTCTAATACCTTTGAGTTCTTCTGAAAACTACTTGTTAAAATCCTTCAACCATCCTGCAATGGGGGAATAGCTTTTATTTTTATAAATTTGACTCAGTTCTTAATATATTTGAGAAACAAGGACTTTGTCAGAGAAACTTTCTATAAATATTTTCCCCAATTTACTGTTTTCTTTCTAATTTTGACAGCATTAGTTTTGTTTGTACACAACTTTTTTCATTTCATGTAGTCAAAATAATTCATTGTACTTCCCATGATCCTTTCTATTTTTTGCTTGGTCATAAACTCTTCCCATATCTAAATCTGACAGGCATATTTTTCCTTGCTCCTCTCATTTACTTATGATTTCATCTGTTATGTCTATATATATATTTTGACCTTATCTTGGTATGTAGTGAGATGTTGGTCTATTCCTGCTTTCTGCCAAACTGTTTTCCAATTTTCCCAGAGATTTTTGTCAAATGTTAAGTTCTTCCTCAAAGCTTGGATCAGTGGGTTTATCAAACACTAGATTACTATTGTCATTTATTGTGTATCTTGTACCTAATCTATTCAACCACTCTATATCTTATCTACTCCCAAATTGTTTTGATGATTACCACTTTGCCAAATAATTTGAAATTGGGTACTACGAGGCTACCTTCCTTCACATTTTTTAAATTATTCCCTTGACATTCTTTTCATCACTTAATTTTTATTTTATTTTTCTTAATCACATGTAAAGAAAAATTTTTAACATTTTTTTGAGTTTCATATTCTTTCCCTCCCTTTCTCTCCTCCCTCCTCCTTAAGAAGGAAGAGATTTGATATAACTTTTACAGTGGCAGCTGGGTGGCAAAATGGATAGAGTGCTGGGCCTAGGGTCAGGAAAACTCATCTTCCTGAATTCAATTCTAGTTTCAGACACTAACTAGTTATATGACCCTAGGCAAGTCATTTAATCCCCTTTGCTTCAGTTTCCTCATCTATAAAATGAGCTAGACAAGGAAGTGAAAAATCACTCCAGTATCTTTGCCAAGAAAACACCAAATTATGCTTCCATCTGCCTTCAGAGCTCATCACTTCTCTCTCTCTGGAGATAGATAGCATTTTTCATCATAAATGCTTCAGAATGGTCTTGGATCATTGTATTGCTGAAAATAGCTAAGTCATTCATAATTGATCATCTTACAATATTGCTGCTGCTCTATACAATGTTGTCCTGGTTTTCCTCACTTCATTTTGCATCACTTCATGTAAGTTTTCCCAGGTTTTTCTGAAAGCATCCTGCTTGTCATTTCTTATAGCCCAATAGTATTATATCACAATCATAAGCTACAACTTGTTCTGCCATTCCCCAGATGATGAACATCCCCTCAATTTCCAAAATTTTACTGGCACAAAAAGAGCTGCTCGAAATATTTTTACAAATGTAGGTCATTTTTCCTTTTTTATGATCTCTTTGGGATACAGACCCAGTAGTGTTATTGTTAGGTCAAAGAGTATGCATAGTTTTATAGTCCTTCAGACATAATTCCAATTGTCCTCCAGAAAGGTTGGATCCTTTCACAACTCCACCAAGAGTGCATTAGTATCCCTATTTTTCCACATCCCCACCAACATTTGCCATTTTCCTTTTCTTATATATTAGTCAATCGAATAGGTTTGAGATGGTACCTCAGAGTTGTTTTAATCTGTATTTCTCTAAGCAATTATGACTTAGAATGTTTTTTATATGACTATAGATAGTTTTTATTTCTTCTCTTAAAACTGCCTTTTCAACATTTGGGGAGTGACTTCTATTCTTATAAATTTGATTCAGTTTTCTATGTATTTGAGAAATGAGGCCTTTATCAGAGAAACTTGTAAAATTTTCCCCCAGTTTTGTTTTCCTTCTAATCTTGTTTGTTTGTGCAAAATATTTTAAGTAATGTAATCAAAATTATCCATTTTACATCCAGTAATTCTATCTATCTCTTATTTGGTCATAAATTCATCCCTTATCCATAGATTAGACAGGTGAACTATTCCATGCTCCCTTAATTTCCTTACCATATCATACTTTATGTCTAAATTATACACACATTTTGACCTTATCCCATTATACAATGTGAGATGTTGGTCTATACCTTGTTTCTGCCAAACTGCTTTCCAGTTTTCCCAGCATTTGTCATCAGATAGTGAGTTCTTGTCCTTAAAGCTTGGATCTTTGGGTTTGTCAAACAGTAGATTTCTATGGTCATTCTCTGCTGTGTATTGTGTACCTAATCTATTCTACTGATCCACCACTCTTTCTTAGCCAGGACCAGATTGTTTTGATTGTTACAATTTTATAATACAGTTTGAGTTCTGGTACTGCTAAGTCACTTTCTTCACATCTTTTTTTCATTGATTTCCTTGAAACTCTTGAATTTTTTTTCCAGATGAATTCTGTTATTACTTTTCCTAGTTCAATAAAATAGCTCTTTGGTAGTTTGATATGGCACAGAAAAATTAAATTTACTTAGGTATACTTGTCATTTTTATTATATTGGCTCAGATTATCCATGAGCAATTAATATTTTTCCAGTTATTTAAATATGCCTTTATTTGTGTAAAAAATGTTTTGTAATTGGATCCATATAGTCTCCAGATTTCTCTTGGCAGGCAGACTCCCAAGTATTTTATATCATCTGAAGTTATTTTAAATGGAATTCCTCTTTCTATCTCTTTCTCCTGGGTTTTTGTTGATTGTATAAAGAAATGCTGATTATTTATGTGGGTTTTTATTTCTAGGAATACTTTTTTGATAATAGATACAAATAATCATGAGTTTAAGTTAAAAAGTATTTGATCAGGGGAGTCCTTGATCAGTTTAATGAATTACTCCATCAAATCAACAAGCAGCATTAAGTATTTACACTGTTCTAGTCACTGTGACAAGCACTGGGGATACAAAAAAGACAAAAAACAGTCATCCTTAAAGAGCCTACATTATGATGGAGAAATGCAAAAAATAAAAGGGAGATGAAAAGCACGAACATGTGAGGGTAGTGTGGTGAAGTCCCAAGAGTCAGAAGTGGAACCAAGAGAAGATGAAGGAAGACTGGCCTTGGCCATTCCTCAAAATAGAGCCTCTAAGAAGAATTCACTGATGAAAGAAGGGAGTTACAGGGGTACAGGAATATTCCCTGCATGGGAAAGAGAGAACATTCTTAGTGAGAAGGCTGCTGAAGTAAATTCCTGTGAATCAGAACCCTATCAGCATGATGAGATTACAGGGCATGGGCCTTTGTTTGGAGACATCTGAGAGACATATCCCATGGAATACAAGCTTGTCCACTAGTACCTTGACAGTAGTTCACAGGAAATTACATGAATGAGGCTTAAGAAAATGAACTCTTTTCAGAGGAGCCATACCTCTCTGTGATTTATAAAAGCAATCTTACAGAACACTTCTTAATTTCTATCTCTTATTCTATTTTTCAATTAAATTTTCTTTTCTTTTCAGAAACACATTCTCTTCCTTTTTCCTCACCTCAATCCACCCAAAATAGAAAGTAAGAAAAAACAAAATCTGTGTTTTGTATAAATTGTTCCCCTCATTTCACTCACTAACCATGAGGATATAACAGCTGCAGTTGCTACTGATTATGTAAACAGACATAAAAATGTTGCTAAATTCTATATCACTCACAAAGGGATTTAATATTTTAGTCAGCATAATAAAAGTGAAGTTATTTTATTATCAAATTATAGAGCTAAAATACAAAAAAGGGAAAAATGAACATATTCTAGCCAATAAATTTGTTATTACATTGCTTAATAAACATAATAAAATAGAAAAACCAATGATACTGACAATTTGATAAACATAAAATACAAAAAAAAGTACATAATACATGCAGAGAAATATAAATGCAAGAATGAATGACAACAAATTAAAGCCTATTATGTCAAGAGTGGAGGAAAGGGGAAGTATTTAATATAACTACCTATTTTAAGCAATAAAAAATTCATTGCAATCTGTCATCAATTTAGAAAATGATGTTGCTATATATTTATATCATATCAAAATACTTCTATCTCAATAATAAAATTTACAAGTATCCATTATAATTAAAGGATTATATGGTCATTTTGGAGAGATCTTAGAGATCATCTAATGTTAACCTCTCGTTTAATATTTTCTCAATTTTTTTCCTTCTTCCTTACTCTGAGATATCAGGTGTTCTCCTCCTTCCACTAAAGGTAAAGGAAAAAGAATTGGGCATACCATAATACAGAAATAATAAGACACTGAAAGAGATTACTAGAGAATGCTCCTACATCCTTCTTGTTGGAGACATTAAAAATAACAGGCAAATCAAAAACAAAAATTCACAACATAAAAGGAGATAAACAAGGAAATGACAATTTGCTGAAAGTAACTTGAGACAGTAAACTTATATGCTCCAAATGCCTTAATATCTAAATATATAAAGGGAAAAATTAATTAAATTACAAGATATAGACAGTAATGCAATAGTGGCAGATTTCATTGTCCCTCTCTCAGTTTTAGACAAATCTAACAAAAATATAAAAAAAAAAAAACATAGAATTGAACAAATTGCTAGGGAATATTGTTCATTATAACAAAAAAAATACTACAAATTCAGAGATTTCCCCCAAGAGAAGGAGCTGGTAAGACCATAACAACTGCAAGTAGAGACTTAAAGCAAATAAATGTATTTTTTTCAATCTCCTCATTTTATTTTATTTTTTTCTTTTTTTTTATTATTTTATTTATTTTTTTAATGTTCTACAATCACTACCATAAAACTTAGATTTTTACCACCTCCCTTCCTCCCCAAGATGGCATACAATTCTATATAGGATCTACATATACTTTCCTATTGAATATGTTTTCACTATAGTCAAGCTGTATAGACAAAGTAAAATAAATGGAAGAAATCATATAACAAATCAAAACATAATGCGCGCACACACACACACACACACGATCTGCCACATTGTGCGAATGAATTCCATAGTTCTTTCTCAGAGTGTGGAAGGCATTTTGCCTTAGAAAACCATTGGGAATTTTTTTTTTTAAGTTCTTGCATAATTACGCAGTTCCAAGTCTATCAGAAAAAACTCACACACTATGGTCATTGCTGTGCACAGAGTTCTCCTGGTTCTGCTCCTTTCACTCAGCATCAGATCATATAAGTCCTTCCAGGCCTCCCTGAAGTCTTCTTGTTCATCATTTCTTATGGCGCAATAGTACTCCATTACATTCATATACCATAATTTATTCAACCATTCCCCAATTGATGGGCATCCCCTTGATTTCCAGTTTTTGGCAACTACAAAGAGTGCTGCTATAAATATTCTTGTACATGTGGGACCGTTTCCCATTTTTATGATCTCTTGAGGATACAGTCCTAGTAGCTATATTGCTGGGTCAAAGGGTATGCACATTTTTGTAGCCCTTTGGGCATAGTTCCAAACCACTCTCCAGAATGGGTGGATGAGCTCACAGCTCCACCAACAATGAATTAGTGTTCCAACTCTCCCACATCCTCTCCAACATTTATCATTTTCCTGTTCTGTCACGTTTGTCAATCTTATAGGTGTGATGTGGTACCTCAGAGTTGTTTTGATTTGCATCTCTCTAATCAAAACTGATTTACAGCATTTTTTCATATGATTATAGATATCTTTAATTTCTTCCTCTGTAAATTGCCTGTTCATATCCTTTGATGATTTATCAATTGGGAAATAAATGTATTTTTAAAAGGGACTCTATGAGCACCTAGAAGACACGAATCAAAGAATAAGAAATGAAACAAAAACTATGGAGGAAAGAATTCAAAGGAGAATAAGCAGTTTAGAAAAGGAAGTAGGCAAAAATACATTTCTTGAAAACTCAATTAACCAAACAAAAATCATGACCTAATGATAATAACAAGACAATATAGTTCAAGAAGGAAATGAAAACTGCCCAGATCACAACTGAACAAAGAAGAGAAAAAAGAAATCCATTTATTACAAAGAAGAAGAAAAAAATCACAGTCCATCCTAAATGTGGACTTGTTCTCTTCTGGAAGAGAGGAAAGAAAAGAAGGGAGAATACAATGTTGAATAAAGGAAGAATGAAGTAGAATTTGCTACGTAAGACAGAGAAGAAAGCATGGTCATAGTGATTATCACATGAACCCCATGCTTCTCTGGAACAGAAAAAACAGGGTTTAAAACAAACACAATTTGGTGTAGAAATAAATCAAACTGAATAGAGAAATAAGTGGGATAAAGAAGGAGGATTAAGAGGAATGCTAATACTAGGGAGAGAATAATCAAAAGCAAAACAAACTCCTCAATTCTGAAAGGAAGATTAAAAGGGGAAAAAAGAAAAGAAAGATCTAGAATCTAAAAAAGGATCTAAGATTTCCATTTTGGCAACTGAGGGATAACTGAATAGATGGTGGTTTATAAATGTGATGGAGTATTATTGTGCCTTAAGATATGATGACGATAATTTCAGAGATTCTTGGATAGTATAAACTGATTCAGAGTGAACAGAATCCAAAGAATGATTCATAAAAACATTGTAAATAAAAACAACTTGAAAAGCTTTAGAACTCATTAATATAATGACTAATCATACTTCTAGAGGACCTATGCTGAAGTATGTTACCCATCTTTTGAGAAAAGTGATTGACACATTGACACATGATTTTGTTTGTTTGACTATGCTTTTTTGTTACAAGGGATTTTTCTCTTCTTTTTTCTCTCTCAGCTTTTAATTGGGGAAAGAAAAATAATATACATAATGACTCCAACAAGAAAGGACAATAGAGGAAAAAATGAAACTGACCATTGTATATTTATAATGACTAAGTTTGGCCCTGAAAAGGAGATGAGAAAATACACTTTTTTTGGTAGAGGTGAGAAGTATGAGTGTGAAAAAACTCATAAACTTTCATATCCAGAAGAACATGATGACTAGTTTTGCTGAACTATTTTTCTTCCTTTTCCTTCTTTTGTCTTCTTTATTATAAGGACTAAAATGACTTTGTTATAAGGGTAGAGAAGAGAAAGGAATATATCTGGAAAAAATATGAAAAAAATAAAATGTATTAAAGGAAAACCTTTTAAATTAAAAATGAAGTAGGAGACAAATATTTGGAAAGCTATTCACTGCTCATGGATCATTAGCTGTGTCAAAATGATAAAAATAATAATAATCTCTAAGTTTTTTAGACTTAGTGATATAACAACCAAATAACCAAGAGAATACTTTATAAAATAACATCAAAATTCATTCAGAAATACAAAAAGCCTTGCCGCCTCATTAAGCAATAATAAAAAATACAAATGAAGGGGGCATGGTATTACCAGGAGGCAGCTAGGTGGTACAGTGGATAGAGCACTGGGCCTGGAGTTAGGAAGACTCTAGTTCAAATCAGATCACAGATACTAGCTGTGTGACCCCAGGCAACTCACTTAACCTCTGTTTGCCTCAATTTCCTCAACTATGAAATGGAAATAATAGCAGTACCTACTTCACAGGGTTGTCATGAGGATAAAATGAGATAATATCTATAAAGTGCTTAGTATCAGCATCTGGGTGGTGCAGTGGATAGAGTACTGGGCCTGGAATAAGGAACACCTGAGTTCAATTTCAACCTTAACCACTTACTAACTATGTCAACTGGGACAAATCACTTATCCCTGTCTGCCTCAATTTCCTCATCTACAAAATAAGCTGGAGAAGAAAATGGGAAACCACTTCAGGAACCTTGCCAAAAAAAAATATAATGTGGTCATGAAGAGTCAAACATAACTGAAATGACTGAAAACAAAGCATTTAATAAATGTTTATTTCTTTCTCCTTTCTTCCCTTACATTCTAAATTATAATAAAGAGAAGGTTTTTGCAAAAAGAAAGAGAACAGTAAATTTGCAACTCAGAGTGTAGAGGTAGAAAAAAACTGATAGAGTGAAATTTTAAAAATAAGAAGATTGAAAGAACATGAGTTTTCTATAAACCAAAGCAATTTCTCTTGAAAATGGGTCTAACAAAGATAATATAAACAACAAAGATCTTCCACCAAAAAAGATAATGAATTAAAACTTGTTGGAAGCAAGGATGCTATACTTTAGGAAATCATAAAAGAAAATTACTCAGAATTTTTTTTGGAAACAGAAAGCAAAGCATAGTTAATAGAACCCACATGATACTAATAAAAAGAAACCTCAACTTTAACTCACCAAGAAATGTCATGCTCCTTTCTTATAAAGTTGATGCTTTAAAATTCCTGTAATCTATGAAGATATTTCCAACTAATAACTCTTTTACTTCTCCATACTGTGATCTTTCCAATGCATGTAATCTTTCCACAACCTATTCACACCTTCTCATTCTTTGTTATTTTTGTCTATATTCTTTTATAAATCCTCTACATAGGATGTGTCTAAGATGTTGGAAGCCACCCTCTGGTTGGGTATACATGACATAGAGATGAATAGATAGATAGGCAGATAGATAGATACATAGACAGATCGATATGTAGATAGATAGATATGGACATAGATATATCTCCATTTAGATAGATGTAGATAGCTACACAGATTTTATTTATATGTGTGTATATATAATACGTATATATATATATAAACATAGAGAGATAAACATAGATATCTAGATAGACCTATAGGGAGGGAGAGAGAGAGAGGGAGAGAGAGAGAGAGAGAGAGAGAGAGAGAGAGAGAGAGAGAGAGAGAGAGAGAGATACATATAGGTATAAATATCTATCATGAATTACACTGAAGGTAGTGATGTGTAAGAAGATTAGAAAGGTAGAAAGACCCTGGTTTTGAAGAGCTTTGAATGCCAAGCATAAAAGTTTATATTTGGTACTAAAGGTAATGAGTCCCTGGAGTTTGTTCATCAGAGGGATACACAGTCAGAAAAACACTTTAGAAAAGTTGCTTTGGCAGCTGAGAGGAAGATGGATTGGAGTGAAAAGACATCAAACATAGAGAGACCAGATAAAAGACTGTTTCAACAGTGCAGGCAAGAATAAGAGCCTGAAGTGGGGTTGCAGATTTGTGAGGAAAACATGGCAATGCATACCAGAGATGTTTTTTAAGGTAAAAACAACCTTTAGCAATGAGATGGATATGTGGTGTGAATGAAAATGGGGAGTCAAGGAGGACACTGAGGTAGAAGATGACCTGGCCAATCCACTGCTGATGTCCAAGAGATCACTAAAATAACTAAAATCAACAAAAAAACCTTTCATTTAACCTGTCTTTCTTTGTATTCTGTAAATTCCCTGTCTTTCCCTAATTTATAGCTGCCTAGAAGACTTATTTGACTCTAAAATGCATATGCAGAGTGGTCTGCATAAAAGGGACCCCCCACACACATTAGTCTCTTGGAAATCTCATTCTAGATTTATTCAGTGGTACCAAAAAGGTTTGTTTTCATATCTTAAAATTTTGATTATCTTTAAATATTTATTTTGTCTCTTAAACAAATGGGATCAAGCTATTAACTACCCATATTGCTAAGCTGTGTGTGTGATTGTTCAAATGGAGTAGAGAGAGGATGATTGGGAGTTTACTGTTTGTTCTTCATTCTCAAAGAGGACCATGACATCAGTAAGGTGATGCCATGACATGCAAGTGAAGTGGATTTAAGTGAGGGAGGGTTGTGCAAAGTCACCAGCCTCACTTTCACCTCAGGAGCCATCTAGGTCCAGTGGCCAGATATAGGCCAGAACAACTGGAGATGTCCCAGAATGCAGTAGGGGAAAAGGTCTCAGTTTGAATGAGGCAATGCCTACTCAGGGATTAAGGCTTAATAAGAAATGAAGCAAAGAATGGCCTCTTTAACAAAAAAAAAAAAAAAAAAAAAAAGATCTGGGAAGAGAAGACCCTCAGGCTTTCTAGCTAAAACTGATACAATTGTTATTTACATTCATTCTGAGACGATCTGGACCCAAAAAATGAACAAGTAGGGCTTGGCCTGGGATCTATTATTGGCCAATGAAGGAAAGCCAGAGTGATTTGGACAGTCAGAACGACTTGGGGTTAAGGCTGGTCTTTAAGAGAAAAGGCAAAAAAAATATCAATGCAAGAAGATAATCTAATGTGTATAATAGAAAGGTCAATCTGATTAGATCATACAGTATTGGAGGAGAGAGGAGACTAGAGAAGGAAGAGGGCTGTACATAAAAAGGCTACAAAGGCCAAGTGGGGTCAAATTGTCAAGTTTCGAATGTCACATAGAAAAGTTTACTTATGATCCCAGAGGTAGCGATAAATCAGTAGAGTTTATTTAAAAGGCTTTACAAGGGGATCCAGTCACACCTATGCTTTAAGAAAAATCGCTTTGGCAGCTGTGTGGAAGATGAATGGAATAAGAAACTTGTTTGAGAGAGAACAATTAGGAGACTGTTTCAACAGTCTAAGCAATAGATGAAGGAGTCTTGAACTAGAATGAAGGTTGTGTTAGAAGAGTGAAGGGAACAATATATGAAAGATGTTGTGTAGGTAAAAATTACAAGAGTCATTATCAAGATTTTTATGCATGACTCCTTTTTTGGTATGAACAAATTTTCAGGTCCTGATAAAGGTTTTGTAGTTGTACACAATGTGCCTTCTAAACTTTTTTCTTTCTTCTAATTCAGTTGGTCTTAACCTGGGGCCAATGAACTTGGTTATTTTTTCATATTTGATAATGATTTCAATATAATTAGGGGCAGCTACATAGTAGATACAGCACTTGGCCTAGTGTCAGGAAGATTCATTTCCCTGAGTTCAAAACTGACCTCAGACACTTTATGATGGAATCCTAGCTACTGCCACTAGCTAGCCTCTGCCCCCAGACTCAATATCCCAACTTCCTCATATGCCTCACTATCTCATTAGAATAGCAGGTGTGCCCATGTTCTCAACCACATCATCCATTTAATCTCAGACAGGACCACAATGACCAGTCATTCATCATATCCCAGACAGGACCATAAGAGCCAGCCAATCATAAAGCAGCACCAACAGGACATTGAGCATTACAGGCATGAGGGACAGCCAAAGAAAACACCTAGAGATAAGAGATGGAATGTCTTGATGTAGAACAGCCAGGAGGCCAGTGCCACTGGGGGGGAATAAGGTGTAAGAAGACTGGAAAGACTGGATGGGACTAGGTTATGAAGGGCTTGGGATGCCCAAGAGAGCATTTTGTATTTGATACTACAGACAGTAGGAAGCCTTTGGAGTTTATTGAGTTGGGGAGTAGGGATGGGGAAGAGGGTGTGGGTATATCATGATCAGACTTTAGTCTTAGGAAAAGTCACTTTGGAGGTTGAATGGAGGGTGGATTGAAGTGGGGTGAGACTTCAGGCAGTCAGACCCACCTGCAGACTATTGTAATAGTTCAGGTGTGAGGTGATGAGGGCCTGCATCAGGATGGTGGCAGTACAAAGTTAAAAAAAAGCTATGCAAAAGTAAAAGATGTTTTGTACTTTTTTTTTCTCTCACAGGCTGCATGGTATAGTGGATAGAGTGCTGGACTTGGAGTCAGGAAGATCTGGGTTCCAATCTCACTACTGCCATTTCCTTGCTGGGTGATCCTGGGGAAGACCTTTCCCTTCTCTGAACTTTCATTTCCATATCTGTAAAATGAGGGCGTTGGACTAGATAACCTCTAACGTTGCTTCTAGTCCTAAATCTGTGATCCCATTATTAGAGGCCATTGTGACCAAGTGGTCAGGCTTCTACTGACCATCAGTCGATAAGCCCTGATGAAGTTCTTGCTATATGCAACAATGAGTGAGGTTTGCTCCTAGCCAGCAGACAAAACACTGTCAGAGCTGGCCCTTCAAGAGGCCAGGGACAGCTCCATCTTGGAATAAGGTTGTCCCAGTAGGACTTTGGTGCAGGGTCAAATTAGTTACTGTCTTTTTTCTTTCTTCTCTTTTAGTTACTATCTTTAAAACCAACCAAATATCTTTATTCTTTATGATTAGATCTTTTATAAAAAGGATGGTCCGCTTTGTAAGGAAAGGAAAAGGGATATATTCAGAAATAAATGCAGTATAAAAACAAGAAGTATTAATACAAATTAAAAGAAGAAAAACACCAGAAAAAAATGAAACCAGATCAATAATCTGGGAAGCATGTAAATGGTATAGTTGGAGTCACCATTGCAATCCAATTTCTGTCAATACAGTATTACCATAGGAGTGAAGAACAGATTGGCTGCCTCCTTAAATCCCCAACTTGTCCAGTCCCCATGCTCTTACTGTCACAATGCAGAAGCCTCATCTTACAGTGTTTTTCACTCTGGTCAAGGATTATAATCTTAACTGGCTTACATATTTATCCCTGATTCAATGATCACTTCCTTCCTTCCCCAAACATGGAATCCATTGTGGTAATCACATCTATTATTTTTAATTATTCTTATATAAGGATTAAATCTGTATATTTTATATAGCTCAAGGAACATAAAATGTGCATCCATCCACTATGCAAGTAAACACAGTAGTGAAAGAACAGCATTAGAAATGAACAGGTAAGCCTGCTAGTTCCTTTTCATTCAGGACATACTTAGAGTTTAGACCAAAAGCTCATTCCTAAGTATAAGGCTCTGCCAAAAGGCACCCAATGAAGCTGTACAGATTATCTACAACATCTGCTTCCAGTATATATAATTTTATGTGAGAGGAGAAAAGATCGGTCAACATTAGTAATGAATAGTATCAGTTGTGTCCACAGTTAAAATGTTAGCTGATACACACACACACACACACACACACACACAGAGATGCATATACATACACATGTATGCCTATATAGTAAACAAAGAAGCAATCTTATTATGATAGATATTTGATAAATAAAACACCTTACACTGCTTCCGGGTTCATTACACAGACAGCTCTTGAACAGGGACAGCTTTTAACATCATCATAAGTTAATCCCATGCTATGACCCAGTAATTGAGCAATAATAACAGAAAATGCCTCCAGACTCAATGCTCTTGGATACTAAAAATTAACAAAGAAAAACAGAAAAATTACCACCACTGAAAATCTAATAATTCATTCAGGTGGGGAAAATGAAAGAATTAAGATAAAATGAACAATAAACAACAAACTTGAAATGGAATACAATATTTAATTCAATTCAAGAAACATTAATTGAGCACCTACTATATTAAAGGACTTAGTCTAAGCCTTGGATATACTTACAAGAATGATTGAAGCCCTTCCTTCAAGGAAATTGTAATCTATTAGAGATGATAGATGTACATAAATAACTAACAAAAATTAGACGATGACTAAGTGCATGATAGATATAAAATAGATTGGCATGAAATATCTGAGTAGGTAATGACCATATCTAGTTGGAGGGAATCATGGAAAGTTTCATGAAGAGGTATTACCTGCACCAGACCTTGAAGGAAGAATTCAAGGTAAGGTGCAGGGGCAGCTATGTGGCAGTGGATGGAGTACTGGCTCTGGAGTCAAAACTACCTGAGTTCAAAGCCCACTTCAGACACTTACCAGCTGTGTGACCCTGAATAAGTCACTTAACCCCACTCTCCAAAGAAAGAGAGAAAAAGAAATAGAGAGAGCACATTTGGACTGAAAATTAAATTTAAATTTTCCTCTAAGCAAAGCTGTGGCTGCATCCCAAAAATGTTAGTGCATTGTCTCATTATTTTCATTATCTTTAATGAAATTATCGGCTCCTTCCATGATTTTTCCTTTGATCTACTCATTCTTTAGGACTAAGTTAACTAATCTCCAATTAATTTTTTATCATTTATTCTAAGTGGTCTTTTTTTCCTTTGGGTCTATGTCTTCTTTCACAATACGACTAATGTGGAAATGTTTTGCATGATTACACATGTATAACCTATGTAACTTGCTTACCATCTCAGTGAGGGTGGAGGTGAGGGAGAGAAGGAGGAAATTTGGAATTCAAAAATTGTTTCTTAATTAATGTTAAAAATTATCTTTACATTTTATTGTGAAAAAATAAAGTGTTAATAAAAATAAATAAAATCTGATGCCTGTTTATCTTTCTAGTCTTATTTGACCTATGCCTTTTCATGCGTTATATGTTGAAGCCAAATTCTACTACTCTCTTCCCTGATCTTATCTTGCCATTTGCTATTGCTGTGCATTTGCACATATATAAAACATGCTTCTTCACATATCTATGTCTTGAATTCTTATAGCACAACAGTATTCTGCCACACTCATGTACTCTAACTGGTTTAACCATTCCCCAATGGATGCTTTTCCCCTTAGTTTCAAATTCTTTACTACCACAACAAGAGATGCTATAAATATTTTTTAATATATGGGTTCTTTTCCTCTTTCTTTGATCTCTTTAGGAGTATAGATCTAGTAGTATTATCAATGGGTTAAAAAGTATATCCAGTTGAAAAGATTTGGGGTGCATAGTTCTAAACTGCTTTCCAGAACGGTTAGATCAATTCATAGCTCCACAAGAATGCATCAGTGTATCTGTTTTCCCAGATCCCCTCAAATGTTTTTATTTTCCTTTTGTGTTAACTTTGTCAATCTGATAAGTATGAGGCAGGACCTCAGAGCTGTTTTAATTTTCATATATCTAATTATTGATGATTTAGAGCATTTTTTATATGGCCATTGATAGTTTGGATTTCTTCCTCTGAAAACTACTCATTTGTATTTTTGACCATTTATCAATGGGGAAATGGCCTATTCTTGTAAATTTGACTCAGTTGCCTATATATCTTGGTTTTGAAATGTTTATCAGAGAAACTTGCTGCAAAGATTTTTTTCCTGATTTCCTACTTCTCAAATTTCAGCTATGTTGGTTTTGTTTGTACAAAAACTTTAAATTTTATAAAATCAAAATTGTCCATTTTGCCTATTGTGAACTTTTCTTTCTTTTCTTTGGTCATGAACTCTTCCCCTATCCATATATATAACAGGTAATTTCTTCCATGCTCCCCTAATTGGCTTATAATGTCACCCTTTATGCCTAAATCATGTACCCATTTAATTTAACTTGGTGCACAATGTGAGCTTTTGGTCTGTACTTAGCTTCTGCCAGACTTTTTGCAGTTTTGCAGTTTTCTCAATTACTTTTGTTGAACAGTGAGTTCTCATGAAAATTGCTAGCATCTTTGGGTTTCTCAAATGGTAAGTTACTGTATTAGTTTTCTTCTGTACATTGTGTGCCTATTCTAGTCCACTGATCAATCTCTATTTCTCATCTAACACAAATTCTCATCTAATAATTATGGCTTTGTAGGATGGTTTGAAATCAAATACTGCTACACCTTCCTTTCCATTTTTTTCATTGATTTCTTTGTGATTCCTGACATTTCCTGTGGACTAATTTTGTTACTTTTTTAGCTGAATAAAATAGTCTTTTGAGATCTGATGTGTATAGCACTGAATAAGTAAATTAATTAAGAAATATTGTCATTTTATTATATTAACCTCCCCATGAGATACTAATATTTCTCTAATTATTTAGATCTGTATTTTTTGTATGAGCATTTTATAATTGTCTTCATAAAGTTTCTGTGTGTGTATATGTGTGTGTATGTGTGTATCTTAGAAGGTAAACTCCAAAGTATTTTAAAATGCCTGTTGTTATTGTTAATGGAATATCTCCTCCTGTGGGATTTTGTTAGTAACATGCAAAAATGTAGGTGATTCATGTAGAATTATTTTATATCCTGCAACTTCGCTGAATTATTTCAATTAGCTTTTTTGGTTGACTTTCTGGGGTTCTTTTTAAGTATTACATCATCTACAAAAAGCTAGAGTTTTGTTTCTTCTTTACCAATGCTTATTCCTTTATTTCCCTTTTTTCTTTTATTGCTATAGCTAGCACTCCTAGTAAAATGTTGAATAATAATGGTCATAACAGACATTCTTGCTTCATTCCTGATCTTATTGGGAAAGTTTCATGCTCTGGTGGGCACGTCCAATGCTTGAGTAATTCTCCTCTGTTTGGCACAAAATATTTCTCAATGGTTCTAAAAACTTTACTTTTAAATAAAGAGCAGAGAAAAAGCTTCCCCAAGACACCCAAGACATCCGTTGCATATTATATTTAAATACAGTAACATGACAATAAGAAAGAATTTTAACAGTCTATATAAATATTAGCGATATTAATTAAATAATTCCATACCAAGGCAACACCACCAGCATAGTTTCTTTCACATATCTTTCCTTGAAATGTTGCTCCCACATATTTAAATCTATTCCTATAACTTAAGCACAAAAATAAAACTTTATTAAAAATATACCTTTAGGAAAAGTAGGCAAATTCATTTTCAACTCTTTCCTGTAACTATTTGAACTTCTGTATCTAATTATCCCCTTAGCATTTCAAAGTACCTCTCAACCAACACGTGACACATAGTGATCCTATTATTTCTGCTTCTTTTAAAATGTACAATAAAATGCAAATTCACAAAAAGTGGAGAAGGAATATATGAAGAAGGGAAAACAACTTACAAGAGGAGTAAAAAAGAGAGAATAACTTAAAGTAACTAAAGATTTATTATTTCATAGATGACCATGGCCCAAGAATTCATCATCAAGTGTCTAGACTATTAGTGTGATGAGTCTCATGCTGAGGCTGATCCTTGGAAAGTATACTTATTCTCTAGCCAGGAACATACCCAAAGCCTTTTTAGCTTGGCAGAGGCTTTGAGAACTTGTGCCCCATTGGCAGTCTTTTCTAGATGACTGGCCTTCATCTCCCCAATTCATCCTCTTCCATAGAACTGCCAAATAGATATTACTAAACATATGTCTGACTATGTGACTTCCCATATTCTGGCATTTACAGATCTCTAATACTGTATTTACAATCTAGGCTTACTATTCAAGCTCACACTACTTCATGCATTCCATTCTTCAGCGCAACTAGCCTAGTATCTGTTCCCCATATGGCACATGTTATCTCCCTTTTTTTTGTATATTCTTTGTCTCCCTTGCCTAGGCTGTTCTGCCTCTTTACCTCAGCCTCCTGGAATACTCACCTGCCTTCAAAATTCAACTGTCACTTCCTATGTAAGGTCTTTCCTGACCATCCCCTCCAAATTGTTAGTGTTCTTTCTCTCCAAAATTACTTTATATTTAATTTGTACATATTTTGTATTTACTTATTTTGTAAAACTTGTTTTCTGCAATAGAATGTAAATTTCTTTAAGGCAAAAGCTATTTTTAATTTTTCTCTTTTTGTCCTCAGTGCCTATCACAATGCCTTGAACAAAATAAAGTCAGACTTAAGTAAGTGGAAAAACATTAGTTGCTCATGGGTAGGCCGTGCTAATATAATAAAAATGACAATTCTACACAATGCCTTGCACATAGCACACATTTAGTAAATGTTTGTTTATTTGAACTGCATATTCTGGAGTCATAGGAACAAGCTTCCCTGTAGATATTCTACCTCTTTTCTTCTTATTTATTTATAGTTCTAAAAAATTACAATTGCCCTCGAAAACTTTTGACAACAAGGAAAGGGAGGAGGCTCAGTTCTATCCCATGGGATTCTGCTGATCCCATGAAGAGTTATTCAGCATTCTATTCTGTCTGCTGAAAATTGAAATATTGATCTTCTTCAGCTGCTCTTTACATTAACAGAGGGAGATGAGGGACCATTTCCATCAATATGTTAATGCTGACAGAATCGAGGACTCTTACTCCCTCTCGCAGTTACTTTGAAAAAGGTTAACATAGATGATTGCGGGTATAGAACCCTAAAAAAGGACTTCTTGTTTTTTATAAAATTAATCTTTTCTATTTTGTTCTATTTAAATTACTCATAATAAGAAAGAAAACTTCCAGTAGAGCATTCTTCCAGTGCTTCATCTTAGTGTAGCTAGACCAGCAGAGGGCAACTCTAGCAGGTTGTACTAAACTAAAAAACTTTGTGTGAGGGACCTACATGGGACAGAACATGCTTTAAAAATCATCCTCGCTAGAAGTAGAGTCAAGATGGCAGAGTAGAAGAATGGACCTGCTCTAGCTCTACCCCCATAACCCATAAAATACTTGTAAAAATGATTTCAGACAAATTTTAGAGCAGCAGAAGCCACAAAACAACAGAGTGAAAGAAATTTCCAGTCCAAGACAGCCTGGAGGGCCAACAGGAAAGGTCTATTGCACCAGGCTCAGAGTGGAACACAGCCCACGGAGCGCCACCCAGCCTTGACTGCACTGCATGGCACAGACAGGACTGGAGCAGGCATCAGGGCATGGAATCATGAATATCAGCTGCAGTTCCTAGATTTCTCAACCCACAAACACCAAACAGAGCTTCAAAGATCAGTAAGAAAGCTCTTTCACCTGGGTGAGAAGAAAGTCTAGTCTGAGCCCAACCTCAGCACCAGGGAGGCAGCAGCCACTGCAATGGCAGCACCCAATTTAGGAGCCCTCAGCCTAAAGACCCTGGGGGAATGGAGTCGCCAATCTGAGCTTTAGTTCTGAGTGGCAGTCCTGGGGTAAGGAGGAGCACTAATGTAGTGGAGTTGCTGGTGGCTCTGGAGAGGAAATCCTGCTCACACACCAGAACCCAGGCCAAGAGAGGAGTAAACTCTTCTCCCTTGATTGTGCCACCTTGGAAGAGCTGAGAACTTACAGGTCCCTAAAGTACTTGACAAAGGACTCAAAAGTCAACTAACTGACTGGGAAAATGCCCAAAAAAGGGGGAAAAAAATGAGAAAAAAATAAGGAAAAAAATAAGACTATAGAAGGTTACTTTCTTGGCGAATAGGTATTTTCTTCCATTCCTTTCTGATAAGGAAAGACAAAGCATACCATCAGAGGAAGACATAAAAGTCAAGGCTTCTACAAACAAAACCTCCAAAAAATATATGCAATGGTCTCAGGTCATGGAAGAGGTCAAAAAGGATTTTGAAAATCAAGTAAGAGAAGTGGAGGAAAAATTGGGAAGAGAAATGAGAGCGATGCAAGAAAATCATGAAAAGCGAGTCAATAGCTTGCTAAAGGAGACTCAAAAATACTGAAGAAAATAATACCCTTAAAAATAGACTAACCCAAATGGCAAAAAAGGTCCAAAAAGCCAATGAGTATGAGAATGCTTTAAAAAGCAGAATGGGCCAAGTGGAAAAGGAAATTCAAAAGCTCACTGAAGGAAATAGGTATTTAAAAATTAGAATGGAGCAGATGGAAGCTAATGGCTTTATGAGAAACCAAGAAATGATAAAACAAAGCCAAAAGAATGAAAAAACATATCTCATTGGAAAATCCACTGACCTGGAAAATAGATCCAGGAGAGATAATTTCAAAATTATTGGTCTATCTGAAAACCATGATATAAAAAAGAGCCTAGACATCATCTTCCAAGAAATTATAAAGGAAAACTGTCCTGATATTCTAGACCCAGAGAGTAAAATAGAAATGGAAAGAATTCACCAATCATCTCCTAAAAGAGATCCCAAAAGAAAAACTCCTAGGAATACTGTAACTAAATTCCAGAGTTCCCAGCTCAAGGAGAAAATATTACAAGCATCCAGAAAGAAACAATTCAAATATTGTGGAAAAACAATCAGAATAACACAGGATTTTGCAGATTCTACACTAAGGGATCGAAGGGCTTGGAACATAATATTCCAGAGGTCAAAGAAGATAGGATTAAAACCAAGAATCACCTACCCAGCAAAACTGAGTATAATACTTCAGGGGGAAAAATGGAATTTCAATGAAATATAGGACTTCCAAGCATTCTTGTTGAAAAGACTAGAGTTGAATAGAAAATTTGACTTTCAAATACAAGAATAAAGAGAAACATGGAAAGGTAAACAGGAAAGAGAAGCCTTAAGGAACTTATTAAAGTTGAACTGTTTACATTCCTCCATGGAAAGATGTTATTTGTAACTCATGAGACCTTTTTCAGTATTAGGATAGTCAGAGGGAATATATGTATAGGTAGGTAGGTATGGGTATGTATGTATGTGTATATTATATATGTGTAGGTATGTATATGTATGTGTGTGTGTGTGTATGTGTGTGTACTACACACACATAGACAGAGGGTACAGGGTGAACTGAATATGAAGAGAAAACACCTAAAAAATAAAATTTACTGTTGAATGGAATGTACTAGGAGTAAGAGAAAGGGAGGGGTAGTATATAGCAAATCACCTCACATAAAAGAGGGAAGAAAGAGCTTTTACAATGGAGGGGAAGAGAGAGGAGAAGAAAGGAAATAACTGAGCCATGGGATTAGGAGGAAATAACACACACTCAGTTGGATATGGAAATCAATTTTACCCTGCAGGAAGACAAGGGGGAAAGGGATAGGAGAGGGAAGATAATAGAAGGGACAGCAAATTGGAGAAAGGGATAATCAGAAGCAAACACTATTATGGGAGGACAGGTTAAGGGAGTGAATGAATAAATGAAGGGCAGGAAAGGAAAGAGAGAAATGTGATTAGTCTTTTACAACATAACTATTATGAAAATGCTTTACATTATTATACATGTATGACCTATATTGAATTGCTTGTTTTCTCAGTGACGGTGGGGAGGGAGGGAGAGAATATGGAGCTCAAAGCTTTAAGAATGAATGTTGACAATTGTTTTAGCATGCAACTGGAAATCAAGCTATACAGGCTATACAGTGGATGGGGTGCATGCTGTTCTAGGCTGGGGAGTAGGGAGAGATGGGGAGAAAATTTTGAATTCAAATTCTTGTGGAAGTGAATGTTAAGAACTGAAAATAAATTACATGTTAAAAAAAAAAAAGAATCATCCTGGCTAAGATAATGGAGCAGCTCTTCGTCAGAAACGTGGCCATTAGGTGATGGGTTGTGAACAAACAAGCGTATATACATACATACATACATGCGTGCATACATAGGAACATACATAATGCATGCTTACATACACACTCATTGGCTTCCACACCTCAGACATGAAGGTGATACATTTTGGTGGAATGATCTCTCTAATTCAATCACAGGTCATTAAACTGAAGGTTTCAAGAGTGATCTATATCGACCTCCTTCTCAAGTATTTACATTCCTAGAAAAGTCACTGAACATTGCAATGATATAAAACTTAATCTCTTTTAACCTAAGAAACAGATCATGAAAAAAAATTTAATTGCTGCTCAAGATCCTAATGCCTACCTTATTTTTTAAATAACCTCAAACATTACATTTAATCAGCTACCCATTATATACTTATGTTGTATGAAGTTTTCATAAATTAAATCCAATAGTTTATCACATAAAATATATCATGTGATATCATGACAGTGTGCTGCAAAGAATTATCTTCTCCATAACTTCCTATTTTTACTGCCACAAATCAGAATGTGAAGAAACATCTTTGTCAGGATCAGGGAATTTGGAAGCATTTCTTCTGATAAATATTGACAAACATTTTTGTGGAGACTTGAGAGGGAGATTTAAATAAATCCAAAGCTATCTTAAAAATTTGGTTGGCTTGAATGATAATCAAACTAGATAACTATAGACAAACAAAATTCCATTCCAGGAATACATCCTTGCCAACTAGGTTAAAATACTAGATTGTAGATATTATTATCTTGATGTCTGGCTTTTTTCCCCCTTCATTTAATTAACCATTTTAAAGAATTAAATTTGGGCTGTGATTATAAAGTAATGAGGCCGATTTTCTTCCCCACAAATATAACAGGCAATGTAATGTAAGGTTACAGGGATTTGTTATAGGGAGGTTTTATGGGGATTAGAAGATAAGGGATAAGATAAGGGAGACCAGGAATTTTACGGCTCTAGGAAGCTCTGAGATAAATTTAAGACCAACAGCCTCCTGGCTCTATCCCCCTTTCCTTTTAAAGTCCAGTCATTATTACCAAAGGACTTCTTAAGATCTAATCTGAACTCAGAACTGGGAAAAGTCTGGGAAAAGTAAAAAAAGATGTTGACTCTTTCCTATTGTTGAAGGAAAGGAAGAGCACCAGTCCTACCCCAGGACGGTAAGGCTGGAAAAGCCTGAAAGTATCATCCAAGTGGGGATATGTCTGAGGCTAGAAAGCAGTGGTGCCTCATAATTGGGTAAACTTGTTTTGTTAAAGTTGTAGTTTCTATGTAAAGTGTAAACTTTTTGTATATGGAGTTCCTAAACGAGGAACTTGTTTTGGTGATAAATGATCTCTAGGGATTGGCTTTTAGGACAAATTTAAGATTTAAGATGTAAGTCCTGGTAAAATTGTTGCGTAGTGAAATGTGCCATCTGATGTAAAAGCCTCTAGGACCATCACAAATTGTGTTGTACTACTCAGAGAAGAATGTGATGGTTACAGACAGAAGTTTGCCTCAGGGGACAATCCTGTCCTCAGCCTGGGTTGGGATCTTTCTGGCTCAGTTTTCCCATTGTGTTCCTCTGAAAAGGAATGTTTTCCCATCTGACTATTTCTGAGTCTGACTATAAGATGGAGATAATATCTAATTAGGTCCTTGATTTTCATCTTTATGGCTTGTTTCTGTAAATCAAAGCAGATAGTTTAAACTGGTACTCTCCTATAGTCTCATGAAAGATAAAATACATGAAATAGAATATCTTTCTGAAATTTATGGAAATAATTAGATAAAGGAAAGGAAATAAAAGTATAAATGTGATGCTGAATCACTCTTCCATAGAATAAGTTAACTGTAATTATATGGAATTGTTGAGGTTAGGAGAGCTTGGACCCAAAAATAGCAACATGCTGGGTCCTGCTCAAATGAATTAAACTCAAGCCTTCTTTGAGGCAAAGAAAGTCAAAGTTTCTCAATATTGGGTAGACTCTGGATATGATTCTGAGCATTTGTATTGCTAATGCCAGAGGCCAGATTGAACCCTCAGTCTTTATAATGCTAATATAAATGGGTTGGATAGAGTCTGAGCATTTTCTTTAATCTGATTTACAGAGGGACTAAGGAAGGAGTCCAGGGGGATTCCAAGTGGTCTGGGAGTTTCAGGGATGGTCTTGATGGGAGTGGCCAGTAGCCTGGAGAACTGGATTATAAGATTAAGAGTAGGAAGTAGAACAGAGATCTGAGAATTATGGTAGAAAAGGTTTATGGGCCTCAAGAGAGAAAGATCCAGTGGAGAAATCCAAGGAGCTTTCAAGGTGAGGTTTTCCAGGGCCCTTTAGACAAATGGGACTAAAACTCTTTTAGGGTAAGGGACAAAGGTCCGGACTTAGAATAAGGTCCTTGCAAGTTTCAAAGTAATGTAAGAGCAACAGTGTATTAATACAATTGACTGAATTAATTACTAAGACTAAGTCAGAGACATCTTCAGTTTGGGGAAAAGAATTTCAGTGTAGTTTCTTAGAGGCATGTAACCTCTGGTAATGATGAGGCTCAGACTCTGGGAGCCTCCTCGAGCTCCCCTTGAATCTTCCCATTTAATCTGGCCTTTCTGATTCAAATATAATCTTCCCATTTGTTCAGGCAGTCTCTGGAAGCTCATTAAGATCTATATTCATTCCCATGCTGCCCCTATCAAGATCTCTGGATTGCCCCACCTACTTCCCACCCCAACCCTCCATTGTCTGATATCTCCTGATAGCCTCCAGCTGTTTCCAGCCTTTGACCCTCCTTGGATTCCCTCCTTGGACTTCTCCTCAAGACCCTTCCTAAACCCCTCCTCCCATCACCCTGGACTACCAGACACCCCACCCCTCCCCCCCAGATCCCTCCTATACTCTTTTCTGTATTTAAGTTCCATCTTGCTTCCATGAAGGCACTCAGATTCAATCCAGTTCAGACTCTGTCTAGCTGAGATTCTATCTGGCCAGCTTGTGAATACAAGCATCACAAATGCTTAGGCTCCTTAAGAGGCAGCCCAGTTTGGTGAATCTTTAATAAACTTTGTTTTCTTTGGCTTTAAGAAGGCTTGAGTCGAATTCATTGGAGCACAACCTGGACTGTGGGTATTTTGGGGTCCCCTATCACCCCTCAACCTCATCAGTAATATTTTGCATTGATGGAAAAGTTAAATGTTTCTGTTTTGATTTGAATTCATTTCATGAACATAAATTGAAATTAGTGTTTGAATTTATCATATGTGTAACTCATTCTTTTAGACTGAGCATGGTTAGAAAGGGATAAAGAAGCTTGGGAAACAGATATAAATCTATTAGAGCAATAAGTTATTATTTTAATGGTAAATTTGATTTTACAATTGTTATTTAGGCAGGAACTAGAACAAGTATAGAAAGCTACTTAAGACTTGTTTTAAAGATGTTCCTCAGCCAATGTGAAAGTACAGTCATATCTAAAACTGATTATTAGACCTTATTATCTTAAGATTTTATGGGATTATTATTAACTGAATGTTCTTCTGAGTCTAACTCTAGGTATGGATATTAAGAAAGACTGTCTGAGCCATTGGTCAATGATGCCAGCAAGCCTGTGAGATGCTGGTATGAACTGCAAAGGGGTGATCTCATGGAAAGGTTGGGAGAATGGCTATTACATCTGAGCTGCAGTAGGATTCTCCTGACTCAATTTCCCCACTGACACCTGGCAGACTTTAAGTTGACAATCTACTTCTGCCTGGAATTGACATGGAGTTAGGGAGACGTTTCCCTGCTATGTCCCTCCTCTTAATGGCAAATTGCTATAATCAAAAGTTTTGTAGGCATAATACCAGATCTATTAAATAATAGATTATTGGTAGGGGAACATCTGTGGTTAAGATGTAAGTATAAAATTAAGCTATTAGGCTTAGAATTTTAGACCAATAACAATAAGTTAGGGTCTTTTAATTCTTAGTAATAGCATGGAGACAGTTAGGTCAAGGTCTTGTGAAGTTAGTATACCTAGTTAATATTATTCTTGTCTCAGTTGGCTAATGTTAAAAGAAGAATGGTTTGTGATTTACCTTGTAAATGCTTTAAAAGAAGCATTGCATGACCAGAAATTGGAATTGTTTTATGACATGATATGGTCTGTGTTTAAAGAAATTATTTATTGTAGTTGTGTATGTACTAGATCCTATTACTAATTCCTTAGTGAAATCTCATTCTCCTAAAGGGGGAATGAATAGGAAATTAATGTAAAATGTAAAAGCTGGATTCTAATGTGAATTTCTTAAACATGACAATTGGCCAAAGTTCCAATTTTGATTTTGTAAGAATGATAAGGGTATAAGGCTTAGGAATGGTAATCTAAAATTGTATCAAGGTCAGTTTTGTAGGAGAATGGACATCTGGATTTCTACAGGAAGATAAAAGGAAGAAAATGCTGAGATGCCGTGCTGAAGACAGCTTGAAAGAGTGGCCAGACCAGAAAATTGCATCAGATGATCTCCCCAGAATGCTATATGAGATGAAACTTCCAAAAGGACAATTCATTGACTTGCCTTTTTCTTTGGAGTCTCTGCATCTGTACTTATAAAGGGAACTGTCCCCTCCAATTTGTCAATGCATTGGTCAACTTTGATCCCTTCCCATATTCACGTAAAGGGGAGATAGATGAAGGGAAGAATTCATATGGGAAAGAAAGTGAGGAGGTATTGGAATTTAGGTGTGGAAACAAAAGTTTTAATAAAGGAAAAAGGGGGGAGTTTGTGGGAAACAAGGAAGGAATTCTGTTTCCACAGGTTAAAACTCCCAGCTTTAAGTGATCAGAGTTGTGACCCAGCATGCTTGATGAGCTGTTTTAGGGAAGTTTATCAGAGAGGACAACATGAAGTCCCATAGCCAATGGATGGTGGGGCAGGAAGTCCAAAATTCAGAACAGTATAAAGGGCTTGGACTGGTCTGAACAAATTGTAGACTTCCCGTAGCTTTACAGAGAGCTACCCATTCATTCAGGGGGAATGAACACAAAGATTAATAAAAGCTTTCTTAATTTCACAATTATTGTTCTTTGTTTAAGGTGAGCATGTTTCTCACAGTTGGGGGCTTGTTAGATGGGCTCATTTCTCACAAGTTCCTATTCAGTAAAAAGCATTGTGCTGAGTACTGAGGTTACCAAAAAAACCCAGTCCCTGTGTAAGATACGATTGAATTTTGTTTCCACAGAAATTATATGAAATTGTAATTCATACTGATGGCTACAGTCAGAGACAAAAAGTGCTTGTACTGAGAGCAGTGGGGGAGGTTGGTTGCTTGAAAATCAGCATATCTAAAAGGTCTCTTCCTCCATACCAGAAACAACTGCCAGCCCAGCTCTCATCCACAAAGGAAAAGGATGAAAGCCATAAAACCCACCTTTATTATTGCTATTCTGGGTTAAAATCTTCCAACTCATACTTTTGCCAGTTCTTTTAGCAGTTGAAAACTCCTTTATCATTCTATCTGATGTAGAAAAAAAGGGGAGGGGACTAAGTAAAATGAAGATGTAATCAAGCTTAGAGTTTAGTGAACCCTGGAATGCTGACCAATGAGGTTGAAGGCTCAAAATTCGAATCTGAATGAATTATAAAGACTTATGTAACTAGCATTAGGTGTGCTTGAGCCCAGCTCTTCTTGGGGGCCAAGTTACTCATCTTTTTAGATGTGAAATAAAAATTTTTTTTCTAAATTTACTCATGGCCAGATAGAATTTTTGGATATTTCTAACACCTACCCTTGAGGAGCTATTTTAGCACCTGGCAATTCAGCAGCCAAGTAGTTAAGCTTCTGATTCTTTAGCCTCAAGACTATTTTAAGGAGACAGACCCTTGCATTAATATCAGAGAAAAGGGGGAGTTGCTTCACCACCACTCCACCCCCTTCTATCCCTGCACTGACCAAGACTTCGAAGAGAATTAGAAGCCTGCAGATACATGAAGAACTAGTAGCTTCAATCCAAATGGAGATCCTTAAGGATTTCTCAAAGGAAAAAAAAAGACTTCTATAGTAACCAGAGGTTCCAAATTATCCTTTCCCAAAGTATACTACATATGTCCTCAACACCACTGAACTCTTTTCCCCAGGACCTTATACCTATTTGGGGGAGGGGATTTTTGTTTATTTTTGTTTTGGCCAATTGCTTTTAAACTATAAATATCACTTTCTAAAAGCTGTGTGAAACTGGGCAAGCCACTTGATCTCTGTTTGCCTTAATGCACTAGAGAAGGAAATAGCAAACTATTCCAGTATCTTTGCCAAGAAAACTCCAAACTGGTCCGGAAGTATGGGATTCAACAATAACAAAAGCTAATTAAATTGAGGAAGAATACTAGATGAGAGCTCATGAATCATAAAGCTGAAAAAATTCCTACATATTACCCCTTGAGCCCTGAGGGAAAAAGGTAGTCTGAAATCTTCTGGGGTCCCAGGCTACCAATGCAAGTGGGAGTTGGGGAAAGTTGACCTCCGGGGAGCTACACTTACCTAAGCAAAAAAGCCATATCATGCCTCCTTAGAACAAGATAAGATTCTTTCCACTTTAAAAATCTCTTCAATAATTCATGAGCTTCTCCAGCAGTACTGATTTTATTTTTGTCTACCCAGAACTCCAAGGAAGACAGCACAATAGTCAAGTTTAGTGAGCTATAAATCTAAAAATGGAACAGAAATGGAATGCATATTCAAATACCACTAATCTAAATTCATTTTGAAATAAGTCTGACTCCAATTACTTGATTATATTCCTTAGTGAAATGAGGCAATTATACAGTAAATAGATGAATAATAAATAATGGACCTCATCAAGTGCCATGGCAGCTATTTAAAAATATTTAAAGCAGTGGTTCTCAAATTTTTGACCTCATATTTTGGGTTTTTATACTCTTAAAAATTATTAAAGATCCCCAAGTGGGCTTATGTTTGTTATATCTTTATATTAATATTAATATCTATATATTAATATAATCTATATATCTATATATTAAATTAATATATTAATATCTATTTATAATATATAGATATATGTTATATCTATATATTAATATCTATATATTATTATTTACTATATTAGGAATTAGCACTAATAATTTTTAAAAAATATTTATCAATTCATTTGGAAATAACCCATTATATGCTAACATAATCAAGCAATAAATATTTATTAAATGTCTACTATGTGTTAGGCACTATCCTAAGTGCTGGGAATACAAAAAGAGGCAAAAGATAGTCCATGTTCTCAAGGAGCTTATAATGTAATGGGGAAGCATATAAATAAAGTTAAACAAAGAAAGTTATACTGAATACAGGATAAATGGGAAATAATTAACAGGAAAGGCTTACTTAAAAGTAAGAGGGATTGGGGAAAGCTCTCTGTAGAAGGTAGGATTTTAGTTGGGCCTTAAAGGAATCCGGGGAGGTCAGTAGTCAGAGCAGAGGAGAGAGAGTGTTCCAGGAAAAGGAAACAGTTGGAGAAAATGCAGGACCCTGGGAGATGGGGTATCTTGTTTATGGAATAGCCAGGAGGTCAATATCACTGAATTGAAGAATAAGTATCGAGTGGTAAGATGTAAGAAGACTGAAAAGGTGGGGAGGGGGAGGAAGGTTTTGAAGGGCTTTGAGTGCAAAAGGAAGCATTTTGTATTTGATCCTGGAGTCAATAGAAAGTTACTAAAGTTTGAGAAGGGAAGGGTAACATGAGAGGACCTGAGCTTTAGGAAAATCCTTTTGGTGGCTGAATGGAGGATCGATTGTAATGGGGAGAGACTTGAGGCAGGCAGACCCACCAACAGACTATTGCAGTAGTCCAAAAATGAGGTACCAGGGTGGTAGCAGTGTCAGAGAAAAAAAGGAAGAATATTAAAAAGATGCTGAAAAGGTGAAATCAAGGCATCTTGAGAAGCTTGGATATGGGAGTTGAGAGATAGTGAGAAATGCAGCCTGAGGGATGGAAAAATGTCATTGTACTCCACAGGGACAGGGAAGAGTAGTATCCTTTTCCATATTTTTGCAAATCTCTTTCTTAATAGAAGACAGATATATTGTCGTATCTGCTTCTGCACTCCATTAGTAGCATTGTTATTTTAGTTGAAGTTTATGAAGAAAATCTGACTTCACACAGATATGTAGTTGGAAAAGGCAGGCATGTTTTAAACGGCAAACAAGGTCCTGGTATTATTACCAAGACTGTCATAACCTTACAGGCCTATGAAAGAGTTCCTGGGAATCCCAACAGCCTGTGGCCGTCACTTTGATAACTGCTCATGTAAAGTAACATAAATCAAGTACCTGTTTTATGAAATAATTGCATGCACTCTATTTGGAGTCATGATACCTAGGTTTTAACCCTGACTGGACACTTTCCAAGCTGGTTAGTGATGGACAAGTTATTAAACTTCTAAGAGATGAGTTTCTTCATCTATAAAATAAGGATAACCCAACAATTATCCCTCAGGGTTGTTGTAAGGAAACACTTGGTAAACCTCACAGTCTTGTGTGAATATGAATCATCATCATTCTGTTATCATTTGTCCCTATACTCTATTTAAAACACCAGGATACAATTTTTCTGACATAAGGAAGAAAAGTGCCCTTAACCAATGGTGTCCTGAGCCAACTCTACAACTTAGAATATCACATAGCTGCCTAGGGTAACTCCATTAATCAAGAAACATGGAAAGGCAAAAGCTTACTGTGCTGACAAGTCCAATAACCATGGCAATTTTCTGAGTAACAAGGTTTGCTTCGGATCCCATAAAATTATACTGAAAAATATAATGGATTTTTTTGAGTAATATAATTTAATGATACCCTTTCTTTAGACATCACACTAGGCTAATTATCAAGTAAACACTATTGGTTCAAAATGTAAATCTTAAATGTGGAGAAGCAATTAAGTTTGCATCATAATGAGAACATTACTCAAGGAACTATATCTTAAAGAGTAAGAAATCTTTCTAGCTAAAGAGAACACAGCTAAACTCTCAACCATGTATCTAAGAAGTAAAAATGTAAGAGAATTAAACATTTCCACCTGTACTTCTCTCTCTCTTTAGGCTGAGTAGTTTTAAAATTCTCTGGAATTCTCTTTTCTTTTCTGTCATTAATGTTTCCAAGTAATTCAAAAACAAAATTAATTTAAAATATACTTCACTAAATTAATAATATAAAGCAAAAAAATCAGTTTCCAAAATTTTAGAATCTATTAACACTAGGAGATTTCTATTATGTAATTTGAACAGAAACTATGGACAACAGTGTACTACTTTATCTTAATTCTCTCTTCGTTACTGAATATATTAGTTCAGTTCTATAGAATGATATATGACAGATATTATACAGTATCTGGACCATAGTGAGCACTCACAAATATTTGTTGGAAAAAGGGGGGGAGCAAGATTAGTGTCAGACAACTTTGCTTCAAACAGTCCCTTGGATTTCATGTTATTGATTTTGAAGTGGAAATAAGATGAGACGAGAAATAAAAAAATACAAAGGTTAGAAAAGAAAGACAAAGAAATAAGAATAATGGACTTACCAGACTTTTTTCCACTACAACATGCATTTCTAGATACCCAGAGAAAGATGATAAATAATCTAATTGGGACTAAAATTTTAAAAAGAAACATAAATGAATATGTCAACATTTAACATTTCTTATGTATTTTATCTAATTTTGAACCTTTTAAGGTATTATTAATGAACTGAAAGGAGCAGAACATTTAGAAACTAAAAAATAAGTGGATATTTGATAATCATAATCACAACCCCACCATAGGAATACCCATCCAAATCTCAATTTCTATATGAATACATTACTATAAGAGCTTCTTGCTTTTAATTAATTTTTTCAATGAACAAAAATCTATTTTCTCTCTCCTTCCTCCCAACCTCCAATAAAAAAGAAGAAGAAAGACAAAACCACTGTAAAATATGCATAATCAAGCAAAATAAAATTCCCACATTGGTCATTTCCTAAAAATCTGTCTTGATCTGTTACCTAAATCCACCAAGCAAGAAGCCACTGGAATTTATTGAGTAGGTAGGATCACATGATTGGACCTGCATTTTGGTGGTTGAATTGAGGATGGATTGGAGTGTGGAGACACTTGAGAAAAGCAGACTCATCCACAGGTTATCATGGTAGTCCATGTATGAGGTGATGAGGGTCTGCGCTAGAGTGTCAGGGGAAAGAAGGGAATGTATTTAGGAGATGTTGGAAAGGTGCAATCAATAGGCATTAGCAATAGATTGGATATGGGAGGTAAGAGATGGTAAAAAGTGCCGGATGACTCCTAGGTTGCAAGCCTGAGGAACTGGGAAAATAGAGTTACTTTCTACAGTAATGGTGGGACGTTTATGGGGAAAGATAATGAATTCTGTTTTTGGACATATTTTGTTTAAGATGTCTACTAGATATCCAGTTCAAGATGTCTGAAGGGCAATTGGAGATAAGAGATTGGAGGCCAGTGGAAAGTTTAGGGTAAGATAGTTACATTTAGGGTAAGATAGCATAGAGATGGTAAAAATCCATTGGAGCTAATGAGATCACCAAGTAAAGTAGTCTAGAGGGAGAAGAGAAGAGGAATCAGGAGAGAATCCTGTGGAACACCTACAGTTAGAGGTCATGATATGGATAAAGATTCAGGAAAGAAGACTGAGAAGTAGTCTCATAGGTAGGAGAACCAGGAAAGAGTAGTGTCCCTCCCAAAACAGAAAAGAGAAAATCAAGGAAAACAGGCTTATGTACTGCATCAAAAGCTATAGAGAGCTTGAGGAGAAAGAGGACTAAGAAAAAGTCACTGGATTTGGCAGTTTTTGTTGTTAAATAAATTGTTCTCCCAGTTCTGCCTAATTTATTTTCTAACAGTTCATAAAAGTCACCCCAGAGGTGCAAAAACTGTTCCTTTCTTCATTTCTTATTGCACAACACTATTCTATTACATTAATATGCCATAACTCATCTAGCCATTCTCCCATTGATAGATAATCCTTTCATTTCTAGTTCTTTGTCACTTAAAAATATGTTATAAATAAATTTGTACATATGGGTATTTTTCATTTTTTCTTTTATTTTTTTAGGAAATAGGCCTAGTAGGGACATTGATGGGTCAAAGAATTCACCCAGTTTAATAACTTGGGAGGTGTAGCTCCAAATTGCTTTTTCAGAATGGTTAATAAATCAAAGCTTTCACAACAATTCACAGCTCAAACCAGTAGTGCATTAATGTATCTGGTTTCCTACAGCCCCTTTAGTATTTGTCATTTTCTCTTTATTTCAGTTTTGAAAATCTCATAGGTATGAGGTAGAATTTCAGAGTTACGTTAACTTTGCATTTTTCTAATTTTAATGATTTTGGACCATCTTTTCACATGTTCGTATACTAATGCTAGCTTGGATTTCATCCCCTGAGAACTGCTTATTCATATCCTTCAACCATTTATCAATTAAGAAATGGATATTATTTTTATAAATTTGAATCAGTTTCCTACATATATTAGAATATCTTAGGCCCTTATCAGGGAAAATTTCTGCAAAGATTCTTTTACTGAAATTATCTGTTTCCCTTCTAATTGAAGCTACATTGGTCATACACGTAATCAAAATTATCCATTTTAGCTTCTCTGATGCTCACTATTCCTCTGCTTTGTCCTAAATTCCCCCTCTGCATAAACTTGAAAGCTAGTTTTTTTCCTTGCTCTTCTAATGTCCAAGCCACACACAAACACAGAGGCAGAGAGAGACAGAGATGGAGACAGAGATAGAGAGAGAGACAGAGAGAGACATAGACCTCAGAAGCTACTGTCATCTGGTTTTTCAAACCCTAGGCTACTAGATTCCTTTCCTTACATATGTTGTATACCTAATCTATTTCACTGATCACTGTCTATTTTTAACTAGTACCAAATTATTTTGATGATTACTACTTTGTAGTACAGTTTGAGATCTAATATTGCTAAGCTTCCCTTTTTCCTACCTTTAAAGTACTTATTACTTATTTTTAACCTTCTTTTCTTTTTAAATTTTAAGTTCCAGATTTTCTCCCTTCCCACCTTTCCCCCATCCACTAAGAAGGCAAACAATATAATATCAATTATATGTGTGAAATACATAAAGCTTATTTCCATATTAGCCATATTGGAAAAAAAGCCAACAGTAAAGAAATGAGAAAATTATATTTCAATTTGCACTCAGAGTTCATCAGTTATCCCTCTAGAGGTGGAAAGAATTCCTTTATCATGAGTGTTTGGACTATTGTATTGATCAGAGTAGCCAGGTCTTTCACAGTTGTTCTTCATTACAACAGTGCTGTTACTGTGCACATTGATTCTCTGGTTCTTCTCACTTCATTTTGCATCAGTTCTATAGGCCTTGTCATGTTTTTTTCTGAAACCACTCATCTCATCATTTCTTATACCATAATAGTATTCCATCACAATCATATGCCACAACTTGTTCAGTCATTCCCCAATTGATGAGCATCTCCTCAATTTCCAATTCTTTGCTATCACAAAAAGAGCTGCTATGAATATTTTTGTACTTTTCCTTTGTCTTTGACCTCTTTAGGATACACACCTACTAGTACTATTGCTGGATCAAAGGGTATACAAAGTTTATGGCCCTTTGAGCGTAGTTCCAGATTGCTCTCCAGAATGGTTGGATCAATTCATTACTCGTCCAACAATTCATTAATGTACCTATTTTCCTTCATCCCTTCCAGCATTTGTCATTTCTGAGAGGTATGAGGTGGTGCTTCAGAGTTGTTTTAATTTGCCTTTCTCTAATCAATGGTGATTTAGAACATAGTCTTCATATGACTATAGATAGCTTTGATTTCTTCTGAAAACTACCTGTTCATATTGTTGGACCCTTTACCAATTTGGAAATGGCTTATTTTTATAAAATTTACTCCATTCCTTATGTATTTGAGAAATGAAACCTTCTTAGAAAAATCTGCTCTAAAATTTTTTATATTACTTCATTGTCTATGGTACTTTTTAGCAAAATATAATTTTCCTAAGTCTTTCAATTAGATTTAATTTTGCTTTTGCTTTCTCTGAGATCATGATTGCAGCCTGCTCTCTTCACTTCAGTTGAAGTATAATAAACTCTGCTCTAGCCCTTCACTTCAACTCTGTGTGTATCTTTATATTCCAAGCGTATCACTTGTATACAACACATTTTTGGATTCTGGTTTTCAATCCATTCTGCTATCTGCTTGCATTCTATGAGTTAGCTCATTCCATTCATATTCACAGTTGTGATCATCCTATATTTTCCTCCATCACATTTTCTTCCATTTATCTTTCTCTCCTTCTCCCTCCCTTTCTCTCTCTGTCTCTGTATTTGCATGTGTGTGTGTGTCTGTCTATCCTGTGCTTCTTCAAAAGTCTATCTGTCTTCCAGCCACTGCATCCCCAATCCTCCCTCCCCCAATAATCTCCTCTCATATATCTTAACCTCTTCCCCTCCTAACTTGCTACATAGATATCTATACCCAATTGAGTGTGTTTTGTGTGTGTGTATGTGTGTACACACACACACATACATAATTATATATATGTATACATATACATATATATATATACACAAACAAACATATTCTTCTCTCTTTGAACCAATTCTGATGTATAGTTAAAATGTTGCCCACTGCCACTACCCCCATTTTCCTCTCCACTGTAAAAGCTCTTCCTTGCACACTTCCTTTATGTGTCCCATTCTACTACTTCCTTTCCCCTTCTCCCAGTGCATCACTTTTTCTTATCCCTACATTCTTTTTTGGAGATCTTCCCAACATAATCAACTCATACCTGTGCCCTCTGTCTATGAAGATAGTAAGTGATTGAAAGTTTCACATATAATATCCAAATGTCGAAAGGTGAAATTTAGTCTTTTCCCTACTGATAAGTAGATTGTACAAGCATTTCTTCAAATTGTAATTCTGTAGAATATTTTAAATAAAGTATCTGTGAGGTCATCATCATAAAAAAAACCATCAGTTGCCATTATGATAGCAGTCAGCATGTGAGAAATTTCTTCTTCAGAACAACTGAAAGAAGCTTGAGGATCAGCACACAAGTAATCTTTCAGCCAATCCAGTTCTTTAGCTTTAGCCGCACCTTCTCCTGCAGCCATCAGTTGCCTATTTAGTGCAACACTCTGTTCACACATAGCCAGAAAATCTTCACCCATAGCTGTGCAATAAACAGTCTTAGCAACCATTGCTGTGATGACGCTGTGTGATGGCAATCCTGGTGCCATCCCAAAGCTTGTGTACAGTGTAACTTTGGAACACAATTCCAACATATTGGAATAGGATGTAGTCAGCCAGAAAGAAAGTTCCTCACTACACCTGTTTGCCAACATCTTCCAGAGGGATGGTCATGGTACACTCTATTTTAACCATATCTTAATGTCTATTTTCTTTCTCTTCTTCTTGAGTGAAATTTTCTGCTACCTGGTTTATAATTGGAGAATGTATCTTACTTTTTGATGTATCTTTTTTGTGTGTGTCAGAGAAAACCTGTGGTCTTCTTACCACTTCTAAGTCACCATTATTATTATACAGAGCTTCTAATCTTGTGCAATGGTGAGTTTGAGTTTCATTCTTGCTAAGAAAACCTATACCATTGCTATCTTGCCACAAGATTCCTTAATACTTCTGTCATCATGTACAGTATTTTCTATTTGAATGTATCTTGTTTTTAACCCTTAAATTCCACATCTTTCCTAGAATCTTTGTTCCACAGGTGTTTAAACTGTGACAGAAAAGCAGGTTGGCCAACAACATTCAGAAACATCATGAGATGTCTTTTGTTTGAGGGGTTTAGATGCACACCAGAGAGCACAGTGTTACTTTCAAATGCAATTGCATCCATAGCTTCATCATCTTCTGAGTCCACCATCACATAATATTTCTATTAAACTAGATAGGACCATCTTTGTAACAGTTGTCAATACCAGCACCAGAGTCTGGCAGAGACCTTTGTTAAATAAATAAATAATGAATGAATGAGGACACTAGGCACTAGGGTGAAGGCAGGTATGCTAAAAAGTTGGGGGAGGCATAAGGTCAAAGGCAGGATACTGCACACATGGGTGGACACTCATACTATCCCCTAAACTTAGTCATTCATGGATTCTGCTGAGCCACCTACTCCCACCACATGCATCCACCTGCCTAATCTTTGGGACCCTGGCACCCCATGGTAGCCTCAGGCATTTCAGGGGAATATATTTTATCAATATTAATAATAACTAGCATTTATGTGGCAATTTCGGTTTTGTAAAATTATGTATATATGTGTATGTATGTATATACATGTGTGTGTATGCATAATTTGATCCTCACAACAACCCTGGGAGTCTGGTGCTGTTATTATCCCCATTTTACAAGAGAAGAAACTGAAGCAAAGAGAGGTTACATAGCTTACCCTAGTTCACACAAATAATAAGTGTCTGAAACAATATTCAAACTCAGGACTTCCTGACTCCAGGTTCAACACTCAATCCATTATACCGCTTAGCTTTCTAATGTCTTTAAAGAAGAATTCTATCGAACTTTTTGGAGAGCAATTGACATGCATGACACAAATTATTCTCAAAAACTGGAAATAAAACATATTAACAAATTCTCTTTTAGGAAATAAACATATTTCTAAAACCTAAACTAGGTAAGAATAAAGCAAAGAGAAAAAGAAATATAAACCAATGTTGTTCATTAATAGTCCCTAAGTAAATAAAATCCAGAGCACAAACAGTAGAGTGTTCTAAATATTTCACCAACTTACTGGCTCATCTTGACTTCCAAGAGGGCCAATTACTCCCACATGTCTCAAAGAAATCCAGTAGCATCAATCCTACTGGGAGACTTTTTCCTTAAAAACATGCATGAACTGAAGCCAGCAGTATACATGAACAAGGTATCTAAATATATGAACAGAGTCAAAGGTTTGGGGAAAACTGTTCCTGATCCTTGTACTGTTAATATATTTTTGCTTAATTTGAAGATCTTTCCCACCCATTCATAGGTCCAGGTGACCTGCTTAAATCACATGGAAGTCTAAGTCACATGTGGTGGAAGGAGTTTACTGAATGAGTGGAACAGGAAAGGTGGAACAGACCTGGGAGGAAGTCGGGGAGAGCAGTTAGAGAGGAGGAGAGAAAAGACATAGACAGGCACAGAGAGTGTTGTGAGTATTTGCTTATGGGAAGGTCCCAGCATAGGGAGGAAGGCTTGGGAATGGTGTTGCCCTCTGTAGTGCTAATGTGTATTGATTTCTTGGTTACTATGAAGGATTTGGCTGTTGGGATTGGGCTTTCTCATATGTGAATAAATGTTTTCCTTCTGCCTTCTATATGATGAGACTATTATACTTTGCAATTCAAAACTATGCCAGTGTATTCATAGCTGCCATTGGTGTCGTAAAGATTTATTGCCTTGGTTATACAATCCTATAGCCTATCCCACTCTCAATGGTGTAGAAATTCCTTAAGGACCTGGGATGACATTAGGTGTTAGTGTCGACAATTCAATGAAAACACTGTCAATAATATTATTCAGACAAATCTGAAGTATCTGCTAAAACTGAAATTCCACTTTTAGCCATTCCTATGGTGAACAACACCTACACAATGCTTAGAAGTAACTGAACCTCTCTAGTTTTTCTGTAGCATTGAGTTGCCTGGTATGATATACATTGACTGCCCTTTCAGAAATAACAAGGGAATTAAGATTCAGACATCTGCTGACTACTAAATCTTCTTCTTAAGGATTTTTGTAAACAAATTTCCATCTTTTGAATAGTATAATGTTACAAATGTATAAGAATGCAAACAATACACAGATATAAGATTAAGAGCCAATCTTCAACAGATAAATGATCAAAGGATAAGAACAGGAAGTTTTCAATGGAAGAAATGAAAGCTTTCAACAATTATATGAAAGACTTCTCCAAATAACTAACAACAGGAAAAGCGTAAATTGAAATAACTGAGATTATCAGAGTAGCAACAATGACAGAAGAAAAAATGATCAATGGTAGAGGGACTATGGAAAGACAGACATAATAACATAATGTTGGTCCACCCATTCTGGAAAACAATTTGAAATAATACTACAGGAGGAAAAAAAGGTACTAAACATGTACATACCTTTAACCTCACCATGCCACTACTAGGCATATAGCCCAAGTAGGTCAAACACAGAATGAAACATCCCATATATAAAAAATGTACAACAGTACATTTGTAGTAGCAAGAAACTCAAAGAAGGTGAGTATTCATTAAATATATGAATAATTAAGAATACTTTGAAAGACCTGAATGAGCGATTCTGGTTCAGGATCAGTTACCAATATCAGTTATCAGGATCAAAACCAGAATAACAATTTTATACAATGATCACAGTAATGTAAAGAAAAACAACATTAAAAGACTTGAGAATGCTAATCAATGAAGTGACCAGCCATGATTTTATAGGATTGATGGAGAAGAATGCATCCTCAGCAGAGAAGTAGTAAACTATAAGTATGGAATGGATTGTATATTTTTAGACAAGCTCAATATGTTAATATGTTTTGCTTGACTATACTTTTTCATTACAAGACAAAATTTGAGGGAGGGGTAGTCACTGGGAAGCGACTGTGCTGTAAAATAGAGCTCTTAAAAAAAGAGCTGGTAAGACTCACTGGCTTCATCTTCATTAATTAATTCAAGAGTTAATGTGATGCCCACTAGAGGGTACTATTCTGCATCCTATACCAATTTCCACACAAGTACTGGGTAAAGCATATTTTCTAGTATCTAGTTTCTAGGTATCTCCCACATAAATCATTATAGTGAGATTGTGCTGTATATGAAATCAACAGGGTTCTTCAAGGTTTTAAAACACCTATGGATTATGGATACAGGGGAATCTGGGAAAAGATAATTAATTTTCTAAGAAAGTTTTGGCTAGGATGCCCCCAGGCTGAAATTCTCCAGGGTTATTTTAGGATTTATTGTTCACTTTAGAAGACATAAGGACATTACAATTTGTTCAATTTATATCCCCAGAAACAACCCAGAGAGGCAATTAAAACCTCTCCATGACTTGTTATTTTTATCCTAGAAGGATATAACTATTCAAGCTATTAGGTCTGCCATTAGAGGTTATCCACAGTCTAGTATTTAAATTGGACTTTGCTGCAAATTCTCAGAAATTTCTATTACCTACATGATAATACTCTAAACCTGGGGTGCAGTAGATAGAGCACCAGTACGGGAGTTGGGAGGATCTGAGTTCAAATCTCACCTCAGACACTTGACACTCACTAGCTGTGTGACCTTGGTCAAGCCACTCAACCCTAGTTGCCTCGTCCTGGGTCATCTCCAGTCATCCAGATGAATATCTGGTCACGGGATTCAGATGGCTCTGGACGAGAAGTGAGGCTGGTGACCTGCACAGCCCTCCCTCACTTGAAACAAAGTCAAGTGCAAGTCATATCATTATTTCTCTGATGGCATGGTCTTCTTCGGCAACGAAGGACGAACACACACACACTCTAAACTTAAAAAATACACTAAAAGGTCAGAGAAACATAGGATTTGCGCTGGCTGAGAAATCAGAGTAGTATAATAGAAAGAGGTTTGGAGTCAAGAGACAATTGACATGAAATTCCAATTTTGACACTTGCCCAGCTGTGTTCACCGAGAAAAGTCTTTCATACATCCATCCTTAAAATGATGATTATAAAATACCTCTAATTCTTATCTCACAAGGTCATTGGGAGGGGGGAAGCTTTATAAACCTTAAAATACTATGAAAAAAAGCAATTTCTATCATCTAATCCATCTCTCTTACTTTATAGATAAACTGAGATCTAGAGAGATTAAATGACTTCTTCAATATTACACAGGCAGTAAACAACAGAACCAGGATTTAAATCCAGGTCTTCTGATGGTCAATTTCCTGCTCTTCCCTCTATACTACATACTAGTTTGCACAATAAATATTTACTGAATTATCCTAAATACTGGTGAACTCAGTGTCACCGGAGAGATGGAGTGAAGACTATCTGCTTGACTCAATCTAAATTCACATATAATCTGAAGTCAGCAAAACCAGAAAAACAATTTCCAAATTGAATAAAACAATGTAAGTGGAAAGACCAACAAAAATAACAATGAAACCAAAAAACAAAACTGAATACTAAACTTGTTCCTGAAGAAGACACAAGAAAATGCAGAGGCTGGGGACGCATGGAACATTACAAACACTGTCAGACTCATTTTTTCATTTTGTATTTTTTCATTTTGTGGATTTTTTCTTTTTCTCATTAGATCTTTGTTATAAGAAATGATTGTGTCTAGAAGAAGAAAGGCGAAATTCAGAAATCAAAGTGATGAGAAAACAAAAGACATCAATTTTTTTCAGAGACTTAAGAAAAAACAAAAGACTAAACAAATTATGCTCATTCAAAAACAAGAGCAATAATTTCCACTCTTTTGTTATACAAAGTGTTTTATAATAATTATTTATTCATTGTAATGCTGGGCTTTCTAAATAAATCATGAACTTATCTAAAGAAACAGGAAATAACAGGCAGAGTAGAATTAAGAATTCAGTGTTCCTAAATTTTCATTGAAGGAGCTGACTATATTACCTTGCTTCTGTAACAGATGAATGAATATGCAACAGATTTCTTTTTAACAGCGTTTGAATAAGCAACTAGTTATGCCAGGTACTCAAGGATCTGATACCATTGTATCACAGTCATCTTGTAACATAAAATGAAAAATAACTTAGGCCAATAATATTCGAAGTAGTAAGTATATTCTATGAATAGTAGAGGTGTTCAGTAAATTCTGAGGTTGTGAAAGGAGAGAAGGAAACATGACACTAATAACTGTTCTGAACATGGGACAAGAGACTACATCTCTCCTGGTCTCAGTTTTCTTATCATTAAAGTGAGGTTTGCCTTTTGATCTCTCAGTTCCCTTCCAGATTTAAATTCTCTGACTCTAAGTCTTTTTTATGTTCTTTATCTCCCATCTAATAATTCTTCACTAAAAACAGGGTGCCCCACTCTTGATGTTAGGAGATACTATTTCATAACTGCCAGGGGAGTGAGGAGAAAGGGTATAGGCAACAAAAAACCACTGAGGAGACATGACAGCAGCAGGGAAGATCTACAAGAGAATGCTTTGAAATCTCTTGGCAAAAACTGCTGATTAAGGACCTTAATCTTGGACTATGATATGCAATCTTTCGATGACAAAGAATGTTGTTTATATTATGCAAATAACCGAATTGCAGCAAATCATTACTCACATCAACCATCTGAAATTCATAGGGCAATTTTCCTGACTTCATATTCATGTTGTCTTCAGCGTATAGAAAGACATCTGTGTTTTCATTTCTTACTTGATAAATCACATGCTCAAATCCTGCTGAAGACTCCAGAGGCTCAATTCCATATGTGAAATTTTCAAATTGTAACCAACCTCTACAAATTCAAGCAACACATTTGAAAATAATTAAAACTTCAGTATAAGGAAAATAATAAAAATGTTCTTCTAAGGACACCTCAGAGTGAGAAAAATGGGTGGCAACTCATTTACCAAACTTTACAAAATGTGTTGAGAATCGCACCATTCAACACATATTACCCAATTGCTTTTGGGAAATTATAAAGATCTTTTACTGACTACAAGCTTCCTTTGAGAGCAGAGGCCCATCTTTTCTATATCTATATTTTAAGAATGTTGCTTTATGGCAGAAAGACCTAAGCATGACTAAAACAATGGAGAAGTGCATAGTAGATGTGAGCTGGCTGTAATACAAAATCACCAAGGAATTCTGAAAAAGAGGAGTGAAAGACACCATCAAGGCATTGTATGATACAAAGAAAGATCAGCAGACAGCAAGAATGTTCCATTCATAGTGTCAGGAAAAGTAAGGAAAGCCTCTAGCATGTGGAGTAGAATCCATTTAGGAATGCAGAGGAGTTAAACAAGAAAAGCTAGCATGTGTGGGTTGTGATCTGTACTATAGGAAGAAACCTCTGAATCAGTGAGAACAGAATTATTAATGATCTCTGTGGGTGACAGGCAAATCTAAAGCCATTTATGAAACTGGTAAGAAAACAGTCACTTCAATAGGTATTATCAAAAAAAACCATTTTTATACGTTGTCTTATGTTATTATACTATTAGTATCTACTTGCTAATATTTTAGGACAAAAGTAATAAACTATTCCCATTCCATTTCCGTATCTTAGATAACTGTTCCCCACCAGGCACTTTTCCCATTTACATTTTGGAATATGATAAAAGAAAAGGGGATTTTTCCTATTTTACATTTTATAATCAATAAAAGGATATATCTTAACCTGATTCCAGAACAGGTGTTAAGTGTCACAAGTGATGTTGGGAAATCTGCCACATGCCCTTGGTAGAAGCAAAAATTCTGAAAATTAAACACAAATAGACTAATTTGTTGGACATAAGATGTGCTGGAAGATTTGATACCAAGATATTAAAATCACCTCATGATTGCCCACAATCTCTAATTAATGCTTTTAGAGCATCCCTCAAATTCTCAGCACGAAACTTCTGGCTACACATTTGCATTCAGAGATAATAGTCCTGTATCTAAGTCATAATGACTCTTTCAAGTTCTAATCAACACCTCTTTTGTGGCTAATTGATTCCAAGACATAAACAGATATTCATGATACCTAAAACTACTGTCTTCAAAACTCAGTGATGTCTGCACATTAAGCCTAACAGAACATGACCTTGAAAAGGCGTAAAATTATCCTTAAAATTGTTTTGCTCAAAAATAGAGATACATAAAAGTTATGATAAATCACCTGATAAAATTGTAAGGGAATTAAGATTTAATGACAGTATCTAAGCCATACCTTTAAAAAAGGAACAAGGGAGGTCAAAAATCCTTCTTCATTGTAAGTATAAATCCTAAAATCAGAAGGTAAGAAAATTCTGTAAAACAAAGAAAGAAATTATTTTGTTAAATATGCTTATTTGTGGGAAGGATTAAAGAAAAGTCACATATATATTTATTTCTATATACGCGTGTGCATATTTCTACATATATATGCATATCACAAAATAAGATCTGAATTTAGTTTCTGTAATAGATTTGGTAACCAACAAATTTTAAATACTATGAAATAAGGTAGTATATCTCTTTTTATTGGTAGGTAGAAAAAAATAAGCTAAGGCTCCCCCAATGAGAGGATAGATTAGGATCTAAGTAGACAGTGACAGTTTCATTTCTACCCCCACCCAATCTACCCCAGAATTCATGGTATATGAAGGCTATATGGTATATGTTGTTATTATAGGCATGGTAGCAAGGAATATAGAAACAGTAAAATGCTTTTACATAAGAGAATGGAAAAAGTCTGAAGAGTATATGGAAGGGAGAAACAGAATTGGGTTTTATCTTTAAAAGAACAGCAAATGACAGAGAAAAGTTACATGAGAAAAAAATGAATCCTGTACCATTAATAAATTTATTCAATCTCCGTAATGGGAGAAACAGCATAGTATAGCTAGCTCAGAGAAGAACCTTGAAATTTAGAACACCTGCGTCCAAGTCTAGCTGCTGACACCTGAAGCACCTGTATCACTTTGGATAGATAACAATCTCTCAAAGGCTCAAGCAATTTTCTAAGACTTCAAGCTGACCAACAGGTACTGACCTACATGAATAAAAGGAAAATTCCTCATGATGAATTTCCTGCATTTATGAAATCACAGGCCCGGTGCAATTTTTAAATGTGTAATAGAATAGTGTTTTCTGATTAGCCATTCTTACTCCTAAGTCACCTCTAACTGAAATGCATATATTTTTTATTTATGCGATTTATGGACATGGGCAAGATTCACACAAAACAAGAAGTCTTGGGTAAGATGCAATTTGCCCCTCTAGACACTGTACGCATACCACTAAGATCATACTTCCATTCAAGTATGTAGTTGATATCCCTAAAAACAGATGAACAGATGTAATGAAAGGAAAAAGCACACTGCATAACATCCTTAAACGATAATGGTGTTATGATGCCATTAAAATTAATATTTTTAAATAGATGAAAAAATAAATGAAATGGAATAATTAAAATGATAAACATTTGCATTTGAATAGCACCTCGTATTTTTCAAAGACTTTGCATATTATTCTGTTTATATTTATTTATTATTTGATAGCTTTAACATTCTTGTGAAGTAGATCAAACACCTATTATTCCCATTTTAGAGACAAGGAAATCAAGGCAATGAAAGTGACAATGAGTTAATAACAGAGCTTCTGTAAGAACTTACATCCATTTCACATCCACTCCAGTCTTTTTTTCTACTCTTAATCACTATGCATTTTTTACTTTACAAAAATTCAGAATTTAGAAGGGATATCAGAAGTCATCTACTCCAAATAACACATGAAGGATGTTTCCACCTCCACCCTGTAAGTCTTCATCTAGATTTTGCTTGAGGACTTTCAGTGACAGGTAAACAAAAAAATTGCAAACAAGCAAAAAGCCACAAGCATTTATTAAGTCCCGAACATCTTCGAAGCACTGTGATAAACAAGTGCTTACAAAGTACAAGTGGATACAAGTATGAACAAATACATTTTAATAAGAGAATACACACAAAACAATACACAAAAGGAGAACTGAAAAGCAGTGAGCTAAAAACGGTATTTGTGCACAGACATACTGAACAAGTCTGGAGAATCAGGGATGGCTGATCTGGGACCCTTCCCCAAAATGGAGGTTCCAGAAGTAACTCATCAGTTAGAGAAGGTGCCCACGAACGTAGTTAGAAGGCATCTGAAGCAAACCATTCCACTTTGGGTCTTAATAGGTAATGATGCTCAAGTAGAAACTAGGTAACTACCTGTTAGAGATGTGGAAGGATTCCTAATATTATATGGTAAGATGAACTGGATGACTCTTTTGATCCTTTCCAATTCCAGTATTCTAGGATTTTTTTATGGCATATAGTGGTCTTCAAAATTCTAATTTCCCATTGGCAAGAATTCAGTAAACATTGTATTCAATAAAGGGCTACTAAACAAGAGATTAAAAATTAACTGCAGACTAAGTAATTTAACCCTATGGGATCAGTGGGTTAAAAATCAATCACAAAAATATTGGATCATTTCTTTGAAGATTATAGGGGGGAGACAAATTACAGAAAATATCAGGAAAAAGAAAACTCCAAGACCTTGAATATTAACAGATAAGTCAACAAAAAAACAGTATGATGAAATATGATTATCAGATCTAGTAAACAAGGTCAGGTATCTATGAATAAATACCGCCAAATAAATGAAAATGATTCAATTTTGGATGTGAACTGTGAGAACATGGAACAAGAATATACTGTTCCTGAATAGATTAAAAGAGAAATGAGAATTATGAGAACAGAATTTTATGACCTGCACAGCAAAAGTAATGGACAGAATTGAAAAACTTGAATCGACAATAGCAAACTTCGCCAAAGAAGCAAAAGGAATAAAAACAGATCAGGAATATAAATAAACAGAAGGGGAGGAGAATCTAAAAGAAGAAAAGCAAAAAAAAAAAAAACAAACATTAAAAGAAAATATGCATGCAAAACATACAAATTTTGAAGACAAAGTGTAAAGAGAAAACTGAAGGATAATAAATCACCCAGGAGAACACAATAGGACAAAATAAACTTAATGTATATTGTATAATGTATAAGGTATAATGTAAGAAATAATAAAAGAGAACTTCTTAGAACTTCTAAACATAGAAAATGAAATTCCAATTGAAAGAATTCATAGATTGCCTTCAGAAGAAGAAAAAAAATGCAGGCTTCAAACTGAGACACATAGTGGTTTAATTTAACAATCCAGTTCAGAAACAAGTTATACAAGCCATCAGAAGAAAGACCTTCAAATACAAAAGAAAGGGCATTCAAATAATGCAAGACTATTTTTCACCCACTAGAAAAAGGAAGAGAAAATATAATAATGTGTTCAAAAAACAAGGAGCGCATAGGGAAGGGCAGGTTTACCTATCCTGCAAATCTGAGATTTGTGATACAGGACAAAAGGTAGATGTTCAATAATAAAGAAGCATTTAAGACATTTTTAGAAAGAAAACTAGATTGAAGAATTTATTTGCCTCTCAAACACTGCCAAAAGCAAAAATGTAGTAAGAGTGAATAAATTCAGTAGTCAAGGTCAGCAACCACAACCAAAAGACTAATAAGAGACTTCTAGATGGACACAAGGAAACAAAGCTGGAAATTTGGCAGAAGTAATAGTAAAGAGGTAGACAGGGAGCTTTCTGGACCGAACTAGGGCACAAACTGCCTACAGGCAAATCAATGCATTTGTTTTTGTGGGACTGTCAGAAAACATAAGAGATTATGTTAAAGAGGAGAAGGATGGCAAGGAATATGTGAGGTTGCTGGGTCAAATCAATGCCTGACAAAGAGGGGAATATGACCCCTGTGATTTCAGAAACAGAAGAGTCTATGAGGAAGGAGTGAGGAGAAAACAAAAAGAATTGAAAAGGAGGTAGAAAAGAATGGTCAAGTGAAAAAGAGAGCTGTTCCCTGAAAGAAGATGGGAACCTTACTCTGAGTATGGCCTAAGGGATTTGGTGATTTAAAAGTCTATTGAACTTAAATTGGGAGGAAGGATTTGGAACCCCTGAGGACAACTAATAACTGACTGAATGGGAAAGCATGGACCCAGGGAGGAAAGATTTTGAAGCACATAGTGGATAAAGGTAAACAGGGTGGGGCATGGATCAGTAATGGACTGTGTAATCAGGAATGAGGTATGAGAATGACTTTACCATAAGTCAGTGTCCTTTCTGACACCTACAAAAATTGGCATTGTTCTGGGGATGAGCCACAATAGAAAAGAATTCACAGGGTGATATGTGAAATACAGTGGCAGAAAGCCATCTAAACAGAAGAACCTAGAATGGATACTGTGAAGAAACAATCATTTTACCAAAAATTCCTGTGAATTGAGGGGGGAAAAAAAGATTTCTATTTTTGGTCATTTCCAACTGGTGACCCCTAGGACAAGTCACACCCTTTAAGACAATTACAAAGTCTTTTATCCCTTATTCTGATTCACATTTCCCTCCCCTGTTCCTCACTGGCTGGGTGCTTCAGAATTCATTGCTTATCCAAAAACACCTAATCCCCCTATCTCCCCTAGGTCTCTGCCTCGAATTACATTTCACATTTCAGCTCCCCCACTTCATCCTCATTCTCTTTATACTTTATTTAATAAAGGAGGGGGCAGAGCCAAGATGGCAGAGTAGAAAGACACACAAAGGCAGACTCTTCCCACACAGCCCATAAAATACCTGTAGAGAGGGAATTTCAACGAATTTTGGAGCAGCAGAAGTGGAGAACAACAGAGTGAAGGAGATTTCCAGCCCAGGGTGACCTGAAACGCCCACGAGAAACATCTGTTGCACCCGACACAGAGTGGAGCCCAGCCCAGCCTTGGCCGCATGGTGCGACTCTGGGAGGAGGATACCTTGGGGGTGGAATTTCCAATCATAGAATCCCTAGTCCCAGCAGCAGCGGTCTGCAGATCCCTCAACCCACAGGCACCAAAGGTCAGTGATGGGGTTTTTTCAGCTGGCCAGGAAGGGAGAAGGGCCTTTCCATAGCTCTGGCCTTTGGCAGCTGCTGCAGAGGCCACATCACCAGGCAGCAGCAGTTCCCATCTCAGCCCCTACAGCAGCCCAAATCCATTGTTGAATCTTAAAACCCCTGGGGGCACTAAAGAACTAATTATTACCTTGGCCCTGTGTAGAGGACCTGAGGGAGCTGGTCTTTGTCTCGCACTGAATGGCGGCCCTGCCCCCACAGCTTGACTGAATCCCAGCCCCCTGGTGCTGGCTTTGTGGAACTGGAGGCCAGGTGGCTGTGGAGAGGTAACTGCTAAGATTCTGGTCACAAAAATCTCTTCCTGCTCCCAGACCAGTGTACACGCTTGATTGTGCCACCTTGGAGGAAGTGAGATTTTACAGATCCCCAGAGTATACCCTACTCTTGACAAAGAATCCAAAAGTGAAGTAACTGGTTGGGAAAATGCCCAAAAAAAGGGAAAAAAAAATAAGACCATAGAAAGTTACTGTCTTGGTGAACAGATATCTCCTCCCATCCTTTTGGATGAGGAAGAACAATGCTTACCATCAGGGAAAGACATAAAAGTCAAGGCTTCTGTATCCCAAACATTCAAAATAAATATCAATGGTCTCAGGTCATGGAAAAGCTCAAAAAGGAAGGAAAATCAAGGAAGAGAGGTGGAGGAAAAACTGGGAAGAGAAATGAGAGAGATGTAAGAAAATTATGAAAAGCAGGTCAACAACTTGCTAAAGGAGACCCAAAAAAATGCTGAAGAAAATAGTACCTTTAAAAGTAGGCTAACTCAATTGGCAAAAGAGGTTCAAAAAGCCAGTGAGGAGAAGAATGCTTTAAAAAGCAGAATTAGCCAAATGGAAAAGGAAGTTCAAAAGCTCACTGAAGAAAATAGTTCTTTAAAAATTAGAATGGAACAGATGGAGGCTAATGACTTTATTTAATAAAAGAATGACAGACCCTAAATACTTTTAATCTCAGCCCAGGATGTCTGCATCACTCAGATTTTATGATCTCCATAGTATGAGAAAGAAATTTTCTCAGTTGCTAAGAAAGGGGAACCCAGGATGTCTGTCTTAACATAAGAAAAGTCCCACTATTTAAGTTAGAGTTGTGGAATGAAGTTCTGCTCCAGCCTTTGAGGATGTTGTCACTGGAGAGACAATTCCTGGGTTTACCTAAAGAACAAAAAAAGAGATGATCACCCTTAGATATGCTGAAAAGCAGGCACCTACATCCTGAGGAGTGAAATGTTCAATTAACATCCTCCACTGCATTCTTCTGCAGTCAGTTTATCTTTTACATTAGTCATAAGCATGACTCCTTAGGTTTGGAAATTATGTTTGATTTCTGTGGAAACAAAATTCAATCATCCCTTACCTTGGAAGTGTTGACCTGAAAACTTTGGTTAAAGAAAAGGCAACAGGCTAAATGCATTCATTTTATGATTTAATTAATTAATTAATCAATTCCCTATTGAAGAAAACAGTAATATAATGCATTATGGAGTCAGAAAAATATTCTACCATGAGAAAGGAACTCTCTTAATTGAACAAATCATAAATTTAGTAAGACAAGACAATTAACAAAGCAATGTCAGTTATGATCCCAAGCTGTGTAAGCTTCCTTTCTGTAGCATATGTCTCTGCGACATAAGAGAAGGAGAAAATCCCATCACTCTGGTGACAGACATCCTGTCCTAAACAGGCCTTTGAAGTTATGGACACAAGAAAGGTATCTTAACAGAGTTGAACAAAGTTGAAATTACAACCCAAAACATCTGTGTTTTTCCTTATCACTAAGATGCAAGGGGAAGGGTCTGGTAAGGAAGTTACTAAGTCACCCTCATTTGCTTTCTGATACCAAAAGGCATTCTCTGAACAAGGGAGGCTATTAGGTCCAGGCTCTTCTTAATTCAAACTTTGGCCCTTATTAAAGTCCAAAATCTATATTAATTATTATCAGAAGCTTTTATTGCTTGAGGAATGTAGAGAGAAAAAAGAGAGAGACCTCAAAATTCTAGGGGTCATGAATCAGAAAACGAGGGCCTAGAGTAGACAGACTGGATGATGAAGGAAGTAAGAGAAATCCTTTTTAGAAAGGGGCACAAAAATGTAATTTTAAAAGCTAATGAACAGAACTGGTTGAAAGGAGAAGAGGAAGTGGGAAATCTACTGGAATATGAAGAGATGGGAAAATTATAAAAACTGGATAAAAGCAGAAGAGAAAAAGGAATTAATATGAAAAACCCAAAGAAAAAGAGGCAACAAATAAGGGGATCAGGGATGAGGGGAAAAAGAGTCACAGGGAATAAGGCCACCTTAAAAAAAAGATTGAAGTAAAAGAATTTGGTAGGATTCCTTCTTTATCTTTTCAAATAGTTTATATACTATCAGAATTAATTGTTCTTTAAATGTTTGATGGAATTCAATTGTAAATCCATCTGGTTCTGGGGATTTTTCTTAGGGAGTTCATTTATGACTTTTTTAATCTCTTTTTCTAAGATAGAATTATTTTAAAATTCTACTTCTTTTGATTAGAACAACTTATTTTTCGTAAATATTCATCCATTTCACTTTGCCCATTTTATTCACAAACAATTGGGAGATAATTGCTTTGATTTCATCTTCATTGGTGGTACATTCAACCTTTTCATTTTTGATACTGGTAATTTGCTTTTCTTTTTTAAATCAAATTAAGCAATGGTTTGTCCATTTTTACACAAAACCAAATCCTAATTTTATTAGTTCAATGATTTCTTTAGCTTTCAGCTTTATTAACATTTCCTATAATTTTTAGGATTTCCATTTTTGTGCTTGATTAGGAATTTTAAATTGTTCTTTTTCTATTTTTTTAGTTGCATGCCTTATTTCTTGATCTTCTCTTTCTCTTTTTTGTTGATATAAGTGTTAAGAGACACAAAATTTCCGCCTAAGTAATGCTTTATCTGCATCCCACAAATTTGGATGTGTTGTCTCGTTGTTGTCTATCTTTAATGAAAGTATTGTTTCTGTGATTTGTTCTTTGACCCACTCATGCTTTAGGATTAGATTATTTAGTTTCCAATTAATCTTTCAACTATGCTTCCAAGACTATTGAATGTAACTTTAATTGCATTATGGTCTGAAAATGGTACATTTAATATTTTTGATTTTATGCATTTGTGAGGTGTTTATGTCCTAATATATGGTAAATTTTTATGAAGATGCCATGTATATGAGAAAAATGTATATTCTTTTCTATGCCCACTCAAATTTCTCCAGCAGCCTCTCATATCTAACTTTTCTAAAATTCCATTTATCTCCTTAACTTTTCCTTATTTTGTGGTTAGATTTATCTAGTTCTGAGAGGGGAAAGTTGAGGTCCCCCACTAGTATAGTTTTGGAATCTATTCCTCTTATACTTCAACTTTTTCTTTAAGAATGAATGCTATGGAGGAAAGGATTCTGGGAAGGTGGCAGAATAGGTCATAAAATTCCAAGCTCTCCAGATTTCCTCCACAAACAAGACAAAATAGCATCTCAAGGTAAATGTAGAGTGGCAAAAGTTAGCAAGAGTTGGGGCAAAACAGCAGTACTCCTGAGACAATTTCAGCTGGAGTGAAATATAAACACCTCTAGGCTAGCTCTACTGAAATAGCAAATGGGGAGTCCTGGGGGTGGCTGAGTTGGGAATTAGTCTCTACCTCAGCCACAGGAATCACCTTTTGGACAATGTGGGGAGTCAGATATCTGAGCAGGGGAAGATTGAGAGCCTCTGCTGACAAGGGACACTAGGCCCAGCTATTCTGCTGAGATGCAGTCCTGGGCAAGAAGAAATCAGCACATGCCCATTGAGTACAGAAGTAGTGGAGCAGGGATGCTGCTGGCTGTGGGCATTTAAAGGAGAGCTGAGTTCTTGCTCTTGATTCCAAGACAGAAGGGAGAACTGAAGGTTATAGCCACTGGAGGGTCCTCAGGGAACAGGAGCATTTCCAGCATAGTGTGCCAGATGTGCCTAGCTGTGGCTTGGAGGGGAAAAGGAGGGCAGAGGTTGGGCTCAGGACAAAGCTGAAAAAATAACAGTAAGAAGGACCTGAAGCCAGAGGCACCATCCCCTATACCCCAGGATAAGAGGTGATTATAATAATAAACTTCTAAGTTAAAAAAATAAGCAGACAAAGGAAAAAGAACCCAACCACAGACAGTTACTATAGGAATAGAGAAGACCAAGGTTCATCTTCAGAGGAGGATACTGAAACTAAAAAGCTTCTCTTACCCCAAAGAGTAACATCAAATGATTATGTACCAAAAAGAATTCATAGAAAAGTTAGGAAAGACTCAAAAATCAAATAAGAGAGATTAAAGAGTTGTTTTTAAAGAACAATCCAAGACAAACAAGAAGATTATGAAACGTCAACCAACTGAAAAAGGAGACCTAGAACCTTAAGGAAGAAAACAAATCCTTGAAAATTAGAATTGGGCAAGTAGAAGCTAGTGAACTTACAAGAGATCAAGAAATAAAATAATAAAAGCAAAATATAAAGAATGAAAAAATAGAAGAGAGTGTGAAACATCTTAGAAGAAAAATAACCGATGTGGAGAAGAGATCAAGAAGAGAAAATTTAAGAATAACTGGACACCTGAAAGCTACAATCAAAAAAAAAGAATCTTGATAGAATAATACAAGAAATAATTACAGAAAATTGTCCTGAAGTGTTAGAACAAGAGTGGAAAGTACAAATAGAAAAAATTCACCAATCACCACTTCAAAGAGCTCCTATGAGGAAAACCTACAGGAATATCACAGTCAAATTCCAAAATATCCAGGTTAATGAGAAAATATTATGGGCAACAAGAAAAAAAAAACCAATGCAAATATGGCAGAGCCACAATTAGAATTACATAAGACCTAGCAGTTACTATATTAAAAGACTGTTGGTCTTGGAACACTACGTGTGTGTGTGTGTGTGTGTGTGTATATACATATATGTGTGTGTGTGGATATATATATATATACATATATATATGTACGTATGTATATATATGAGCAAAAGAACTGGGCTTGCAGATGAAAATATCATATCCAGTATGATCAGTATATGATTAAGTATAATCTTGAACAAAAAAAAAATGGGTATTCTATGAATTGACAGACTTTCAGGATTTTATTGCAAAAAGACAAGAACTTAATAGAAAATTTAATATATCCAATAGAAATATAAGGTAAACATCAAAGACTAATTACAAGGGACTCCATAAGGACAACTTGTTTATTTTTTTATATGAGGAAATGTAAACCATATATCTGATTGTCATTAGTAATGGGGCAGTTTAAAAAAAAGAGGGGTGTAGAGCTGAGTATGAAGCAATTCTAAAAAGCAAAAAGATGTAAGAAAAGACAGAAAAGGTAATTATTTCATACAAATGAAGTTTGAGAGGAGGAACTGATATAGAGGTATTACATAAGGGAGGAGGGCAGGTAGTTCTGGAACCCTACTCTCATCAGGAATGGGTTAAAGAGGGAACAATATATATATATAAGGGTATAAAAGTCTTCTAAATTTAGAAAGAAATAAGAGGGCAAGGGGATAGAGAGGGGGGAAAGGATTAAGGACAGGATAGGAAATATGATAGGTGGGGTATAGAAGGGTGTGTATATTAATAGGAATGGGATAAAGAGGGTACAACATATATATATATATATGTATGTATACATATATCTTTAGAAGAGTATAAAAATCTAAATTGGGGCAGCTAAGTGGTGTAGTCAATGGAACACCTGCCCTGGCGTCAGGAGGACCTGAATTCAAATCAGACCTCAGTCACTTGACACTTACTAGTTGTGTAATCTTGGGCAAGTCGCTTAACCTCTATTTTCTCACCTCCCCCTTAAAGGAAAAAACAATGTAAATTGAGAAATAAATAAGAGAGTAAGGGGATATGGTGGAAGGAGAGGATTAGGGAGGGATTCCTGAAGGGGGTAGATTAAGGAATAATAGGGCAAGGTAATGGGTAGAAGTAGAGGAATATAGAGGGAGAGGAATAGGGTGAGAAGGATAGCATTCACAGTTATAATTACTGTATATTTCCCTCTATCCTATTTTCTTTTGTTCTTTTTTTAAAAACTCTGGCCTTCTTCAAAAGTCTGTTTTGTTTCTGACCGTTTCCTAATTTAATCTGCCCTTTTTCTTACCACCTCCATCCATTTGTGTTATTGTCTTCCCCTCCTACTTCCCTGTTGGGTAAGACAGATTTCTAAGCCCAATTGAGCTTATATATTCTTCCTTTTCTGAACCAGTTTAGATGATAGTGAAATTCAAGTATTGCCTATCCTTTCATTATAAAAGTACCCTTATCCATTGTAAAAGTTCTTCCTTACACATCTCTTTTATGTGAGATAATTTTCCCTATTCTCCATCTCCCTTCCTCCTTCTCACCTCTTCATTTTGTTAAAATCATATCAACATAATCAATTCAGTCATAACCTCTATGTAGACTTCTTCTAAACTGCCTTACTAATATGTTCTTAGGTACAATGGATACAATATTATATATCATCTTCCTATACATGAATATAAACAGTTTAGTCTTATTAAGTCCCTTATGGTTTCTCTTTCATGTTTGGCTTTTTATGTGTCACGAGTCTTGTTTGAATGTCAAATTTTCTATCCAGCTCTGGACTTTTCATCAGAGATGTCTGAAGTCCTGTATTTCATTGCATGTCCATCCACCCCACCCCACCTGCCAAAGATTACACTCTTCCAAGGTGGTAAGATCTAGGGAAATGCATAGTCAGTCACTGATCTCCTGGTCTTCACTCTGGTCTTTAACTAGGAAGGGCCCCTGTTCCTTTGCAGCCACAAGCACTTTTTCCTGCTTGTCAACTCTACCCTTCACAGCAATACCCAGTGGTGTTACACATAGGATATCAGTCTCTGAAGAATTAAGCTTGTGGGACACCCAAAGTGCAATGGAGGGATCATATGATAGCGGTGGGTAGGCTACAACAAAATACCAACCAGGAATTTTGGAAGAAAAGCAGCATGTACAATCTCATCCAAAAAAACTTTTATATGTATATATATATGTATATGTGTGTGTGTGTGTGTGTGTGTGTGTGTGTATAAAAGCCAAAAGAGAAAGTGGGTTAGTCATTTGATCCAGAGTAAGGAATAACCAATAAAAAGTCTGAATGATACAATGCTATCCAAAAGATGTCAAGAGAACTGGGAAAAGTCATTAGAACATTTGGTGTAGCCCCCTTATCAGAGATTTACAGAAAGACATACGCAAAAAATTTTTAGTAAGAAAGCATGAATAGATTCCAATATACTTTGTGAAAGAAGTACTGTTATCAATGAAATTACAAATACATTCAAATAAAAAGCAATGTACTATTGGCCTTTCCCTTATTTAATGGCTGAAATTCACATAGCTTTATGGTTTGTAAAACACTTTCAAAATCTGTCAATTTTTTACGAGGCGGGTGACAGCACACAGTATGATCTTCTTACAGTGAAAAAACTAAGGTTCAGTAAGCCTTGTCCAAAACCATATAGCTGGGAAATGGCAGAGTTGAGACTCAAATATAGATCCTCTGAATTCAAACCCAATAAATTATATTACATTTATATCAATTAGTATTTTTGCTTTTAAATACTTCATTTTCCTAAGCATTATGCCATAAATAGGTTAACCTCATACCAGAAGAGCATCAGAAGAGAAAATCTACCCCTTGATGTGTCTCCATGAACTTTTCCTCCAAGTACTTACTACTTTGCTATGTACACAGGGTTCAAATATCTGTTAAAGATAATGATATTTTAAATTCTTAAATTTCATGTTCTCAAAAGGACAGACATCTGAGGTGAGGGGATCCACAGCAATAAAAAGGAAATGTTATGAATTCATAAAATTTTAAAATTCAAATAGTAAAAATGTTTTCATGTGCAAAATGAGTTTTAGCATATACCCCAAAGAAATATGAACTAAGATATGAGGTGAAAGTAAAATTAACCACCTACTTTTGTTTTAGGAGCAAAGTATATGTCTTCCCTTCTATTGTAATGACATAGGATACCTGTCATAAAAGCATATAAAAATAAATGAGAACAGTTTAAATCATAATTTTTTCAATTACTGATATTTATTACTCTTAACAAAAAGTGCAAAATATATTTCCTACATAAAAACCTGGAATTTGGTTCTAGGTATGTTCAATGTAATGGAGATGAACCTAGAATGACTGTTTTAATGTCTTAACAATAAGAAACAAATCCATCAATTCTAAATTATTGAGCACTTAAAATTCATTATCATTTTTCAGCCCACATAGCACAGAGACAAATGCCACAGAAAACATACTTGGGTCAACATTTTATGCCTAGTCATTTACAATGCCTTAAAAAAGAATATTCAATGAAGTCAAGAATTATTTTAATAATACTTTTTAATGCCTACATAGAGCTTCTAAAATTTGACTGAATAAAGCTATTTTAACCTCTAATATCCTGTAAATTCTAATTTATTAATACTAGTTGGTATATAAAGTATTTAATTTAATTGAATACTCGGGTTAACTAAATAAACTTATAGGGATCATCAATTTTCCAAAGGATTAGAATAGAGTAAGACATAATTAAAGCTATAAGAACATGATTTCATCTTTGATGGTTCATAAACCTAGAAAAACTAGACTGAATACTAGGGCATAATCTATAAATTGGATTTTTAGAAATAAATGTTATTTTTTGTTTTATATTCCATATATTTCTCATTAATATCCCTTCCCATAACCCATCTAACCCCCAGGGAGTCATCCCTTATAATAAAGAATAAAAAAGGAAAAAAAAAAAACCCTTCTGAAACAACGTAGCAAAAAGTCTGAGATTATACGTAGTGTTCCATTCCATAGGCATAGTGACCTGACTCTTCAATGAAGCAAGGAGAAATGTTCTCTCATGTCTCTTCTTTGATCATTATAATTTTGTAATATTCAACTTTGTTTGGATGTATATATCATTCTTTCCACTTATATTGCTGAAGTCATTTTATATATTGTTTTCCTGGTTCTGACTACCACATTCTGAATCAATCTGTTATTATGAATCATTTCATGCTTTTATTCATTAAATTATATTCATATACAAAAATCATTTATTAAGAGCTATTATGTGCTGACAATGTGTTAAGTGCTGCAGATGCAAAAATTTTAAAAGGACAGATAATTTCCTGCCCTCGGGGAATTTACATGCTAATAAAAGAGACCACATGTAAATAACTAGACTCATACAAGAGGAAGAAACTGGAGGAACAGGGTCTAAAGAATGCAGGACATGAGATCTGAGACTTGAAGGAAGCCAAGCAAGATAAGAGGTAGTGGTAAGGAGAAAGAGCTTTCCATATATGGGAAACAGTACAAAGGAAGGCTTTATTGCAATAAGGGTCCAGATGAAGTTTTTTTAGTCATTTTCAGTTGAATCTGACTCTTTGTGACCCCTTTTGAGGGGCTTCTTGGCAAAGGTACTAGAGTGGTTTGCCACTGTCTTCTCCAATTCATTTTACATATGAGGAAACTGTGGCAAGCAGGGTTGAGTAATTTGCCCAGGTTCACAGAGCTAGCAAGTATATGAAGCCAGATTTGAACTTAGGAAGATGACTTCTTGACTCCAGACTCAGAGCTCTATCAATTGAGTCACCTAGTTGCCCAACCAGATAAAATTAGATTATATAAATTTGTAGTGGGTCATTTCCTTCAGCTCCATTCAACAACATGTAAACAGGAGAAAAAGAGATGGATGGTTATAAGTAATACAGTTTGGGGGATTGACAAGGTAGGAACAACAAGAAATAAGGGAACAAGGATGTGGGAATAATGTAGAGTTCAGTTGGTTCATCCAAGGGTTGAGATAGGGAAGAGAAGACAATATAGTCAGTACTGGAGAGATAGTCCAGAAAAGAACTAGTGGGTGTTGAGAAAGGAAGTTATGGTCAAGATGAAGAAATGGGTTAGGAGTTGTAAGGCATGGGGAAAGACAGAATGATAAAAGCTTAAGATTTAATAAAGGAATTTCCAACTTTATGAACAAGGAAGGAGAATAATTAGAGGTGTTGGCAAAAACAAGGATATGATTATCTATCTCTATGCGCAGCTGAGGTAGAATGGAGTAGGATATAACTAAGTAAAAATGAACTGGAAAGTTAAGGTATTTGAGGGTATATCACTACATGTATGAAAGTCCCCTACTATGAAGGCAAGAGACAGGGAGGAGAGAAAGACTGAGCCAGGCACTCAAATCACTGAGGAAGAAAGAATGAGATGGATTGGATTGGGGTGAGACTTTAAGAGAGGTAGAATAATCATAAGACTATTTTGATAGTTCAAGTGAGAAGTAATGGGGACCTAAATTAGAGTGGTGAGTATGTAAGAATGGAGAGGAGATGTATATAAAAGATCTTGTGGAAGTATGAACAATAAGATTTGGCTACTTATTGAGTACATGGGATGCAATGAAAATGAAGAATTGAGATCATCAGGACTGCAAACCTGACTGCCTAGAAGAAGGTTGATTCCTTCAGCAGTAAGAGAGAAATTAAAGAGTTATAGGCTTAGACATAACAACAATGGCTTCTGGTTTTGGTCATATTGAGTTGAGATGCCCCTGAGATATGTAGTTTGAAATGTCTAATAGGTAGTTAGAGATAAGAGACTGGGTCACATAAGAGAAACTAGATTTGAATATATAGATCTGGCAGTCATTAAAAACAATTATAATAGAAACCATGCATCCTAATGAAGTCACCAAATGAGTGGGAAGAGAGGAGGGTCCAGGACAGAGATTTGGGATGGGACATGGAGCATTACAAGAAACCAAGCAAACTCATCAAATATGTTCCTGTCCAGGAGGCCTCTGACTAACCTGATCCACAAATCCTCCTGAGTGCAGCTGAGGCCAAAAGAGGAGATATAACAAACTCCAAAGTAATGATTGAACAAAAATAAGGAGGAGACTAGCTGAAGTTGACATCTCAGTGGACAACAAGGAAATAGAGGCAGAAACCAGAAACTTAGGCAAAGCATAGATCCCTAAACCTGCTACCTCCTCCAGACTGACAGTGGCAACAGCATCCAGACTACATAAGGGAAAGAATCAACCTAGGCACACTCAGCCTATTTAAGAGTACAGGAAGAGACTGACCATTCCCAGCACAAAATCACAATCCAAGAACTGAGGCTGAAAATGAGTAAAATAAGAAATCTCTGAACAACATACTAACAATCCTTCCTCCCCCCACCCCAGACACATTTGAATAATCAACAAAGTTGATAAACATGCCTTCTATGGTTTCATCCCTGATATTGATTTTTTTTAAAAATGTTGAATAGCACAGAGCTAAAGGCAGATCCCAGGAGACTACCATTAGAGAGCTTCCTCCAAGTTGAGACGGACCCATTAATTCTTTGTATTCAATTATTTGACCAATTCTGAATCAATACAATATCAATATCATCCTGCCTTTATCTCTTCTTCCACTAGCTACCACTTTATCTCTTATCCACTAACTTAGATTGAGAGATCTTTGTCAAATATTTCTGAAATCTAAATATAAGTCTAAAGCATTCCTTACATCTTCTAATGCATTTATTTGCACTTTTCAGAAGAAAAAAGGTTAGTCTAGAATGTCCTATTCTCCATGAAGCCATTTCTAGATTTCAGTGATTGCTGATTTCCTAAGTACTCCCAAACATTTCCTTAATTAAGTATTCCTCAATTGTCCAGAAACAAAAGTCAACCTCACTGATCTACAGTCTGCAGATTCCATAATCCTTTTTCTTTTTTCTTTTAAAGCAACATTTGCCCTTCTCCAATCTTGAGGCACCCATTCTGTTCTCTAAAGGCCTTTATCAATCACTAATAGTAATAAAGAGTCTCAGCAGTCACATTTACCAATTGTTGTATTGCTCTAAAGAGGTGTAGCATGGAGACCCTGCAATCTGAACTCACTGAGGACAACCAAATGCAGTCTATCTCTCATAATCTTAACTGCTAACCAAGTCCATTCTATGTTTCCATTACAAAGAACATTGTCTTTGGAAGAGGAAACATTCATCATATGCTTGATAATCATGGTACCCTGAAAGATAGAGGCAATGATAACAGTCTAACTCCTAAATCTTATTGACAAGGAACAGAGAATTAAGTAGGTTGTGCTTTGTCTTTGGTCACACAAAGTAAAAGGGTCAAGTTAGAAATGTGAACTGAGGTCCTCCGATTCTTCTTACTTTAAATCTAGCACTCTATCCATGGTACCACAATTAATTGCTTCTTTTCCCACTCATAGCTGGCAAATACTTATTTCTAGTTTCTTTTATTTCTATAATTTAAAATAGATGGATTCTCATCCACTTCAGTCTTACCCTTCCAAAACCCTGCTTGATCCTTCCATAGTACCATCTGAAATTTCTGCTCTATGACCAGCAGGCTCCACTTTCACCTCTTCATCTCAGTTTTTCATATCTGCTTGCACTCAAAAAAACCTAGTAATTGCCATAAAACACTAGATACTCCCTACAATGTGAATTGCTTATTCTTTCTTTATTGAAAATATGAGTTGATCAATCATAATCTTGTTTATTTTTCTTATTCAACACCTTAAAACCTGTCTACTTCTTCACATGTCCTTGCTTCCTCTGTACCACTTTCCAGAAAAACATACCCCTTCTCTTTGTGAACAGCAACGTTTCTGCTTGAATCACAGCTCCCATTCCCTCCCAACTCTTCTGGGAACTTTATCATAATGATCATTCCATGTTCTTTCATCTTCACTTTCTCCCTATCTACTAGTTCACTTCCCATAGCCTACAACTATATTCAGGTCTTCTATCTTAAAAGATTTATTCTTGGCTCAGCCATCCCCCCCCCCCCCAAATTATCTTCTATGTCATCTCCTAAAGATGATATTTCACTGCCTCAAACTCATCACTGCATTATTTTTCAACCATACCTTTCCACTGAAACTATTTTCTTAATTGTTAAATCCAAAGGCCTGATGTACACCAAAAAGTTTGAGGACTAAAGAAAGGTCTTATATACAGCAAAATATTCACAGCAACATAGTAGATAGAGCACTGGACTTGGAATCAGGAAGACCTGGGGATGAATCTTCCCTTAAGCACCTACTACTTATGTGACCCTAAACAAATCACTACACGTATATGTTGGAGATACTGCAGGTTTGGTTCCAGATACTACAATAAAGAAAAAAATTGCAATAAAGTGGGTCACATGATTTTTTTTTTGGTTTCCCAATGCATGTAAAAGTTATGTTTACATTGTACTGTAGTCTATTAAGTGTGTCTTTAAAAAGTATACATACCTTAATTTAAAAATACTTTATTAGTAAAAAATGCTAATATCATCAGAGACTTCAGTAAGTCAATCTTTTTGCTGGTGAAGGACCTTGCATGGACATGGATGACTCATCAGGGTGGTGGGGTGAAGGTTGGGGTAGCTGTGGCAATTTCCTAAAATAGGACAACAGTGAAGTTTGATGCATTGATAGACTCAACCTTTCACTTGAACACTCAGAGGCCATTGTAGGATTGTTAACTGGTTTAATTTCAAGATTATTATATCTCAGGGAAAAAGAAGACTCAAGGACAGAGAGAGGTGGGGGAACAGCTGGTCAGTCAGTGGAGCAGCTAGAACACACACAACATTTATCAATTAAATTCATCATCTTGTATGGGCACAATTCATGGAGTCCTAAAATAATTATTATAGTAACATCAAGATTACAGATCACCATAACACATATAATAATGATGAAAAAGTTTGAAATATTGCAAGAATTACCAAAATGTGAGGCAGAGCCAAGATAGCAGAATAGAAAAATGGACATGTTCTAGCTCTCCCCTCATAGCCCATAAAATACCTGTATGTAATGACTCTAAACAAAGTCTAGAGCAGCAGAAGACACAAAATGACAAAGTGAAAGAGATTTCCAGCCCAAGACAGCCTAGAAGGCTGACAGGAAAGGTCTATCATCCCAGGCTCAGAGCAGAATGCCGTCCATCCTGGGCGACACTGCACAGACAGGACTGGAGCAAGCTTCAGGGCACAAAATCAAGGGTAGCAACTGCAGTTCACAGATTTCTCAGCCCACAAACACCAAAGACAGCTTCAAAGGTCAGTAAGAAAGCTCTTTCACCTGGGTGAGACTGGTATGCAGTCTTGCCCCAGCCCCAGCTGCAGCAGCTACTGCAACATCCATTTTTGGATCCATTTTTGGAGCCCTTAGCCTAAAGACCCTGGGGGAGTCAAGCAGCCAATCTGGGTCTCAGTTCTGAGCGGCAGTCCTGGGGTGAGGAGGACTGCTGGTGTGGTAGAGCTGGTGGTGACTCTGGAGAGGGAATCCTACTCACAGATCCTGGGCACAAAAGAGCACTTGTGGTTGCTCACAGAGCAGAGTGCAGGCCAGGAGAGGAATAAACTCCTCTCCCTTGATTGTGCCACCTTGGAGGAATTGAGAACTTACAGGTCCCTAGAGTATACCCTCCACTTGACAAAGGACTCAAAATTCAAATAACTTGCTGAGAAAATGGCCAAAAAGGGGAAAAAAGGTTACTTTCTTGATGAAAAGGTATTTTCTTCCATCCTTTCAGATGAGAAAGAACAAGGCATACCATCAGAGGAAGACATAAAAGTCAAGGTTTCTACATACAAAACCTTCAAAAAATATATGCAATGGTCTCAGGCCATTGAAGACTTCAAAAAGGATTTTGAAAATCAAGTAAGAGAGGTGGAGGAAAAATTGGGAAGAGAAATGAGAGAAATGCAAGAAAATCATGAAAAGTGAGTCAACAGCTTGCTAAAGGAGACCCAAAAAAATGGTCAAGAAAATAACACCTTGAAAAATAGGCTAACTCAATTGGCAAAAGAGGTTCAAAAAGCCAATGAGGAGAAGAATGCTTTAAAAAGCAGAATTAGCCAAATGGAAAAGGAGGTTGACGAGCTCACTGAAGGAAATAGTTCTTTAAAAATCAGAATGGAGGCAGAGCCAAGATGGTGGACTAGAAAGACAGACTTACATAGGGTCTCCCCACACAGCCCACAAAAAACCTGTACAGAGGGACTCTCAAAAAATTCTGGAGCAGCAGAAGTGGAAAACAATAGAGTGAAGGAGATTTCCAGCCCACGGTGACCTGAAAGGCCCACCGGAAAGGTCAGTTGCCCCAGATGCAGAGCCAAGCGCAGAGCCCAGTCCAGCCTTGGCTGAGCAGTGTGGTGCAAAGAGACTCTGGGAGGAGGACACCTCGGGGGCGGAATCTCCAGTTGCAGCAGCAGGGCCTCAGATCCCTCAACCCACAGGCACCAATGGTCAGTGACAGGTTTGATCAGCTGGCCAGGAAGGGAGAAGGGCCTTCCCATAGCTCCAGAAGCATGCAGCAGCCACAGAACCTGCACAGCAGCCCGTATGGAAGCTCCACTGTTGGAGCATAAAACCCCTGCGGGCACTGAAGAGCTGAGTCTTACCTCAGCCCTGGGTGGAGGACCTGGCTGAGCTGGTCTTTGTCTCACACTGAATGGTGGCCCTGCACATCCAGCTTATCTGAAAACCAGCCCCAGTGCTGGCTTAGCAGAACTGGAGGCCAGGTGGCTATGGAGAGGTAAATGCTAAGATTCTGGGCATAAAAATCCCTCTCTACGTTCATACCAGTACATGCTTAATCATGCCACCTCAGAGGAACTGAGATCTCACAGATTCCCAGAGTATACCCTACTCTTGACAAAGGACCCAAAAGTCAAGTAACTGGTTGGGAAAATGCCCAAAAAAGGGGAAAAAAATAAGACTATAGAAGCTTACTTTCTTGGTGAACAGATATCTCCTCACACCCTTTCAGGTGAGGAAGAACAATGCTTACCACCAGGGAAAGCCATAGAAGTCAAGGCTTCTGCATCCCAAACACCCTGAATAAAAATTCAGTGGGCTCAGGCCATGGAAGAGCTCAAAAAAGGATTTTGAAAATCAAGTAAGAGAGGTGGAGGAAAAATTGGGAAGAGAAATGAGAGCAATGCAAGAAAATCATGAAGAGCAAGTCAACAGCTTGCTAAAGGAGACCCAAAAAAATAGTGAAGAAAATAACACCTTGAAAAATAGGCTAACTCAATTGGCAAAAGAGGTTCAAAAAGCCAATGAGGAGAAGAATGCTTTAAAAAGCAGAATTAACCGAATGGAAAAGGAGGTTCAAAAGCTCACTGAAGAAAATAGTTCTTTCAAAATTAGAATGGCACAGATGGAGGCTAACGACTTTGTGAGAAAGCAAGAAATCACAAAACAAAACCAAAAGAATGAAAAAATGGAAGATAATGTGAAATATTTCATTGGAAAAACAACTGACCTGGAAAATAGATCCAGGAGAGACAATTTAAAAATTATGGGACTACCTGAAAGCCATGATCAAAAAAAGAGCCTAGACATCATCTTTCATGAAATTATCAAGGAAAACTGCCTTGATATTCTAGAACCAGAGGGCAAAATAATTATTGGAAGAATCCACAGATCACCTCCTAAAAGAGATTCAATAAGAGAAACTCCTAAGAATATTGTAGCCAAATTCCATAGTTTGTAGGTCAAGGAGAAAATATTATAAGCAGCTAGAAAGAAACAATTCAAGTACTGTGGAAATACAATCAGGATAACACAGGATCTGGCAGCTTCTACATTAAGGGATCAAAGGGCTTGGAACATGATATTCCATAAGTCAAAGAAATTGGGATTAAAACCAAGAATCACCTACCCAGCAAAACTGAGTACAATAGTTCAGGGGGGAAAATGGTAATTCAATGAAATAGAGGACTTTCAAGCATTCCTGATGAAAAGAGCAGAACTGAATAGAAAATTTGGCTTTCAAACACAAGAATCAAGAGAAACATGAAAAGGTAAACAGGAAAGAGAAACCTTAAGGAACTCATTAAAGTTAACTATTTACATTCCTATATGGAAAGATAATATTTGTAACTCTTGAGACTTTACTCAGTATTTGGGTAGTTGGGGGGATTACACATACACACACGCACACACACACATGCACACATACACGTAGACAGAGAGCACAGGGTGAGTTGAATCAGAAGGGATGATATCTATATAAAAATAAAATTGAGGACTTAGAGAGGAATATATTGGGAGGAGAAAGGGAGACATGGAATGGGGCAAATTATCACTTATAAAGGAGGCAAGAAAAAGTTTTTTTCAGTGGAGAAGAAAAGAGAGGAGGTGAGAGGGAAAAAAGGAAGCTTAATCTCCTCACATTTGGCTTAAGGAGGGAATGATATGCACACTCAGATTGGTATGAGAGTATATCTTGCACTACAGAAGGGTAGGGGAGAAGGGGACAAGTGGGGTGAGAGGAATGATAGAAGGGAGGGCAAATGGGAGAAGGGAGTAATCAGAAGTAAACCCTTTTGGGAAGGGAAAAGTCCAAAATAGAGAATAGAATAAATGGGGGGCAGGATAGGATGGAGGGAAATATATGTTAGTCTTACACAACATGATTATTATGAAGTCTTTTGCAAAACTATATATATACAGCCTATTTTGAATTGCTTGCCTCCTCAGTGGGGATGGGTGGGAAGAGAAAAAGGAAGAGAAATGTGAATTCAAAGTCTTAGGAATGAATGTTGAGAATTGTTTTTTGCATACAACTGGGAAATAAGAAATACAGGTAATGGGGTATAGAAATCTATCTTGCCCTACAAAAAAAGAGAGAAGAAGGGGATAAGAGAAGGGAGGGGTATGATAGAAGGGAGGGAATACTGAGGAAAGGGGTAATCAAAATGCAAGGTGTTATGGAGTAGGGGGAGTGGAGAGATGGGGAGAAAATTCGGAACTCAAAATTTTGTGGAAATGAATGTTGAAAACTAAAAATAAATAAATAATCATTAAAAAAAATAAAGACTAAAAAAGTTGATAAACTTTTAGCCAATCCAAATGAAAAGGATAAAAAATCAAACCACATTTTTTTTAAATGAACAAAGTAAATTTACAACAAAAATTATCAATTATATGCCATTCAAACCGAAAATTTAAAATAGATTATCTACAAAAATACTCCAATTAGCAGAATTAGTTATTAAATAATATAATTTCAATTATACTGAATTAAAATTTAATTAGATGTAAAGAAACCACCAAAGAAAAAGCAAACTCCTGGTCCAAGTATATTTACCATATAATTCTGTAGAATGTTTAAAGGATAACAAAAATTCATATGACATGGAGCCCTCTAAAGGTTTATAAAGCTCTGAGAATCTTTACCCTGACTCCTACTCACAATGAGGAATGGAATCTCTAAACAAGCTACATCACCCCTCAAGATGGTAGGGATACCCCCTGAGGGGGTCAGAAGAATCTTTCTTTAGGGTAATTGGATCCTCATTCCAATGCATTCTCTCAATACTAGTCACAAGTTACAGTTACCTCCTTTATATCAACAATCATTTCTAGTGATTATCATCTATTATATCAATGATCATCTCCAAGCACCGTTATTCTTTCACATATTTCAATTTACTTGCTAACACAGTGTGGCTGTTAGGTGAGTCAAGCTACTGCTGGACTGGGGTAAGTTAATAGTCCTTCAAGGCCTTTGCTACCACTTTACCCATATTTGGCCTCTCAGCATGAACTCCAGCCTCTGGACATCTGATGCCAACTATTCCAGCTTTTCAAAGATCATAAGAATGTAGTCATCTCCAATACTCCTTTACCTAAAAGCAAGAAAGAACAAATACAAACAGGCAAAGAAAGCATTCATGGGCTACATGTCAGGACAAGGAGAGAGATCAGCAGCTGGAATCAGACAGCCATGGCTGCCGATACTATTTGTCTCAGTAACTATAATATTCTCTTGGTTTCATGGTGGGTGAGAGAGGGTTCAAGACCTCTCTCCAACCTACAGAAGATCAGTAGAAGCATATCCTTGCTTACCACCAGAGTGGGAAAAGGGTCTGACCTGCCTTTCCAGGAGTCTCTTGTATACATATTCATTTCCAGGTCAGCATCCAGTAAAAAAAGAAAATTTATTTCTTCATCAAGAAAACTCAAAATAATCATAGCTGCAAATACTCTTTGAAGTCTACATGGGAATTGCATCAGTCAAGTATATTGTGCTTGCTCATAAAGGCTAGGCTTGGTCAGTTCACTATTACATACACAAATTATCCTCAAAAATTAAGAATTGTAGAAGCTCTTCTACTCAAAATGCGCATGCCTCCCTCTGCCTCCACATTGGCACCACCTCCTCTCTTTCTTAAGGGTTTAAATTTGTCACTACAAAGTTCAACATGGATGGTGATATTGTTGCCCTCAATACTTACAATGGCTCCAGAATGGGCAAAGCTGGCTTTGCAGGAAATAATATCCCTTGGGTTACCTTCCCTTTCATTGTTGGGAACCCCAGACATATGTGTGTGATGGTGGGTGTGGGCCAAAAAAACAGTATGGGGGGACTGAGGCCCAAAGCAAGAGAGATATTCTGACCCTGAAGTACCCCATTGAACATGATACTGTCACTAACTGAGATGACTTGGAGACGATCTGACATTATACTTCCTATAATGAGCTCTGTGTGGCCCCTGAAGAGCACCTGTGCTGCTCATAGAATCCCAAAGTCAACTGAGAAAGATGGCACAGATTATTTTTGAAACCTTGAACATTCAAGCCATGTACACTGCCATCCAGGCTCTGTTGTCCCTGTATACCTTTGGCTGGTTGTGATGGACTCCAATGATGGTATGAGCCACTTTGTATCTATCTATGAAAATTATGCCTTTCCCATGTCATTCTCCCTCTGGATGTGGTCGATCATGATCTGACAGACAATCTCATGAAGATTCTGAGAAAGGGTACAGTTTTACTAATACACCTGGGATAGAAATTGTGCATAACATCAAGGAGAAGCTGTTATATGTTGTTCTAGATTTCAAGTAGGAGATGGTCACGCAACATCTGGCTGTTTGCTGGAGAACACTTATGAGATCCCTGATGATCATGCTATTACCACTGGCAATGAGAGATGCTGGTGCCCAGAAACTCTCTTTCAACCATCTTTCTTAGGTACAATCCATGAAATTACCTTCAACTCAATCATGATGTTAACATCCATAAGGATCTGTATGCTAATACTGTATTGCCTGGTGGTACCACCATGTACTCAGGCATTGCTGACAGGATGCAGAAAGAATATTTATAGCCCTATCCCCCAGAACAATGAAAATCATTGTCCTAGTTGAGCACAAATACTATGTTTGGAATGGAGACTTACTTCATCCTGGCCTCTCTCCCCCCGTTCCAGCAGATGTGGATTAGTAAGGAGCATTATGATGAATTTGAGCCCTCTGTTGTCCTCTGCAAATATTTCTAAATGGTCTGTTTGTGTATTTTTGTTGTTGTTTTTGTCAAGGGGTGTGACATAATTGCCCCACCCCCCCCAAAAGAGATGAGATTCGCATGACTTTATTTGTTTGATGGGGTTTTGTTTTGTTTTGTTTTTTTGACACTTGATTCAAGATTTAAAAACAAGAATGGTGAAGATGATGATCAATCTCTAAGTATGTTGGAGGCAAACATCCCCAAAGATCTATGCTATGTAAATTATCAAGTTCAATAACCTCGTGTATAAACCCCAGAACATAAATTATCTTGGAAAAATCACTGTACTTGACAAGAATTCCTGGGATAACTGGAAAGCAAATGTTAAGAAATTTGGTTTAGATATCATATACTACACACACACTCATACACAGATATGGACAGAAGTGTGTATACACATATGTATTATGCCCTAAGCATATGCATATACAACATGTATACACACATCTGTGTATACACATACACATATATACAGGATGCCTTATGTAGGATGAAGAGATATTCAAAAGTGTCATAAATGTGGATAAAAATGACACAGGTTTAGAATGATATATATACATATGTATATATATGTATATATACACTTTGTAGCATGACACATGCATATATACATATATATGACAAAGTTCCAAAATGTGTGTGTGTGTGTGTGTGTGTGTGTGTGTGTGTGTACACTGTAGCATGACACTTTTGACCATATTCTCATCCTACACTTTCTCTTCTTTCTGGATTTTTGTGACAATTCTCTTGTGACTCACCTCCTACTTGCGTGACTGCTCCTTTTCAGCCTCTTTTGTCTAATTCTTCATGCATGTCATGGACACTAACAATGGATATTTCCCAAGCCTTTATCCTGGGCCCTTTTTTCTCTCTATAATCCCTCGGTGATTTCATCAGCTTCAATGTGTTCAATTATCATTTGTACTGAGAATTCCTAAATTTATACATCTCCAGTCCTAGACTCTCTCCTCAGCTCCAGTCTGCTTCTTGGACATCTCAAATATCTGGATGTCTCCTAGGCATTCCACACCAAACACGCCCAAAACAAGTCAAAATCTTTTCTCCAAAACATTCTGCTCTTCTTAAATTCCACAGGATGACCATTGTCATCCCGGTCTTTCAGGTTCACAATCTCAGTGTCATACTTGGTTATTCTCTTTCTCACCTTACATGTGCAATTCACTGTCAAATCTTGTAACTTCTTTCATTATAACATCTTACATATATATATCCTCTTCTCTAGGCTCACAAAACTAAGTACCTTATTTGATCCTCTGATCATCTGTACCCTAGACAACTGCAGTAAACTTCTAATTGGCCTTGTTGCCATAAATCCTTCATTCTCCAACACATACTCCACAAGTTACCTTGTACTAAATGGTCCAAGCATACTGACCTAATTTCAGTTCCTCAGCAACACTCCATGTCTCATCTCTGTCTGTTACTTAGTTACTGTCTGTTCCTCATACCTGTAGTGTTCTTCCTCCCAACCTCCAACACTTACAATCCTTGACTTCCTTTAAAACTCAGTTCCAAGTATTACTTCCTCTAGGAATTCTTTCCTGCTTCCCCTGGGAACTCTCATCACTCCCTTTAAAGTTACGTTCTATTACTTTATATTTATCTTGCATGTTCTGGTTTTACATGTTGTCTCCCTCGTTGAAGGATAGATTGGTAGCTATCAAGTCTGACTTCCTCGTGTTCAGATACGTTCTCCACAGTCAGTTAAATAGAAGACAAAAGCAGCTACAGGACAAAATCAATTACAGGACAAAATCAATTACTTGTAAATAGGATCAATAAGAAAATGACACAAGATCAACCTTTATCTTCTCAATGGCAAGAATTAGTTCTGTTTTTTCTTTGTGTCTGCAGCCCTAAGCACAATGTCTGGCACACAGTAAGTATTTAAGAATTTATTGATTAACTGACTTTTAATTTTTATATTTATTTTTTGTAAATTTTTATTTATTTTAAACTTAAATACAAAATGAGAAAAGAAAATAAAAAGAGCATTTCCATGTACACAGCAGAATGTAGGAGAGGATTCAATATAAAACAACAAATATCCATTTCAAGAAAACCTATATAATAAATAGTACATGTTGTGTTCCATGATATCCAGCTTTTCTTTGTTTCCTTCTATGTCTATTTTGTTAAGTATATTCTCAGGTATTTTATACTGTCATTTTAAATGGTCTAAAACAATAATGAATAATATTGGTGACAGTGTAGTTTCCCTATTTTTTCCTTTTAATTAAATCTTTTAGCTCTAACTTTGTCTGATATCATTACTACTCCTATTTTTTTCATAGTGAATTCAACTCCAGTTTTTTATTTTATCTTTGTATATATCTCTCATTTTTATTGTGTATCCTAAAAGCAACATATTGTTGAATTCAAATTTTTAATCTGCTACTTCTGCTTTATGGATAAACTTATCCCAGTCACATTCTAGGCTATAATTACTTGTGTATTTCCCTCCTTCCTCTTTTTCCTCACTATCCTTCTCACCTTAGTTACTCTGCCCCTCCTCACTCTTCCAATCTACTTCCACCTGCTACCTTGCCCTCCTATTCCTTAACCTACCCACACCTGTAAGAGACTCTCCCTTATCCTTTCCCCCCACCCGATCCCCTATCCCTCTCATTTCTTTCTGAATTTAGAACTTTTATACTTTTCTAGATGTATGTGCTGTTCCCTCTTTCACCCATTCATGATGAAAGTTCCAGCACTACTCAGCCTCTGCCCCCCCCACTTTCTTCTGTATCAATTTCTTCTTTTCATGTCTCATTTGTATGAGATAAATACTCCTTTTTATCTCTCCCTACACATCTTTTTAGAATCACTCCATTGTACACTGCTCAGCCAAAGCTTTTCCTTTCAACTACCCAAATAATAACAGTCATAAAAGTACTGATAATATTTTCACATATAAGAAGTAAACAATTTGACTTTATCAAATGCCTTATAATTGGTCTTTAATGTTTATTTTATATTTCTCCTGGTTCTTATATGTAAAATTTTCCATTAAGTCTACTGTTTTTGTCACAAATACCTGAAAGTCTTTCAGTTCATTAAATATCCATTTTTTTTTTTCATTCAAGATTACACTTAACTTTGCTGGGTAATGTCAGCTTCTCTGGTCCATGGAATACAGCATTTCAAGAACTATGATCCTTCAAAGTACTAGCAGTTAGATCTTGTGTAATCCTTATTAAAGCTCTATGATATTTAAATTACTTTTTTTCTTGTTGGTCACAATATTTTCTACTTAATCCAGGAGCTTTGAAACTTGGCTATGATATACAGTAAATTTTCCTTTTGGGATATCTTTCAGGTGGTGATCAGTGGATGTTTTTTTCTATTTCTCCTTTGCCTTCTTGTTCTAGAACTTCAGGGCAATTTTCCTTTATAGTTTCTTATAATATTGATTGTTACAAGATTCTTTTTTATCATACTTTTCAGGCAGTTCAACTATTCTTATACTGCCTCTCCTCAATTTGTTCTCCACATCAGTTGTTTTCCTGATGAGATGTTTCGCATTCTCTTTTTTAAAATTCTTCTGCTTTTGTTTTATTATTTCTTGGTGTCTTATAATGTCATTAGCTTCCCCTTGCCTAATTCTAGTTTTCAAGGAATTATTTTCTTCCTTACATTTTGATTCTCTATTTTCAGCTGACTGACTTTCTTTTCATAATTTTCTTTATTTTTTTTTGGAATGGTCTTTTTTAAAAATTTTTCCTCAATCTCTTTGATTTTTAAAGTCCTTTTTATGTTCTCCCAAAAACTCTTTTTGGTCTTGGGACCATATGACATTTCATATTGAAAAATGAGTGAACTTTTTAGTTCTATTATCTTCCTCTGAACATGAACCCAGATTTTCTCTATCACCACAGTAGCTGTCTGTGGTTGGCTTCTTTCTCCTTTGCATACTCATTTTTATTGTTGTTTTTAACAGCTATTAATACAAGCAAGTTCTAGTCCTGAGATACAGAGAATGATGCCTCAAGCCTCAGGTCCTTCTTAACATTATTTTCTGGGCTCTGTCCTGAGGCCCTGCCTTAGACACTCCTCTCCACAGCTAGGGCACCCAGTGACATTGTCACACAAGACACTGTTGCTCCCTCTTGTGGCTACAAACTATTGCTCTCCTCTCTGTACTGGAACGGAAACCAGGATTTAGCTCTCCTACAAGTGCCCAGAGTCAGCAGTGCCCACCCCTCTGCTATGCACTCACCAGGTTTATACTAGCTCCTCCCATACCTGTGCTTGGTGTCGCCCCACAGTGGAAGTTCCTTCTATCTTCAACTTCAGAGCCCCAAAGTGTCTGTGAGGTGAAAGTTCCTGAAGCTGAGGCTGCCTCCCAACCGTAACTGCTGAAGGGCTTGTTGTTTGTCGATTCAGTGGAGTCAGTCCAGAGGTATTTGCACTTCACTTCGGCCCAATCATTGCCCCTGGAGGTCAAGTCTTTCCTGGGGTGTTCTCAAATTGTCTTAGGAGAACATGACTTTGCCTCAGACTCCAGTTTATTTCTGCTGCTTTATATGCTCTCTGAGGTGATGTTCTATTTTTGTGGAGGAAATTTGGAGAGCTGAAAGTTTTCTGACCTACTCTGCCGTTTTCCTTGAATCCTCTCTGATTAACTATTTTTTAAACTAGCTCTATAAGGCTTGCCTATCAAATCCAACATTCTTAGTTTTTTCTTAATATAATTGCTGTTCATTTAGCCTTTTCAATATATTTTTCAACAATATGGTTTGCAGTTACTATGTTTCATAACTTATTAAAGAGAGCTTTAAAAAATGAGTACCAGAAAATCATGTCTCATTTGGACCACCTACTATTATCCTAATAGCAGTTTATTCCTAATTACAGGTAAAGTACTGAAAAGAAATAAGACTCTTAATTATAAGAATGGCAAACTTAAACATAAAGTAACAATAAAAATATAATGATTTCATTTGAATTTCAGTTTTCTTGTAACTATTTGCTAAGTGGACTTACCAGTCACAATGCAATTTTCCTGTTCTACTCATGAGGAAAAAAATTTCTGGTTATTAAACTTTCTCATTTTTTAGATTCTGGACAAAAGGAAGTACACTGTGTACCAATGTTTCAAGTACTGAATTATTCTAAAAGGGTATATTTTATAATGTCTTGAGTTTGTTTTCAAAAGTCTCAATAAATAAGTTGACAACTTTACTTACTACATAATTACTAATTCTTCGATGCAAAACAAAAGATATGAGCAATTCCTCATAAAATATGCATTCTATAAATTATAATAATTCCATTGATTAATTACATATTTGGGTTCCAAAAATTCACTTGATGGTGATGAGATCTTTAGTGGAACTGTGATTGACAGAAACGTTTGATGAGAACCTAAAAGAGGTTAAAAAAAAAAAAACTATTACTTTTTTATGCAATACAGAAGCACCATGGGGGTGTCGAAAGAAAGATGGCCTCAAATCACAGAAGATTTGATTTAATTCATCCTTTGTCTCACTGGTTGAGTGACACTAGGCAAGTCACTTAGGGTCATTAAAAGTCTCAGTACTTTTGGCAACTCTAAAACTAGAAGTTGCAGAAAAGGTACTGACCAGTTTTGGGACATGGAATTAACTCATTAAGAAGGTTCCCATACCAATGAAATCACAGATTTAGTTTCTATCCCTACTTGTATGACAATTTGTTCAACAAATTATGATCCTACAGTTTCCTCTAATTTTTTTCTATAACCTAATTCCAGAATTATTTAACTTAAATTACTTTTACTTAGCCATAGCAGAGAAAGGACATTCAAAGCAGGCAAATGAAATTCATTGAGGATACAGGCTTGATTCATCTAAGTCCAGCTCTCTTGCACTTCTCTTGGTTACTCTGGTCTGTAGTCAAAAATTTAAGGAAAAAGCTCTAGCCCCTCATCTCATGGCTGTTTTTGCATTCAGAACAAATACGCTCTTCAGTACCTTTTAAGGAAAAACTAGTCTAACCTGTACAGGATTAGGCGTTAGGATACTGCTCATACCACAACAAACCCCTTGGTGGCAAGGTCCTAAAGTTCTTATAGAGCAAGGGTTCTTAATCCCAGTTCTTAACCTGGATTAAAGGGATTCCATGAACCACAGAAAAAGTACACCTTTATTTTCACTACTATATAACTAAAAGTTAGCATTTCTTTCAGCTATTTAAATACATTATTCTAAAAGGGAGTCTAGAGGCTTCACCAAACTGTTCAAGAAATATATGACATAAAAAATAGTTCCCAAATTCTGTTCTAAAGGAGTTGCTACCATTTAACTTGACTGTAGGTCTTTTGCTAGACAACCTTGACTTCAGAGAAGCAAGAAACCTAACAAACTCATTCCCCCTCAAGAAGGGGAGGGAAAGGGTAACAAATCCTTAGTCCTTTTTTTTTGATAGTAAACAACTTTAAAATTTTTTAAAGTAATAACTTTCCATAACTTTGTCTACTGGTTTCCCAATCATGCTAAACATTTTCTGAATTGGGATGGGGGAATAGGTAGCACAAGGTTCAAACACATCCTGCCCATATTCCTCCCCTCCTTTTACATTAAAATTTCTGTTTCCACACTTAAATCCAATCAATAAATACCTCCTCACATTCTTTCCCCTATGAATTATTCCTTTCATCTATCTCCCCTTTATATATGAATATGGGAAAGGAGCAAAGTTGACCGACACATTGACAAATTACCGGAGGCAGTCCCCTTGCTATAAGTACAGATACAGAGATTCAAAGGAAAAGGTAAATTAATGAACTGCCCATTTAGAGGTTCCATCTTATACAGCAGATCTGGAGAGAAACATCATCTGATGCAGTTTTCTGGTCTACATGCTCCTTCAAGCAGTCTTCAGCACAGCATCTCAGCATCTTCTTCCCTTTTTCTTCTTGTAGACATCCAGATGTTCACTCTCTTACAAAACTGACTTTAATACAATTTTAGATTATCATTCCTATCACTCTTATAAAATCAAAATTGAAACTTTGGCCAATTGTCATATTTAAGAAATTCACATTAAAACATGGTTTTACATTTTACATTAATTTACTATTCATTTCCTCCATCAGGAAGATGAAATTTTACTAAGGAATCAATACCAGGCTCTAGTACTTACGTGAATACAATAATCATTTTTAACACAGTACATATCGCATCATAAAACAATTCCAACTTCTGGTCATGTGATGCTTCTTTTAAAGCATTTACAATATAGACCACAAACCATTTTTATTTTAACATTAACCAACTGACACAAAATAATAAATATGTATGTTAGCCTCACAAACCCTTGACCTGATTGTCTCCACACTATTACTAAGAATTAAAGGACGCAAAGTTATTGTTGTTGGTCTGAAGTTCTAAGTCTAATAGTTTAATTTTAGACTTAACCTCAGATGTTCCCCTACCAACAATCTATTATTCAATAGATCTGGTATTATGTTTACAAAATTTTGATTTTAGGAATTTGCCATTAAAAGTAGTGGCACTGCAGGGAAACAACATCTCCCTAACTTCATGTCAGTTCCAGGCAGGAGTAGATTGTCAGCTGGCATTCAGCCAGCCTTAAAGTCTGCCAGGTGTCAGTAGGGAAACTGAGTCAGGAGAATCCTGCCTCAGCCCAGGCTGAACAGCTGCTTTCCCAACCTTCCTATGAGATCACCTTTTTGCAGTTCATACCAGCATCTCACAGGCTTACTGGCATCATGGATCAGTGGCTCAGACCGCCTCTCTTGCTATCTACACCTGGAGTTAGACTCAGAAGAACAGTCAGCTGATAGTCCCATAAAACTTTAAAACATCAAGCTCCAACAATCAGTTTCAGACATGACTATAATTTCACATTGGCCAAGGAACATCTTTTGAAGCAAGTCTTAAGTAGCTTACATGCCTTTCTATACATGATCTAGTTCCTGATTAAATAACAATCATAAGTTATTACTCTAATAGACTTACATCTGTTTCCCAAACTCCTCTGTCTGTTTCTAACTCTGCTCAATCTAAAAGAAAGAGTTACACATATGGTAAGTTCAAACACTAATTTCAATTTATGTTCATGAAATGAATTCAAATCAAAAAAGCATTTAACTTTTCCATCAATGCCAAATATTATCAGAGGCTACCTGCCTCTAAGAAAATTAGGCTGAAATTCTTTTCCCCAAACTGAAGATGTCTGACTTAGTCTCAGTAATTAATTCAGTCAATTGTTTTAATGTGAATTGCTTTTACATCATTTTGTAACATGTAAAGATCTCATTCCAAGTTGGGATCTTTGTTCATTACCCCAAAAATTTTAGTCCCATTTAAGTACAGGCTCTGGAAAAAAAAACCTCTTCTTTAAAACTCTTTGGTTTTCCCAACGTGAACTGGCTCTCCTGAGGCCCATTCTATCACTATGCCCAAATCTCTGTTCTATTTCCCACTCTTAATCCTATCAATCCAAATCTCCAGGTTACTGGCCATTCCCATCAAGATCATCCCTGGAGCCCCCAGACCACCTGGGGCCACCCTTTCTCAGTAAGAGACTCCTTCCCCAGAGTCCCTCTGTAGATAAGGTAAAATTACAGTTAACTTTAAATCCCAATCTTGATCTATAGAACAATGATACAATATCATGTATTCCTTTCCTTTATCTAATTATTCCCATTACATTCAGAAAGAATGTTCCCAGAGATTTTGTCTTACATCTTAGATCTTAAATTTTGTCCTAAAAGCCAACAGTGAAGATCATTTCTATACATTTTCAAATTCTCACCAAAGCAAGTTCTTTATACAATCTCCTCAGCTGCTGGGGCTGTACTTTTTGACTAACCTGAGGACTGCTCCTTTCCACACATATATACACAATGTACCGGCTTTAAGTTTTAGCATTAGAACTATAAATGGTAAACTTAACAATTTTCATAAGTGATAACAAAATTGTTTTAGCTGTGAACTCAAACAATAAATTTCAGATGACATCAATTGCATTGTCATATCATATAAAAATTATTGACAGAAGGATGGGCTGTCTTACCAAATGCAGACAGCAACTGGCTGACTTCTTCATCCAGACCCATCCCTCTTCACCCTCTACCCATGGCTGTGGCCATGTGCTAAACCTAGATACTTCCAGGCTGTAGCTGCTGCCCCTTCAATAGAGTAATCCCATCTTAGGTCTCTAGTGGGAACAGCAGCTGCTCCTGGGGATACTGTGGGGTCACCACTAGCCAAGATTCCCAAACTTTTGGGCTTCCCTCAGTAGTGGGGAAAGGTGAATTTTTCTCCAGTTTCTTTCTAACCTGAATGAGGTCTGAGATGGAACATACACTCTAATTGTCCCACCAGAAGCAAGTACTTCCCTCAAGGGAAGAAGCCCAGACAGCCCTGTGGAGATGGAGTTTAGGTTAGAGACAGGAAGTCCCACTTCTTGTGAGAGGGGCTAGAAAATGCTGCCTGAACTGGATTAGGCTGCAAGGCTAGGGGATCTGGCTGGCAAGGGGAAAGATCAACTGAGACCTGAGGAAAGGAAGGGGTCAGTGGGGGAGATACCCAGAGACTGACTGCCTCAGGGAGAGGGACTGCAGAGGGTCACACCTCAGCAAGACCCATTGCTGGGGCTTGGAGGAGAGGGTCAAAGCCCTGAGGGTCATAAGAAGGGGGATCATCAAAAATGTCCAGTTGACCACCCCATTGTTCCTTTTGAAGGGGCAGTTCTAGCTACCAGCATCTCACAATCTTTCCTGAAAACAGGGTCCTGAGAGAGCTTGACAAAGGCCATTATGCAGAAAACTTCTATCCATTTTCCTTCGAGGCACACAATACAATTCTAACTGTAAGAGAGTATTCATTTTTTTAAAGTCCCCGAAACAGGCCATGCTTCGTGACCCTTTAGGTAATACTGAGGCCAACAATGTTGTAAAAGAACACCAGCTTTTTCCTTTTAAGTTCTTTAGAGAAACTAAATTTTTCCCAATTTTGTAACTTACAAATACAAATTAGGTAGGCCTTCCAAAAACCATACAAAAGATTTTACAAAATATTTCTTAATACAACAAATATTTTCTTCTCTTAAGAACAATTTACAATTTACCACAACCTCCTTGAACCGAATTGAGAGAGATTACAAGAAAAAAAACCCTAAAACCAAAGCCTTTTCACATTTGCTCATAAGCTTCCTTTAACAAACATACTTTAGTAAATGCTTGATTCATGGCAAAAACAATTTTAGCTAAAATTTCCTTCTTAACAGCAGAAATAAACTTTTAACATACTTAATACATTCTCAGATGGAACAGGCTTGAAAATCTCTCTCTCTCACACACACACACACATATATATTTTTAAAGGATTCTCATTTTCTCAATAAGAATCCTACAACAAGGAAACTCTTACATGAGATTCATAACAGCTCTTTTTTACCAATTCATTAATTTAACAATGCAATTCCTAATATAACATTTAAATGGATTACTTAAAAATTTAAACTTATTTAAGTTTACTTAAAAAAAAGAACAAGCCATTAATCTATTCAGCTTACCAGCACGTGGGCCAACTATCACCTGATGTCTACAATAGAATCCCCTTCCAGCTTAAATCTACCATTATGTAGCACACATCAGCATTTTCATTCCTTATTTATAACCAAACATAAGTTTCAAATTATCAAATTTCTATCACATCCCTTTTAAACTCCAATCTATATGTAACAAACCACAAATTTAAAAATCATGTAAAAATTACATTAGATTAATGTTGCATCTAACGTATACCCATCTTTATGTTAAGCACTTTACAATCATAAATGCCAAGTTAACAACATCTTTCTGCTTAATTCTGACAGGAAGAGCATTCTCAGATGCTGCTTTGTATTTTCTTTTTTTCCTTAAGTAAAAGAAAACTTCTCTAGAAGGACCACGTGGCTGGCCATTTTCAGCTGTGAATAGCCTTTTCCCTTTTACTCTACTTCCTCAAAGAGCTGAAACACCATCCTCTGGCTCCCCTCACCGCTCCCAGGCCCAGCAGACCGGGCCTCTCAGTCTTTTAAATCCTATGGGGGAGGGTAGCCTTCCCCTTGTCCATGTAGTCTGAGCACATGAACAGAGTTGATGCTTCTAAAATAAATCACTGAAATTCTAAAGTGAATTTGCAATTTTACATCAACTTTTGGTATCAGATACATTGACCCAGTTCAAACCTAAAGTATGGATTTTAGCTTAGAGATCTCATTAAATCAAAACTCAGCTTTTAACTCCAGACTGCCAGTATCTTACTCCGCTAATTTCCATTGAAAAAGAGCTCCTCCTTTAGGTAAGGCAGGGAATGGCTGCCACTCCCACATCCGAGGAGGAAAGACTTTCCCAGATTCAAAAACTGAAGTCTGAATCCAATTAGAGAGCCTCCTTCAATATCTTTATCACCCATACAAAGCAGCAATACTTGATCATTTTTTTTGTCTTTTCCTTTGTATTTTGGCACCTCATTCCAATTTAGTAATCTATTTCCCAAGGGAGTATTTGCCAGTATGCTCTGACTCTGCTCTGAAGCCTGGGGTTTGGATTGCTCCTTCCCCATCCTAGCACAAGGGCTGCCACACAGTCACCTCCAAGCTCAGACACCTAATACCTGAGACTCACTGGACTGTCTCTCTGACCAGTCCACAGTGGGGATCAGACTCCCTGGACTGTCTCTCTGACTAATCCATAGTGGGGATCACTCACCCTCTACAGTCACCCCACTAACAGTCACCCAATAGTGTTCTCAGAGGATCTTTCCCTTGGGGTCTGCAGTCCATAAAATTTGATCGGAGGCCGTTGCTAGTCCTCTCAAGTCTGAGACTCCCAAAACTGACCCCCAGACCCATGAGTGCTTACCTTCGGGTTATGCACACATAAGTTACCTGACTGAAGACCGTGAACACCAACCAGTTGTAGTTTCAACTTCCTCAAAGCTTCAGAGTTTCAGAGTCCCTATACTTTTCTGTTTCTACTGAATTTCTCTACTTCAGGTCGCTACTTCACAGAGAGGGAGGCTTGGCACTCAGTTTCAAGGACCATAAGAGAAAAATCTCCCAATGGGCACCTGCCCCCAAACTGAGTCACTGTCTGTCTCCCTGGGAAGTCATGTGATTCCAGACAGGCCCCCAAAACTGTGTGGGACAATGCACGACCCCCCCTTCCCCCTCAAATTGACTGCTCAGAGGTGTCTCAAAGTAAAAATAGAAAATCTTTATTCAGTTCTCGTGAGAAGCAGGCAGTCCCTTCACCAGTGAAAGCTGGAGTCAGGAAGCAAATCCTTATTCTTTAGAAGCCTCTACTAAAGGGCTGCCCCAGCTTATTCTCAAGCAGGTCACTTTCTAACATGATCCTTTGGTATTCTAAGTCTTTTCTGGAAATTGTCCAGTGACAACTTGGTACTAGCAATAGTTATCAAGTAACATCTGTAAAATAAGCTGAAGAAGGAAATGGCAAACTACTCCAGTATCTGGAGTCACAAAGAGTCATACTGAAATGACCAAACAACATTTATACAGTACTTACTATGTGCTAAGCACTTTACAAATGTTATCTCATGGGATCCTCACAACCCTGGGAAGTAGATGCTATTTATCCCCATTTCACAAATAAGGAAACTGAGGCAAACAGAGGTTAAATGACCTACCCAAGATTAGTCACAGGGTTTGCAAGTGTCTAAGGCTGGATATGAACTCAGGTCTTCCTGACTGTAGGCCCAGCACTCTGTGCATATAGCTACCCAATCATTCTACTGGTAGTAATGTAGAAAGCTCTCATCAGTTCCTAGTAAGCAGAAGGTTATGCTCCTGCCTTTGCCACTGGTATACTGCCTGTGTCTACTCTGCTGGGTCTATGTCTCTACTCACTCAAATCCTATACAAAAGCTACCCAGGGCCTGAGTACCTGTGACACAACCACTGAATCTATGTGAAGGCAAACACTGCTGGAAATTGGCTACCCTCCTGTGCCAGGGACTTAGTGCAGATAAGCTACTACTGTTCCCCTGTGCTAAGGCAGAAGCACTGTCTTACCAAGCATCTGATTCTGCCCCTGCCATGAGATTACGTGCTGACCCACTCCCAGTGCCATACAATGACAATGTGAGGATTTGATTATTCCCACACACTAGGGGCCAGCACTACCTGGGCCTGATTCCCATTCCTATGCCAAAGACAAGCCTTGTCATAGGTCTGAGATCAGCCAAGCTGGCCCATCTTTCAACCCCATCCCATTTGGGGGCATGAACACTGCAATATGTTGTTACTGCCAAGGCTTGACTGCCCCCTTATGCTATAATCAACCTTTTCTGCCTTCTATTAGTCCTGACTCCCCCCATTCAAGATTCCATGTCACCCCATTATACTAGGACTGAGCATTGCCACAGATGTGAACATGGCTATGCTGCCACAGCTGCCCTGTGCTAAGGCAGGAGTGCTGCCAATGGCGGCGCTATTGCTTTTGGGCCTTGAGATCTGCTCCTTCAGGATAAAGACCTCATAAAGACCACGAGATATGGCCTGAGCACTGTTCCTCTGTCCTACTCCTACCAGTCGGTCAGAGCTGCCAGAGCTAAGATTTCTCTATTAATCAACATACTATCATTCAATCTTTCTCAATGATGTAACTCCAAGAACCAATTCTAGGCCCCCATGGAGAATTCCAGTCCCTCTGCCCTTCAGCACCTTCTCAGACAATCGCTCCTGCTTTGGCTGTCTCTCTTTCCAGTCTTGGTACTATTTAGTATTATTTTTTTCAACCTGAAGCTATTCTCTACTCTCAGATCTCATTATCTTGTCCTATCAAAGGTCATTCCTTGACAAATTCTGTTGTTATTTCCTATTGGGTCTGATTCTTTATGACAACATTTGGAGTTTTCTTAGCAAAAATAGTGGAGTGGTTTGCCATTTCTTTCTCCAGCTCATTTTACAAATGAGGAACTGGGTCAAATAGGGTTAAGGGACTTGCCCACAGTTACATAGCTAGTTAAGTGTTTGAGGGTAGATTTGAACTCATGAAGATGAGTCCTCCTGACTTTAGCTCCACTTAGCTGTCCCTTCACAAACTCTAACCTTGTACTAATCATATTATATACTTCCAGTGTTACTACTTACATGCTAAAGAACAGAGCTAGAGGAAGTTATGAAACTGTACAGGTTTCTGTACAAATCTCTGTTATCAAATCCCACCGAGGTCCATTCTGCAACTAAGCAATCCCTTTATGCCTCCCTAATTAATTCCCTATACCACTAACAATAGCAGCTGTTCAAAACATTCTCTTCTCTCTTCAAGTCACCCGCAGTACTCTCTACCCCTCTGTCCCTTATTCTGTATAACTGAGTAGAGGACTTTGACTCATACTTGACCAAAAAAATCAAGATCATATATCATAATACAAGCTCCTTCTTCTCTCAATCTCTTCATCTCACATTCCTTTAACTTTAAATCCCACTATCACCATCTTATTCTGGTCACTGATTAGGCAGGTTTGTGGTCTCTTTGGTAAGACCAACCCTTATATATGTACCCTTGATCTCATCCTTTCTAAATATTCTCCAACAGATTTGCTATATCATCATTTCTCTTTCCAGTCTTCAGTATCTAGTAACTCTATGTCTAAAGACTACAAACATACCCAAGTTTTCAATATCATCAAAAGAATGTCAGTCTTTTTTGAGATTATGATTAACAAAAATATTTTTATGCCCTCCTGCCTCCCTCCCATTCCACTGGAAAAATTAAACAAAACTCTAAACATGCATAGTTAAGTAAAACAAATTCCCTCCCTTTTGTCATTTCAGGTAGCACAGTAATATTCTATGACAATCATATGTCATTTGTTCAGTGATCCAATCCCCAGTTGATAAGCAAACTGTTTTTGCATCTTTGCAGCTACAAAAAGAGATGACATAAATATTTTTGAAAATATGGTTCCCCACTATGCCTAAAAGGCTATAAAAATGTGCATATCCTTTGACCCAAAATATCCATTTCTGGTATTCCAAAGAGATCACATGAATAGGAAAAGGACACGTGTGCAAAAAATATTTATAACAGTTCTTTTTGTGGTGGCAAAGAACTGGAAATTAAGGGGGATGTCCATCAATTGGAGAATGACTGAACAAGTTGTAGTATATGAATGCAATGAAATACTATTATGCTATAAGAAATGATGAGCAGGTAGGCTTCAGAAAAACCTGAAAAGACTTATATGAACTGATGCTGAGTGAAGGGAGTAGAACCAGAATACTGTATACAGTTATATCCACATGGTGTGATAACTAACTTTGATAGACTTGGCTCTTCTCAGCATGCAAGGTTCTAAGACAACTTCAAAAGGCTCATGATGGAAAATGCTATCCACATCCAGAGAAAGATTTATGGAGTCTGAATGCAGATGGAAGCAGACTATTTACTCTCTCTCTTTTTTGCTTTGTTTTGTTTCTTCTTTCTCATGATTCATTCCATAATTCTTCTTTACAACATGACTAATGTGAAAATATGTTTAATATGAATGAATATGTAGAGCCTATAGCAAACTGCACAATGTCTTGAGGAAAGGGGAAGAGGAAGAGAAAATTTAAAAATCAAAAGCTTGTGAAACTATATATTGTAAACTAAAAACAAATTAAATTAAATTTATTAAATAACATGGTGCTTTTTCTTTTTTCATTGAATTCTTTGGAGAATAGTCACAGTAGTAGTATTACTGGGTCAAAAAGTATGCACAGTTCAGTGATTACTGCAAAGTTTCAAAGTGCTTTCCAGAATGGCTGTACCAACTAACTGCAACACCATATTAGTGGGCCTATTTACCCACAGCTTCTCCAAAGCTTGCACTTCTTTTTGTCACCTTTGCCAATCTTATGGGTATGATGTGAAATGTTAGAGTTGCTTTAATTGGCATTTCTCTAATCTTTAACTATTATTGATATGAAACAATATAATTGATATATAGATAGCTTGAATTGCTTCCTTAGAAAACTACCATTTCATTTTTTTTTTTACTATTTTACAACTAGGGAGTGATTTTTCTCATAAATTTTATTAAAAATCAAAACCTTAGCAGAGAAACTCTGACTGTGGTGGCAGACATCTATCATCTGTGTAGTTGGAGAGGCTAAGGCTAATATATCACTAAGTCTGGCACAAATATGGTGAGCCTCCAGAAGCAGAGGGCCATCGACTGTTTAAGGAAGGAAAAACCAAGCTTCCGTGCGCAATCAGTATTAGGATCGAGCCTATGGGTAGCTGCCACACTTCCAGCCTAGGAAAAGAGGGAGCACAAGAGGGAAGAACAGGGGAGAGAGAGCACCATTTCAAAGGTTCTTCTGCTCTGCCCTGCATCATAAGCTTACTTTCTAATATTAGTTGTATTGGTTTTATTTTTATAAAAAGCCTCTTACTTTTGTGTAATTAAAATTGTCCATTTTTTTCATCTGTAATCCTTTCTATCCCTTATTTGGTCACTAAATGTTCTTCTAGTCACAATCTACAACAATATTATGTTCATTTACTTGTGCATGTCCTTTTTTTAAATAGTATTTTTGCCTAATTAAATGTCAAGACATTTCACTTTTACAAGATTTTAAGTTCCAAATTTTTCTTCCTCCCCCCCACTTCTTCCTAAAATGGCAGACAACTTGATATGTTATACATGTATTATCACATGCAACATTTTTCCATATTAGTCACAATTGTGAAAGAAACAGAGGAAAAGAAAAAAAAACATGAAAAAGAATAAAGTGAAAAAAGTATGCTTAATCTGCATTCTGAGTCCATCAGCTCTTTATCTGGATGTGGATAACACTTTCCTTTGTGAGTCCTTTGTACTTATCTTGGGTCATTGTGTTGTTGAGAAGAGTTGAGTCATTATTCATAGTTGATCATCACAAAATGTTGCTGATACTGTATACATTTTCCAGGTTCTCTCATTTCACTTTGCATCAATTCATACAAATTTTTCCAGCTTTCTCTGAAATCTGCCTGTTCATCATTTCTTACTGCACAATAGCATTCCATTACATTCATATACCACAGCTTGTTCAAATATTCCCCAAATGATGGGCATTCCCTCAATTTCCAATATTTTGACACCATGGATAGAAATGTTACAAATATTTTTGCCGAGATAGGCCCTTTCCCCTTTTTTATGATCTCTTTTGGATACACACCGAGTAGTGGTATTGCTGGGTCAAAGAGTGTGCATAGTTTGGACATAGCTGCAAACTGCCCTCCAGAATGATTGAATCAATTCACAACTCCACCAACAGTGCATTAGTATCCCATCCTCTCCAACATTTGTTAGTTTCCTTCTTTGTCATATTAGCCAATCTGATAGTTGCAAAGTGGTACCTCCGAGTTGTTTTAATTTGCATTTCTCTAATGAAAAATTATTCTGAGCACTTCTTCATATGCCTATAGATACCTTTGATTTCTTCATCTGAACACTGCCTGTTGTATCCTTTGACCATTTCTCAGTTGGGGAATGGCTTACATTCTAATAAATTTGACTCATTTCTCTATATATTTTAGAAAAGATCTTTATTAGAGACACTTGCTATAAAGATTACTTCCCAGTTTTCTGCTCTCCTAATCTTAGTTACATCGGTTTTGTTTGTGCAAAAGCTTTTTAATTTAATATAATCAAAAATATCTCTTTTACATTTTATAATGCTCTTTATCTTTTGTTTAGTCATGAAAATGTAACTTACTTCTCCTTTAAGAATTTGAATGCTATACCAAGTGGTGCATATATGTTTATTATTGATATTACTTCACTGTTTATGTACCTTTTAGTAAGATGTAGTTTCATTACTTATCTCTCATAATTAAGTTTTTCTTTTGCTTTATCTGAGGTCAGATACTCCAGCATAATGGATTCTGTGCCAGTCCCTTATCTTTACTTTCTGTGTACATATTGTAAGAATCTGGTGTTTGATCCACTCTGCTATCCACTTCCATTTCATTGGAGAGTTCTTTCCATTCACATTCACAGTTATGAGAACCATATATTTCCCTCCATCCTATTCTTCCTCCTATTTGTCCACTCTGTCCTTTCATTTTTTCCCTCCTCAAGAGTGGTTTGCTTTTGTCTACCACCTCCCCCAGTCTCCCCTCTCTTCTGTCAGTTCTCCTCTCCTTTATTTAATCTCCTCCTCTCCTACTTACCTGTCAGGTATGATAGATTTCTATATTCAACTGACTGTGTATATTATTCCCTCTTTCAGAAAATTCCAATGAGAGTAAGGTTCAAGTGATGCCCATTGCCCACCCTCCCATCTTTTGCTCCACTGTAATAGGTTTGTTGCCCCTCTTCATGTAAAATAATTTACTCCATTCTACCTCTCCTTTCCTTCTGCATTAAGTGTACTCCTTGTTCTCATCTCTTAATTATTTTTATGCCATTACCTAAATTCACCTTATACCCAAACCCTCTGTCTATGTAAATTCCTTCTAGCTGTGTTATTAGTGGTACAAATTTTAAGAATTATAAGTTCCCATGTAGAAATGTAAACCGTTCAGCTCCATTGGATTTCTTATGTTTCTTTTTCCCTTTTCCCTTCTTGGGCTTGTCTTGGGTCTTGATATTGGAGATAATTTTTTTTGTTCAATTCTGGTCTTCTTATGAGAGTTTGAAATCCTTCTATTTCGTTGAGTAACCATTTTTTCCCTTGAAGTACTATGCTTAATTTCACTGGGTAATTGATTCTTGGTTATAGTCCTAGCTCCTTTGCCTTCCAGAATATCATGTTCCATGACCACCAGTCTTTCAATACTGCAGCTGCTAAGTCCCGTGTAATGCTGATTGTGGTTCCTTGATATTTGAATTGTTTCTTTCTGGCCACTTTCCCTACTTTTATCTTGATCTGTTAGTTCCATAATTTCAATATAATATTCCATGGAGTTTTTATTTTGGGATCTCTTTACTGAGGTAATCAGTGGATTCTTTCAATGCCTATTTTGCCCTCTGGTTTGAGAATATCAGGGGAGTTTTCCTTGACAATTTCTTGAAAGATGCTGCTGGGGTATCCTTTTGAATATAGCTTTCAGGTAACACAATGAGTCTGACATCTCCTGGATCTATTTTCCAGATCATCTGTTTTTCCAAGGAGGTATTTTACATTTTCTTCTATTTTTAATTCATTTGAATTTGTTTGATTCTTGATGCCTCATAGAATCATTATCTTCCACTTGCCCAATTCTAACTTTTAAGGAGGTGCTTTCCTCAGTTAACTTTTGCACTTCCTATTCCACTAGGCCATTTATATTTTTAAGGTATTGTTTCCTTTCTTTTAAATTTGATCTCTGTTCTGAGGGGGAAGGGGCACTGTATCAGGCTCTTGGCCCAGGAGCTTCAGACCCTGGTTGTTTACCTGGCATTATATTATGTAATGGTAATTTGAAGAATATAATGGCAATTTAAATGGGAAGAGCTTTCCTATTAATTAATAGGCCCACGTGACCTGACTGAGTCACATGGAAGCCTGAGTCACATGAGTCTTTGGTGAGAGAAATTTGCTGAACAGGTGGAAAAACAAGGGGTAGATAAGGAAGGGTGGAGCAGAGCTGAGAGGAAGTTGGTCAGACTAGTCAGAGCTGGGAAAGAGAGAGCAGGCAACTAGCATGAGTAGGACAGCTTGTGGTTTTGTTTAAGAGAATCTGTTTGTGATTTGTTTAAGGGAGCTGGTCTGTGGGAAGACTAACAGAGGAAAGGCTTGGGGATGGCGTTGCCTTCTGCATTGTTATTGTGCATGCATTTCTTTGTTGCTATAGTGGATTTGACCTTTGTGTTTGAATAAATGTTTTCCTTCTGCCTTGTATATGGAGAGTCTGTCATACTTTGAGATTCAGAACTACACCACCATATTCATAGTCACCCTGAATACTATGAATATTGCCTTGGAGATACATTTGGCATCATGAACAGGATTGTAGGGTATAAAGTTTCTAACTGGAGGAAGAAAGCCTTTAGAAAAAGAAATGGATATCCTAGCATGGGAGGATTTACCTCATTCCTCCCTAGCAAGGGAATCAGCCAAAACTGTACTGTACAATGTACAGTACCTTGTGAAAACTGGGAACCAAGGTAACAGAAGGGGGAAACCAGAGATTTGGAAAGATATTTGCAAGGAATACCAATAAAACCAGGGAAAGAATGGTCAGGGGTGTGTAGGAGAGGTTGGATTTTATTAACAGGTTACCGTATTATGTATAAAAGCAGAGATGAGTTGCTGAAGGAAAAAATTCAGATGGAAAAAGAATTAGCTAGTCTGCATAGGAATTCTCAGTGTTTAGGTTCTCCTTTAAAAGAGCAAGTTGGAGGGGTCTTAGGTGGAAGTAAAGGTTGTTCATTTAACTCAGAAGAAGCAAAAAGCTAGCAAAAGAAGTATGCATACAACCTTTGTACAGACCCAGGAAAGCACATGGGAGGAAAATGTAACAAAGTTACAGCTGGAAAATGAAATAATGTTAGAGGGAGAAGCTTCTCTGGCAGAAGCATACCCAATAATACTAAGGTGAAAACAGGAGAATCATGGGGACAACACAGTGTTTAGGGAGATAACTGAGGATTTTACTCAATAGGAGGTTATAGATATTTTGAGTTGGTTCACCTAAAAGATGGGAAAATCATTAATATCTTGGATGGTCAGAATCAGTGATGAAGGGGTGGGAGGAGTATCTATAGATGGCAGGGATTGCTTGAAATTTATAGGTATCAGAATCCTTTTGTACAGCAAGCTTTTAGAGATTACAATATTTAAGGAGTAACAATACAACTAATCTGTTATCTTTGTCTTTAGAAGAATGCAGTAAGCAGTATTCTACTGATTCTATGTGGTCTCATGGAGATAGACCATGGTATTTGCTTAGGGACTATATAAAAAAGTTAAAGGAAGAGGTAATGAAGATTGCCATAATGATTGGAAATACAGATGAGTAATATGTTACTCCCTTAGCCATTTCCCATAGGAATATAATAGTGAAGACAGCTCCTCCTGCTTACAAGGACCTAGTTTTGACTGTAATAATTGGGGAAATAGAGCACCCTCTTTTGGAGGTGCTGGACAAGATTTCACAGTTAAGTGACTTAGGGAACTGGGGAAAAGATGAACTTCCTCTACAAAGAGAAGAGTAAATAGCCAGTGGATTCAAAGTCACAATAGATTGACAAGAAAAGAATTGTTTATTGCTCTATTGAGAGAAGAGGTAGATTTTGGAAGCATAGATGATATTCCAACCAATGAACTATACCAAATGTACCAAGAAAAGAGTCCTGATACTAGATGGAATAGAGAAGTAAGACCTGCTCCTATGGATCCTCCTCAAACATTGTGTCCAAGTTTGTCACATCTGCAGGGAGAACAGGAAATTAACTCAGATTAAAGAAAGTGTAGCTTTAGCCAAAATGATGACCCCCAAACTTCAAATTAGAAAACAGTAAACAACAGTGAATGAGGCTATGATAATGAGTTCATGGACTCCAGAAGCATGGCTGACCCTATATCTTCCCTGCTTCTGGCCATCTCCTTGTTTCTTCCTGGCATTTTTGTCTGTTCACCTTGTTTGCGAGATTTGTTTTCTGCAGATTTAATACCCTCCACTTGTAAAAGCCTGATCACTTAACCTGAATGTCACCCTGTCTGATATGCTGTGTCACCTCTGCATCTGTCATCAACCAATCCCAGCTGAGGAACTGACCCTTTGTATGGGAACTCTTGGGATAGAAGCAGTTCAGCATTCAATTTCAGCAGGAAGTAGCTATGGAAGATGAGACCTTTGCCCCTTACACCAAGAAATTTTGGGCCCTATTCACTCAAGGGAGGAGTAATGGGGTGCTTGTGCTCAAGCCCCCACCCAGAGATATTGTTTTATATGCTTATTTTCTGTTATCCCTGTTAAAGTTCTGTTGATACTAAACACAGACCTATATAATGAATATGAAAAATCGTGGGGACAAATGTAATGATAATTTAAAGAATGTAATGGTAATTTAAATGAGAAGATCTTTCCCATTCATTAATAGGCTCATGCGACCTGCCTGGGTCACATAGAAGCTTGAATCACATGAGTTTGTGTGGGAGGAACAGGAAGGGTGCAGCAGAGCTGAGAGGAAGTTGGTCAGACTAGTCAGAGCTGGGAAAGAGAGAGCAGGCAACTAGCATGAATGGGAGAGCTTGTGATTTTGCTTAAAGGGAGCTTGTTTGTGATTTGTTTAAGGGAGCCAGTTTGTGGGAAGACTAAAAGAAGGAAGGCTTGGGGATGGTGTTGCCCTCTGCATTGTTATTGTGTATACATTTCTTTGTTGCTGTGATGGATTTGGTTTTCTTCTGCCTTCTACATGGACAGTCTGTTATACGTTGCAATTCAGAACTATGGCAGCACATTCATAGTCACCATTGGTGCTGTGAATATTGCCTTGAAGATACACATTGATGTTGCCCTGAGGCCCATGGGGGCCCTTCATATCTGATGCTGCACTGAGGGGATGGCTGGCACTACCAGAGGCTGTAAAAGTCTGTCAACTTACCTGGTGCTGAGCCTAGAGTGTACTGAGACTGGTGAGATGGTTCCGCATTTCCCTAGGGTTACACTGAAGCACATGGTGATCTGGTCATTGGTGGCTGCCTGTTTGCTTAGGCACCTATAGGGTTGGCATCTACCTCTTTGCCTAGGGGTAAGCTAAAGCATGTGGTGGTCTCAGAGTTGAAGTCTACTTCTCCTGGCTATGCTGAGGCATTTCCCCCCATTTGTCTCAGCACATTTAGGGAAATGGGCAGACTCCCTCCATGAAAAGCTCCACGTTTCAGTGTAGCCTTGGGCAATCAGGCAACCTCTAGTGGCTACACCCCTTCATGTTCTACATAAAATCTGTTCGACTGATCATTGTTCTATTTTTTAAAATGCATCAAATTGTTTTGATAATTACTGCTTTGTAATATAGTTTTAAAATGGTGCTATTAATCACCCTTATATCTTTTTAAAATTATTTTTCTTAAGATTTTTCAGTTTCTATTCCTCCAGATTAATTTCATCATTTTTTTCTAGGTCTTATAAAGTAATACTTTGACTGTTTTTTGCTCTTCAGTTGTTTCAGTCAGGTCCGACTTTTTATGACCCCATTTGAAGTTTTCTTGACAGAGTGGAATGGTTTGCCATTTCCCTCTTTAGCTCATTTTACAGATGAGGAAACTGAGACAAACAGGGTCAAGTGGCTTGCCCAAGGTCACATAACCAGTGCAGATTAGAACTCAGGAAGATGAATCTTTCTGACTCCTGACCTGTTACTTTATCCATTGTGCTAACAAGCTGCCTACTTTGATTAGTAAAGAACTGAATGAAGAAAATTAACTTACGTAGTATTATTTTATTATGTAAGCTCTGCCAACATATAAGCAATTCATGTCTAATTACTTAGTTCTATCTTTATTTTTTTAATTTAATTAATTTTATTTGCTTTCAGTTTTCAACAATCACTTCAATAAGTCTTAAATTTTTTCTCCCTCTCTCTCTTCTCCCTCCCTAAGACAGTATGCAATCTTATATGGGTTCTACACATACAATTTTGTTAAGCACATTTTTGCACTAGTCATGTTGCATAGATGAATTAAAATGAATGGAAGAAACCATGAGAAAAAACAAGCCAAAACAATGCACAAGAGAAAATAGTTTCCTTCACTCTGCATTCCAATTCCATAGTTCTTTCTCTGGATGTGGATGGCATTTTCCCTCAAGAGTCCTTTGGGAATGTTTTAGGTTTTTGCACTGCCGTGAAGGCCTCAGTCTATCAGAAACAGTCCTCGCATACTGTGGCTGTTACTGTGTATAATGTTCTCTTGTTTCTGCTCATTTCACTCAGCATCTAGGTCTTTATAACCATAAATTTTTGTAATTATATTTATATTGTTCCCATGTATACCTACTGGTAGACTCTCAATTACTTTATGCCTTACACAGTCAACTTAAATGGAATTTCTCTGTCTCTTCTTGTATTCTGTTCATAATACATAGAAATGCCAATAGTTAATGTGGATTTAATTTGTATTTTGCAACTTTATTGGTCGCTGTTTCAAATAATGCTTAGTGGACTCTCTATAGTGTTCTCCAGGTAAACCATCATATCATCAACAAAACATATACAGTTTCTATTTCTTCTATGTTTTATTTCTTTAATTTCTTTTCTCATCATTGTTATAGTGAACATTCCTAATACTATGTTAAACAGTCATAGTGATAATGGACATTATTGGTTTAACTCTGATCTTACTGGAAAGACTTCTAGTTCATCCTCATTACATATAAAGCTGGCTCTTAGTACAAAATATTTATTCCTATGTTTTAAAGCATTTATAACAATATTGAGTTTTATCTAGTCAAAAGCATTTTCTGCCTCTATTGACATAATAACATGATTTTAATTGGTCTTATCATTAATTTGCTCTGTAATTTTGATGGTTTCCTAATAGTGAATCAACTAACATTCCTGATAAAATCCCAACCTGTTCATAGTGTGAAATCTTTGTGATGTATTCTTATAATCTCTTGGGTAATATTTAATTTAAAACTTATGCACTAATGTTGATTAATTTTATCTGTTTTAAATCCGGTTTATCAAGACCATATTTGTCTTATAGAAAGAATTTTAAAAACATCTCTTGTCCTATGTTTTACATAAAGATTGGAATTTTTTCGATGACTACTTGATAGAAATCAATTTGTAAATCCCTCTGGTCCAGAGTGTTTGGATGGACAGAGAACTGATTTATAAATGTTTTGATTTCTTTTTCTGAAACTGGATTATTTAAAATCTTTATTTCTATTGCTATTAAAATCTAGCATTTTATATAAAATTATTCAACTATTTCATTTAAATTGTCAGTCTCATTTGCATATACTTGGGCAGAATATTTTCTAATGTTTTATTTTCTATGGATTCTTTTTTTCACTTTTAATACTACTAATTTGGTTTTCCTCTATTGTTCATCATCTTTGCATTACAAAGGAATTTATTAGGATCCCTTCTTTTCAAATAGCTTTAGTAGTATGAAGCTGTTCTTTGAATGTTTAATACAATCCACTTATAAATCAATCTGGTCTTGGATGTTTTTGTTCCTGTAGCAGTTAATTAGTGGCTTGCTGAATTTATTTTTGTGATTTCTATTTCCTTTTCTCATCATTTCATATTTGCATAAAATGCATTCATTTCATTTCATTTGCCAGTTTTATTAGCATACAATTGGGCAAAAGAATTTCTAATATCCTACATTTATTCTTCATTTTTTCTCTTTTCATTTTTAATCCTGATGTTTTTTCTCTTTACTTTAAAAACAAAATTAGCTAATGTTTGATGAATTTTCTAAATAAATTTCTAGTTTCATTAATTCAATACAGTTTTGCTTTCAGGCTAATGATCTCTTCATCATTTACCAGAATTTCTATGGTTTTTTTTTTTATGTGAATGCCTTGATCACTGTTGATTAAAGTGTTGAGAGATTTTCCTCAAAGGCCTGCTTTGGTTGCATCCTCATATGTTATCTGATGGGTGTAATTATCTGAACGAAAATATATATTTCTATTATTTGATCTTTGATCCAAATTATTTTCTTCAATGGTCCACTATTTAATATAAGTTCTATTGCACTATTTCCAGTAAAAGGTGTGCTTAATTATATTTGGTTTTCTACATTTATTTGCTTTTGTATCCCATTATGTGGTCAATTTTTGTAGAAGTGTCATGTACACAACTGCCATGCACAATTTCAGTATATAATCCTTTATATTCCCATCTAAGAATCACCTATCTATTTCTGTTTCTCTTCTAGTCTTTTTTTATGGTAAGATCTTTAATATTAAGATTATGTATCCATTCAGAATTATTGTGAAGTGTAATGTAAGATATTGGTTTCAGTCTAATTTCTGTCAGACTGCTTTAGCAGTTTTTATCAAATAGAGTTTTTTCCTAAGTAAATTATGTTTTCCACTTTGCCAAACACTGGATTAAGTTCTGTTTCTGAATTTCCCTTACCTAGAGTATTCCATTGATACAGCTCTCTAATTATTTAACCAGTACCAAATGGTTTTGATGACAGCCTTTTTCTAAAATCTGAAAATGCCATTTCCCCTTTGTCCTTCCTTCTTTTCATCACATTTCCTCTGATATTTCAAGATGTTTTGCTTTTCCAAATGATATTATTATTTTCTCAAGCTCTGTAAAATATCCCTTGGAAAACTGATTGGAATAGCATTAAAAGTATAAATTAATTTTGGTAATATTGTCATTTTTATTATGTTGGCATGACCTCACCATGGGCACTGAATACTACAGCTCTTCTTTATTTTTTTAAGGGAAGCTTTGCAATTGAATCTGAACAAGTCTTTTTCATGCTTTGGAGGTATTTTAAGCATTGGCAAAAGAGCTGCTTTTGCTCTGAACTACAATCTGACCTTTCATGCTACTTTACAAGTGGTGTTTCTGCCTGGAACGATTTACATGAATTCATACAAAGTGAAGTGAGCAGAACCAGGGGAACACTGTAAACAATAATAGCAACTTCATGCGATGATCAACTATGACTGACTTAGCTCTTCTCAGCAATACAATGATCTAAGACAATTTCAAAAGAGTCATGATAGAAAATACTATTCATATCCAGAGAAAGAACTGATGGAGTTTGAATGCAGATTGAAGCATACTATTTTCGCTTTATTTTTTTCAGCTTTTTCCTTTTGTTCTGTTTTTTCTTTCACAGTACAAGCAAGATGGAAATGTTTTACAAGACTGCCCATATATAATCCATATCCAATTGCTTACTATCTTTAGGACGAGGTGGTGGAGGAAGAGAGAAAATTAGGAATTCAAAATTTTGTTTTTAAAAATGAATGTTAAAAATTGTCTATACATGTAACTGAAAAAAATAAAATATTATTTAAAAGAAATAAACAAATGGCATTTCTGGTTAGAAAACATAGCTATAAAATTTGAGTTCATTACATATTTTCATGATGTTATCTCTAAATTTTGCATACTATGTTTTTGTATATTATTTCAAGTGAAAATTTTTAAAACTAAAAAAAATTTTAATGAGATTTTCCTCTTATATTATTGCTTCTTTTGTTATTATATAAAAATGCTGTTGAGTTTTGAGGACGTATTTTGTAGCCTACAACTTCGCTGAAGCTATAAACTGCCTCAATTAGTCTTTATGCTGATTGCTTGGTATTTTCCAAGTAAACAATCATCTCTTTAGCTGTTTTTATTCCTTTAATTCCTTTCTCTTATTTTATCCCTATTTCTAGCATTTCTTGAACTATATCAAATAATAATGGAGAGCATGGGTATCCTTGCTTCATTCCTATGTTTACTGGAAAAGGCATCCCCAAAGTATACGATGCTTGTTTTGAGTTGTAGATGATATTCATGATTTTTTTAAAAAAAAAAAAAAAGGTTTCCTGTATGCTTATACTTTGTAGGATTTTAAGTATAAAAGAGTGTTATATTTTGCCAAAGCCTTTTTTTTTCACTGAGATGATCGTGGTGTTAGGTTGTTTTCATTTCAAATATGATTACTTATGTTGATTGTTTTCCTAATGCGGGAGCATCCCCGCAACTCTAGTATAAATCCCATTTGATCACAATGAATGATTTCTTGGATAAATTGGTGTAGTGTATTTGATGGAACTTTGTTTAAAATTTTTGAGTCCAAGTTGTTTAAATATTCTATTTCTTCTTCTGTTAATCTGTGTAGTTTATATTTTTGTAAATATTCATCTGTTTCACTTCCATTGTCAGTTTTATTGACAAGTAACCAGCAAAATAACTCCCAATAATTGCTTTAATTTCATATTAATTGATGATACACTTATCCTTTTCTTTTTATATACTAGCAATTTGGTTTTCTTTTTTTCATCATATCAACCAATGGTTTTTCTATTTTACATTTTTTCTTCATGAAACTAGTTCCTAGTTTTATTAGTTCAATGAGTTTTTTACTTTCAACTTTATTAATCTCTCCTTTAATTTTTCAGGATTTCCATTTTGGTGTTTAATTAGGGATTTTCAATTTATTCCTTTTCTAGTTTTTTAGTTGCAATACTCAATTCACTGATGTGCTCTTTCTCTCTTTTGTTGCGTTAAATGTGATGGACACATTTAAAGATATAAATCTTCCCCCAAGTATTGCTTTGGCTGAATCCCACAAATTTTGGAATGCTATCTCATGTTGTCATTCTCTTTAATGAAATTATTGTTTCTGATTAGTTCTGTGATCCACTCATTCTTTAGGATTATTTGATTTCTAATTAGCTTTTAATCCATGTTTCTGTGACCATTTATTAAATGTAATTCTTGCATTATGATTTTAAAAGAATGCATTTAATATTTTCACTTTTCTGCGTCTGGTTGTGAGATAATACATGGGCCAATTTTTGTGAAGGTGCCACATACAGCTGAGAAAAGGTATACCCCTTTGTATTCCCATTCAGTTTTCTATAGAGGTCTACCATATCTATACTTTCTAAGACTCTAGTTATCTCTAAGTTGAAAAGTTGAGGTCCCCCACCAGCATAATTTTACTATCTATTCCTTCTTGTAATTCATTTTTAACTTTTCAAAAAACAAATTGGATGCTATGCCATTTGGTGTATATGTGTTTTGTACTGACATTAATTCATTGTCTAAGGTACTGTTTAGAAAGATCAAGTTTCCCTTCTTATGAGTTTTAATTAGGTCAATTTTTGCTCTGGGGCAGCTAAGTGGGACAGTGGATAGAGTGCTATGCCTGGAGTCAGGAAGACGAGTTCAAATCAGCCTCAAACACTTACTAGCTGTGTGACTCTGGGTAAGTCTCTTAACTTTGTTTGCCTCAGCTTCCTCATTTGTAAAATGAGCCACAGAAAAAAATAGCAAACCATTCTAATATCTTTGTTAAGAAAACCTCCAAAAGAAACCACAGAGTCAGACATGACTGAAAACGAAACATATTTTTGTTTTTGCTTTGTCTGAGATGATGATTGCTACCCATGCCTTTTCTTCAGCTAAAGTAACAAATTCCCCTGTAGTCCTTTATCTTTACACTGTGGATATCTCTGTTTCAAGTGTGTTTCTTGTAAACAACATATTGTTGTACTGTGTTTTGTAATCCATTCTGCTATCTGCTTCCAGTTTATGGACGAGTTTATTTATACCTTTTGATTATTTAGGGAACTGCCTTGATGTATTTAATATTATCCTTTTAAAACCCCCAATAAGGTTCCCACATTGCCCTGCTTTTTCATGTCTTTTTCTGAACTTTCCTTTTTTTCCTTATGTTTGCTTCATTGATGCCTGCTTTTGTTTTGCATCACTGTTACTGCCCTCCCCTCTATTCCATTCCCTACAACACTTCCCCTAAAAATAAAAGTGCACCCTTGTTATTAGCTTAATTAAGCAAAACAATTCAACAGAATAGTCATGTCTGAAAATGTATGTTCTGCTCCTACAGGTCTATCTTCTCTTCCAAGAGATGGGAAGAATGATTTATCATCAGTTATAACATTATTTTCACCAAAAAAAATCCTGATTGCCTCAATTGCTAGTATCCTCACTCTTTTTCAAATTTATTTTTAGTTTTCAACATTCACTTCCACAAGATTTTGAGTTCCAAATTTTCTCCCCATCTCTCCCCTCTACCCATCCCAAGAGATCATGCATTCCGATTACCCTTTCCCCCAATCTGACCTCCCTTTTATCATATCTCTCCTTTCTCTTATCCCCTTCTCCTCTATGTTCTTGTAGGGCAAGATAGATTTCTATACCCCATTGCCTGTATGTCTTATTTCCCAGTTGCATGCAAAAATAATGTTTAACATTTGTTTTTAAAACTCTGAGCTCCAAGTTCTTTCCCTTCCTCCCTCCTCACCCAACCCCACTGAGAAGTCATGCAATTCAGTATAGGTTACACATATGTAGTCATGAAAAACACTTCCATAACAGTCATGATGTGAAAGACTAACTATATTTCCCTCCATCCTATTCTGTCCCCTATTTATTCTATTTTCTCTTTAGATGCTGTCCCTCCTCACAAGTATTTACTTCTAATTATCCCCTTCTCACATTTGTCCTCCCTTCCATCATCCTCCCACCCCCTGCTTATTCCTTTCCTCCCTACTTTCCTGTAGTGTAAGGTAGATTTTCATACCAAATTGAGCATGCATGTTATTTCCTTCTTAAGCCAAATACAGTGAGAGTAAGGTTCACTCTTTCCCTCT